>NC_092048.1:11337791-12554041 GCF_003086295.3 Arachis hypogaea
CAGATATCAAGTTCTTAGTTGTCAAGGAGAAAGTTTAAGAAAAACAGATTTCCACAAGACATATAGGAACAGAGTATATGCTAGCAGACCCATTACCAAGGGATTGACCCCTAAAGTTTTTCATGAGCACACTGCTCGGATGGGTGTCAATATTTGTGATGCTTTGGTTTAGTGGGAGTTTATTTTATGATATATGTCTTATGACAGATATTGAGTTATTTTTCTGCAGAATTAAGTTGATGGTTTATTTCATGTTATATGAAATGTTCATTTTGCAATATTTGTATTGTGTTTGATCTCAATAAAGTTGGACCAGCTGGAAATAGACATGCATGAAATCACTTGGCATGTAATTTCCATATTACTCATCCAAATTTGATCTATGTCGTTAAGTGTATTAGGATGGTGATTGGCGTGGTTTTGTCACGGCATTTAATGTGATAAAAGCTGCGGTAGTTCCATATCTAATGTATGAGACGGACCAGATTGTTAAAGTAATGAAAGAAATAGCATTCAGATGCGCGCATAAAGTTTATAAAGATGTGATTATGTCAAGAAATAATATATGTATAGCCCAAGTGGGAGATTGTTAGGAAATTATTTGATTTCCTAACTTATTTGTGGGCAATACATATATTAATTATAATCACAAATTATGCTATTTCAAATTAAATGACTTATATAATGATGATCTCTTTTATTGTTATAAATGTTAAATTGAATAAGTCATTATTACTTTTGATTTGGAATTAAATGAGAATAAAACCGGATATTATCTTTTGTTCCTTAGATAATTATCTTTATGGATTTTAGATATATTATCTTTTGGGCTTTAGATACTATTTTATTTGGGCTTAAGGGTTTAATGGGTGCCATGCTCAAATATAAATAGACCTTCAGGGTTTCGGTCCCCAATATACCAAAGCCGTCTTTGTTACTCTTTCCCCATCAAAAGAGTTGCAGTTCAGCCTCCTAGGAATACAGAAGGCTTTGGTTGAGGAAGATCGAAAGAACCACAAGATCCAAACTCTTCCAATCATAATTCATGTTTATGAATTCAGGTACGCTTCCGCATTATGATATATTTATTTTTGGTGATTCAATATGGATGATCTGGGTTATTAAAATTAATTTATTCTAACACTAAATACCAAAATAATTTTACGTTCTTAACGTACGTTTACAAGAAGTAAGAAATTGTAGCTTCTACATTTAGAAAATTACATTAGGATTGAATTTATTTTTTTCTTATCAATTCTATCGTTTATTTCTTTGCTTGTAGTCTCTTTTAGTACTCAAATATTTTAAATATATAATTATATTTTTTTATAAAATTTTTATTTTTGGCTTTGTATAAAAAATTTTATTTTTTGTTTGACTCTGTCAAATTTTTTTGGTGTAATTCTTGTATATTAATTTATTATTATAATTTTGTTATAATATAAATTATTGATTCATCAAAAAGAACAAAGTAAATAAAAAACTAATTATAACTAATAATAAAGTCATAAATAATTAAAATTTATAGTTTAAAATAGTATTAAATAAAAGAGTACTGAGAGTACTAAAAAAATTATAAGTAATATAATTTAATAAAGTATATTTTGATATATTTTTCATATATTATTTTTGCTTTTGATATAAAAATATATTTTGTCAATTTTTATATGTTATTTTTATTTTAGTAAGTAAATATTAATTTTATTATAAAATTAATTAATAAGATCTATTTAAATATCTAAATTAAAATGTCTATTTAAGTTGATGTCTATTTTAGTAATTTTTTTATCTAAAAGTAATTTTAAGTAGTATAATCCAAATAACATTTATTTTACTATAATTTATTTTGATATAAAAAATACTAAATATAAATTATTTTAACACAAATTTACTTTTCATCAAAATTAAATTTATAAAATTAATTTTATACAAACTCTTTTTTATAAACTGTAATTAAACAGACACCAAAGATCATCTCTCTTTGCGATTTTTGCAAGGTGCCTCTTCTCAATTATACTCTTTGAACTATTCTTACAATAGTTTTATAGAAAAGTCCAAACAAGTGGAGCTAATGGGTTGCAAGTTCTCTGCTTGGAACAGATTGGGTATAAGAAGTTGCCGATAAAACAGGTTTTGTTGATTATAATGTTTTGTTTGCTTTAGGCTTACTAACATGCCAAAAATGGCCTCAACTTAATAACTAGCCATTAAATAATATCTTAGCCACACCATAAAGCATACCATCCTGGTTTTAATACTGTAATTAATTATTGTTTCATATGAAGTTTAGTCATTTAAAATAAAATAGAAATTTAGTGAATATTTATGAATACTTCATATTTTGATATGTTATTATTATTAGAATCATTAGAATATTCGTATATTTATTAGTATGATATTCTTATTAATTATATATATTATGTATTTATTTTTTTTCTTTATTTTTTATTTTTTTATTGCCTATAACTAAGTTATTTTATATTCTATTTTCACACGACAAAGATACAAACCATTCTCTTTAATATTTTCATAATTCATATGTTCTTCAAGAGTAACAATGCTTTTCATGTTTTTCCTTGGAGTTTTATTGTCCATTGGATTGGAATTTACAGGTTTATAATTAAATTGATATTTACATTTATATATTTGATAGTTTTTTTTATGTTATTTATGTGTTTAAATATTTTTCATCGATGTCTTAATGGAGTGATTTATGATAATACAAAGCTTAAACTAATTTTATCAATATTATTAATGTATACATATGGAAGGTGGAGCTAGAATGAAATTTGGGAAGGGATCAAAGTTTAATTTTTCAATACAAAGAGATTAAAAAAAATTAAAAAAAATTAAACCAAATTTATACATAATTTATATAAAAAAAAAATCTAAAATTCAGGGTCATTGTCCCCTTTTATCATATGAGAGGCTCTGCCCCTATATATGTACTATATATTAATTATATCATTATTGTTTGTTTTATTTTTTCTAACTAGATCCATAGATACAAAATAATTTTGATATAATTAGTATTCCACTTATTCAATAACTCAATGTTCACAAGGTTTTTTATTAATGATTTTGATACAATTAGTACTCCAGTTAATTAGTGTACTATCAAGTAAAGTTTTAAGGTAAATTATCCTATATTTATGTTATGTTATTCATTCTTTTGGAATCACTAATAATTTCTAATTCAATTTGATATGGTAGCTGCACAATCCCCTGGAGTATGTTATGGAATGATTGCTGGCAACTTACCATCAAAGAAAGAAACCATTGATTTATACAAATCAAATGGAATCACTAGAATGCGTATATACTTTCCAGAAGCAGAAGTCTTTGAAGCCCTAAAAGGTTCAAACATAGAGTTAATAGTAGATGTTGCAAAGGAATCTCTTCAAGCTATTTCTTCTAATCCTAATGCAGCAAAGGATTGGGTCAACACAAATATTGTACCCTATTCAAAAGATATCAAATTCAGATACATCACTGTTGGCAATGAAATTCACCCTGGTGATGTTGAAGCACAATACGTTTTTTCCGGCATGCAAAACATTCATGATGCACTTGCATCATCCAATTTAGGCCAAATTAAAGCGTCCACTGCAATTGATTCAAGTCTACTTGGAAAATCATACCCACCTAGTGATGGAGCTTTCAGTGACGCTGCTAATGCTTACATGCAAAAAGTTATTAATTTCTTGGTGCCAAATGGGTCACCACTTCTTGCTAATATATATCCCTATTTTGCTTATGCTAATAATAAAAAAGATATACAATTAGAATATGCTCTTTTTACTCAACAAGGTAAGAATGATGTTGGGTACCAGAATTTGTTTGATGCTATGCTGGATTCAACGTATGCTGCTTTGGAGAAAATAGGTGCAAATAATTTGCAAATTGTTGTGTCTGAGAGTGGCTGGCCAAGTTTTGGTGGAGTTGGAGCTTCAATTCAAAATGCAGGTACTTACTATCAAAATTTGATTAATCATGTTAAGGGTAGGACTGGGACCCCAAAGAGACCCAATGGACCTATAGAAACTTATTTGTTTGCTATGTACGATGAGAATCAGAAGCCAGGTGCAGAAACTGAGAGGCATTTTGGCCTTTACCATGCCGATAAATCAGCCAAATTCAACCTTAATTTCAAGTGAACTAATTATTAGTACTACTAATACCTAATAATAGCTATACAAGCAACCAGCCATATTGACCCTTCTTCCAATTTCATCCCTTTAATAAATGTTTAGGTGATCCTCAGTTTCAATCTGAATGAATAATTCAATAAAGGATAATGTTTATGTTTGCAATAATTTATGATACTATTTTTATGGATGCTATTTTTTTTTTAATATTTAGTTTGCTATCTTCCATATCCATCTCTTAAAATTTGACACTTATAATATGATACCACCTATGTATTTTCTCAAATAAAGTGCTTCATTTTTATTTTTTTGAAAACAACAAACTCTTTTAATAATTTATTATGATTGTATTTTGTGAAGTTGCATAATTTTTTTTATGCTAGCCAATTAGTTGCTGCATGCACAAGGCGTGATTCGAATCTTCAAACACTCGCTTAAAAATGTTAATAACCATAAGACCCATGACGAGAGAAAAATCGTAGGTTAGGAATTTTCACAAAATAATTCCATTGAAGTATAGATCCAAACCAACAATTAACTCTCAATCAAAGTTTAATTTGTTTGTCACAAGTGCAAACCAATAATAATAACCGAGAGTATTAGATCTCGGGTTGTCTCTCAAAGGAATTGCAGTGAGGTATGCATGTTATCAGTTATGAGGTTCAACTATTCAAGAGGGATGGTTTGTAAGTAAGAAGATAAGAATTTAAATGACAATAAAGTAAATCAAACAACTAAAGATAATAAATGATAAAGAGGCATTCATAGCAAGGATTGAGAATCAAGGTTTTCTATCATAGTCATTAATTATAACACAATAATTAACAAGAGCTAAGCCTATTATGTTATCTTCACATCGTAAGAAAGTCAAATATGCCTAGTTAACCCCAATCCATAAGTAATGTCAATGGAAACAAGATTAACTAACAACCATAAATCACCAATTCAAATTGGGTATTAATGACTCAAAATTACCAAGCTCCTATTTTCAAGTCAAGAATGCTCAAAATTTACTCTAAAACTAACCCAAGCATTTTATCAAATACTTGGTGTGTATAAAAAGAAAAGTATATTAAATTGCAAGAAATAATAAAATCTAAAATTACCAAATGCAAGAAAATAATAGTAACAACTCAATTAAGCAACAAGAAAATACAAAACATCAAATTGCATTAAAAGAAATTGAAATCAATAAGAGTTCATAACATAAAAGTGACAAAAGGAAAATTAACAATGTAAACTAAGAGAATAAAAATGTAAGAACAAGAGATTACAAGGAAAACTAATTGAAAACAAGAATTAAATCCTAAATCTAAGAGAGATTAACCTAAATCTACCCGAATTCTAGAGAGAAGAGGGAGCTTCTCTCTCTAGAAAACTACCCTAAAATATGCTTCTAACCTAATCTAATTGCTCCCCCCTTCATCCTTCTTGAATTTGGCCCCTAATACTTCAGAAATGAGTTGGATTTGGGCTGGATGAGCTCAGAAATTACCCCCAGCATATTTTCTTTAATGAAGCCACGTGACAAGCGTCATGCGTACGCATGGATCACGCGTACGCGTGGCCTGGCAAGTTCCTCTCTCACGCGCGCGTACGCGTTAGTCACACGTACACGTCGCCATGAATTCACCAAATCCTCATTTCTTCATGAATTCTCCACTTTGCATACTTTTTCTTCACTTATTGAATCCAATCCTTGCCTCCTAAGCCTGAAATTACTATCAAACACATCAAGGCATCGAATAGAATTAAAGAGAATTAAAATAAGCAATTTAAGGGGCTAAAAAACATGTTTTCACTCTTAAGCACAAATTAGGAGAAATTCACAAAACCATGCTATTTAATTGAATAAATGTGAGAAAAGTTGATAAAATCCTCTAAATTCAACACAAGATAAACCCTAAGGATGGGGTTTATCAACCTCCCCATACTTAAACCAAGCATGTCCTCATGCTAAACCAAGAAAGATACAAGAAGGGGTATCAACATTTATTCAATGCAAGTAAACTATCTATATGCAACCTATCTACATGCATGCAAGTACTTGGTCAAAATAAGAGAATTCCCAAGAAAGCATGTATAAACATAAGGGCTAAAGCAATCACAATCAATCAAATCCACAATTCAATTGAGTTATTGAAAGGAGTTTACAGACTTTCAAAATAAGAGATTATCATGGGTGAAAGCATGTAATTGAGCAATCGAACCCCTCATCGGATGTGTATACGCTCTAATCGCTCAAGTGTATAGGGTTGATTCACTCAATTCTCCTCTAATCATGCTTTCTAAGATTTGTTTTTCATCTAACAATCAACAATTATTCAATGTATGCATACAAATATCATGAGGACTTATCCATAGGTTGTAATGGGGACAGGGTCAAGGTAAGGATATATATGGTTAAGTGAGTTTGAATTTTGAATCTTTGATCAATCTAAGCTCTCACCAAACACATATAACAACCTATACAATTCTAATACAACCTAACTACTCATATTTTCACTTTTTCGCACACCATATATTCTTTTCAACCATAACACATATGCATTGTTATTATTACTCTACTCTGGGGTATTTTGTCCCCTTTTTATTGCTTTCTTTTTTCTCTTTTTCTTTTTCTTTTTCTTTTTTTATTTTATTTTTTCACTTTAAAATATATACAAAAGTATCAATACATATAGTTTAAACATTTAATACATGAGTATGTACCCAATTCTCAAAATCTTCAATGAAAATACAAAAATACACTTTTATCTCAACCAATGTTTCCAAGCTTTCCCACACTTGAATGATACACATGCTCACTAGTCTAAACTAATCAAATATCCAAACAAGAGACATTTATTATTTTTCACTTAAGGGTGCTGATGTGCTAAAATTAAGAACAAAAGGGAATTAAAATAGGATCAAAATTGGTTAGCAATGGTAGATAAAAGAGTAAGGCCATTTGGGTAAGTGAGCTTTAATGAAATAAAGGCCTCAATCATATAAATGCATTCATACACCAAATAATGGACATAAAAAATCAAACAAATTAAACACTACAATCATAGAAAGGGAATAATCCACACAAGAAGGGAAATAGTAGTTATATGATGCAACCACACAATTAGACTAAAAAACTCACAAGTTTATGTGTTCTTAGCTCAAAAACATGTTCCACAATATATAATTCAAGCAAATTCAATGAAATTTTTTTTTGAGAAAGTGAATGCACCTAATTTGAAGATTGTTGTGTCTCAGAGTGGTTGGCCATCACAAGGTGTTGAAGCTAGTGATCAAAATGTAGGAACTTATTATAAGAATTTGATTAATCATGCTAATTTGGTACATCTACAATGATGACATAGTAGATGACACATGGACGAATACTGTTGTAATATATGGCACAAACTGACACTTGGTCAAATAGTATTGTGACACATGATACAACCATCCACATCAACAAGCCACGTATCACTGGTCAACACATTATTATACCATTACACGAGGATAAACCATGGAGTGACACATGTCACTAACAGTTCAAGTCATCAAGCCATGTCATCACGCCGTTAACGAAAAATGGTCAGGGACTAATATGTTGCACTTTTGTTAATTTTAGAAAAGTAATTGGTGCAATTGGAATCTCAAAGACGATTTTAGTGCACGATAGGATTCAGAAGCTTCTTGAAGAAATTTGAGTTCACTCACCCATTAAACCCACCATTTTCTACGACAATCTTGGGGTTGTACTTCTAGCCGAGAATCTTGTCCTTCATAGTAGGAGTAAGTATTTTAAAGTGGACCTCCACTTTATTCGTGATCGTGTTTTTTAAAGGCCAGTTTTATGTTGTTCATATTCCCTCTCATGTACAAATTACTGACATTTTTACAAAAGCTCTACTAGATACCTTGTTCAATGAATTTATGTCTGAACTAAGGATGTTTACAAAGACCCCCTTTAGTTGAGGGGGTGTAGAAAATACAAACGTATTAGAAGTCACTTAAGGTATATAAATAGCTAGGATGTTTTCTAAATTATCTCTCTTTGCATCTCTGTTTTCTATGAGGTGCCTCTGCTAAGTTATACTCTTTAAACTATTCTCACAATAATTTCATAGGAAAGTCTAAACAAGTGGAGGTGTATCGTGTGATCCCTCAAGAGTTGTACAACATAGCCGCGAAGGCCTCCACTTCTGTTAGATTGGCCTTTTTCCACCTTATCTTCTGCCTATGTGAGGCTGCTCGAGTCCACATTGATCGAGACACCCATATTGACGTCAACAGGCTGATCACTAGGAGGGGTATGGAGTATGCAAAAGAGTAAGCCCGAGCACCGCCTCAGGAGCCAGTTCTCCCTCCTCGACCGGAGTAGCCTGAGATGTCTCAGGGATATTACTTTCCTCCACTAGGATCAGCTGATAGCATCTATTGGGCAGCTGACATCCTCCATTGATCAGCTAAAGTTGGTCCATGAGGGCCACTCTACTCTCCTACAGCAGTTAGTGGAGAAGCAACAGAGTTAAAGGTGGGATATGAATGAGCTGAGGCGTCATTTTGGATCTTGGAGAGGATTCCCAAGAGGGAGCGGTCACCATGACTAAGGTGGTTGAGTTTCTTTATCTACTTTTTTTTCTATTTTCTATTTTTTTAATTATTATGTCTTATTTTCTGTTAGCTGTTTAAATCCTTTGCATGATTAATAGTATCTTTAGTTTTTCTAGTTTAGTTAATTAATTTAGTAATTTATGCTTATTTTGAAAAGTTGTCTCATGTATTGCTCACTGAACTTGAAAAATCAAAAGAAAAAGAAAAGAAGTAGTATAATGTATGAGACTTGAGTTATATATTCTGAGTTGTCTTATTTACTTTGATGTGGTGGTATTATCTGTGATTCTGAATGTATAAATTGAATAGTGCATAATCGATATTGAAGTTAAGAGTGTTAATTCCGGAGGTACAGGAATTTAGAGAAGTATTATGGATTTTCTAAATTGAACAAGAAATTGATCCTTGAAGCAAAATAAACAGCAAAAACAAAGCAAGGTCCAAGGCTCTAAGCATCAATAGCTAGGAAGGTCAAATATGATTAAAAGTTCAAAGAGTTGTTTTCCTAGCCATATGTTTGTAGTGTGAATGTGTCAAGTAATCCTTGAGACAGAGCACTAAGAGTCGAGACCAAGTACAAATACAGAGTATGCCAAAGGCTCTGAGCACTACTGACTGGGAGAAATAAAAAGAAAGATTAAAACTCAAAGAGTTCCCAGTCAAGTACTTGTGGTGTTTTTGTGTCAAATAAAGCTTGAGATAAAACATTTAGAGTCACGGCTAGGTTCAAGGTGTAAAGCACAAAAAAAAAAGATAAGAAAGAGTTGTGTTCAAGGATTAACCAAAGGTTAAAGAAGAAGAGAATCCATAATATCATCTGAGTAATAGTTCTGAAGGACATTGACATTTCTGAGTTTCAAAGGATAGTGAGATGTCGAAACTATTCAGGATCACAGTGTCATTAACCCCACTCAGTAAATGGACAAGAGCTTAAGTGAAAACTCAATTCTTAGGCAACTTCACTTCTCACTTCTATATTGTTTTTAGTTGATTGAGGACAAGCAATAGTTTAAGTTTGGTGTTGTAATGCATGAGCATCTTTTCTTTATTTTCTATTTATTTTAGATATGAATTTATTGAGTTTTAATTAGATTTTAGTGTTTAAAACCTATTTGGATGCTATTTTGAGTTGCTTTAGTGTTTTAATTATTTCAGGTGAAGTTTGGATCGGTTTTTTCAGAGTTCATGTTCAAGAAAAGAAAAGAATTTTGAATATGCTAAGCTGGCGCTAAACGCTGTATCTAGCGTTTAACGTCCAAGGGCTTTGGAACGTGTGCAACTATTCTGCCAAACTGACGCTAAATGCGGACCTGGGTGTTTAGCTCTAGGAGCCTTGTGATTCGTGCCAAGCCTCTGCCTCATAGGTGCTAAATGCCGGCTCATAGGGCGCTAAACACCGAACCTGACGTTTAGCGCTAGGAAGTCAGAAACAAATTTGGAGCCACAGCCACCTGGGGTGCTAAACGCCGATTCTGGCCGATTCTGGTGTTTAGCGCCAATGATGCAGATCAACCTTACCCAAAGGAGCATCTTTAGTTGGATTTGACTTTTAATTATTATATTTTATTTTGTTCTAAGTATTTCTATTCCAAAACACAATATTTTGGGCTTTAGTAATTATTAGTTTATTTTATTTTCAATTTAAAATTAGGTTAGATATAAAAGGAAAAAGATTTAGCCCTTTGGACTCTCTCGATCTCTTCTCTTCGACCTCATTCCGCACTTTACATACTTTTAAACCCTAGTTTTCTCTATGAGTCATGAGCAATTAAACCTCCTTGGTTAAGGTTAGGAGCTATGTTTATTCTATGGATTGATACTATTGCCACTCTATTTTAATTAATGTATTGATAAAGATTTCTTTCATTCTTCATCTCATGAATTTGAGTATATTGGAAAATAACTCTCATTCTACATGAATTCTTGTTGATTCTTGGAAAAGTTATCTTACTTGAATACTAGCTTGAAAGTAATTTTCTCCTAAACCACTAATTGCTTGGACTTAACAGAATACGTGACATATAATCCTCTTATATGTGGGTAATTAGGGTTTTTGTGGCTAATAAACTAGAATTGAACCTAACCCTCTAATCTATTTTGAATGACCAAGAAATTGGCGGTTGATTAATTTAGAAGAGACTAACTCACTAAGGAATTAGGGTTTAGTTAATTACAGTTTGCTATGAAATGAATCTTGCATGATTAAAATAGTTGGTAAGAAATATAAATCCGAAAAAATAAACATCTCTGGAACCTTAACTGTTCTCTCACATATTTCTCACAACCCGTTTACTGTTTGCTTTTCAAACTCTTGAATCACTGTTTAATACTTTTGAACCATAAAACACTATTTTTTGCTTGCCCGACTAAGTGAGTCATTCGACTATTGTTTCTTGATCCATCAATCTTCGTGGGATCGACCCTCACTCACCTGAAGTATTATTTGGTACGACCCGGTATACTTGCCCGTTAGTTTGTGGACTTTGAATTCCACACCAATAATTCTGCCAGGTTTGTGGCAGACCAGCTCATGTTGCTCTTAATTGCTTTATTTTCGGTTTGATCCCAACTATCAAGGTTTCAATCAGTCCAGTAATTCTTCATCATCTTGTAATTTTCAACCTAATAAACCTCCTCCACCTTCTACTGCTTTCCATCAACCACAATCCTACCTTGTAACTCCTTCTACAGCTTCTGATGCTTCTTGATATGTAGATTCCGGAGCTAGTCACCATTTGACTCATGTTAGCTCGAGCTTGATTTCTGCATCATAATACACTGGTCCTGATCAACTCTTTCTTGCAAATGGTTCAAGTATTGGTATAAATCAAGTTGGTAAATCTTTTCTATCTAATTCTAATAATAAAAATATTTTTGTGTTGAAGAATTTAATATACAAAAAATTGTTAAAAAATTAATAAGTGTCTCTTAATTTTATCTAGATAATGGAGTTTATTTTGAATTTCATTGTCTTATCAAATCTCAGAAATCCAAGCAAGTTCTCCTTCAAGGAATGCTTAAGAATGGTCCATATGATTTTGACAGTCTTAGGATTCATAGGCCTTTACACAATGATTCTGATTTTCATTCTTTTTTAGCTATATGTAAGGCAAATCTTGATCTATGACATAAGAGGCTTGGACACCCTTCATCTACTATAGATTAAACTGTCCTTATTCACTGTAACATTCCCTTCAATGCAAATAAAAATGATAACGATTCTTTTGTGTATGAAGCTTGTTGCAAGAGAAAAATGCATACTTTGCCTTTCTATAATTCTGAAACAGTGTAGGAATTACCTCTCCAATTAGTGTATATTGAATTATTGATGTCTGAGGCCCTGCCCCAACTCAATCAAGATCAGACTTTAGGAATATACGAGTTTGTTTGATGATGCTCATATAAGATATTACTGTCTATATTTGTTAACCTCCAAGACACAAGTTTTTGAAAATTTTAAGCAATACAAGTGCCTCATGGAAAAACAAACTGGTCAATTTATTAAATCTATTCAAACTGACAATGCTAGTGAATTTTTATCCTCTAAATTTAGAACTTTCTTACAATCACATGGTATATCTCATAGACTAGCTTGTCCTCAGCAAGGAGTCATTGAGCGGAAGCATAAGCACATCACTGAGATGGGCCTAACACTCCTTGCTACTACAAAAATGCCATTTAGTTATTGAGAAGATCCTTTTTTTTAATTGCTGCATTCTTAATTAACAGACTTTCTGCAAAATTGTTAAAATAGAAATCACCTTTTGAAATATTACATGGCTCTATACCTAATTACTCTATGTTAAAGATTTTTGGATGTGCTTGCTATCCTTACATTAGACCTCTCAATAAACACAAAATGGATTATCGATTTGAATTATGCTTATTTTTAGGCTATGCTCCACAATCAAGAGGTTTTAAATGTCAAAATAAACAGGGAAAGATCATAGTTGCCAGAAATGTTGTTTTTGATGAAAATTTGTTTCCATATTCTACTATGTTTGATAATTGCATTAATTATACTAACTCTTCTATTTCATGTAACTCGGAATTAGATACGCTCAATTTCATACCTCATATTCCAGAATTAGATGCCTCCCTTCCTCCTACTACTAATACCTCACTTGGTTTAAATCCAACCAACTCTACTTCTATTTTTCAAACCTCTAATAAGAATTCTCATCTTTCCACCTCTACAGATACTTCTCCTGATCCAAATTCAATCATTTCACAAACCTCACCAACTCATACTACTTCCACATCTTTACCTCCTCCCACCATTCTCATACCTAGTCATGAAAACCAATTACCACCAGCAACAACTCAGATTCAAAAATATCAAACACCCACTTTATGCATACTAGATCCAAAACTGGCAAACTCAAACCAAGAATTTTAGCTACTAGTCTTTCCAAAATAGACTTACTTAACAATGTTCCAAGAAATATACCTCAAGCTTTTAAATGTTTACACTCGTATAAGGCCATGCATGAAGAGTATAATGCATTAATGAAAAATCAGACATGGCATTTAGTTCATTCCCCCACCTAATGCAACTATTGTAGGGTGTAAGTGGGTCTTTGCCATTAAACGAGCTCCTGATAATACTATCAAGAAGTATAAAGCTCGTTTAGTGGCAAAGGAATGCTACCAAATTAAGGGTGCTAGAAAATCATTTTAGATCAGTTAGTATCAACAATATAGCATGTCTGTATATTAATTGTAGGATTCTATACTTTTATTACTTTGATTCTTTTGGCACCTATATATACCCCTTGTACATTGTACTTTTCAACACACTCAATAATACACAAATCCTTCTCTAGTTTAGTCTCTTGTTTCTAACATGGTATCAAGAGCCTAAAATTTTTTTCAATGAAATTTTGTTCATAGCCTCCTTATTTTTCTCTTACGATAGTGCCTCTTTGCTCTCATTTTTCTATCTATTTTCGACGCTTTGGTTCGTCACCTCCGCCATCATAGTGTTCGTCTCTTCGTCAGGTTTTCAACGCCGCCGAAATCGCCACTCGAAGCCTCCGGACACGCCCTTACGCGCCCCCGGAACCTTGCTGCTGATGCGTGAGCATCTTCTCTATCTTTTCCTAGTGAATTTGCACTTGAATTGCTAAGTTTAATCAAGATTTAATATATTTTAGCCACTATGAATGCTACTTTAAGTCGTGTGCAATTCTGTTTATTTCATGTAGCATTTTGAATGAATTTCGCATAGTTTAAGCCAAGGCTAAAGAATGGAGAAAACGAAGAATTGATGTTGTCCACTCCACGCTGAACTTGGAATTTTCCAAGTTCAATGTGGAGCACTAACCCTCCATCCAGTCAAGTTCGGCCTTGTCCACGCTGAACTTGGGATTTTCCAAGTTTAGCGTGGAATCCACGCACACAAGGGAAGAAGTACGTACGCCACCACGCTGAACTTGGGGAATCCCAAGTTCAGTGTGGACCCAATGGAACGCAATAAGTATGCCTCTCTTATCCCACGCTGAACTTGAGGTTTTTCAAGTTCAGTGTGGATCCTAACCACCAAGTGGTCCCCAGGCATTCAAGAAAAGATGCGAATGAAGCCAGATTTATTTTGATTGAATTTTGTATTTTATTTTAAAATAGGAAAAGATATTATTTTAGTTTTAGAAAATATATTTTAAATTAATTAGGATTAAATATAAAAGGAAAAAGAAACTTCTCTTATTCGACCTCATTCCGCACTTTACAGTTTACCAGAATTCTAGTGTTCTCTCTGAACCATGAGCAACTAAACCTCTACTGTTAAGGTTAGGAGCTCTGTCTATTGTATGGATTGATACTATTATTTTTCTATTTTAATTTATGTACTGATTTATAATTCAAGAATTGTTTTCGTTCTTTATCTTATGAATTTGGGTGGAACGGAAGTATGACTCTTGTTCTAATTGAGTTCTTGTATAACTTGGAAAAGCTCTTTACTTGAACAACAGCTTGAAAATATATTCTCTTAAATTTCTAATTATCTGGACTTAACGGGATACGTGACATATAATCCTCTTATATTTGGTAATTAGGATTTTTGTGGCATATAAACTAGAATTGAACTTCATCCTCTAATTGGAATTAAGTGACCAAGGAATTGGCGGTTGATGAAAGTTAGAGTAGATTAAGAAAGTCTAAGGAATTAGGGCTTAGTCATCTATAGTTTGCCATGAACTGAATCTTGCATGATTAAAATAGTTAGTAAGAAAAGTCAATCCGGAAAATAGATAAATCTGAAATCTTAACTGTTTTCTCATATATTATTCACTTCAATTTACTGTTTGCTTTTAATTCTCTGAAATTACTGTTAATGCTTTTGAACCTTCAAACACCATTTTCTGTTTGTCTAACTAAGTAAATCATTTAACCATTGTTGCTTATTCCATCAATCCTCGTAGGATCGACCCTCATTCACTTGAGGTACTACTTGGTACGACCCGGTGCACTTGCCGATTAGTTTGTGGGTTATAAATTCCGCACCAGCTGCCCACCTCCATTGTTTCTCATTCCAGAAGCTTCAGCAGCCGTTGGATCTTGGTGCCGATCGCACGATCCCGGTGCTTCCACGTGTCGCGACGCAAGCTATCCTCGGTATCCAGTGACCCGCGTTCCACCTCATCGCCAGCGTGTTTTCTCGCTCCTCTCAGGCGCCGTCACGTGTCATCGATCCGCTGATGTGATGTTGACGTCACTACTGACGTGGCGCTGACGTGTTGCTGACGTGGCAGACAAGCGGGACCTTCCCTAAGATTTTTTGGTGAGCTCTTTCCGATTCTGTGCTCTGTTTTCTCATTTTTTGCCCCGAATTCACAGTTTTTCTCTCCTCTCCGTGATCTTTATATTTGCTATTATGGAAAAGTCAGTTGTTTTCGCTACCACACACAAAAATGATAAATTCTGTCGCAATTGTAACCGTTTTGGGCACCTCTTCTCCGTCTGTCCCTCTGTTGAGTGTCACACATGCCACCAGAAAGGTCATATTAGCTACCATTGTTCACAACTGTTCTGCCATTATTGCAAGTTCTCGGGACATTTGATTACTACATGTCCTACTCTCCCACCACGTCATGCGCCTGCTTTTGCTGTTGATGCTACTCCAGCATCTACCACCTCTGCTCCTCTGAACTCGTCTCCTGTCTCTCTATCTGATATTGCGTCTCTTCTTCTGTGTCTTCTCTCCCTTTCTGGTAATACCCCTGCTGCTCTTTCGACTCCTCTAGGTAATTCTAAATCGTATTTTGACTCGGGATGCTTTAATCACATGTCTACATTGCGTAATCTCTTCTCGTCTTTGTCTACCACTACAAATGGACCTTCTGTCAATACTGCTAATGGTTCTCTCTTGCACGCAACACACAAGGGTTTCTATCTCCCAGTCGACTCTTAATCTTCCTTATACTTATTTTATTCCCAACTTAAACTTTAATCTTATTTCTGTTGGTCAACTTGAGGTCGAGAATCTTCATATTCCTCCTGTACCAAATCTTTGTGCTGCTTCTTCTCCATCTACCCTTCACTTATGGCATCAATGTCTTGCCCATAGCTCTTTAGGAAAATTGCGTCCTCTTGTGTCTCAAGGTGTTTTGGGTCAGCTTCCTAATGAATCTTTTGATTGCATTTCTTGTCAAACTGCCAAACAACCTGCTTTATCTTTTCACAATAATTCATCTCTTGCTTGCTCTCCTTTTGATCTCATTCACTCTGATGTTTGGGGTCCCGCTCCCACCGCTTCTATGGGAGGAGCTTGATACTTTGTTATTTTTATTGATGATTATTCACGCTTTACTTGTGTTTATTTGATAACCAATCGCCATGAGTTAACTCAGATTTATATGAACATTGCCACTATGATTAAAACTCAGTTTTCCAAGGTCATTAAGGTTTTTTGCCGTGATAATTCTATGGAATACCGTGATTCCAAACTCTTAACCTTTCTTGCAGAACAGGGTACCTTGTCTGAGTTTTCTTGCCCTGGTACGTCTCAACAAAATGGCTGAGCTGAACGCAAACATCGTCATATTCTTGACTCTGTTCGTGCAATGCTTCTTTCTTCTTCATTTCCTAAGCATACTTGGGGTGAAGTTGTTCTTACTGATGTTCATGTTATCAATAGGCTCCCTTCTTCTATTCTTGGTAATTTTACTCCCTTTGAGCATCTTTATCGTACCTCCCCAGATTATAGTTCTCTTTGAGTTTTCGGTTGTGTCTGTTTTGTTCTTCTTCAGCCTCATGAACATAGTAAACTTGAACCTCGGGCTCATATGTGTTGTTTCCTTGGCTATGGAACTGAACACAAGGGTATTCATTGTTGGGATCCTCTCTCTAAACGTATTCGTATCTCTCGTCATGTTGTCTTCTGGGAGCATCACAGGTTTTCTCGGTTCTCCTCCTTTGAGTTTATTCCTCCTACTCAGTCACCTTTTTTCACTAACCCCAATGTTGATCTTTTTCCTAGTGATGATTCTACAGGTTCTATCTCGAGTCACCTTTCATAGCCTCCTGTTCTTCTGCCTTCTCCATCTCTCGATGATTCCGGACCAGACGATGCTCCTACTCCTACCGTCATGCCTCCTCCTTCCGCTCGTTGTTCCAGGGTGAGAAATTCACCTCCTCATCTTCTTGATTATCATTGCTTTTCTACTATTCTTCATAAATATGAACCTAAGTCATTCAGAGAAGCCTCCACAAATCCAAATTGGCAACAAACAATGTAGGAAGACTCACTCGCACTTGAAAAAGCACACACTTGGGACTTGGTTGATTCTCCTTCTAATCAGGAAGTTGTGGGAAGCAGATGGGTATACAAGATCAATACTCACTCTGATGGTTCTATTGACCATTATAAGGCACGATTGGTTGCTCAGGGTTGTACGCAAGAGTAGGGTATTGACTATGAAGAGACTTTTGCTCCTGTTTCTCGTCTCACATATGTTCGAGCTTTTCTTGGCATTGCTGCGGTCAAAAAATGGTCTCTCATTCAGATGGATGTGAAGAATGCATTTCTTAATGGAGATTTGAAACAGAAGGTCTATATGAAACCCCCTCCAGGTTATCCTTGTCCTTTTGGCAAAGTTTGTCTCCTTCGCAAGGCACTCTATGGGCTTAAGCAAGCTCCTCGTGAATGGTTTGACAAGTTCAGCACTACCATATGCAGTCTTGGTTTCACTTGCAGTCCTCATGAGAATGCTCTCTTTATTCGTAAAAGTGAACATGGAGTTGTTGTTCTACTTCTGTATGTTAATGACATGATCATTACTGGAGATGATGCTGATGGTATCTATAATCTCAAGGCATCTCTTCAGCGTACTTTTGAGATGAAAGATATTGGTTCTCTCAGCTATTTTCTTGGTCTAGAAGTCATATCCACCGATGATGGCATCTATCTCTCTCAAGCTAAATATGCTTCAGATCTTCTTGCTCGAGCCGGAATTACTGATAGTCACACTGAGTCTACTCCTCTTGAGCCTAATGTTCGATTTACTTCTATGGATGGCACTATTTTGGATAATACTACTCTCTATCGACAGCTAGTTAGAGGACTCGTCTACTTAACTGTCACCCGACCAGACATCGCCTATCCAGTTCATGTACTTAGCCAGTTCTTGTCAGCTCCTCGTACTACTCACTATGCAGCAGTTCTTCGCATTCTTCGCTATATCAAAGGCACTCTATTTCATGGCCTTTATTTTTCTACCCATTCCTCTTTGTCCCTTCATGCATACTCCGATGCTGATTGGGCAGGTGGTCCCACTGATCGTCGTTCTACTACTGGTTACTGTCTATTTCTTGGTGACGCTCTCATTTCTTGGCGTGCTAAGAAGCAAACGTTCACTGTTCGATCAAGCACAGAAGCTGAGTATCGTGCCCTCACTGACACCACTGCTGAGGTTATCTCGATTCGTTGGCTTCTCGAAGATTTGGGTGCTCCTCAGTCGTCCCCTACTGATGTTTTTTGTGACAACTGCAGTGCTATTTAGATTGCCCATAATAATGTCTTTCATGAACGCACCAAACATATAGAGATTGATTGTCACTTTGTTCGGCAACGTATTCTTATTGATGCTGTTCGTCTCATTGCTGTTGGAACACTGGATCAGACTGCTAATATCTTCACGAAAGCTCATCACCCGACTCATTTCCAGACTTTGTTATCCAAACTCAATATGGTATCCTTAGCTCCCACTTGAATTTGAGGGCGGATGTTAGAGAATCATTAGAGAATCATTAGAGTCATTTTAGATCAGTTAGTATCGTTTATATTTATATAGCATATCTGTATATTAATTGTAGGATTCTATGCTCTTATTACTTTGATTCTTCTGGCACCTATATATACCCTTTGTACATTATACTTTTCAATACACTCAATAATATATAAATCCTTTCTCTAGTTTAGTCTCTTGTTTCTAACAGAGGGAGTGGACTACCCCCATATTTTTAGCCCGATCATTCACCCTACTACTATTCAAGTTATACTTTCTATTGCAATTTCTAAGGGATGGATTCTGCGCCAATTTGATTTCAATAATGCATTTCTGAATGGAGACTTACTTGAGAATGTCTACATGTCACAACCACCAGGTTTTATCTCTTCAGATTCTTCTCTTGTAAGTAAATTAGACAAGTCCATGTATGGTTTAAAACAAGCACCTCGTACTTGGTTTAATAAATTACATTCTACTTTTCACAATTTAGGTTTTCATAACACTAAATCAGATTCATCATTATTTGTTAGATTTACTGCTCATTCTACTATATTTTTATTAGCTTATGTAGATGATATAGTAATTACAGGAGACAATAATGATGAAATACAAACTCTTATCCATCAATTGCATTCCTTATTCTCTTTAAAGGATCTGGAAACTTTACGTTATTTTCTGGGATCAGAATTTAATTTTTTATCTAATGGTGATCTCCATATATCGCAAGTTAAGTACATTAATGACTTGCTAAATAAAGCTGCTAGATCTTACATTGTACAGATCAATTGTAGGTGGTCTTTAGTATGTTAGAATCGGGTCAATTCATGCACCAACTACATGAACACCACTGGAAAACTGTCGAGAATTCTTTCGTATCTAACAACAGGTATGAAACATCATGGAATACAATTGACAAAGTGTTCTAATTTTTGGCTCTTTGCCTTTGCAGATGCTGGCTGAGCCATAGATATTGATGATCGACAATCTACAATTCTGCGACAATTTTAGAGTTGTACTTCTAGTCGAGAATTCTATCTTTTACAGTATGAATAAGCATTTTGAAGTGAACCTCCACTTTGTTCGTGATCATGTTTCTAAAGGCCAATTTCATGTTTATTTTCCCTCTCATGCACAAGTTGCTGACATTTTTACAAAAGCTCTATCAGCTACTTTGTTCAATGAATTTATGTCCAAGCTAAGGGTGTTTTCAAAAAACCCCTTTAGTTTGAAGGGGTGTAGAAAATATAAATATATTAGAAATCACTTAGGGTGTATAAATAGCTAGGTTTCAACTCAATTGTAAAGTGATGAAATTGTGAAGAAAAGATGAATAAATTTTATTATTGTTGATTGATTGAATTGTATTGTAAATTATGAAGATAAAACTAAATATATATGGAGCATTGGCTTAAGAAAGATAAAAGTAAATAAAGATATATAAGAACAGCTAAAGATAAGATAAAGATAAGACAATAAAGACTAAAATTATAATTGAATTTATGTATTCTGTTGGACTAAATTTATGGACCACGAAACTTTTTTATTGTTGTCATGGGTTAAGGTGAAAGAGTAATTTAATATAAAGAACCCAAATAAAAACCTAATAACAGATTATGTTTTTTACATTATCTCTCTTTGCGTCTCAATGCAAGGTGCCTCTGCTTAGTTTACTCTTTGAAATATTCTCACAGTAGTTTCATAGGAAAGTCTAAACAAGTGGAGCTAATGGGTTGCAAACTCCCTGTTTGGAATATATTGGGCATCGATAAAAACAAGTTACGTTGATCATAATGTTTTGTTTATTTTAGGCTAGCTGACAAACATGCAAAATGGCCTCAAGATAATAACTAGCAATTAAATAATATCTTATCCACACCATAAATCATACCATATTGCTATTAATATTATAATTAATTATTGTTTCATATGAAGTTTAGTCATTGAAACATATAGAAATTTAGTGAATGTTTATGATTATTTTACATTTTGATATGGTATTATTATTATTATTAGAATCATTAGAAGATTCATATATTTATTAGTAAGATATTCTTATTAATTATATATATTACATTTGATTCGCTGGCCTTAGGTAGTGACTTGAATCGGATGTTTTTAGGAGTGGCGCAGTGGTACCATTTCAACATTCAAGTCAGATTAAGAATGTAAAACGTATTTAAGGAAACTTTAGCTTCTTTTATATAGTTTGAATTTGTTATCTTATCTTATCTTATTTTATTTTATCTTATCTTGTTAGCTCAAATAAAGAAAGTGTTTAAATTTAAATATTTTTTAGAAATTTATGATTAGTAGGCCAATTTGGACTGCAGTATTGACCTGGAGACGAGTAACCGAGTGTAACTACTCCATTGGGGTATCGAGCCCACCTATAAATTACATTTTCACCCAACAAAGATACAAATCATTCTCTAATCTTTTCGTAACATGTTCTTAAAGAGGAACGTAACAATGCTTTTCATGTTTTTTCTTGGACTCTTATTGTCCATTGGACTGGAATTTACAGGTTTATAATTGAATTGATATTTATTTTTATCTATTTCATAAATTTTTTTTTATGTTATTTATGTGTTTAGATACTTTTCATCAATGTCTTGATGGAGTAATTTATAAAAATATAAAGCTTAAATTAATTTTATCAATATTATTAATGTATATATATATACTATATATTAATTATATCACTATTGTTTGTTTTAATTCTTTTAATTAGATCCATTGATACAAAATAATTTTGATATAATTAGTATTCAGCTTATTCAATAACTCAATTTTCATAAATTTTTTATTTAAATAGTTTTGATAAAATTAGTACTCCAATTAATGAGTGTACTCTCAAGTAAAGTTTGAATGTAAATTATCTTATATTTATGTTATACTATTCATTCTTTTGGAATCGCTAATAACTCCTAATTTAATTTGATATGATAGCTGCACAATCCCCGGAGCCAGGAATATGCTATGGAGTGAACGGTAACAATCTACCATCAAAGAAAGAAACCATTGATATATTCAAATCAAATGGAATCACTAGGATACGTATATACTTTCCTGATGCTGAAGTCTTGGAAGCCCTAAGAGGTTCAAACATAGAGTTAACAGTAGATGTTGCAAAGGAATCTCTTCAAGCTATTTCTTCAGATCCTAATGCAGCAAAGGGTTGGGTCAACACAAATATTGTACCCTATTCACAAGACGTCAGATTCAAATACATCACAGTTGGTAATGAAATTCACCCTGGTGACGTTGAAGCACAATACATTTTATCTGGCATGCAAAACATTCATGATGCACTTGCATCATCCAATTTAGGCCAAATTAAAGTCTCCACTGCAATTGATTTAAGCCTACTTGGAAATTCATACCCACCTAGTGATGGAGCTTTTAGTGAAGCTGCTACTGCTTACATGCAACAAATTGTTAATTTCTTAGTCCCAAATGGGTCACCACTTCTTGCTAATATATATCCCTATTTTGCTTATGCTGGTGATCAAGTAAATATACAATTAGAATATGCTCTTTTTACTCAACAAGGTAACAATGCAGTTGGGTACCAGAATTTGTTTGATGCTATGCTGGATTCAACGTATGCTGCTTTGGAGAAAATAGGTGCAAATAATTTGCAAATTGTTGTGTCTGAGAGTGGCTGGCCAAGTTCTGGTGGAGTTGGAGCTTCAATTCAAAATGGAGGTGCTTACTATCAAAATTTGATTAATCATGTTAAGAGTGGGACTGGGACCCCAAAGAGACCCAATCAACCTATAGAGACTTATTTGTTTGCTATGTACGATGAGAATCTGAAGCCAGGTGCAGAAACTGAGAGGCATTTTGGGCTTTTACATGCTGATAAATCACGCAAATACGAACTTCGTTTTCACGGGAACTAATTATTATATATCAGGTCTTCATCATATGTGTATATATTAGGAAATAAATGTTTAGATGATCCTAGCAATCTAAGCAAAAAGGGAGAATATTATGAGTTGTCTCTATGTAATATACAAATATGTATCAGTTTCAATCAATAAAAGATAGTGTTTATGTTTGTAATAATTTATTATGTTATTTTTATGATGCTTTTTTTTTCTTAATATTTAGTTTGCTATCTTCCACATCCATCACTTAAAATTTGACACTAATAATACGATACCACCTACGTATTTTCTCAAATAAACTGCTTCATTTTTATTTATATTCTTTTGAAGACAACAAACATTTATTATCATTGTATTTGTTATAGTTGCATAATTATTAATTACTTAATTGGGATCCGGTTTTATCATTAAAAAGATGAGGAGCCATTTATGCGTTTTGGGCCTCCAATTAGGCCCAATAAATACAGCTGGCTTTATGAGCAGCCCAAATAGCTTGAGACCCAAAAAAGTGAAAAACATTTTCGGGCATAAGTTAAGAGTTCCTTTTCACATCTCACTCTGTTCTTCCTCTGTCTATAAGAATTTAGTCTGTTTTCCTTTTTTTTTTTTGTCTTTTTCTAAACCTAAATTATTTTCTTGTGTATGATATTGGTCATATTTATCTCAAATTTAAATAAATAATTACCACCGTGTGTCTTTTTACTCATCTATATCGAATATATTCCATATTTCAATTAGAATAATGCTTCCAAATTAAAGGGGGGATAACATTGACACCCCTATTTTATCATACAAGAAACTGTAAGAAGCAGCATATGTTAAACTTCAATTAGACACATATATATATTCATAACTTTATTTTTAATACTGTAAAGTAGTTGGTTCATGTTAATATATTACTAACTGATTTTCATGGGTGGCATATAATATTATAGTTAATTTGGTTCCTTTGATGATTTCTGAGCTAAAATTGCATTGTACTCATCTCTGAGAGTATTATATTTCTTGCTTAATGCATTGAAACTTCCCATTTTCTCCTCTGTTAGCTCCCTCCTCTTCTTTTCCAATCGATTCTTTGTCATTTCAATTTGTCTCTTCAGTTCTTGGATTTTCATGTTTTTCTCTTCATGCTCTTTCTGCAATGCTTCCAACTCTGATGTCTTTCTTCCTATTTTATAATATTACGTATCACAATGAAAATATACATTAAATAAAAGTATAAAACCATTCATTAGACCAACTAATAATATAATATTTGTAAAAAAAAAAAAATGATCATTAATTAATTAATTAAATACCTGTGGCCAAACTATTTGAACTACTACCTTCCATAGCTTTCTGCCTTCCCAGCTGCTGCAAAACACAACATTCCTATCTCATATTATGTGGACTCATTTTATTCAATTTTAAATAAAAATGATGTTATTGGACACAATATATCAAGAGATATGAATACATATAACATAATTCATCTGCTGTTGTTCAAAATATTTAAAAAAAAAGAAAAAGAAATAGTAGTTCTGGCTCCTTAGTCAAAGAGCAATGCTAAGATATGATTAATACTTGATAATTATTGATAGTCAACTTATTATCAAAGGGGATTAAGCTTTGATTTCTTTATTACTCATGAGAATATAAAAATATTATAAGAACTCAAAAGTTCAGTGAAAAAATAATAAAAATTCTAGAAATGTGCATAAAGAAGTGATGTGTCAAGACTTCAAGGGAGGAGTGAGACATGTGTAACTTCTCATAGACTTCATTTTGTCTTCACTTGGAGAGACAACACCACAGAAACTGAGTTTTCAAGAATACACAACTCAGTTTTAAACAAAGATATTCACAGGAAAAGGAACAACATACAAGGTTACAACAAAACCATGAAAAAAATAAATTAAAAAAGAAAAACATATGGAAAGAAAGACAGTTCCAGTGAACATTTGTGTCCAATTTTTCTTTTTTTCCATTCTAAATGTTAAAAAGAGGAAACTAATGAAATCCATCAAAAAGCAAAGAAACTTGGACAACCCATTTTTTCTTCTATGATGAATGAATGAATGAAGCAGTAAATTCTGACCAAAGAAACAAATAATAAGTAACATAAACAAGGAGTTTTCTTTTCTTACCCCAAACCCTGCACTTTGTCTTCAATTCACACTTCGCAAAACGCATCAGTAATGGTTATGGTTATGGTGGCCCCTCTTCATCTATCTGCTAGTAACTAAAGGTTTTGTAAACTATATATAACTATAAGCCAAATGGAATGACATAAGCCTTGGACCCTTATCTTGAATTTGCATAATAACAATAAATAATAAAACTTTATAGCTTTTTGTGTAATTTTATTCTGCATACCAAATAAAAAATGTGATTGATGCCACTTGTCTAGTGCCATAGATAGATATCGTAGCTAGCTTGCAAAAATTCAATCTTTATGAAAAGCTTTGGGAATGATGGTTGTGGTTGTGGTGGCACATGAATCTATGAATAGACTCTACGTCACTCACACATACACACACTATGAGTGTAACATAGAAATAAGTAACAATTATGTTTTTTCTGAGGACCAATAATCTTTGCTATTTCAGGGAAACTAAATTCCTAAGCTAGAGTTCAGTACAGAGATTTATTGGAGATTGTTGATGTGATAACTTTCTCTGTGCTTTTCTTGTCACATCAATGCACATCACAAACTCACTGTACTATGACATTGGAATCAGGTTATTTTTTATATAAATCTGTGTAATGTGGTTCCTTACACAGGCCTAGTTTTTTATTTTCTAGCATGCCATCTTTGTAAAGTTTGACTCAATAGCAAGAGGGGACCTATCTTCATATCCCCACATTTGAAGGCACAGAGGAAAAGGATTTGGTTGTTGAGATTATCATTATTATGCTTCTTGGTTTTAGCACAAATATTTTTCAAAAAAAATATTATTAATAAAATTTTAAATTTTTTAATAAATATATTAAAAATTTAAATTTTATATATTTAAAAAATTAATTAATACTCCACATATAATTTTTTATGTTATATATTTATATAATTTTTAAAGAATTATATTACTAAAATAAAAGTGATATCATCTATTTTCTAAAAAGGATATAAAATTTAGTTTTTAATATTTTATTTTATATTTATTAAAATAAAATATTTTAAAAATTTTATTAATAATAATTTTAAGCAAATAAGTAATAGTTCAAATGACATAGTCTCTCCATACTCAATTAAGAGGTTACGGGTTCGAGTCTCATATATTTGAAAAAAGCCAAGAAACAATAACTCAAATGGCATAGTCTCTCCATACTCAATTAAGAGGTTGCGGGTTCGAGTCTCCATATCTTCGGTAAAAAAAAATTATAATTTTAACATGTATTTACATTTTAACTAAATCTTATTTGTCTTAATTTTAAGAGAAATTCTCCACATACAAGTCATTTATTTCTTCTTCTTTTTCTTTCTCCATGCCTCCTCTTCTTCGTTTCTGCACGTTCTTCTTTCTCTTCTTCTTCTTCGTTTATGCACGTTCTTCTTCCTCCTCTTCTTCTTCTTTTCTTTCTTTTCTTGCTTTCTCTTTCTCCTTCTTCATTTACGTGATTTTTTCTCTGTTTTCTTTCTTCGTTATTCTCGATTTCCATTGTTTTTTGACATCAAACTCTGAAATCGTTTTTGAAAGAGAAAGAGTTCTGCATAAGGTGTACTTCAACAAATTTTGGGTGTATTTCTTAAATTCTTTGGGTGTATTTTCGTAATCCTTTGGGTGTATTTCTGTAACCCTTTGGGTGTATTGTTTGGGTGTATTTCTGTATCTTCAAAACGATTTCAAAGCTTGATTTCAGAAACCATGAAAATCGAAAAAAAAAAAACGAAGCAAGAATACCAGTGATAAACACAGATAAAACAACGAATGAAAAGGCAAATAGAGAATGCACAAAGGAAATCAAATTTGACAAGAAACTCGTTTTTATGGAAGAAGAAGAAGAAGAGTAGGAGAAGAAGAAGGAGAAGAAGAAGAAAAAGGAGGAGAAGAAGAAGGAAGATGAGGAGGAGAAGGAGGAGCCATAGAAATCGTATATGGATCAGCGTATTTTTTGTTAAGTTTCTCCCAACTTGTATGATGACTTGTAAACTAAATAACTTGTATGTATAGCCCTCCTCAAAATTTATATTTTGTAGATAATTTAAACCTTCAATCAATGAATTGTTAGTTAATTATTATTATTTTAATAAAATATCAAATATCGAGACGTGTTGAACAATAATGTAATATATTATGAAAAAGTTTTTAAATATATCTAAAATATTAATATTTTAATAATTTTATCTATTAATTTTAATTAATTCATATTATATATATTTTTTATAATTAAAATTAATAATTAAAATTATTACAATATTTATATATGTACACTTAAAATTTTTTCTATACTATATATATCGACGGAAAAATGGTATCAAACAAGCAATGACAGTTAATATGCGAATGTATCTTTTAATACCGTACATAAAATAGACTAATAATAGACCTTTGTGCATAAAAGCATAGTTATTAACATTAGACGGGATCCAGTTGAATTAGAGCTGCTAGTTCAACCAAAAACCCAATAAAATCGACCACATCACCTCTTGATTTAAATCAAACAAATAATTAATAGTAATTTTTAGGGTGACAAAATAGATTGAACCAATCAGACTGATCCGCTAAAAAAAATGTCAGATTAGAATTTAAAATCTACCAAATTAAAAAAATTCGCTAAATCCACACTGCCAAATTGATAGATTTTGGTGGGGCAGAGCGGGCCAATCCGCGGGGCCAAATATTTTTATTTTTCTTTTTTTATTAAATAAAAGAGTGATTACTATTATAAAATTAATAATTATAGAATTTTTAAATATTTTTTTGTTTTTATTTTTATTCTTTTTTTAGTTATTAACTTTATTTACTTTATTTTACAATTTCACATATTTGCTCAAATTATATGACTTATTTTTTAAAATAAAGATGATTCTATTGACAAATATTATTTTGAACAATTTTATTGAAGTTAAAAATTAAAAAAAGATAGTAAAATAAATTATATTATAATTTGACTATTTTTTATTTTTATTTGATTTTTTAATTATTATTTTTTAGTTAATTTTAATTAATTTTATTTTTCAACAAAAAAAAAAGAATCAAGCGGGCTAGCCCACCGACCCGCCAATCCGCCATAAAATAAAGTAGACTAGCATTTTGAATCCATCTTAACTGGCAGGGCGGGTTGGCCCACCCTATTTATAAGACGGGCCTAGACAGAACAGGACAGTCCATTTTGCCACCCTTAATAATTTTTTATATGAATTTATTTTTATGTAAAAATAATAAATAAAAATTATTTTATAATAATTTAGTTAAATATAATAAATAATTTAATAAATTTTATCTATCATCTTTAACAATTTCAGTCACCACAATCAATTTGGTCTAATTTGAATTGAACTGCTTCCCAACTTCCAAACCATCTCAATATGTGAGATTTTTTATTTAAATTAAATAATTATATAATTTATTGATATATATAAATTCCAGAATAATTATTTAAATAAATAACATATTACATTTTGAATACTGTAAATTTAACATGAATATAAACGTATATACCGGCTATAACACGTGAAAAATATACGATATAAGTCGATAAACAAATACGAAACATCTGAAATTTAAAAATTTATTTGAGAGATTCAGTTAAAAGACGAATTAGAGTTGCAGCACTCGAAATACGTATAGATATAATTTTAGATAAATTTTAAATTAGACTAAATTCAAAAATAATTTTAAATTTATATTTTTGAATAAAAATTAAATAAATTGATAAATAAAAATTAAATAAATATTATATAAATCGTAATAAATTATAATAACTTTAAAAATATTAAAATTAATAAAAATTTAAAATTTGAAATGATTAAGTGTTAATTCAATTCTACTCCAAACCATTAATACCTAGAATTAAGCCAAAATTAATAACCATTTTTAATAATCACTTCTAATTCCAATCATCCACTACTCCCAACCTTTAATCCACGTTGGGACGTCAGTTAATCACACTAAATAAATATTCAGATTAAGGATTTCGATAAATAATATAGTTAATTTATTTAAATGAAAAAATTCCTATTTATATGATTAATTAAATACTAAATTTAAAAATATAATTTGTTAATATAAAAATATAATTTAAAAAAATTAATAATTTTATTTAGATCGATTTAAAAAATAAAAAATAATATATTTTGTTATTATTATTAATACGTGTGCGATTTTGAATTACTAATTTTAAATTAGTAGAGACACAATTCACGTCAATATAATGGTATTCGACTATTCGTAGGTATATCCATATAAAAAATTTAATCCTAAAATAAAAAAAATATTTATAAATGATTTAGATTGATTTATAAAATAAAAATAGTCTATATGTTGTTTACTAATTTTAATATTTTTAAAATTAGTATAATTTATTACTATTTAAATAGTATTTATTAAATTTTTATTTATTAATTTAAAATTATTTTTGAATTCGGGTGCTATGACCCTCATTTCTGTTTTGAACAAATCAGTTTTTGAATTGATGTCAGGTATTTAATACCCGTTTTTTCTACTTACAATGTACTCCGAATGTATGTACTCTGGAAATTCTACACGCGTCAATACTCAAGATGTGATAAATACCCGTTTTTCGGCTTACAATGTACTCCAAATGTTCTCTGGAGATTCTCCACGCGTCAATACTCAAGATGTGATAAACAGCAAAGAGATAAAACATGCTGTTATTGAAAATTGAACCTAAATCTTTAGAACTGAGACGCCCTTTGTTACCACTTATCACAGACTATTGTTACCCCTTATCACAGATTATATTCAAAACACTCGTGACACTTATTGGTTGAATCCAAAATGGCAAAATATAATACATTGACTGGAAAGATTATATTTTGAATTTAATAATTATGCATAAAACTAATATGATCCAAAATTAATATATTTTAGTACGAACAACTTATACAATTAAATAAATTATAGTTAATATTATAAAAATACAACAAATGAAAAAAAATATATTTAGATTCTTTTTGTTTATTATATAAAAAGTTGCATCACGGTTTATATAAAGATATAAACAAAATATAAATAACTGTAGGAGATAGCGATTGATAAACAAGAAGAATAAACTGTAAGCTGCGACAGAAAAATGGAGTTCGATGAGAAAAACCTAATTCTCTCTTAGGTGTAGCAGTTTACGAATGAAAATTGTTCTATAAAAACTGATTTGAGGTATATTTTGACGTAGAATAGCCAAATACAATATCTAATAAAGATAAAATTTAAAGAAATAAAAAGTATAAAGTTTATCGATAACATAAGTTTGGATATATGAAATCAAGTGGATGAATAAATTATTTTACAAGATCACTTTTATTATGTCACCGGTGTAAAGTACGATATGTTTGTGATAGAGTCGATAAAGATCTATAAGGTAGCGTTTGGTGGAGAGACAGAGACGGAAAGACTGAGACTAAGAGACAGAGACTAAGAGACAGGGATTGAAACAAATCTCAGTATTCTGTTTCGTGCAAAATGGGAGACAGGAATTAAAACAAGAATGAAATTCTAATTTAATTTGCACAAAGGGTAAAATTGGAATTAATTAATTGAAATGAACGTATTTTAGGTATAAAATGTTATTAAAGTTTCAGTCTCCATCTCTAAAAATTTCAGTCCCCTGTGTCCCTACTTTTTGGAGGTACTGAAATACTAAAATTTTAGAGACAGAGACAGAAATTTTAGTACCAGTCTCTGAACTAACAAACACGATACTGAGTCTCAGTCTCTCAGTCTCTGTCTCAGTACCTCAAAACAAACGCTACCTAAGTTCTCTTCATTGTCGGAGAAGTTTTCCAAAAATGAAAACCATAATTTATATTCAAAGTTGGAGGATGCTATTACCAGGGATCAGCTCTGAATGCTTAATCGACTGGATTGGGAAACCTCAAGTTTGATGCCTATGGTTGCACCAGCTATAGCGTTGGTTGTATTTCCAACCTTTGCAATTGATTTAAATCGCGACAATAGGATGCATGTGTTATAAGAGATAATCATTTCTTTGGCAAGCTAGCGATTGCGATGGCTAGTTCTCCTTACATGATTTCTGATGATACAGAGGACGGAGAATTAGATCGGGTTAAAAATGCAATGCGCTAATATTATTCGAACGAGGAGCCTCTCGAGATAGTTGGGCACAGTGATGAGGATAGAAGGAGCAATCCATGTACACAATATGTGTTGCATAGGATGTTGGGGGAGGCTGTGAGGAATGGCCGCATTGCTCCACTGCTGGTAGGGGGAGATCTTATTGAACTGTCACACCTACAATTTGCAGATGACACTATTTTATTCTGCCCGCCGGAGACTGAAACAATTGTAAACTATAAGAGACTGTTACGGTGCTTTGAGTTGATGTCTGGGCTGAGCATTAACTTTGATAAATCGAATCTGATATCGGTGAACTGTGAGCAAGGATGGATTGATCAGGCATGTGGACTGCTGGGATGCCAACAAGCTTCTCTACCGGTTAGATACTTGGGAGTTTCTCTAGGTGCGAATCCGCGCTTGGTGAAGACTTGGAAACCAATCATTGATAAGGTGGAACAGAAGCTGAGTTTGTGGAAAGCCAAGGTTTTGAATAAATCAGGTAAGCTGGTCCTTATCAAATCGGTGCTGAATAGTCTCCCCATCTACTACCTTAGTCTATACAAGATGCCGAAGGCGGTAGCGGACAAGCTGATTGCTTTACAACGGAACTTTATGTGGTGCAGGGAGAACGGAAACTATGGTATACCTATGGTAAAGTGGGAGATAGTTCAGGCTCCAAAAAAGGTTGGGGGATTGGGGGTTGGTGATGCAGTGCTGAGAAACACAACGCTTCTGTTTAAGTGGTGGTGGAGTTTTCAAAGGAGGATTGCCCGCTGTGGAAGAAGATTGTGTGTTCGTGTAATAAGTTGAACCCGGATGTCATGTTAGCAACTCAGCCTTTACCAGTAAAGGGTGGCCCTTGGAAGGACATATGTCAGCTGAATATAAAAGAACCGCGGATTCGTGATAAAGTGGTATGTGGACTGGCAATGGAAGTAGGCAATGGTATGCAGACTCGATTTTGGGAAGATAACTGGGTTCAAGGTGGTACTCTGAAAGGAAGTCATCCGAGACTCTACTCTATTTCCAGTCAGCAAGGACTTGTCATCGGGGAGTGTGGTTTTTGGGATGGGCTTGATTGGATTTGGAATTTTCAATGGAGGAGGGCACTGTTCCAATGGGAGCTGGAGCTTGTCAATCAACTGCATGAGAGGTTAAGGCCAGTGAGGTTGTCATCAGGTAGGGAGGACAATGTGGTGTGAAAGTTTGAAAATAAAGGTATTTTCTCTACTAGTTCTGTGATCCAGGCTATACAAGCGGAGACATTATCAGCTGAGATAACGAGTTATAGCTTCACGAGTTCCATTTGGAAAGGTTTCGTCCCTCCGAGAATTGAGCTCTTTGGGTGGTTTGTGCTAGTGGGTAGGGTTAACACCAAGGAGCGGCTGACTAAACTAGGAGTCAACATTCTGGGGGATAGTATGTGTGTACTGTGTACCAAGGAATTAGAATCTGTTGAGCATTTATTCCTTAGGTGTGAGGTAACATGGCAGGTGTGGTGCAAGTGGCTGAGGCTACTAGGAAGGGAGTGGGTGATTCCCGGAACTGTTAAAGAAATGTTTGAGAGTTGGCATGGAATGCATAATAGACAACAGGGGAAGAAGATGTGGATGTCAGTGTTCTTTGCAGTGATTTGGAACATCTGGTTGGAACGGAATGCACGAATCTTCAAGAATGCAAGAGCAAGCCTGGAGGTCATACACACAAGGACGTTGATGAGCTACACGGAATGGAGTGGTGGTGATCCTAGGGGAGGATGAGAGTACTGGGGATAGTAGGGGTTGGTTTATTTGTTGGTAACTGATTATGTGTCTTCTTCTTTCTTTTATTTGCTCCACTTTAATGTGTTGAGCTTCCTTTGTTTCAAAAAAAAAAACAATATGGTCCTTTAAGTTCCGACACATAGCAATATTTGCCACACTTTTTCGCCCTAAATTTGGATGCGATTGCGCAACAACTAGACTTTGAGTATGGTTTTGGGGCCACAGATTGAACGATACAAATCATCCAATGACTTTTCAGATTGGGCAATCATTCCAAAATAAAGAGAAAGTTGTGAGTTGTGCTTAGTATCAAGAGTTATAACATTCGTCGTGCAATGGAGTATTGGAGTCAGCCATCTTAAATATGATGAAAAGTGCAAAAAATTTGGAAAAAGGCTACAATTTGTTAACTCGGATCTCACTTCGGCAAAGAAAGGATACCTGGGAGGTTAGGAAATATAACGGACTTCACGCTTGTTTTTCCACGTCGATATCTAGCGACTAAACCATAGCTCTACTTGCCCATTTCAATCTAGCTTTGCCACAAATGGCAACCACCGAAGATGAATCCGATTTTCATTCTTGTGATGAAAGCTTACTATTAGCTCCTCAAACCATTTTCATGTTAGCTTTTCACCAGGCATGAATTATAGGAAGTCCATGAGGCACTCGTTGATTGCTTTGCCATCAATTGGCAATCCCAAGTGGTACACTGCGTCCTGTAAAGTAATTATATATGCACTCTCCGAATGACATATAGAAAGTGTACGTCTCAATATGCCACTTCTAAATGAATGCGCTAGTCAAAGGCTCATCCAGCCTAAATTAATGATTGTTCAGTCTTACCAGGTGATACAACCCAGCGGTCTCCAAGTATGGGATGATTTGATCATGAAGAGGTATGTTCTGTTGTCTCCTAATACTGTATATACACCTAGTTTTTTTTTTTTCAAAGGCAATAAAATTTCATTAATAGAAATAGAAGGAGTCATTGTCCATATTACAAGGACTGAAATAAGCAAAACGGGATCTCCCAAAAGAGCATCTGAATAGACCAAAATTTGAAATCAAAAAGGGAAAAGTGAAACATTGGTAAGAAGAACTAAGGGGGATAGTGACGGGGGAGGTCTCGCAGTTCTTAGACTAGCTTCATCGCCGAAGCTACTACTTCCGCTGGGCTGCGGCGTGTGCCCTCATAGAACCAGCTATTTCGTTCCTTCCAGATCAACCAAAGAGTTATAACAATCTGTTGCAGCAGCGATTCACCTCTTGTTCTACCGTGCGCTCGAACTACCGCCAACCACCATGAGCTGAATTCAATAACCTCCGAACTAGGTAAGCACCAGTTGAGTTGAGATTGTCCACATATTTCTTGTGTTTCTCTACATCTAATCAAGCAATGAAGCTGGGTTTCCTCTATTTCATGACAGTAAGAGCAGATTCCACTAGTGGACGGGAATCGATGATGGAGAAGAGAGGAGACTGGTAGACGGTCATGGCAAGCTTTCCAGAGGAAGATTTGGATTTTGTGGAGGACTGAGAGCTTCCACAGGGACATCCAAAGGTCCCTCAGACGCAGATTTGGAGGGAAAAGCTCCAAGGGTTCGTGGAAAAAGTTGTAGGCAATCTGGTATCCTACACCAACACTGTAAGTGTTTGATCTGTGCAACGCCCATTTAATTTTATCACTATCTCCTTCAATCGGAACTGATAAAATTCTGCTACTAATGTCTTCGGTAAAAACTTGCTGAATCATATTTGTGTTCCACTGTCTGTTTGAAGTAATCATATCTTTAACCCAGAAAATTGTTGGATCTGTAGCTTGATGACTTGATTGTGGAGGGACAAAGAAAGGATAGTGTTCCGTGGTTACCTGAAACGGGGAGGTCGATCTGGATGAGATCTTCTGGTTTGGCCAAGGCTGCTGTGCCCGACTTGTTGGAGCTTGAGATGCGGCTGGTCCTCGATCACCGGAGGGTGGAGGTACCTGCAAGAGACTCTGATACTTAAGTCAGTACGGGCTTTAGGCAGGTTTTTAGTAGAATTGGAGTATCATTTATACCTGGGTGCTCCAGTGTATTTATAGTAGTGTTGAGTGACCTTCCTTGAAATAACTTTGTTATCCTATCTTATCTTTTTTAGGGTGAGATCACCTATCTTTTGGCCAGCCGCCTTCTAGCAGGCGGTGACTCTTCTTTCTTAGACCTTCTTGAGCTTTTGTGGTGATTCATCTGAGCTCTTTGCGAAGAGGTCGGCAGTAGATCAAGCTTTAAAGAGATCGATTGTTTCGTCTTCGTCCAACCCGGACCCTATAACTCGGTCCAGGGTATGAACAGATAGGGAGGTGAAAGCCACGGGTCTTCAAAAATTCTGATTTCTAAGCCTGTGCCAACACTCCAAGAGAGCCCCTTCTCAACCACTTTGCGCCCTTTTAGCAAGCTGCGCCACCCCATGAAGGTGTGTTTCCAATCTCGGCTTTTAACGCATTGCAATATCGATACTACTTTCCTTTTTAAAATTCTAGATAGGAGTGAACTTGGTTGTGTTGTTATTCGCCAAAACTGCTTCCCCCAGTAAGGCTAAATTCTACGCCCTGAGGTTCTTGATCCCAAGTCCCCCTTCCTTTTTAGGTCTTGTCATAGTATTCCAGCTAATCCACACCATTTTCCTCTTTGTACCTCGCTGTCCCCACCAGTATTGAGAGAGCATGCTATGAATTTCTGAGACGAGTGTGTCTAGGAGCTTAAAACAGGACAGTGTATGTATAGGGACTGCTTTTCCTACTGCCTTGAGTAGTGTATGTCGACTTCCTGCTGACAGTAGCTTTCTTTTCCATCCTAGAATATGCTTCCTGATCTTTTTCTTAATGAGGCTAAAGGTAGTTTTTTTAGATTTATTAAAAATAGAAGGAATGCCCAAATATTTGTCTGTAGTCCCAATGTGGTTAATATTTAAAGCTGATGCCCATTTATTTCTGAGTAAATCCAGAGTATTATGGCTGAAGAAGACTGACGATTTGTTGATATTCACTTTTTGTCCACTAAAACCCTCATATGTATGTAAAAGTTCCAAAATATTCTCGCACGAGATCGTAGAAGCCTTGCAAAATAGGATCGAATCATCCGCAAACAGTAGGTGGTTGACTCTGGGGCATCTCCTTAACACTTGAATACCTTAAATTAGATTGTTTTGTTCTGCCTTGTGTAGCAAGAAGGAGAGACCTTCTGCATAGAATAAGAAAATATATGGGGATAGAGGATATCTTTGACGGAGACCTCTATTTGGTTTAAAGAAACCATAGGGTTGACCTTCCACAACGACATAATAAGAAACTGTTGTGACTAACTCCTGAATCCAAGCAATCAGAGTACCATCAAAGCCTAATTTAGTTAACATGAACCAGAGAAAATGCCATTCCACCCTATCATAAGCCTTGCTCATATCTAGTTTCACAGCCATTTCAGTCTCCAGCCCTTGCCTCTTATTTTTAAGATAATGCATATATTCATGTGCGATTAAGATATTGTTTGAGATCAAGCGGCCTTTAATAAAAGCACTCTGGTTAAAACTTACTAAAATTTTCATCAAACCTTGAAGTCTAAAAACCAAAATTTTAGAGATAATTTTATAAACAACCGTAGAGAGGCTAATAGGTCTTACCTGAGTCATGTTGCTAGCTTCTGGGACTTTAAGAATGAGACAAATATGGGTGTGATTTAAGTTTTTAAGAAGTCTTCCACTTGCATAGAAATTTCGAACTGCACGAAATAAGTCACTACTAACGATGTCCCAATAACACTGGAAAAACTTGGCTGTCATGCCATCTTCTCCCGGGACACTTTGGGGATGCACACTGAAAGTAGCTCTCTTAACTTCTTCTATAGTAACCGGTCTTCGCAACCTACGGTTCATGGAAACTGTAACCCTAGGCTCAAAGTCGGTGAAATAAGGATCTGAAACGGTTTGGTATGTGGAAGAGAAGATCTCTTTAAAATATTCCTCAGCTACTCCTGCAATTTCTGAAGTTGTAGTTGCTGTTTCACCATTTACACTTTTTAATTTCCAAATTCTGTTCCTTCTCATTCTGTTTCTGAATTTTTTATAGAAGAATTGAGTGTTGCGGTCCCTTTCTTAAAGCCATTTAACTCTGGATTTCGCCTTCCAATACATCTCTTTATCATGGTAAGCTATTTCTAATTTTCGCTCTAGTTCCAGCAGCTCCTTTCCACCATACATGCCCGCTGATTTCAGCTCTTTGATCCTTAGTTGCTCAATCTATTTTTTAAAGTTGTGCTTTTCTTTCCGTTGTCATTGAACGATACAGTGTCTACATCTTTTTAATTTTTGAGCCAAAATAAATATTGAAGAGTCTGAAATTTCTTCTTTTTAAGTATCATAAAATAAAAAGTTGACACTGGTCATATTTTAATCAAAATTCTAAAAATAATAAATTAAACAATTAACTATTTCCAATTTTTATAAATTAAAATTGGTAAATGCCGCTTATTTTTCGCTAAAAATTTCAAATACAATATATCTTCTAATCTCCTAATATAATATTAATAATCTTTCCATTCTGCTTAAAATGGTGTGAACGAAAACTAGTAGCCAACAAAACTAGCATATCTAACAACATTTAATGAACTTTGTGAATATCACTATAAATCTATTTTTAAACAATAATAGTACTATCTTTGATATTTCCAACAGCGGACAACACTGTTAAGTCGGTATACACAAATTTCTTCTTCTTTCATGATCTCATCCTTGCATGATCCTTGCGGCGCTCTCTAGAAAAATCTTCAAAATTAAATTTTGAAGACCATCCAAATGAAGATTCCGTAGCCAGCTATTGCGGTTTTATAAGCAGCCTCTTCATGACACGCGGCTATCCATAGCCATTTCTTTACACATTTTTCTCCTCATAAACTGTGATTGGTTATGGCAAATTCACCTCCCTAATTTTTGTATAAATCATGGTTGGTTAAAATGGTTTACTACCCATAGTTTTTTTTTTTCGGAACCCAAGATAGGTTAAAGAGTTTTATGGTATTTTTTACTATGATTGTCAACGGCTAGTAGCAGTTTATATAGAAATTAATAAACCACACCGACTAATAGTGATTTATATAGTTAATCCAGCATCTAAATGTAACCAATTCCTATTTATTGTATTCGGGTAATTTTCAACATCATTCTGTTTAATTATGTCATTTGCCCTTTTAATACTATGCATAAAACTAATTCTACTTTCTTTTTTGAAAAAGAAAATGTCCTTTTATTTGACTGACCTTGGTGTAAACAAGCATACGATAGAAGAATATTTCAGTTATTGGTAACATAAATAAAATTGGTAATTCTGACTGCAATGCAGCTGATTCGGAGTAATTTAAAGACTAATCCGTTCCGGTACTCAGCTCTATTTAAAGGTTTGCTGTTAATGGGTTGCTGCATGCACAAGACCGGATTCAAACCCCGACACTTACTTAAACGGACTAGTGAGCTAATCATTAAACCAACCAAATTTTGTTAAAATTAGTATATAACTTAACAAGTTAGGAACGCACAACTTTATTAAGGAAATCTACTCTCTACCAATTCTACCTAGCCAGAATATCATAGCGAGACTTGTGGACAATTTTATTTTTTCCTTCCCTGAAATTGAAAGGATTTTAAAATGAAAAAAAAAAGAAAAGAAAAAGAAAAAATGATACCTGAAGTATGAGCCCTTTTTTTAAAGCTCAACTTGAATAGTATTAGGGTGTGTTTTCTTTTGGAAAGTCATTTTTCTTGTTAACACTGTGTTTGGAACAAAAGAAAACTAAAGGAAAGAAAATGGAGAGAATGAAAATGAACGAAAACTTAGTTAATGTGAGCGTATTCATGTGGTGACTTATAAGCATTCAACACATATTAACATTAGTTCAACTTTCAAAATATTTGGGAAAAAAAGAAAATAGACTATCTTATTTCCAACACATCTCAAATATTTTTCTTCCTTTGACTAAAACATTTAGATTAACTAGTTTAAGTTACGATGCTACTATTTTTTGAAACTAAAAACGTTTGACCCTAGTCTCCTGTGGTTTAAACATTTTTTTTTTCTCTTAATGATCATTGTTACCTCATTTCAAAATTAAAGAAACAGTAGCACTGGCCATTAATCAAGCCGAACCCACTCCAAATCCATTAATGATGGATTAGTGGAAGTAAAAATGGTGGAAACCATCATAAACAAAGGCAGGCTTCCTTATGGGCCGTAAGCCCATTACCTCGTACACTCTAAACTTGGGCTAACTTAAAACCTCTCAATAAATCGGAGCCCAAAGTGCTAGTGTTTCTGACAAAAAAAGAGAGGCTTCCTTATTATAGTTTTCTGGTTTGCATTATCATAATTTGTACAAGTGATCATTTAGAATTAAGCGTTAAGAATTGACTGGGCTAAAATTAGAGAGGATTTTGTATTATTTGGTCAAATCAAGTACCAAAATTCAGCGACTTTGCAAGTGTAAATTTTTATATATACTCAGTTCTAGTGAAATAAACTCATCTTTAAACATTTCTTACAAAAATTTAAAAGGATAACTTGCTAATAAGGTTAATCATATTTCTTTTTCAAATTGTTAAAATAGGTTACATAAAACTTAACTACTACTTTAGTTGTTTTCTAAAAATAAGTTGTTTTCTAAAAAATACTGTACTTTGTACTTTAGTATTATCATTTGCCACCGAAACAATACAATTTTTCCCCAACACTTTCACAACCCTAAAATTTAAATAAGCATAATTATAGTGACATAAAAAAAAACACTTATCAAGTGATAAGTAATTATAAACATTCAAATAGCCTAAAGACATTCTTTGATCTTAATACAATGTAATATAATATATAATAATCCAAATTGAAGTAATCAGAAAAAGTGAAGTAAAATAAAAATAGAACCAATGATGGCAGCAACATGTGAAAGGACACTTTTTTATAAGGCTGCAATGATGCATAATAAGTTGCATAAAAATTTAATAAAGTAAATGGCAGGACACACACAAGGGTATTGTATGATCCATAAAATAGAAAGATTCAGAAACAAACATTTCAATTGAATGAGTTGATAATTGAAAGTGAAAGGAGTGTGATGAGGCCCATGGTAATGGTACTAATTGTTCTTGTTATGTCAGCACCATGTGACCGCAGTTTACTACTATCCCCCACATGTGACCTCACACTATAAGACAAACTAGTACTTATACAATAATACAAACAACAATATATTTGGATTGAATTGGATTCCCTTTCAACCTTCACCAGAAAAAAAGATAACTTTTTAATGTACTAACAACAAATTAGCCACAAGATTTTTTCCCACACCTTCATGCATATGCTCTAGAATAATCCAACTGTGTATCTCATCAAATTAAGGTAACAACTCATCGGCTGTTAATGTCTAACTTTAGATAGGTAAAAATTGTTAAATAATAATTTAATTAAATATATTAAATTATTTAATAGTTTTTATTTTTTAATTTTATATAAAATTAATAATAAAAAATTATTAAATAATAGTTTAATCAAATATAATAAATTATCTCATAATTTTTAATTATTAAAGACAACTAAACATAAAATTTTATCAAAAATTAATTTATACTATTAGAAATATAATCATGCATATATTTCTTCTTATAAACTTAACTTTTTAAAAAGAATAATATCATAAAATAGTATCAAAACTTCTATCACAAAAAAAAATTAAGTTCAATATTAGACTATTAGATCTAAAAAAAATAAATTTAACATAAAACAAATTAAAAAAAAAAAACTATACAAAAAAACTTACTTGAGTCGACATGTTATAAATATAATAATTTATGTATCTTCTCGAATAAACTTAAACCTTTTGGAAAAAATAATATGGTGACATATATCATCAAGTTAACTTGGGGCTTGATATAGTATGTTTTAACTTCTTTAAGCAATTTGTGAGAAAAATATCATTTTTGCAAAATTACATGTTTGGCATAGGGGATGTATAAATAAATGTACATAAAAAATATTGGACATGATATAAGCTATACCATTATTGATATCCTGACTTGCCTCTGACCTATATTGATTGCATGTTCATATCAAAAAATAATAATAGTAATGGAATCAAATTTGGGTCAGTAGGCACAGGTACACCACTAGCACCCCTTAAAAAGAGGACATAATAATGACACAAGAGGACTGGAATTGTAACAGCATATTTTCTACTCAGATTTCAACTTAGTGTCTTTGAGTATAAATGTATAATCAGTGGTGTATCAAGATTTTGTTGTGATTCCCCTGCTAGGCAACTTTTAATCTACCGAAACATTTGCATAATTGGAACAGAATGAGATATGAAAGTATCAAAAGAGTTGTATATTTATTATACATTAAGGTAAAAATCTATAGTACTTTGTTGTGCCTCAGTTTAGTGCAAAAAGAAAAAAATAGAGAAAAAAGATAATTACTTTTATAAAGTGATATATGTCTGTCCTAGTAGTATCAAATATTGTATTTCTTGCTGTTAGGATCTAATCTTTTTAACCTAGGTGTATTTGCATATACATCTAGAGTATTCATCCTTCTGTATGCTTCTACAAATCTGCATGTAAACATACCAGCAAAGAAAAAAAATGAAATTTATTAGAGGGATTATTAATTCATTACTATACTACATTAAAAGCATGTTTTTTTATGATTCTTTCATTTGAAAAGAAATTTTTAAAAAAAATGAAGAGAAAGTTAGAATCTCTTACTTACCTCTAATAAAGTTATCACAATGCCACTTCTATATTTATTTATTACCTACAATTCAAAACCAAGATATGCAGAACTAAGATCCTAAAAAGAGGGTATGAGTTAACTTGCCATCATAAAACTATAACCAGAAGTACCTTAGATTTGGTGAATATTAATGAGAAGCCATGTCGCTTAAAGCGCTTTTTGGTTCTAACTTGATCTGAGATGATGAGCATGTGGAGAACACGGCACTCTCGTTGACCTCGGCCAATGAAGAGAAGTCTGCCGGATCATCCCTGGTTGCTTTTGTTGGCGAAGTAAAGAGGCTATCCGGAAGGGCATGCTCGATGCTGCACCATAGTTCACAACCATGATAAGTGCAATGACACAACAATGTCAACAAGAATAAGATCAGATGTCAAAATATATACCTATTTTGAACATCTATGATTTCATCCTGAGAGCCGTCCTTTCCGTTCCTGCTGCAGTTATCATGGATTCTAGCCAAATCAACTTCTTGCTGTTGCGGCGCAACAGCAGCAGCTGAAGCCATGGCCGTAGAAACAAGGTTGCCGGTGAATCCTGCAACATATAGTAAATTAAGAAATATTTAACCTGCTTCAATGGAAGTTAGCCAGTGTCAATTGACCAACCTGTCATATCTTCTCTAGTGCTATCAGAATAAAGCCTTGGACTGCTAATATGACCGTGAAGTTGAGATGATGGCAAAGTGGCGCCGAAAGAGAGACTTCGCTGGTGATGGCAAAGGTGATTGTTCTTAAAGTCCGGAAGGTGTAGATTCATCAGCCTTCTTTCCTGGAGTTCAATGGCTTGCTGAAAGTCAACCTGCTCCTCCAATTTTCTTCTCAGCAAGATCTCCTGCGGATTATACAACATTCGTGCTCCTGCAGAGAAACAGATCCAATACAATTCAAAATGGAAACCATCCATCGCACATTTACAGCTTTCAAAAACATTGTAACTTCCTTTAAGTATGCTACTTCTAAAGCCAAAGTAGATTAAAACAGTTGAAACAACAGATTGCATTACCAAGACGGAAATCATGAGGTGCTTTAAATTCAAGTTCAGAGGGGCTCAAACATGGCGAGAGTTCTACCCTCTCTATATGTGGTGGTTGATGTTGTCTCCTGCATGCACCAATCACAATAAGATAGATTGTGGCAGAAGGAAGATATGAACTTAACAAAAGACTGGAAGCTGACATACTTCTCAACAATTTTTCCCTTCTCCTTGTAGGGCTTGACAAGTACACGGGAATCGCAGATGAAATGGGGATTCCCTTTGGATAATATGAGTCTCACTGTCTCCGAATAGACAAATGTAACAAACCCAAACATTCGCTTTTGCTGGTAAGGAATCCTCACATCATGCACGGGTCCAAATTTGCTGCAAAAGGAATAAAATTCCTAACTTCAAACATGAATGTAGATACATACATATGTATCCATGCATGCATGCATTTACATCTATATGAATATTTGAAGACACAATAAATGCTTGCATGCAGATAGACTAAATAATATTACAAGTAATTATCACGTTAGAGAAACATTCGGTCAATTGAGATCACGGTTCCAAAGCCGCTAAGGAAAATAGTCACTAAACAGAATGTATACTAGAATGAGGTGGCATTGTCCTTAACCTTTTGATGAAAAAGTAGATCCCACCACTTCTTATTATACAACCATCACCATGATTTCGGGCAAAGATTATTGTTACATTTATTTTGGCTATGCAGCATTTTTGATAATGGCTCAAAAATTAGTTATCGCCTATCAAGTATTAACACATGTATTATTGTTCCAATGAAACAAGCGAGTTCTGTACCAATACAATAACAAAGTCAACATAGAAATAAAGTTAATTTTCCTTAAAAAAAAAAGTGGTCGCACAATTTATTATATAATTATATATCAATAACATGGTTTTTGACAAAGATTACAGTTATACTTTTCCTAGCTTATATAGCACTTCTCTTCCTGTAATGGTTCAAAGTTAATTCTCACCTGTTGACACATATATAATGCTTCCGGTAAAATGACATAGAGTCCACTACATTGCAAGGAATAGAGTCAACAAACAATTAATGAAACAACACATAATTGTTTTCAGCTGTTACCATTTTCATATTGCAATTACAATGAAATCAGCCCAAAAAGGGGAGGAGGGGGGGATGCATCCATCCATCATTCTCAACCAATTATGATAGCCATGACTAACGTAAACAAGGGCATTAAACTCATACCATACATAAAGTTTTCAGCTGAGTATCACATAATTCTTAGGTTTGGCAGTAATGACAAAACCACAACAATTGGGTTTAAGTAGCTGTCTGTAGATTGATGAACAGCAAACCAAGAAACCCGAAATCAGGGAGCAAGTATCAAGGATAGCAAAAGAGACAAACATAATCAAAGTTGTGTTAAAACCATTAAATAGTGGTGTGCTAACTGAGAACGGTAAACCTGGATAATCAATGCAGTATCCAAGAACATACTTAAATTGCACCAATCAGAAAATCTGATCATAACAATGCAATCTAATCAACACCAATGCAACAATGAATGCATCATGTGGCGAAACCATTCTTATTTGAATAATATCCTAAACAATCTTCCTAACTACAGTTCAACTAATGCAAATTATGAAATGGGAGCGCAGCCCTCTGGCGGCAGCATGTTTTACCTGAAGTATTCTGAAACATCTTCATCTTTAAATGTGCTTTCCGCCGGAAACGTTAAATAAATCTGCCTCGAAGGAGAATTAGGCCTTTCAGCCGATGCAATACCTAGAATGTCAATGCTCTCCTGTCTGTACCTGGCAAACCTGTTAAATTCTTCTGCCGTCATGACTGCTGCAGCAGCAGCTGCCCTGAAATATATCACAAGATCAAACAAAGTATCACTGTATAACAAGAAATTATAGACTTTTCAATTGAACAAGTTAATAATTACAACTACATATGTAGTCTTTCTTACTACACACTTAAGAAAAAAAAAAGTGGAAACAACGGTGGAAACTCACATGCAGATATATTCTTGTGAAGTTGTTGATAGTTAAAAACCATTAGACGACAATTTAGTCCAACATGTCAATCATCTAAGAGTTCTCAACAAATCAACTTCACACAAAATCAACTCAAGTTATAGTCTTTTCAATTGAACAAGTTAATAATTACAACTAAAGATGTCGCTTCTATTACTACACACTAAGAAAAATGTATTGAATTTTTTAACTTAATAGTTCTAGAAAAACCTTTGGGGATCATTCCTTCGCAGCATGGAAAAGTTAATGTATTTGTCCATTGGGGTTGGTGCAGCACCAGCAGACATGAGCTGAGAAGCAGCCATTAATCTTTGATGGTGTGCAGCCTTCAAACTCATAAGAGCCTCATGCTCTTCCATAGTTGGAGAATCAACAATGGCAGCTTTGTCCACAGCATCATGATGATGAACAAAGTTGCAGTTGGTTCCATTTTTGCAGAACCCTCTTGCAAAGTAAAGACATGGTTTGTACCCAATTCCCACTTCTTCATCAGGCACCCCAAAGAACGCGTCACTAGCAGAGTAACTCCTCCTATGGAAGAAGTGGCCATCGCCATTGTTGTTGACAGCACCATGACCCAAATCAAGCCTAATTGGATCCACAGCATCCTCATTATCCTTGTTATTATTCAGTGACTCGTTGAGAAAAGAAAGGTAATCACCCATTTCTTGCTCATCAACAAAAGAGTCACCACCACCATCACTCCTCACACGAGGTGAAAGTGAAAGTTTAGATTTTGACACAGACCCACCATAGATACCGTCTCGAGAGACTGAAAAACTTGAATTTGGGCTAATGGGGTTGTTTGGTAACCCAGAAAGTAGGTTGTTACCAGCACTGAAGCGTGAAAAGGGGTTGTTGCTGCTGCTGTTGTTGTTGTTTGGGGTGGTAGCAGGAGAAGTAGTGGGGTGTCTTGGTGGTAAATGGTTGTTGAGAATGGTGTTAGAAGGTGAAGAAGGTGAAGAAGAAGAGAGTCCCAAGTGGGTTTTGATTCTGAGAACAAGGTTATGAAGGACATAGTCAGGGGTTGAAGCCAAGCGAACAAGGTCAGGTTCTTGAAGGTTGAAGAGAATGTGGCCAATGATCTTTGATGCATTCTCGGGGTCAAGCTTGTTGATTCTGGCCACCACAACATTCGTGGCTTCAAAACTACCCATAATCGTATAATCGAAGATTAAAAAAGATATCTTTTTGTTTTGGGTTTGTACTTTTGTTGTTGAAGAGAGACTAAAAAAGAAAGAAGAGATGGTAGAAGAAGCGGTGGTGAGTGGTGAGTGTGGGAGTGTGTTGATGTTGGTGACCGAAGAACAAGAAACAAGAGTGTGTGTCGTTATGCGATGTTTTGTTGTTGCTGCCACTTGACACAGTACACAACACACTTTCTCTCTCTCTCCATCTATGCAACTATGTCATTTCACTGTGTTGCTCTCTTCTCTCTCCTATTTTAAGTGTTTTGAGTTCAGAATTGAGATCCAGCTTTGAAGTTAGAAGGATAAGCGTCAACACAACACACACCCCAATTCCCATAGATTCTTGATCCATGAGCCTATTTTTGGTGCTAGAGAGAGAACAACCAAAGCAATTAAAAAGGAAAAAAATATCATTGTTAGCATGGTAAGTGGTAACTAATTTTGAGTTTTGCTAATACGGCTTCAAAACATATTTTAAAAATATGAATTTAATTCATTTGTATTCTAAGGATATATTTTTAAAATATAATAATAGAAATTTTTTAATGTATTTAATGTAGGGTTAACCACAAAAAACGCTCCCGAATTATTCAAACGCTGACAAAAATACACCCGAATTTTACTATCGACAAAAATGCCTTCAAATAATTTAAAAACACTCAATAGTAAATATATATTTTCAAAAAATACCCTAGAGATTGAATTTTGATGCAATTTTTTGCAAGCATGATTATAAAAATAATATATTATTATACATAAAAATTGATAATTTTTTGTTTAAGTATATAATTTTTTTATAATTATTTTTGTTAACAACTAATAATACTTTTAAAAAATTATAAAATAATATATACGTAACAAAAAATTACCAAATTTTAAGAATAATAATATCTCGTTTTTTTAATTATGTTTGCAAAAAATTGCATCAAAATTCAATCTCTAATGTATATTTTGAGAAATACATATTTAATGTTAGTTTTTTTGCAAGATTATCTAACATTAAATATGTATTTCTCAAAAAATATATTAGAGATTGAATTTTGATACAATTTTTTACAAGCATGATGAAGAAAATAAGATATTAGTATCCTTAAAATTTGGTGATTTTTTGTTGTGTATATATTTTTTTGTTAACAACTAATAATACTTTTAAAAATTACAAAAAAATATATTCTCAAAAAAAATTATCAAATTTTAAGAATAATAATATCTCATTTTTTTAATTATTATTGTAAAAAATCACATCAAAATTCAATTTTTAAGGCATTTTTTGAAAAAATATATTTACTGTTGGGTATTGTTGTTATGTTTTTAAATTATTTAAAGGTATTTTTGTCGATAGTAAAATTCGAATGTATTTTTGTCAACGTTTAAATAATTCGGAGGCATTTTTTGTGGTTAACCCATTTAGGGTTAATGTATTAAAAATATAAAAAAAATAATTTTTATAATAATTTTTATAAAATATTTTTTTATTATATGTTTAACTTATACTTTTAGAATACAAGTTAGCAAAATTTTAAAAATTTTATAAAAAAATGCTTTAATATAAGTTATTGAAAAAAATATTTTTTTATATTTTTAATATATTAAATAATCACAAATTTAAAAAACTTTTATTATTCTTTTTTAAAAATATATCCTTAAAATACAAAATAGCTAAACCCACTAATTTTTTATACAAATACAATTTTTCAGTTTTATTAATTAATTTAATTTCAATATATTATTTATGTAAAATAATTTATAAGTATATCTAATTACATAAAATTATATGAACAAAAATAATTATTTTTTATATTGATAGCATAAATAATTATTTTAAAAAATAAATATAATTTAATAATTATACAAAATATTAAAAGAATAAATATGATTTACTAATTATACAAAATATTTTATACTATCTATATATTAAAATTAATTTTTTTTTAGTAATGTTGTAAGTAATTTTTTATTATAAAATATGTTTTTTAATGTTTTTTTTTTATTAAAAGAGTGCATTCTTAAAGATCATACTTTATAATATTGTTAAGGAAAAAAGATAAAATTTGAAATATCTGTAGTTGTATAATTTTTATTTATTAAAATTGTGATTTTACGTTGTAAATTTTATGTACCAATATTTATATTTATATATTAGTCCCACATTTTTAATAATGAAAGTTGAAAAAAAAATGAAAATCAAACTTTATGTTCACAAAAAGATAATTACAAAAGATACCTCCATCCACACTAATTAGAACGTGGGATTTTCAAAGTTTTTTTTTTTTAAAATATGAAAATTATTTAGCATAAAGAAAAACTGAAGGGTTCGATTTAATTTTTAAATTTTTTATTTTTTGAAAAGAAGAATTCGAAAGTTCAGATTTAATTTTTAAAATAGAAATTAAAGAATCTAATTTCAATATAAAAAATATCTTAAAATTTGCAAGCTTTTCAATATTAAAAATAAGAATAAATTACTATTTGTATCCATGAAAGATACAAACGTTAACAAATGTATCTATATAAGAATAAAACCATAATTATATTCACAGAAAATAGCTTCTGTATGTCAAGAATATCCTAACGGACCAATTGTGCAACTAACGTCCGCGTACTCTTGGATAAAATAAATGTTGACTACTTTATTGATAACTAACGTAGTCAACATCTATTTATGGGTAACTAACGTATCTAACTTCTATTTTACTCTGAAAAATATGTTGACTACTATTACCAATTGTGTAACTAACGTCCGCGTACTCTTACTTATATATCTTTTATGGGTATAAATGGTAGTTTATTTTTAAACAAATAAATCAAAAGCTTCTATACTAATTGCATATGTAAAACAGAAATGTTTAATAACAAAAAAATTAACTAAAAATAATTAGAATTTACTTTATTTAATATTTATTAATTATTATTAAAATTAATAGTTAATTTTAATAATAATTAATAAATATCAAACAAAATAAGTGTAAATTTTTTTTCTCACTTTAATATTACCGTATATAAAAATACTTTCTTTCCTGATTTTCATCCACTTTCTAAGTTTCCTCCTCTCCTTTTGTTCGTGCAAGTCACCTTCTTGTCCTTTCTTTTTTATTATTATTTTTCCATTTCTCCTTCTTGCATGATACTCTCATTAATTCATGATGTAAAGTAAACTTATTTCTTTTTTACTTGTTTGATTTTTCACTTTTTGTCCGTTTTCTCCTTAATATTTTTCTTCTATTTCTATGACCTTCCGTAGCCAATTTATGGTTTTCCAAATTTGATTAGATTGCATTCTTCTTTTCTAAGGTATACAAGATTTTCATTTCTCTATTTAACAAGATAATTTAACAACATTTTGATTCTAGTGCTGGATTACTAGGTTTTTTTTTATTCTCGGATTTAGGAATGCAAAAAATTGAACATATTACAATTTTTCTTGAAATTTGTTAAATTTGATTATAAATGTGGTTCTTATTTGAAGTTTTATTTGAAGTTTGATTATAATTGTGAGTATGAAGTGTGATTTAAATTCTATGGGTTTTTTTTTTTTTGTGACTAATTCTATGGTTTGATTATAGGTCATTATTTTTCAATTGAGAATTTGTCGTTTGAATTTAAAAATTTTAATTGAAAATAATTTTTTTCCGAGAATTATCTATGTGATCAGGAACATTTTTTTGGTTCTAGTCACTTTTTTTTTTTTACCAAAGATATGAAACTCTCGTAACCTCTTAATTGAGTATGGGGAGACTATGTCATTTGGACTATTACTCATTTGCTAGTCCTAGTCACTTTATTAATGCTAAAAAGCATATTATCATAATTAATGATCAATGAATTAAATTTTAATTTATGCTAATCTAATTTTAAAAATAATTCAAATTCAAATATGATATATAATAAATAAAGATTTAATTATTCTATTGAGTTTCACTAATTTTTTATAATTAAATCACTATATTTTTTTAAATTAGATTCTTACATTATTTTTAATTTTATAATTAAGTTATTTTATATCAAAAATATTAAAATTAACGGAATATTTTTGTCAAAAAATATGTGGTCAAAGATCTAATTAGGTTCTTAATTATAAATATTTTCAATTTACAAAAAATATTTAGTTAACTCTAATATTTTTTATACTAAAAAAAATTAATTATAAAATTAAAGCCAGAGTAAAGACCTAATAATTTTTTATAAAAATTTAATTATAAATTTAATAAAATTATAAGACTATCAAAATAATTAAACTATAAATAAAAATATTTTGCTAATAATACATACGTATCGTAAAAATATAATTTAAAAGTATCACAAACAAAAATATTTTACAAGAATGATTAGAAATATGATTCTTTTATATTTTGAATATGTCAAATGCATAAAAAATAAAAAATATATGATTATATCCTTAAAATATTTGTTTAATATATAAAGTTAGCTAAATTCTAAATAAAATTGGCTTGACCACTAGTATTTAAAGCAAAGGATACACAAACTAACAATGAGCTACATTTTTCATTCCCCATGACCACGAGCTTGCTTCAGATTTGTGACTAAATCTCTAACATGCTCTCTCAAATTAATGTCGTAAAAATTATTTTGGTAATTACTATGGTGTCTAAAAGTATTTGTTTAACTTATTAAAAAGGGTTAAAAATTAATATTTAATTTTAAAAATATAAAAATAAATAATGATTAAATATTTAAAAATAATCATAAAAAATAAGTTAGACAAAAGTTAGACACAAGTTATAGACATCATAAAATTCACAATTATTTTTAAGATTTTAATTGCATTAATTACGTCTTTGAGATTAAAAAAATTGTACTATAATAATTTTTAACCCATTTTTTTTTGTTAATAATACACTAACGTAGTTTAATGATGTAGACCTTTGATAACATGTATCACCTCATAGTTTGGCCACATATAACGGTTTAATGATGTGTTGGTCAGCAATACGTGGCATGCTGCCGTGAATGGTTATGCCACGTGTCACAATATTATTTGTCCACATGTCATCCACCATGCCATTATTACATATGCATCAAACCGATCCCCTTACTTTGCATTAAATAACTCATTTTAGTCCTGAAATTAAGTGATATACACCAAATTAGTCTCTTCATCATCGATTTGTTATCTTTTTTTTTATAAATTTAAAATTTTTAATATCTTTAAATATACTAATTTTAATTTTATCTTTTTACAAGTTATTTAAATACGAGTGCTTTTATAAAATATTTTAAAAATTTTAATTTTAATTATACAATTTTTTAATATTTTATTAGAAGAATTATATGAAATTGATTTTGATTTAGTAAAGAGTGTAAGTTAAGAGTATAATAATATTTTTTAATACAAATTTTTTAATATTTAACACTTTAATAAATATTTTAAGAATACTTGATAAGGCACTTGTTAACTAATATAAATTCATTATTCCCATCCGTTTTAAAAATGTCTGATTCCCTATATAATTGATTTCTCACTAAATTAATAAGATAAATTTATACTGTCGATTATAATAATTTATTTTATCTGTAACTTAGCTAGGCGGCTTTTTCATATATTATACTATTAATTGATATAAGCACTTATTGTAATTATGCCTTGAGTAACATTAAAACATATACAAATAAACACAAGAGGCAATAACAAAATTTTGGATTTGGCTAACATGTACTCTAATGATACAAGTTAAAATTATTAATTAAAAATGTTATTATAAAAAATTGTATAATAAAAATATAATTAAAATTAGTGTATCAAAAAATATTGAAAATTTTAAATTTGCAAGAAAAATGAGAACAAACTGATGAAGAGACTAATTTAGTGCACGAACATTCAATTTCAAATACTAAAATAAGTCATTTGATGCAAATTAAGGGACCAGTTTAGTGTATATGTAATGATACATAGTGGATGACACGTGGACTAAAAACATTGTGACATGTAGCATAATCTGACACATGACAAAATAGCATTGTAACACGTGACATAATTATCTACGTCAGCATATCGCGCTGACCGATATGTCATCATACTGTTATACATGGCCAAACTATAAGGTGACATGTATCACAAAAAATCTATTACATCAGCATTTCGTTAAAGAAAAATTACAATTTTTTCAACTTCAAAAATATAATTAGTGTAATTAAAATTTTAAAAACAATTTTAGTACACAACATCAATTCCATGACCACTTTCGAGATTTAGTCTCAGATTTGTGCATCTTAATCTCAATAAATACCCCATACGGACTAGCAAATTTGTTTTTGTTGAGAAAAAAACATTGTTTTCAATTCATTATAGTAATATTTAACCTAATAAATTATTGTTTTCAAAATCTTATAAACATAAACATTCAAGGAAAAAAATCTAATATGCATCATAAAAGAAGATTGATTTATCACCACAAACATACATTTTAGGAAAGATATAAAAGTAAAAAAAAAGGCATTACACGTATTAATAAATTCTTAAATTCTAATATGCACTGATTTAACTTCTTAAATTCTTTGACCAAAATCATTTTTGACATATTCATGTCAAATGCTAAAATTAATCAAAATACTAAAAATGTAACTTTTCAGTTTTTGAGATTTGAGATGTTAAAAAGAATATTCACCAAAACAAAAGAGACATAATGAATAGTATTTGCTTCTCAAAAAATATATAATTTTAGAGTTTTCATTTCTACAGAATATTCAAATTATAAGATTATACCATAATTATTTTATAATGTGAAAGAAAGTTGTTCAAATCACAGATAGAAGTTTTTGAATGTCAGATAATTTTTTAAGAATGTGTTTGGATAAAGTATTTGGAGAAGGGAATGTATTTTTTAAGAGGATTTTAAATCCTTTAATTTAAAATGCTTTGTTTGGATATTAGTAGAAACATTTTTAACAATTATAATCATTTTTATTGGAGTATTTGTTTGTTTATTTAAATAAATTCAAAAAAATTTCATAAGAAAGAATTCTGATATTGTTTATTAAATTTGGCTAATAAAAAAAAAAGAGAATTTGGAAAATTGATCTTTTTCAGTAAAAAAAACACTTAAGAGAATAAAGTGTGATATTTCACATTTAATTCTCTAAATGGGACCAAAATTAAATAGGAGAGAGAAAGTAATGAAATGTTTGATTAAACACTAGACAATATCCATTTTTTTTCACACTGGAGAGGATCCACTCGCTGAAATAAAAATTACCACATATTATTCTTCTCATATTCTCATGAATTTTTTATTTTAATAAATAAAATAAATATAATATTTATCGAAATAAATATTTTTACGAGAATTTACTGATTTAAATTCCCTTGTCATATCTCGTTTACGAGATGATTTTTCACATATTTTGTTTATAGGGTAAACGAGATATGGCAAGTCAAATTAACACGTATATATCTCGTTCATGTATTTTTTTTTAAATTTGAAAATAATAAAAAATATTAATAATATCAATAATCTAAATTTTTGGCATGCAATTAGTACATAAAAAAAGTCACCAAAAAAAAAATTAGTACATAAAAAAGTTAATAGAAGAGATTAAAATGGATATGTGTGATCAATTAGTACTCAAAGAGAGATTATTTAATGAAAAACAATAATATTGGTCCTTATGATAATTACGTGAGAATTGAAACAGTTATCTCTCACGTTATCTCCCATTTTCCTATCCACGTGAGAGATAACCGTTTTTTTTTTTTTTGGTGATTTAAAAGAAAATAAACAAAAACTAAGAAAGAAAAAAAAACAAGAAACTGCTTAAGAAAGGCAGTCCCGCTGAATACTACTCTCAAACTCCTTCCAAGGCAATGGAAGCTCCACTTGGGGAGAAATAGTCCTCATTGCAATCTTTGCCATGATGTCTGCTACTGTATTTGCATCTCTCAAGATCAACCGAAGATCAGCACGCCATTTCCAAGACATGATATCTCGGATTTTTAACACTAAAGGATTAATAAACCCAGAGCAATCTTGTAAATTATTGACAATAGTAAATGCCTCCACACAATCTGTCTCACATATAATGTCTCTTTGTCCCGAGTCCCATGCTAAAAGAAAGCCTCTCCAAATAGCAAACAACTCTCCCTGCAAAATGCTACTACTCTCAATTGTTCCCAGACAGCCTCGTTGCCACCTTCCCTTCCAATCTCTACTAACACAAGCAAAACTAACTCGAGCACCACTGCCAGGATAGCTAGCATCACAATTAATCTTAAAGGTACCCACTGAGGGGGGAATCCAAGAGCCACTAATGGTTGAGGGGATAGATAGTCGTTGCAACTCAAAAATATTTTGGAGCTCCTTTTCTAAGGACAAAGCCATACCAATCACCTTGTCTGTGGTCCAATGCTCGTGAGGATGAAAGATCTCGTTATTTCTCGAACACCAAATCTACCAGAGACCAGAAAAGAATCTAAAAGGGCGCTGTTTGCTATTATATAAGAACCAACTCATCAAATCCACTGGTTGATCGGAGATCCCTAAAGCTTGCCAAACAAGTTGGGCTTTTGGACAATCCCGAATACAATGTAAAACCGATTCTTGACCTGAGAAACATCGTGGACAGCTATCCGTGTGCGAAATGCCCCTCCTAAAACGAAATGCAGCAGTAGGAAGAGCCTCCCGAAGACATAGCCAGGCAAAAAATTTGTGCTTTTCTGGAACATGTTGACGCCAAAGCCAAAGCCAATTACCCCTATCCTCCCAACTAAACATCTTCTTACTGAGCCACAAATAACCACTATGAGCATCATAAACCTTTGAGGCCGCACCAGTCCAACACCAACCGACCTTTGAACCAGCTTGAACATCTGGGTTGTAAGAGTTAATGTTGCTCTGCAGAGATTGATTCAGATGAGAATAGATATTCTCAAGGTTCCACTGTCTAGATGACCAAAGGTCCAAGATCCTGAGATCCGAATCAGAAATGTGAACATAATCCATCTCCTGACATAGTTGCCCCTCTCTTCTCCATTTAGAAAACCAAAAGTTCTGTTCCAAATCCCCAATGCACCAACTAAAACCTTCCTTCAGGATATCCCAAGCTCGACATATACTCTTCCAAACATAAGATCCCCTTCCTCGAGACCGACTAAAACAATTAGCCTTAGAAGAATGGTATTTCTCCGTCAACAGTTGAACCCATAGCTTGTCGGGATGGTGAAAAAGTTGCCAAACTAGTTTTCCAAGAAGAGCAATATTGGCACAAAAAGGATCTCTAATTCCCAGACCTCCAAACTTCTTAGGAGTGACCAACAGTTTCCAGTTAACTAGATTCAGGCCTCTACCATCAACTTGACCCTTCCATAGAAAGTTTCGCATCATGGATTCTATCTTATTAGTTACCCCTTTAGGGAAGAGAGATACTTGCATGCGATAAGTAGGAATCGCAGTCACTACCGAGTTGAGCAAACAGAGTCTGCCTGCCTTATTAAGCAATCTCCCTTTTCAGCTGGCTAGCCTTCCCCGAATCTTGTCCAAAACATCGTTGAAAGTTGCGCGTGTCACCCGAGAGTGATTAAGGTTCACCCCTAAATACTTGCCCAAGTTCTGGACGAATCTGATGGAGGAGACTCCAGTGAAAATCTCTTTTCTTGTCGATGAAACATTCCTGGAGCATAGCGCTTTAGATTTTTCCACATTAACCTTCATCCCAGAGGCTCTGCAGAAATTTTCCAAAGCTACCATTACAGTTTGAACTTGTTGTTTTTCAGCTTTACAGAAAAGAAGCAAATCATCGGCAAACATCAAATGAGAAATTCTTGGACCCCCTCTAGAAACCGCAACTGGCTTCCACAAGCCCTTATCAACTTGCTGATTAATAGAACAGGACAATCTCTCCATACACAACACAAACAGATACGGTGATATTGGATCTCCTTGCCTAAGACCCCTGCTCGGAGTAAAGCTATTTAATCTATCCCCATTCCAGAGGATAGACAGTGAGGAAGCAGTGACACAACGCATAATCAGATTGACTGTCGGAGGAGGAAAGCCAAAACTCACCAGGGTTTGTTTCAGAAATCCCCAATCCACTCTATCGTACGCTTTCTCCAAATCAATCTTAAAGGCCAGGGTGCCTTTCTTTGACTTTGTCTTCTTCATAAAATGGAGAACCTCTTGTGCTACAATGATGTTGTCAGGGGTTCCTCTCCCCGGGATAAACCCTCCTTGAAGGGGCCCAATAATCTATTTGAGATGGGGACGAAGTCTATTGACCAGGACCTTCGTTATAACTTTGTAAACCACATTACAGAGACTAATTGGTCGGAAATCCTTCATGGAAACCGGGTTTTCTACCTTCGGAATAAGAACCACAAGAGTTTCCATCATCCTTGGATCCATATCCAAACCAGAGAACGCATGACGAACCATAGTCCAAACATCAAAACCAACAATCTTCCAGTATTCTTTAAAGAAGAAAGCCTGAAACCCATCAGGGCCCGGCGCCTTAAAAGAATGCATACTGAAAACAGCCGACTTAACTTCTTCCAGAGTAACTGGCGCTGTGAGGCTACAACAGGCTTCATCATTCAGGGAAGGCAGCGGCACATCACCAAGACAACCTAAGTCTACATCCTCCGACTGGCAGAATAGGCATTTATAGAAGGATTCAGCTTCCTTTCTAAGGACATCCGGGTCCGTTTTCCACACCCCATCTTGAAGAAAGAGACCATGAATCTTATTATGCTTTCTCCGCACAAGAGTCTGGACATGAAAGAACTTGGTATTTCTATCCCCAAATTTTACCCACTGCTCTCTGGATTTTTGAAACCATAGAAGTTCCTCCTGCACAAGCGTGTTATTAAATTCCTCAATCAGCTGTTTTTCTTTTTGCCGCATAGACAAATCTTCCATTACTTCAAGTCGCTTTTGAAGGAAATTAATCTGTCTCTCCAATTTGCATTTCCTAACGAAAATGTTGCCGAACACTTTAGAATTAAACTCCAAAGAGTTCTTCTGCACTTCTGAAAGCTTGCCATGCATCTCTCTGTAGCCAGCCTGCCATGACTGGTTCACAATATTTATGTACCCCGGATGAGTTGCCAAAGCTGCAATAAACCGAAAAGGTCTATTCTTTTTCGGTTGGGGACGACCTGTACAGCGTACTAGAGATAACCGTTTCAATTCTCTCTCCACTATCCCATCAATCTCTCTTAATAATTGGCAAACAGTTATTTTTATTTTTTAAATTTAAATTAATCTAATTGGATCATAATTTAAACTAGAATTTTTTATGTACTCTTTTTTATTACTAATTGATCAAACATATTTATTTTTTAAAAAATTAAATTAAATTATAATCCAATTGGATTGATTTAAATTTGAAAAATAAAAATAACTATTTGCCAATTATTAAGAGAGATTGATAAAATAGTAAGAGATAACGTGAGAGATAACCATTGATAATTAATTAAATATTTTTTATAGTATTATTTATTACTCCATAAAATTAAATATTTTTGATAGTTAATGTTTATGTTGGTACATATAAATGACATAATTATTTTAGTGCCTATAAATTTTAGTTTCAAAATAATATCATAAGTAATAAAAGAGCCAAATTTGGATTAATTTAACTCATATAAAAAGATTTAATCTAACTATAGTATAATACTTATGAGATTTATCTTGTCTTTTTTTTTTTCTTTCGGGAAAAAAAATAATTCATGAATGAGGTAAAACCACGTTTATAAATAATATATATAGATATACTACATTTAGATCTAAATAATAAAATTAAATATTCTTGAACTATAAAATGTGAATAATACATGTTTCAATTACTATAATTCGAATGTCATAGTTTTTTCATTTTCAATTAGAAATTTTGGATTTGAATATCACTTTTAATTTTGAAAAAAATAAAAAAATAGGTCATATTTATGTATTATCAAATTTTTAAAAATTTAAATATACAACCTTTTGGATAAATCTTGTCCATTATTTTTTTTAATTAAAATGATAAATTTGTTGGTCCAATTTATGAAATTTATAAATTGTTAAAAATTGTCATCCATACTCTATGCTCTCTTTGGTATTGTCATAATAAGCCTGTTTTTGAGAAGAACAATGCAGTAAATAAAGATAAGATTCATGATTTGGTAGTATAATTAGCTAAAGAGTACAACTCAACATATGAAGAAATACTTTGAGTAAAGAAAAGAATTTGGTGTTTTGCTAAAAAAAATTCATTGAATTTTCCAAATCCTCCTTTCATTGAGCCGAATTTCAATGGCTCTATTACAAAGAAGAATCAGGCGTTTTGCGATGGTATATTAAGAGATCATGAAGATAAATTATTGGCTTGTTACCGTTAGAGTTGGATATCGGGTTATAATTCATGAGTCATGTAACACCCTACCACACAGGGCCTTACGCTTAAGTCGTAAAGCAGAGGTGGCAAGATATTACGACCTCTAAAAGAAAAGGATATGTACATAGATATAGTTGGATGAAATCATATCTAGGAGTCTTGAAGGATAAGCTAATCAAAAACGATAAATAGGAAATCGTGTCACACTCGCATGGATATTTGTAAAACGGACAGAAAAAATCAAAAGGAAGCTGAAAACATATATACATATCAGAGTTCCAAAACTTAGATAGTAAGCTCCAGACTCGACCTGCGAAGCTAAGGCCGGCCAGAGTATATGATTATATATATACAACCCAAAACCATACCTTCGTACGAAATCAAAATATTCGAAGCTATGGAGAAGTTTTCTGACTGAGCTATCGAAAAAAAAAATGTCCAGAATCGTCTATGCCTCCTAAAATTTCTGTTGGCCAAACCCAAGAGATAAAGGAGCTACGTCAATGTCAACTTCCACTAATAAAAAATAATGCCAACGTGTAGAGAAGGAGGTTACGAATACTCTTACCAGATTAGATTTTTTATTGGAGTTACGGATTGCAAAAAATCGAAGCCGAAAATTCGAAGGGATTTACGTTATTTCTTTTTCTCTTCGTTACGCTATTCTCTCTCTCTTTTTTTTTTCTTTCTTACGATGTTCATATACGTATGACTTATGAAAGCTTATAAGTCGCCTTGGATTTCTTTATTAATATTATATATTTATATGTATGTATATATGCATAATGATAGTGATAATATATATATGTAACTTAATCCAAAATATAAATCAAAGAATATTTATATGTATGTATATATGCATAATAATAGTGATAATATATATATATATATATATATATATATATATATATATATATATATAACTTAATCTAAAATATAAACCGCCTTTGATTTCCATCCTTTATAATTAATAATAGTAATGCAATGAATATAATATATATAAACTTATAATACAATTAATACTTACGGCAATTATATACAATGTTTATAATAATAATAATAATAATAATAATATGAATTTGATTAAATTTAAATTATTATAAAATTAGTTCAATTACTAATAATAAAAATAATTTTTTTAAAAATAAGAAATTCTAATTTTATAAAATAAATTATAATTTATTTATATTTATATTTTTAAAATTAAGGATCGCTACAAGTCAACTCGTTTAATTCACAATGCCCATCACTTAAATTTGCAATTTTTTTATTTGCAATTTTAATAGGTTTTTAATCTGCACTATTTAATTTATTGGTTAAACAGGTTAGACCCGTGGTTTAATGAACCAATCCATTAATCCGCTTTAAGTTTATATAATATTAAAAAAAATGTATTTATATGGTTAAAAACTAACAACCCATTTAAAATTTATTTTTTTCACCTCAATATTTATTCTTTAACTCTTAATAGATCTAAAATTGACAAAAATATCAATTTATTGTTGTGTATATTATGAAATAAATAAGGAAGAAGTAATAAATAAAAGTATAAATTATTTACTAACACTATTATACTACTATAAAGATAATATATTAATATTATATTAGTAGTATACGAAGAAAGAAAATAAAGAAGTGCTTTATATAAGAAAGAGAGAGAGAGAGGGGAAGTATTTACTTTTATTAGTGCTGTGTGTAAAAGCCTCACCCTTACTCCTCTATTTATGACATGTGCAATATTGCACTTTTTCATATGTTGGAAAACAAGCACCGCTTATACTTTAATGTTTGTACTTCCCAATAGTATTTGGATGGAAGAATATATTACGCTGAGTAGGCATTGAATGGATATATGGACATCCATATCGTAACACTCCCCTTGGATGTCCATTTAAGATTATTGCCTCATTAAAACCTTACTAAAGGAAAATCCAGTGGGAAAAACCTTAGTGAAAGAAAAAGAGTACAATATCCTTTGTGATAGGGACTGCCTCATTAAAAACCTTGTTAAGAAAAATTCAATGGAAAAAAACCCGACCAAGGAAAAAAGAGTACAGTCTCCCCCCCTTGTCGACATCATTTAATATATCGAAATCGGCGCATCCCAATCTGATTTGCCAACTTTTCAAAGGAGGATTTTGGGAGTGACTTTGTAAATAAATCTGCCAGATTGTCACTTGAACGGATCTGTTAGACATCAATTGTCCCTTGATTTTGAAGATCATGAGTGAAAAAGAATTTGGGAGAAATATGCTTTGTTCTATCACCTTTGATATATCCGCCTTTAAGTTGAGCAATGCATGCTGTATTATTTTCAAACAGGACAGTTGGAGCTATCTTATGATCAATCAGTCTACATGATGACAGAATATATTGGATCAAACTCCAGAGCCAAAAACACTTGCGACTTGCTTCATGAATCGCTAGTATTTCGGCATGATTAGAGGATGTTACAGCAATCGTCTGTTTCGTGGACCTCCATGATATAGCTGTTCTACCATATGTAAACAGGTATCCTTTTTGAGATCTCCCTTTATGTAGATCAGACAAGTAGCCAGCATCTGCATAGCCAACTAGTTGTGACTTGGATCCATAGGGATAAAACAATCCCATATCAACCGTCCCATGAAGATATCGAAAGATTTGCTTGATTCCGCTCCAATATCTTCTAGTTAGAGAGGAACTATACCTTGCTAGTAAGTTCACAGCAAATGATATATCGGGTCGTGTATTATTAGCAAGATACATTAGCGCTCCAATGGCACTAAGATATGGTACTTCAGGACCAAGGATATCTTCATTTTCTTCCTTAGGACGGAACTGATCCTTTTTCACATCCAAAGACCTTACGATCATTGGAGTACTTAATGGATGTGACTTATCCATATAAAATCTCTTCAAGATCTTTTCTGTGTATGTTATTTGATGAATAAAGATCCCACTTTTTATATGCTCGATCTGCAGGTTGAGACAAAACTTAGTCTTTTCAAGATCTTTCATCTCAAACTCTTCTTTTAGAGTTTTTATAATTGTTGGAATCTCTTCAGGAGTCCTAATGATATTTAAATCATCAATGTACACAACAATAATAATGAATCCAGATGCAGTTTTTTTTATGAAAACACATGGGCAGATATCATTATTCTTGAATCCGTTTTTGGCCAAATACTCAGTAAGACGATTATACCACATTCGTCCATATTGCTTCAGACCATATAAAGATATTTGCAATTTGACTGAGTATAACCCTTGCGAATATTCATTGGATGGTTTAGATATCTTTAGTCCTTCAAGGACTTTCATATAGATATTCTGATCTAATGAGCCATATAAGTAGGCTGTTACCACATCCATTAAATGCATATGCAGTTTATGATATGCAGATAAACTGACCAAATAACGCAATGTTATCGCATCCACTACAGGAGAATACGTTTCTTCATAATCTATACCAGGCCTTTGTGAAAAACCTTGTGCCACAAGTCGGGCTTTATAGCGCACAACTTCATTTTTCTCATTTTGTTTTCTCACAAATACCCATCGGTATCCAACAGGTTTTACATCTTCTGGTATACGGACTACAGGTCCAAAGACTTCACGTTTTGCAAGTGAGTCTAATTCAGCCTTCATGGCTGCTTCCCATTTTGGCCAATCATTTCTTTGTCGACATTCTTCAACTGATCTTGGCTCAATATCCTTACTTTCATGCATGATATTTAATGCCACATTATATGCAAATATTTCATTGACAATTGTCTTATTTCGGTCCCATTTCTCTCCTGTAAAGACATAATTTATCGAGATCTCGTCATTTTCACAATTTTCAGGTACCTGAACATCTTCTGCCGTTAAAACTATATCAGAATTTTGGACAACTGTAGGTGTCTCTACTATGTCTTTTTCAGCAGGAATAGTATTTACCTCTTTTCTCTTTCGAAGATTTTTGTCTTTGAAACCGACAGGCCTGCCACGCTTCTGGCGTGTATTTGCTTCGGTGGCAATTTGTCCAACTGGGATATCAATTTGAATTGGAGCATTTTCCGCTGGTATATAAGATTTGGTTATCCTCTTTGTATCGGAAAATGCATCAGGCAATTCATTTGATATTCTTTGCAAATGTATAATTTTTTGAACTTCTAGTTCACATTTCCCTGATCGAGGATCTAAATGCATAAACGATAATGCATTCCAATTAAGTTCCTTTTCAGGAAGCTTATTCTCTCCCCCTAATGTTGGAAATTTTGATTCATCAAAATGACAATCCACAAACCGGACTTTAAATACATCTCCAGTTTGTATTTTAAGATACCTCACAATAGAGGGAGAATCATATCCAACATATATCCCCAATTTTCTTTGGGGTCTCATTTTGGTGCAATTAGGTGGTGCAATGGAAACATATATCGCACACCCAAATATTCTTAAATGGGAGACATTTGGCTACTGGCCAAAAGCTAATTGCATAGGAGAGAACTGATGGTAACTCGTTGGCCTCAATTGAATAAGTGCTGCGGCATGTAAAATAGCATGCCCCAAACCAAAGTTGGGAGATTTGTTCTCATAAGTAAGGGTCTAGCAATTAATTGGAGGTGCTTAATAAGTGATTCTGCTAACCATTTTGTGTGTGAACATAACCTACTGGATGTTCAACACTTATTCCATTAGCCATAGAATAAGCATCAAAAGCTTAGAAAGTAAATTCACCAGCATTATCAAGACGAATTACTTTGATTGAATTTTCTGGAAATTGTGCTTTTAATCGAATAATTTGAGCTAGTAATCTCGCAAACGCCAGGTTGCGAGAAGATAATAAGCACACATGTGACCATCTCGAAGATGTGTCTATCAGGACCATAAAATATCTAAAAGATCCACATGGTGGATGAATGGGTCCACATATATCACCTTGAATCTTTTCTAGGAATTCAGGGGATTCAAATCCAATCTTTACTGGTGATGGCCTTAAAATTAATTTCCATTGAGAACATGCTGCACAACAAAATTCACTAGTTTTAAGAATCTTCTGGTTCTTTAGTGAATGTCCATGAGAGTTTTCAATAATTCTCCTCATCATGGTTGTTCCCGGATGACCCAATCTATCATGCCAAGTTATGAATTAATTTGGGCTAGTAAACTTCTGGTTTATAATGGCATGTGATTCAATTGCACTAATCTTAGTATAATACAACCCAGATGAAAGTGAGGGTAATTTTTCTAATATAACTTTCTTACTTGAATCATGAGTTATGATACATAAATACTCATGATTTCCCTCATTCATTGTCTCAACATGATATCCATTTCGGCGAATATCTTTGAAACTCAACAAGTTTCTTAGGGACTTGGTAGATAATAGTGCATTATTTATTATAAATTTTGTTCCTCCAGGAAACAAAATTATAACTCTTCCGGAACCTTCTATCACATTGCCTGAGCCAATAATAGTATTAACATATTTCTCTTTTGGCACAAGATGGGTAAAATATATATCACTTTTGAGAATGGTGTGCGAACTTGCACTATCCGCAAGGCATACATCTTCATTACATATCCTTGCCATTCTCTTCAAAGACAAATAATAATAACATGAGTAATATGCATAGTTAAATTGAATACTTAATCGGAATTATTTTTCTAAGAAATTCTGTAGATAAAAATAATGTCATATACTAAAATTTCATTTTAAAACATGACACATTTAATGATTTCAAAATTTATAAACATTAATATTTCATTATTTATATACATCATATTTGAAACTTAAATACATAGAAAATAAAACTTAACAATAAGTTCTTTACATTATTTATTTACATGGATACTTAACAATTTCACATATTAAACTATTCCATCATTGATCAAATGACCAATATTTCCTTCAGGATCCTCAAAGAAATCAGATACATCATAATGAGTGGTAGAATTTTCAGCATCATTTGAAACAAAATTTATTTCCTTTCCTTTGTCATCCTTTTTCAAAGATGCCTGATAAAGATCAACTAGGTGCCTTGGGGTACGACAGCTACGTGACCAATGGCCCTTTTCACCACAACGGAAACACTTATCATCTGTTGATTTACTCTACCCGATATTTCTTTCTTTATCCCACTTCTGGTGAGATCCTCTCTTTTGAATATAATTCCTTTTCCTTCCATAATTTTTCTTGTTATTAAAACCTTGCCATTTACCTCTTCTGGGGTAATTTGCCGCATTTACTTCAGGAAATGGGGCGGTGCCAGCTGAGCGCGCTTCATGATTCTTTAAAAGTAACTCATTGTTGCGTTTAGCAACAAGAAGACAAGAAATTAACTCAGAATATTTTTTAAACCCTTTTTCTCGATACTGCTGCTGCAGGAGCACATTCGAGGCATGGAAGGTTGAGAAAGTTTTCTCTAACATATCATGATCAGTTATTTTTTTCCCACATAATTTTATCCATGAGGTGATTCGAAACATTGCAGAATTATATTCATTTATGAATTTAAAATCATGCAGACGCAAGTGCGTCCACTCATATCGGGTTTGAGGAAGTATCACCGTTTTTTTATGATTATACCTTTCTTCAAGGTCTTTCCAAAGATCCGCAGGATCTTTTAATGTGAGATATTTATTTTTCAATCATTCGTCAAGATGACGACGAAGAAAAATCATGGCTTTGGCTTTATCCTTCTGGGATGCATTATTTTCAGCCTTAATGGTATCTCCAAGATCCATTGAATCAAGATGAATTTCAGCATCTAGTATCCATGATAAATAATTGTTTCCAGATATATCAAGAGCATTGAATTCAAGATGAGAGAGTTTCGACATAATGAAAATTTGTTACCTGAGTCTTCCTAAAAATTTGATCAGAGTCTCGTACTGATAACGTATTGTGAAATAAATAAGGAAGAAGTAATAAATAAAAGTATAAATTATTTACTAACACTATTATACTACTATAAAGATAATATATTAATATTATATTAGTAGTATACGAAGAAAGAAAATAAAGAAGTGCTTTATATAAGAAAGAGAGAGAGAGGAAGTATTTGCTTTTATTAGTGTTGTGTGTAAAAGCCTCAGCCTTACTCCTCTATTTATACATGTGTAATATTACGCTTTTTCATATGTTGAAAAACAAGCACCGCTTATACTTTAATTTTTGTACTTCCCAATAGTATTTGGATGGAAGAATATATTATGTTGAGTAGGCATTGAATGGATACATGGACATCCATATCGTAACATTGTAGGATTTGTGCCTTTTTCTATGGCTTATTCCCTTGACAGTTTTTAGTCATAACTCATAAATTTAATAATAACAATGCAAAAGAAAAAAATTTATTGGCCCGCAAAATCGCCGACCAACGCAGTGCAGATACGAGCCTCTCTTAAAGCATCCCATATATATTACGAGTTAGATCAACTCGTTCCGTTAATATCTAACCCATTGTAGTTTGGGATAAACGGACCGGGTTAGTCCGTACGCCCACCTCTAATTACATTGCGAATCTAGGTAGCTGTACAGTGACTCTAGTATAGCTCTAGAGTATTTTGTTGGGTTTGGACTTGATCCTAAATCTTGGATATATAAATATTGAGGAGTGTTAGGGCTAGTAGTTTTTGTGATTTATAGTCATCAATAGTATTTTTAATTGTGTAAAATTACATTTAATGATGTGAAATTACTCACTTTTTTTGCTGATTAAGTACTTGTCAGATTTTAATAAAAATGCTGACCCCTGAACTTTCTCTTAAATATTTATATAAAAGTGAATTTTAAAATAGCAATCAATTTCTATCTTTTAAAAATCATTGAGTTGCACTCTATAAGAATTTTAGTTGTGTCTATTAGAGAACGTTGTAATAGACTAAATAATTAGAACATCCGTTATTTTGAGAAAGGAATACTTGTATAAATAAATTGGCATAACAAGGACATAAATTTCAGTTAGGATATATATATTTTTTAATTTCTGTGTATGTTTAACTTTTCATGTAAATTTTATTAAAATTGTATTTTTTAAAACAATTTTTGTCTGAACTTTATGTTCGGTTGTCTATAAAAAAACATGTGAGGTTATATATACATGCTAAATTCTAATAAAAGATAAAAAATAAAAGTTTTTTATTTCTATAAATTAAAAAATAGTTATGTCAATGAGTTATAATTTAAATGATATAATTTTTTTATATTTATTTAAAAATTACGAGTTCGAGTCTCCTTATCTTTAATAAAAAAAAAAAAAGTAGTTACAGTAGGATAGGTAGGTCTTTGTAAAATTTTGTAATAATATACAGGTCCTTAAGGAAGATAAAGGCCAAGTAACATCCTTGAGATAAAGGCCAAGTAACATCCTTGAAAAAAATGCTAAGTAGATTACCGAATAATTAAAATACTAGACTAGACTTATAGGTTATAGGATAATTGAAATGTTGGATATGATTTATCATTTTGTCGGACCTAAAAATTTACCATTGCAGTTGTTTAGCGATTTATGTGTATTTTTTTCCTTCAAGAAACTAGGCGAGTGAAACTAAATTACAAACTAACAAAATAAGTACTTTGTAATGTTGTTAATTTATTTCGGTGATATTATTCGCATAGTTATCAAAATCGAATTGACAATCGATCTGATTTAATTATTGGATTATTGGATTACTAGTTCAATTTGTGGATCATAAATTAAATCGATTGACTCAGTCATAATTAAATAATTATATAAAATTTAATTTTTATATTAAATTAATTTATTTTATAATTCATTAATTAATTAGCATCTATTATATTATTTAAATATATGTTACAAAATATTAATATTAATAGATATTATATAATTATCAATAACAAAAATATGTTATGATTAATAAAAAATTTTTGTTTTTTTTAATTTATAGATATTTAACAAACTTTATTTTTTATTTTAATAATTAAAAAATAATTAATTTAAAAAAGAGTAAATATAAAATAAAAAATAAATTAAATTAATATAAACACTAGTTATTAGAATAAAAAGATAAAAAATATCTTAAATTTACATGACTAAAAGAATTAATACATAAGTTATTAATTAGGATATGTCTAATAGTTAATAATATATTTATAAAAAGGCACAATATAACAAAAAGAGCAAACTTGGTTTAACGATTGCAAGCTCCTTTATAACTTGAAGGACTCAAGTTCCGAACCCAGCCCTAGCGCCTAGCATATCCTCCAATTTATTGAAATTTGAGTGATGCACGTGCTTATGTCAGCGGGTTAACCGGTCCAGTTTGATCTTTGATTTAAGCCGAATTTGACCGAAATTTTTTAGTTTGACCATTTTGTTTGCTTGTCCGGTTAAAATGTTAATTCAGACTGATTTAAGGTTCGGTTCATCGGTTTTTTAGTTTTTATTAAACACATAATTATATATATAATATTAAAAGTATAGATTAAATACATATAAGATATGTATATTAATAATTTTAAAAGTATATATATAAGATATATGTATATATATTGTTCCTGCCAAGAGCTCGAGCCGAGGTTGAGGTCGGTAGTGGCTTCAAGAGGTTTGTTCGACTGTTCTTGCTGAGGATCGTGCCACCTATGCAAGCCTCGTTCGAGCAGTGTAGAGTACCTGCAAAAAGAACTCCGATGCTTAAGTTAGTCTCTGAGCAGGAAAGATACTCTATAAACGATTACTGTGTGTAGTCAGTAGTGGATGTGATGCCTTTGGCCATCTTTATAGCGCTATTTATGGTTGGAGAGAGCTGTTTGTTGGTCCGAGATTCCTGGCCTCATATCCGAGCTGGAAGTCGGTTATCTCTCCTGGGATAAGTAACGTGGTTTTGACCTGGTATATTGCATTCTGTTTTGTTAGACAAGGTCTTCGTGAAGCATAACGTCGGGCCGGTTTTTTAGGTATGGATCACAGCCCCCAAGCTGGACTTGCTATGGTCGGGAGCAAGTTGAGCTTTTGTTGATGTTTTGCCCTACGTTATGTTTTGTATGACCTATGTCCGAGCCCCCAAGCTCGACCTGGTCTCGACCCTGTCTGGCGTTAGTTGTGCAAAATAGATAAAGCAATTATAACGAAGAGTATAAAATAAAACAAAACAAAAATAAAGATTTAAAGGAAATTTGGAAAATGGAAAGCGAAGGGTTGCATTTATTGAGGCCTTGGTCTCGAAGGAACATTTAAGGGTAGCCTGTTAGTGGGTCCTCGGATCAAAGCAATCGTGGCTATTGGTGTTGCTGGTCATATCAACAATTTTTTTATCCAACGGTTGGGGATTGTTTGTGGGTTAAAACATGTGATAGTGTTTATTGTATTGAAAAACTCTATTGGGACTTTTGTGTTTTTTCCACTGTACTTCTTGTGAAAAGAAGATGGCATCTAGAGGTTAGTGTTTTTTGCTTTCAGTCTTCTTTCTCTTCTGTTGTATGTCAAAATGAAAAAAACCAGAGGATAAGGTGGTTGAGGTAAAAGTTGATCTTTATGAATGGGTTCACGCTGATGTTAAGTGTTGTGCGTCTCTTTATCAAAACCCGAAAATGCTTGCTTCGCTTAATGCTTCGGACTGGGTTTGTAAGAATGCTGGTTGCGGTATTGAGCTGATTGCTTGTAACGGGGAAGAGAGGGTTTGTGAAAAAAAGAGGGGATTGGGCATATTTTTATGTTTATACTTGTCTATTTTCTGAATTGAACTTAAAGCTTCCTTTTACCAACTTCGAATGCATGGTGTTGACTCAGTTGAACTGTGCTCCATCTCAGCTGCATCCTAATTCCTGGGCTTTTCTTCGTGGTTTTGAGGTTCTGATGTTGTTTTTAAATCACGTTCCCTCTTTGAACTTGTTCTTTTCTCTTTTCCAGTCCAAAGGAGTTCGTGGAGGTCTCTGGGTAAATTTGAGTAGCTACCCAGGGCACGCTTTGTTCTCCTTGTTTAAATCTTCTTTCAAGAGTTTTAAAGAAATGTTTGTAAAAATATGTTCTTCCGAGACCGAGTATCCCTTTTTTCTTGATGATGAACTGGGTGAGATGTTTCCTCTTTATTGGTGTCCTGAGCCCATACAAGTTCTTAATGCCTTTGAGATGTCAGAGGAGGATGATTTGGTTCTGGAATATCTGATTAGTGTGTTTTCTTCTGGGAAGTTACTGTCCATTGCCGAACTTCTTAGGTTTGAGACGGATTCTGATATGTTGAGTGAATATATTGGTGAGTGTTTTTGTTGGATCTGTCCTGTGTTGATTATTCGTATATTGTGCTGATGATGCTTTCTATTTTTTTGTTGTTTAGGTGGAAGGGTTCCGAGCTTGTCATTGGTGAAGATGAGATCGTTTTTGGAGAAGAAGAGGGAAGGAAAGGATGCTTCTGCGAGTAAGGTTTTGAAAGAAGATATTGATGTTGCTCAGTCGAGTGCTCATCCTCGTGGGGAGAAGAGAAAGAGTCCTGAGCCGGAAGGTTCGCTGGAAATCCTTTCTGGTTTCGATGTTGCTGCCGGCTCTGGAGTCAGGAGTGGTGTTAGAAAATAGATGCCCCTGCACGGCTTTGCACCCGGGGGTTCCTCGGAGTCTGTTTTTAGTGATCGGTTCCCCTTTTCTACTCTGTCGGATAAGGTCGGCCATAATGCTCATGACATTCAGCTGTTGAAAGATGTTGGTAAAGAGGTTGTCGGACAATATATGTAGGTCTGTTTATGGTCAGTTTTTGTTTGTTTGTTTTCCTTGTAACCTCTTGGTGTTTTGATGATAATGTTTTGTGACAGGTTATTGCTACTAGGTTGTTTTGTGTTGGTCGTAGTGCTGAGCTCTTGGGTGCTCAGGAAAGGAAAGATGCTGAGAAGATTAAGCTTCTTGAAAAATCGCTTTTTGAGAGAGATGAAGTGATCATTGATTTGACTAAGAAAATGAAAGATTTGGAAAATGGTATTGGGAGTTTACAGGGCCATATCCGCTCCTTGCAGGAGTAGTCAAAAGAGTCAGACTTGGAGAAAGGCAGGTTGACTACTCAGATTCAGGAGCTGGAAGATGGAGGCATTGAAATGTTTACTGCTGGGTTCGACCGTGCTGTGAGTCAAGTGTCTGTCTTTGCTCCTGACTTTGATGTCAGTCGCTTTGACGTTACGAAGATAGTGGTTGGCGGGACTTTAGTCGATGATGAACCTGGGGATGAAGCCCAGGGTGAAAATGCACATGTAAATGATAAGTGATTGTTAGTTTTATCGTTTTGGACTTGTTAGAGCTTTTGAATTGCTCGTTTTATATTTTGACTATGGGAATGTGTAAGACTCTGTATGCAACATATGTTTCTGTTTAATATGAATGCGTGTTTGTTTTGTGTAGTATGTTTGAATAACGTCTAGTAGACTTGTTTGTTTGATTTTTTTGAAGTAGTTGGCCTCGTTAAAACCACCCCAAGTAAAACCCTTGGCATGGGAAAAAACCTCGGTGGTAGGAAAAAGAGTACCTCCCATTCTTCAAAAAGATTACAAATGTTTAAGTATGATACAATCGTAACGAAGTAATATTCCAAGTGTTCGGTAGATCATCTCCTTCTAGGGTTTGTAACGAATATGCACCTCGGCCATGAACCCGTGTAACCCGGAAGGGGCCCTCCCAGTTGGCGGCGAGCTTACCCTCTCCTGGTGGTTTTCGAACATCTTCTAAGCGTCGGAGAATGAGGTCTCCTTGCTTTAACATATGAGGTTTGACCTTTGTGTCGTATTTGCGCTGGATCATGAGCTGGATCGCTTCGTGTCTTATCCTTGATTCTTCTCATACTTCGTCCAGTGTGTCCAAATCGACTTTCCTGGTTTGGTTGTTTGTGTCTTCATCAAGATGGTTTGTTCTGATTGATCATTGTGATATTTCGACCGGGATCATAGCGTCGGATTCGAACACTAACCTGAAAGGTGTTTTCATAGTTGAACTTTGTGGGGTTGTGTTGTAATCCTAGAGGATTTCTGGTATCAGTTCTGCCCACTGTCCTTTGGTGAGTGTCAATTTTTTCCTCAAGGCCTACAAAATAACTTTATTAGCAGCTTCGGCGAGCCCATTGGATTACGGGTGCTCAACCGAGGAAAAATGGTGTTTTATATTTAAATTTTGCAGAAAAGATGCAATTTTTTTATCAGTGAATTGTCTATCGTTGTCAGTGATAATGTCCATGGGTAGTCCATACTGACATATGATAAATTTCCAAATGAAACCTTTTACCTTGTCCGATATTATTTTGGCTAGGGGTTGGGCCTTTATCCGTTTTGTAAAATAGTCGATCACTACCATTAGAAATTTCACCGGTCCCTTGTCGAGCCCCCATCTATGGAACGGCCACCCGATCTCTGTGGTATGTAAAGTTTCGGCTGGGTTGTGGATAATTGGTGAGCACCTTTGGCAGTTGTCACATTTTCGGACCTTCTCGAGGCAGTCTTTTCTCAGCGTCGGCCAATAGTACCCTGCTCTTAATATTTTTGTTGCGAGGCTTCGGCCTCCAATATGTGTACTACAGATTTCTTCGTGTGTTTCTTCCATTGCGTGGTTGGCTTCTTCTTCTCCTAGACATTTGAGCAAAGGTCGGGAGAATCCTCTTCTGTAAAGGTCGTCTCCTATGATGGTGAAAAAGCTTGCTCTCCTCTGAAAGAGTCTCGGGCTTTTTTCCTTCTCTAGCATTTTTCCATGTTTTAAGAATTCGATGTAGGGTGTTCTCCAATCCTGTTCCTGCGACATGCTCATAGCAATATTGTTGCATATGCTAGGTTGTTCCAATGTTATGTGTGACAAGTTCGGTGGTATTCCTACATTCCTAGATGTGGCTAGTTTAGATAATACATCGGCTCAATTATTGTCATTTCTATTTATATGCATTATTTCAAAGTGTTTGAAATGCTGTGCTAAATATTTTACCTGTGCGTAATATTGTTCTAAGGAAGGTTCTCGTACCTGGAACACGTCGTTTACCTGCTGAACTACTAAAAGGGAGTCGCAGTAGACCTTTATATTTTGTATTCCGCACTCTTTTGCTAGGCACATTCCAGCTAGGAGTGCTTCGTATTCGGATTGGTTGTTGCTAACTGAAAACATGTACTTTATTGACTGCTCGGTGGAGATCCCATCTTTATCTCTGAGGACTATACCTGTTCCTCCGCCGTTCACATACAGCTCCCATTCTGGGTGTATGTCTTCGTCTGATGTTAGTTCTGCTACGAAATCAGCCAATGCTTGTGATTTTAATGAGCTCCGAGCTTGATATTCCACATCATATTCTGACAGCTCGATAGACCATTTGGTTAGTCTTCCTGCGAGGTTGGGTTTTGTCAGTACCTGCCTTAGTGGTTGGTTTGTCCGTACTATGATATTGTCGCTTTGGAAATAGTGCATGAGTCGTCTCGCTGTGATTACTAGGGTGTATGCCAGCTTTTCGATGGTTGGATATCGCATTTTTGCGTTTTGCAGAATCTTGCTAACGAAGTATACTAGATTTTGTTGCCGACCTGTTTCTGTTACAATCACAGATGAAATTGAATTAGCAGATATTGAAAGATATAGATATAAAGGTTTACCAGGTTTTGGTTTTGCCAGTATGGGAGGAGATGAAAGTATTTGTTTGAATTCAGCAAAAGCGTTTTCGCATTTCTCTGTCCATTCGAACTTCTTTGATTTTCGTAGTATGTTGAAGAAATGGTCCGATCTTGCTGCCATCGTTGGTAAGAATCTTGAGAGGGCGGCTAGTCTTCCTGTAAGTTGTTGTATCTCTTTGATTGTTGATGGCGATTTCATGTCCAAGATTGCCTTACACTTGTCAGGGTTCGCTTCTATGCCTCTGTGTGTTAACATAAACCCTAGGAATTTACCTCCTTGAACTCCAAATGCACATTTTTCTGGATTGAGCCGCATATTGTATTTCCGCAGTTGATTGAACACTTCTTTTAGGTCTCCAAGGTGTTCCTCTTCAGTGTTTGACTTGACCACCATGTCATCCACGTATACCTCCATGTTCCTTCCGATTTGTTTCTGGAAAACTTTGTCCATTAAACGCTGGTAGGTAGTGCCTGCGTTTTTGAGGCCAAATGGCATGACCTTGTAGCAAAAGTTCCCCTGGTCAGTTATGAAGGCTGTTTTTTCTTCGTCGGTGGGGTGCATGAGTATTTGATTATAGCCTAAATACGCGTCCATGAAGCTTAGTATTTGATAGCCGGAGGTGTTGTCTATGAGCTTATCAATGCTCGGCAAGGGATAAGAGTCTTTTGGGCATGCTCGGTTCAAGTCTGTGAAGTCCACACACATTTGCCATTTTCCCGAGTTCTTTTTTACCTTAACCACATTCGGCAGCCATGATGTGAATTGTATTTCCCGGATAAACCCGCACTTATCAGTTTTTGTGTTTCCTTTGTTGCTGCTTCTGTCCTTTCCTTTCCGAGCTGCCTTCTCTTCTGTTCTATTGGTCGGGCTTTAGGGTAGAGGGCCAGTTTATGACATATGACTTTCGGGTCTATCTCTGGCATGTCGGCCGGGGTCCAAGCGAACAGATCGGCATTTGTTTGGAGTAGATCTGTCATCTGCTGTTTGTATCATGCAGGTAGAGTAGAACCGATGTTAGTGCATTGGTTCTTGTCTTCTATCAGGCTTACCTTGTGCAGATAATAGGCTGGTGTTAGTCTTTGTTCATGATGGATCCGAGGATCTAATTCAGCGAGGTCTGGTATATCGCTGGCGTTGTACACTGAGTTTATCTTCCTTGTTGGTGCCTGCTGTACTTTGAGACCTGCGTTGTAGCACTCTTGCTTCTTTTTTGTCTGAGTGGATTGTTGCCATGGCTCCTTTTTCTGAACAAAACTTAACACACAAGTGAATAGTGGAGACTATGGCTCCAAAAGCGTTTAAAGATGGTCTTCCTAGAATGATATTATAGGGACTAAAACAGTCAACAATTAAATATTGAAGGTCTAAAGATTTTGAGTGAGGAGGTTCCCCTAAGGTCGTCCTCACCCATACATAACCTGTCACGGGGATTCTTTCCCCTGAGAATCTGACTAGCTCACTGAAGGATGGTTGTAACACTTTTTCGTTCAGTTGCATTTTCTTGAAGGTTGATAGAAACATGACGTCGGCGCTGCTTCGTTGGTCTAACAAGACTTTCCGAATTAGGAGGTCCCCTGTTGTTACCGATGACGACGGGGTCGTCGAGGTTAGGAGCTTTAGTGTCAAAGTCTTTGCTTGTGAACGTTATGTCCGGGATTCTTGGTGTAGGTACGTCAGAGGGCGTCTCGTCTTTTACTGCTAACATAATTCGGTAACTTCTTTTTTTGGCCGAGCTTGTTTCTCCACCACATGTGAAACCTCCTGAAATATAATTGATGACTTTCTTTGGTGGTTGACTATTCTGCCATTGAGATTTTTCGCCGTTTGTCTTCGGGTGTTCTACCTCGCTCGAGGTTGATGGATCTTTGTGAACTTGTCTGCCGATGTATTTGTCCAGTAATCCTTGTCTTGCCAGCCTTTCCAATGTGTCTTTAGCCACCACACATTCATCCATGGTGTGGCCAAACTTTTGGTGAAAGGTGCAGTATTTTGTTTTGTCAACATACCTTTGATTTTGGTACGTACCTGCTCTACTTGGCGGCTTTATTAGCTTGTTGTGGAGGATTTATTTGATTATGTCCTCCCTCTTGGTATTGAACTTGGTGTATGAGTCGTACTTCGGTCACAGTTTGAAGGATTTTTTAGGATCTCTGCTTTGGGATCTGTAGGGTCTGTCCTCTTCCTTCCTGAACGATGGTCTTTCACTTCTTCGAGTCTCACGCAACTCCTCTATCTCGATTTGATCGGTTGCTTTATCTCGGAACTCCTCCAATGTTTTCGGTTTTGCCACGGCAATGGCTTCCTGGAACTTCTCAGGTCGGAGGCCGCTCTTGATGGCATGCAATTGCACTTTCGGGTTAAGATCGGGGATCTCCATGGCTGCTGTCGTGAAACATGTCATCTAGTCCTTCAAGCTTTTGTGCTGCCCTTGCTTGATTGTGCTGAGGTAGTCTGAGTCTCTTACGTAAATCTTGGACGCTGCAAAATGATTGATGAACATCTTGGTGAACTCATCAAAGCTAGTTATGGACCCTGCAGGCAAATTAGAAAACCATAATAAGGCAGCTCCGTCTAAAAAAGTTGGAAAAGATCGGCATAACATGGGATCGGAGTCACTGTTGAAGAACATCATGGATTCAAATTTTGTGACATGGACTTTAGGATCTCCGATCCCCTTATACGGTGTTAGGGTCATAGGGAGCGTAAAATTCTTAGGCATTTTGAAGCTCATTATTTCTTCGGAAAACGGGTTGGTCCGTCGCCTTCCGTTTTTTGGGGGGTGTTTCCCCTGTCTTTGCGTTGGACTCTGATTGATGTTCTTCATACTAATCAGCGTTTATTTTTTTACTGTCGACCTTCCGATCTCCGTTGTTTTGCAGTGCTGCCAATAGCTCGGCCATCCGCTGGTTTTCTGCTAGGAGGGCAGCATTAGCGGTTATGAGGTCAGCGTTAGTTTGAGAGTGATGATGAGTTTCCGAGTGATCAGTTATGCTGCTCTTCCTGCAAAGAAAAAAGAGAGTGCACAGGGCGAACAGAGATAGTTAAAAATTAGGAATATGGGGTGCTGTGAAGATGAACTCTTCAGCCCTACGGTGGGCGCCAAATGTTCCTGCCAAGAGCCCGAGCCGAGGTTGAGGTCGGTAGTGGCTTCAAGAGGTTTGTTCGACTGTTCTTGCTGAGGATCGCGCCACCTATGCAAGCCTCGTCCGAGCAGTGCGGAGTACCTGCAAAAAGGACTCTGATGCTTAAGTTAGTCTCTGAGTAGGAAAGATACTCTATAAACAATTACTGTGTGTAGTCAGTAGTGGATGTGATGCATTTGGCCATCTTCATAGCGCTATTTATGGTTGGAGAGAGCTGTTTGTTGGTCCGAGATTCCTGGCCTCGTATCCGGACTGGAAGTCGGTTATCTCTCCTGGGATAAGTAACGTGGTTTTGACCTGGTATATTGCATTCAATTTTGTTAGACGAAGTCTTCGTGAAGCATAACGTGAATTTTTATTTTTGTATATTGGATTATGAGTGGTGAAGTCTTTAAAAATGATCTAAATTAGGTGTTAAACATTGTTGTGGGTATTTACAAAACGTCAGTGACGTTTTCTCTTTAAATAATTAAAATAATTTTTTTTACAAAACGTCAATGACGTTTTCTCATTTTATAACTAAAATAATTTTTTTTTACAAAACGTCAGTGACGTTTTATTTTTTTATAATTAAAAAATATTTTTTTTTATAAAACATCGGTGACGTTTTGTCTTTTTATATTTAAAAAAATATTTTTTTTACAAAACGTCAGTGACGTTTTGTACTATTATCATAGCAGTGTAAAATATCAAAATGAACAAATATTATCGTATTTCACATTAAAATTATCCATATCTAAAAATTTTAACCGCATAACGTCGGCCGGTTTTTTAGATATAAATCATATATAATTGACTCAGTTCACAAACTTATAAACTTTGAATTTAACTCATTTCATTTATAAACTCAATTTTAAGTTTAAACTTAGTTCATCAATTCACAATTTTAATTTATCAAATTATTAACAAATTAAATTCAAACTGACTTATAAATTGGTTTAACTCACTTCTAACCTTATATATAACAAACGGACTTAGTTAAACTTGATTTGAAAATCGCTTGAGAGTCTAACTTTATTAAATTTAAGGGAAGTTCTACTGTAATGACACCAAAATGCCAGGTGATGACATCGATGTGGACACTTCTTACCACCGACACGTGTCTAGGAAGCATGTTATGTCTGCGTCAGTCTTACTGTTCCCTGCAGAGTGGGGCAGCGTTTACGGAAGATTATAGCAGCGGATTAAGCATGTTAATGATTTGTTAATGAAATGATAAAATCAGCCCAAATCGTTGTTTTTGTGGGGGCTGCTCCGTGGCTTTTTTTTCTGTGTGGGTTGTAAGAGTTGTAAGGTGGGTTAGGTCATTTATTTTTTGTCCAATTGAATCAGGAACTTCGAGAGAGTTAGCTTTGATCGAAAAATGGACAATAAAGTGAACACTCGTTGTGTGACAAAAATTGTAGGTTATAAAGACCAAGTATTGGAGGTAAATCATTTTTATGAAATGATAACAGTTAATTAGTTGTTATATTCTTATTGGATATTAATCATCTATATATCCCAATTTCTATAGTTATTTTTTTGGTGTCTTCCCAATTTCTATATAAGTAAATGGAAGTAACGTATTACTACTTTTTTTTTTTAAATTGAAATGCACTTAAATTCCAATAGGACAAACTGATTAACTTGTTCTTAAAAAAAATAAACAAATCGTAGCGACTGAAAATGGTTTGAAAATAAATGGAAATGTTTTGGAGTCTCTGGCTCTCTGCGATTGAAGCTTTTTTTAACCTGCATCTTAAGCCAACCACTGCAATGCGATTTAGAAACATAATAAAAATAGTAAAATTTTTATCTATTTTATAAGAATTAAAAAATAAAATACAAACTCCTCCATGATATGAGAGGAAAATAAATTTTCTTATTTTTTCCTCAATTACTATTATAAATATAATGTTTTATCACTTAACATTTTTATTCTTTTATTCCTAATTAAAAAATATACGACGGAAAATTATAAAAGTTGCTAAAATATTTTTAGTAATAAAAATAGAAATTTAACTAATATTAATTTAAATATAGAAAAAAAAGTAGACTTTGATCATTTAATATTTTTAAATTAAATTTTTATAGTGGTTTCTAAAATTCACGATTTTTATTATTTTAATTTTTTAAATTTTAAATTTATTATAATAGTTCTCAAGATTTAACCTGGATCTTTTTTAGTGTTGAGTCAACGAACAGAATGTTGAGTTAGTTCTGATTTGTCATGCTAGACACAATGCTAAATGATATTTGTTCATTTTGACATTCAAGCAAGACAAAAACAATATAGTTTTAGAAAATGAGAGATGATAAAATGATTTGCACATTATATAAACTTTTTTTTGTCTTTTCATTATTTTATATCTAAAGTAATAATTCAGAACTAGTTCAGCATTTTATTGGTAAATTTAGTTCTAAAAAAAATCTAAATCTAATATTTTCCAAAACTAAATTTAAAAATTAATATAATGAACTTTAAATTTAATAAACTAAAATACAAATTTAGTGGCATTTCTAATTTTTCAGAAATCAAAATAGTGACTAGTGAGAGAAAGAAGAGCTAAGATGATATCCAATTGGGATGAAATGTGGGACCAGCTACTTCTAAGCACCAATCACTCTTTTTCTATCTGCTTTTATATCATATCATTGCTTTCATGCATTGCATCACTTCACATTCTCTCTCTGACATGGAGACAATTCTTTCATCATCAGCGTTGGCGCTTCCATGTCTCAAAACATCTAAATGCCGCCGCACCGCCATGCTTCGCGTTAGGGCCTCTGTAGCCATTGACCAACACACTCACCAGACCACCTCCAACCTCGCACTCCTCAGAATTGGAACCAGAGGAAGGTACGCACTTGGATCTCCTTCCAACTATTGCTATATATCTGTTATCATTATGAAGACTCATTGACCATTAGGTGTTTGTGATTATGTCACAAAGGATAACATAATGTCCCCGTGCTGCTTTCTTCACTCAACACCACCATCCATCGAAAGAAAATTAATAGAAAGGAAAGATGAGATAGTGGACATTGTAGCTTTTAATTAAGTTGACTTTATGCTTTCAAGTTTAGACTTTTGGGGAATTTTGGGCTTGAAGATAAATCTGTCTCACCATGCTTTTTCTTTTGTTATGAAATACTTGTGTGTATTCTTTATCTGATTAGTACCATAGGCTTGCTAAATGACTATGCTTTTACATGTGTTGAATTTATATGTTTATTTGTGTTTTGTTTATAATTATGTTATGTTTAGAGCAGTCCACTGGCTCTAGCTCAGGCATATGAGACCAGAGACAAACTAATGTCATCACATCCGGAGCTAGCGGAAGAAGGAGCCATTCAGATTGTAGTAATTAAAACAACTGGTGACAAAATACTATCGCAACCGCTTGCAGACATAGGTGGGAAGGGCCTCTTTACCAAAGAAATAGATGAGGCACTGATAAACGGCGACATTGACATTGCTGTCCACTCAATGAAAGATGTTCCTACTTATTTACCTGATAAAACAATTTTGCCTTGCAACCTTCCACGCGAGGATGTAAGAGATGCATTTATATCATTGACTGCAAGTTCACTAGCCCATCTACCTGCTGGAAGTGTTGTTGGTACTGCTTCACTCAGACGAAAGTCGCAGATACTCCATAGATATCCATCTCTTAGTGTAAGTCGTCATGATCAAATCCTCAAGTATTTCTCATTGGCATTGGGGTCCCCCTGCACGGGCGGGCATTCTTTTATTTTCTCATAATTCTAACCAGAAAATTATGATTTCTCATGCATTTCCTTAGAGAGAGACTGGGCATTAGTATCACCAATTCATCATCACTGCTGTTTTCTTGTGATGTGGTGGCATTAAACTGAGAAGCATATATAGGAGGCATTCAATTTTTTTTATAAGAATTGATATTTTGATTATAGCCAAAGGGTAGATTTTGTTGAACTGCAATGAATCTGGGGTTAGATGATATCGAGCTTAAAAATCATACTGTGTAAGGGTGAAACTATCAAGGGAAATTAAGAGAGAGAAGTGTGATGTGTATTTCACGTAAATGAACCAAAATCAGTCTCGATTACAAGTATAGACTAAGCAATATAGTGAAGAAAGCAATTAAACAAGGAAACAGCAAAAGAAGGAAGATATGCAAGGTAGAGGAAGAATGAGGCTTCAAGTACTCTGCTGCCAGAACATATACCTGGAGAATTATGAAAATAGAGGAGAAGAATGAGAAAAGGAAATGAGAGAAAGGAATGAGAATTTCAGAGAAGAAGAATGTCAGGGAAAAGGTATGTACCAGAATCTGCTAACTAACGTAGCCTTCCAGTCTCCTATTAGTAGCTCTCTCCCTAGCACTTCTCTTTGGCCCCACAATTTGCTGATCACACGCCAGCTGTCCATATTGTGTAACTAACTCCTTTTCTAATGATGCATGGCCAGCCTCTTTGTCCCCTTTCGCTTTTCTGTCCCAAACACTACTATGGGACGAATACAAAATTAGGGACTGTTGGAACATACTGTAGTTATTTTCTTATATAGACGGCGTCAATTTTCTGATCGAAACATGTCACGGAATCATAGGTAGAATGTTTCCACTAAGCATATATTGGTTTTTCGCCTTAAATGGCTGCTGGTTTAGTAGTCTACAATGTCATGGTTGAGAGTCTTAATGGCCATTCATTGTCTCTTCTTAAGTATCTGCGGCAATTTCCTATGTCTTCCACATGTATGGATGCCGTGGTGTTTATGGCATTCCTTTTTCTGTTTCGTATCATATAATTGTTTTTTTTGTTGGTTCATTTGTTGTCAGTTCTCTAGACCACTGATTGATTCTTCTTGTTTCTAATTTACATGTAATTTTTTTGTCTCAGGTTCAGGAAAACTTCCGCGGCAATGTCCAAACAAGGCTGAGAAAACTCAGTGAGGGTGTTGTCCAAGCTACACTATTGGCAGTAGCTGGACTCAAACGATTAAATATGACAGAAAATGTGACTTCAACCCTATCAATTGATGACATGCTTCCAGCAGTTGCCCAAGGCGCAATTGGAATAGCCTGTAGAAGTGACGATGACAAAATGGTGAGTGTTTCATTATATTGAATGCTCTGTCCACTCATCAAACTTGTCAAAAAATGTTTTGTTCTTTTATAAATACATGTTATCATCTATCAAGCAACATTAAGCCATAAGATCATGGAAGTTTTGTACTTGATGCAATTGCAGATTTACTAATTTTAAGTCTCCCTATATTTTCAATTTTCTGGCTGATGTAGGCCGAATACCTTGCTTCGCTGAATCACGAAGAAACAAGGCTAGCAGTTTCATGTGAAAGAGCCTTCCTTGAGACTCTAGATGGATCTTGCCGCACTCCTATAGCAGGTTATGCTTGCAGAAACGAAGATGGAAATTGCTTGTTTAGAGGACTAGTTGCTTCACCAGATGGAACCCGTGGTATGAACATCACTATAAGATTTACATAATTTGACTTCATCTAGTCACTATAACCTTGGAAAGTTGTCAAATGGCAATTACCATTCATGAAGGTTGCTCATAATTCTGAATACTTTTTTTTTTGCAGTGCTTGAAACATCAAGGATTGGTGCATATGCTGTTGAAGATATGATGAAGATGGGTAAGGATGCTGGGGAGGAGCTTCTTTCTAGAGCTGGACCTGGCTTTTTCAGTAGTTAGATATCTATGTTAACAGGGTTATAGGGTGTGTAGGTAAGATAGGTTGCATTGGCCAGCCTTTTCTCTAAGGTGGCTTCATCCAAGGTTTAAGGTTATTTATTTGACCCGTTGTCCCGTTTAGTTGTAAAGATTTGAGAAGTGAGCCTCTAACGAGGGTCGTGTTGTGACTTGTGTCTTGTGTATTTTCACGAGATTGGGAAAAGCCAAATTTTGTAGTGAGGATTGTGTGGAAGCAAGAATATAAAATATTACAATTACAATAATTTCTAAAATATGATATTGTCATTTTTATTTTGATAATATTATTTTTTTTTTGCTATAAATTTATACAAAATATCATATAATAAAATTATGTGAAAAATAACATTATAAAAAATAAGAATGACATTATCATTTTTTTAATTTCTATTCCAAGATAAATAGAAGTTGATGAGAAATTATATTTTTGTAGATATTCCTAAACATCTTAATTATTATATTAAATAAAGGAAAAAAATGATATACGATTAACAAATGTCTTTACTAATATCAATGTCTAATCCTTAAAAAAATCTACTTTTTATTTATTTAAGTTGCCAAAACCAAAATGATTTTCACTCGCATTTATAAGATCAAAGTAATTAAATACACATTAAAATATGATAAAAATTCAAATAGCTGAGAATATTTAATTTAACAAATTTGATTAAATTTTCGGCTTAACAAATCTTGAGTTTTTGTGCTTGTTTGGATGTTATTAAGTGCTTATTAACACTATTAAATCGATAAAAAAATATTTTTTATTTGTTAGTATATTTGGTAAATTTTTAATAATAAAAATAAAAACACTTGAAAAATAAAAAAAACATCTTTTTTAAGAAGTTATAACTTATTTCTTTTTTTTTAAGATTTTTTCTAAAAAAAATATTTTTCACGTAATAAATAAATAAAATTTTATTTTATTTTATTTTATTCAAATATAATTAATAAATAAAAAATCCTTTCACATGATATATTCAAAAATAAAATCACTTTTATTTTTGTAAAAGTTCTTTAAAAAAAAGATTATTATAAAAAAGATCTTTTTTATATTAGAAATAAAAATACTAGAAAAATAAAAAATATATTTTAAAAAAAAATTATAATTTACATTTTTTTAAAAAATATTTTTTACATAATAAATAAACAAAAAATAATTTTATCTTATTTTATCCAAATAATTGATAAATAAATTTTTTTATATAAAATATCTATATATAAAATCTCTTTTATTTTTTTTTAAAAAAATTATTACAAAAATATTTTCTGAAAAAGTCGTCCAAACAACCCTTTATATGTAAAATTTGGAAGTGACACTTGGACGCTAGATTGATCCATAACCATCCCGTTCTGTTGCTGAATTTTCCCCTTTCCTCTTCCTTCTCCGCGTGCAGATTCCTCCGGTCTTCCTCTCACAGTAAGTCTCTCTTGGCCACTGACATTGAACTCTTCATTGGTTTTCTATTTTGCTTATACCCTTTTGCCCAAAGATTCCATCTTTGTTAACTGTTTTCCCAAAATCGCAGTGCAGTTCTGTGGGGGAGAAACTTTGTCGTTTTGGAACAGCCAATGGCGATTGCGTTCTTGTGGCTCTGGAACCTGCAAAACCTCTGGCCTTTCTCTGCATTAAGGACCAACGACCTTCGAGATTCGAAGAAATTGGTAAGCAAGCTCTCTGTACCTGAGCACACAAAGCAATTCGTTTTCGCGTTCCGTGATCCCAAAACCCAAACCCTAGTTTATGTTCTTTCGGCGTTGAACTTATCTAAGCTATCGGCAATTGACGCACAGTCCCTTATTAGGGAAATTAGGCCTGATGCTGTTGTTGTTCAAGGGGGTCGTTCCTCTTTTCCTGAGATTCTTGAATCTGAGGGAGATGTTGAGGTTGACAAGGCACTCCCTACTTCACCGTTTGCGGTAATCAAACAGTGTTTTGTTGAAAAGATTGGTAAGGAACAATATGAGAGTGTCGCAGGGAATTTTGTGATGAAGGAAATCTTTGGGACCAGTTTTCATGGCCACTTATTGGCCGCCAAGAAGGCGGCGGACGACGTAGGTTCGGCATTTGTTGTGATCGAGTCGGGATTAGGTAGCTCTATTGATAATTCTAATAACGGTGGTGGTGTTGATGCTGGAAGCCATTTTAATGGTTTTGTTAGCAGTTTGGTTCCTCAACAACCAGGTGTTGTTACTCTAGCTCCAATTACTTTGAATAGGTTTTCTCTGAGTAATGATGCCAAGGCGCAGATGGCAAAGGTTTTATCGGTTGTTATGGATCCACCATTACTTAGGACCTCTGGTTCCAATTCAGAGGTTGGTTCAGGGGAAATTCAGGCAAGTAGTAGTTATGAGGTCCCGGCCTTTGCCAGGTCTATCTATCCATTACTTGAAGACTTGCATAATATATTTGACAACATTCCATCAATTGGGAGGGCGTTAGCACATGCGCAAAAGATGCTATTGGATGTAAACAGAGGTGAGGCTCTTGACGCAAGAACTCTTTCCGAGGTTCATAGATTTAGAATGGCAGTTGAGGGGGTTAGAGCATCTCTAAATAAGAGCGGTTTGGCTCCAACTAACAGCAAAGTCGATCCCAAATCTCAAAAGATTGATTTCTCAGAGCTTTCAGTTGACGAGAAGTCGGATGTGCTCTTTGCACATGCTATCCGTAGTCAGGCTGATAAGTTTAAGACCATTGTTGCAGTAGTAGATGCTGGCTCCTTAGGAGGTCTTAGGAAGCATTGGGATACTCCTCTTCCCGATGAAGTCAAAGAGCTGGTTGGAGATCTAACAATAAATTCTGGAGTTGAACGGGTGGCTCTGAATTATAGCAACAAGAAACGCTTGTTACCAGAGAATCCTATGATGGCAGTAGGGGCAGGAGCAACAGCTGTTTTAGGTGCTTCATCCTTGACCAAAGTAGTTCCTGCATCAACTCTCATGAAGGTTGCTACCTTCAAAGTTCCGGCTTCAATCAAAGTCGTTGTCAGTTATACACACAAGGCTCTGGGTTTTTCCCTGGGCCCATCTAAAGTTGTTGCATCTTCCGGTGCTAAAACTTCCAGTATCATGAAGGCAGCTGGATCTGCCGAGAAGATTCGAGCTATTGCTCACGGCGTTATAGCTTCGGCTGAAAGAACCAGTATCTCGGTTATGAGAACGGCCTTCTTTGAAATAATGAGAAAGCGAAAGATACAGCCTGTTGGGTTTTTGCCTTGGGCTACATTCGTAGGGAGCATTGGAGCATGTTCAGGCTTACTTATGTGTGGGGATGGGATCGAGTGCGCTGTTGAATCTGTCCCCGCAGCACACTCAATTGCTAGTTTGGGTCGTGGGATTCAACATTTACGCGAAGCATCAAAAGCAGTGATGCTAGCAGAAGGAACCAGAATCCAAAATTCAGTTGAAGCTCTAATAAACAGAATAAAGAAGACAACGGATCGATAGAGAGGGAGTGTACATATATTTTGTTCTGAAATTTTGATTGTTCAGGAAATTGTTATGTACATATATTTTGTTCTTAGGCAGATTAGTTCTATATGAAGCATACAAATAGCAACACAGGACTTTGTTTAACCCCCTAACTACTGTTGGCTTAAGGTTGAAGGAAATTTATTAGCATCTTTGTTCACAATAGTAACTCTTTGCACATTATGTGATTCACATGTCATTTACATAAATTGTGAAAGAGAAATGATATGGTGATTCACATTCATTCATACTTTAATTCATACAAAAGAAAACAATAAATTACAAGGTGGTGTATTATATTTCTTAGTTTGTCTATGTCATTTTGTCCTTTTTTAATGAGTTAAAGCATAAATTTAAATGAGTATGGTGAGTCTTCTATGGTTGATACTTCTGTGAATACATCTTCTTATAAAAATGATATTATGAACTGTTAGATTATTTGAGATGACATATATGACTAAATCATCCAATGATTCGCAATATTATCTTCACATAAAAACGTCTTAATGGAAGTAGCCGCCTTCACAAAATTGACTAAGTTGATATCTTAGTTTTCGGATTCAAGTTGTTTTGACGAATCAGGGTGGCATTTAACTTAGTTTCTAGAAATTTCCGATCGTTAAAATTCTTAACCATGATATGGTCATACGGATAAAGCTTTACTCTTGTTAGTTACTGTTACCTCCATTTCTACCAAAACAATTTTCTTTTCTTGGTTGATGATGTATCAAAAGGAAGAATTCTCAGCCAATGGACGTGGCTGACCTTTATATCCCATTATGCAAAAGAATCAGGAGAATCTCTTGAAAACAATTATCAAAAGAAGTAGGGTCTATTAAGAACTTAATAATACTATAAATAAACCCCACTTTTGGTTTGGTGAAATTTAATTGGTCTTGTTGCAACTTTCATAGAAACTCACAATTTCCATAATAAATGATAAACAACTAGATGTATCTCACGTGGCATAGAACAACAGCTTCATATAAAGAAGCCTATGATCATGATGAACAATTTGCACGTTCTCTTCATGTATAAGGAAAAGGAGTGGTGGTCTACTATGATATCATGCGGGGCCATAAATTTATGAAACAAGTATAATTTTATATGTTTGACTTACATTTTGTGTATTTTTAGATTAATATGTACAGATATATTATTAATCTAATCTAATAATGAAATATAACCGTGACAAATAAGTGCGAACTTGGTGTCGCTCAAACTTTTTTTTAACTTAGTGTCGTGCAAGTTATGCACAATGTGATAGTAGAAACACATTATATACGCAACATTTGATATCAACTAACTATTGATTGTGACATAACTAGTTTCTTAAACTGCAACTAGTCTCTCGGTACTATTGTTATTTCTAATTATGATATGAGCTGACATTTTATCGCATTAGAAAGAGTTGGTGTACAATTGCATAAAGATGTGGCTAAATCCAGCATTATAGCTGCTATTACAGTTAAATTATGGACCACAATTTAAAACTAATCTATAAGAAGACTATAACTTAAAAATAAGTGCAACTAGCCGGCTCAACCTCTTTTCTTTTTAGATAGAGTGTGTTGTTTAAGTATTACTTTGTTATTCAGATTTCATTTCTAGGAGAATTAAATATACCCAGAAAGAAGGTGGGAATTGAAATTCAAATGATGGTATTTTGATTCCTTGCAATCAAATTTGTTTGGGAATAGTTTTTCAAACTTTGAATTAAATATGGAAATATGATATTCTTATTTTAAAATTTTTAGAAATTATTTATAATTACTCGAACCACACACACTCATAAAATAATTAAAATAGTAAATTCAAAGGGAATTTACGATGTTATGGATTGAGATGTTAATGGAATAAAATGGATCGAGTCACATTGAGAATTACCTTATTTCTCATTTTTAAATTCTTTTTTTTTTTGTTTCTATTTTGATATCATGAGAATTAAAATATTATATATTTTTATTTTTCGTCTTTGTAGAATTGTAGTTCATGGGATTTTTGGTATATATATATATATATATATATATATATATATATTCTGCCTAGCCTTGATTTTGTAGGTGAAGTCTAGAGTTTGATATTTTGTATTTTTGATATTCTACTCCTTATATTTATGGTTTATTCTTTCCGCTTATCAAGTTTTCACATTTTTGAGTGTGTTGCGCTTTTCTTTTTATGGTTTTACTTCAACTTTCTTTCTAAGGCTCCTATTTACGAATTCTTTCAACTATATTTAGGTATATATACATTTTTTATTTTTAGAGATCGTAATATCTTACCACTTCTGCCTATATATAAAAAAATAAAAAATACAATACATTGATACAATATACAATTTAATTAGATTTATTTATATATGATATATAAAATGTTAAAAAATCTTATTAAGAATTATACTTAAGAATAATTTAAACATTTTATATATTTCAAGAATCTCGCATAATAAAACTGATATTTCAATCATATTTCATGACAAAATAGAAATGTGAATACAAATCGTCACTGATTAATAAAATTATAAATAATAGATCAAGCTCTTTTAAAATATAAAAATCGATTAAATAAAAAAAAGTAAGAATTTAATCAACTTTAAATTAGAAGTTTAAATTTAATGTTAATTTGTTACTTTATTATTTTACAAAACTTGTGGCTTTAGAAAATGTGTGAGAAATTATTTATCACCGCTAGTACATGCCTACCACTTCTGATTTCTGAATGGTGATGCATTCCATGTCCCTTTCATCTTTAAAGAAAATTAATGGTATCTGAGCTAAGCCATCTAACTCAGTACCTCTCACTTTCACAAACCCCATTTGATATGAAATTTGCATTTTCCATTATTTAGTGAAGTCAATATTTTGGTAGAATTATATTGAGGTTCATAATTTCGTAGGCTTCTTGTTATGGTGATCCAAGTTCCAATGGAACCCATACATTCTTCCCAAGTAGTTGTAGCATCATGATCAAAGTCATGCAAAGAATCTTGACTGTTGCCAAATAAGTCGTCAGAGTTTGGTAGATTAAACATATAATCACCATTTTTTATTTACAAATATAAATAAAGTAGATGGAGTTGGTTAAGCTAAGATGTGAAACTCACTAAGTGAATTAACCGCTTATTATAGGTCAAAGTTATTAACGAATAAACAAAAAGTATAATTTTATTTTTCTCAATTATTCAATTATTATATAAGAATATGTATTTTATATTTATAAAAAATTAATTATAATATTATAAAAAATATTTGATTATTCTATCATGAAAGATTTAATTATTATACTATAAAATATTTGATTATTTGAGTGAATAATTATTTTGTTAAAAGAATATATAAAATAGTGGTTAATTTTTTTGGATATTGGATAAAAATTGGTGTAATCCTTTAATATTGGAAGTTATGATGTTTTACAAAATTCTGGGCTATAGATTTTGCAGAGTGCGAATTGCCAAATCAATTTATTTTAAATTTATAAAGACAATATATAGACTGCGTATTGTAAATACACAGTTTGCGTATTGTCAGTACAATACGTGTTTTGCGTATTGTGTTTGCCCAGAACAGCGCTCCATAACTCTGTAAAACTCTATTTTTTGTAACATTAACGTAAAACTCACTTCTCTCTTCCATATTAAAATAAAAAATCCTAAAATAATATGTATAAATATATGAATTTAATTTTGATATACTGATAATGTAATTATTTTTACTGGTACGATATTACATAATTTGATACAGGTGTATAATTGATATTACCATTGCATCAAAACTAAATTATATATATATACAATAATTTTTTAGAACAACATCTAATATAAAAGAGTGATATTATGAGCCAGAAAAGATTGAAGGGTCAAGAAAACCAACCAAGAAAGGTGATGGAGAAAGAAGACATCTGCACCTGATTGCAAAGGTTTTTTGTACTTGCATACTTGTACTTATAATCCAAAAAATAGTATCTGATACTAACTTCTACTTGATGTTTCTTCATGGAGCCCCACAAACCTACCCTTCTCTTCATCACTTCACAACCCCAATCTCTTATTCACAACTCAAATTATGAGTTCTTCTCCTTAGATTAGATGGCATGACAAAACAACAGAATTTTCTTTTATCAGGTATTAGAAGTCTTTGAGCAGATAGATGATCAGAGACTTTAACATCCATGGCCCCATATGGGGTAGTAGATTATGGTAGATACCTTACCCCATATGGTACAAACTATACAAACCAATAACCAAACAAGTCCAAAGAATTTTTTTATGACTTTCTATTTTCATTTGAGATTTGCTTTATTTCTTTCTCTCTTTTTTATCAGGATCCCTATTTTATTATTATTATGCCACCATGTCAGTGTTTCATATAATATATGGCATCTGGATACTCTTCTCTGAAAGGTGCTGTATAGTTGAGGTTACTGCTTCATGCTGCCCTTATTATCAATTCTTCAAACAAAGCAATAAGAGATTTGTGCAGAAAACTGATAGGTTTTGGAAGTTCAATGAACAAGCTGATAGATGGGTTGAAGTTGTGTTTCCTTATGATGATCATCTGGTATCTGAATTCAGCAACAAAGAAGGAGGATTGAATGAAGAACAGCATGAATTGTTTGATGCTAAGCCCTTGGATGTGGTTTTGCCACTGAGGAAGAGAATTTCATTGACCAGAATGTCAGATACATCTATTTGGGTCACTGGGGAAAGTGGTTCTATATATGAGAGGTTTTGGAATGGACTTGAATGGGTTATTGCCCCTCATGACTTGCCAATAGCATCCGGCCGCGCAACCGCGGTATTCATCATCAATCACATAATTCTTGCTGCTTCTGAAGCAGGAAATCTCTATCAGGTTACACCTTATAAGTATCATTAGTTTGTAAGGCCGTGTTTGGATATTGTCTCAGGACAGAAATACAGATATGTTGAGGGACAAAAACCTATTTAGACTAAAAGGATAGACTTAAATATCTTTGTCCTAAGACATAAGGACAGTGGGGACATATTTTATCCGTCTTTGTTATCTCAGTATCTCTGTAATTTTACGTCCGGGGACAGTTATCAAATGTTCATTGTTTGTTTTGGATTCATATCTCACAATTACATGCATATATAGCTTAGCAAGTATTTAATTCAAGGACACTAGTATGATTTGATTTTGCACTTTAAATTGGTGTTATGTTAGTTGTTGGAACTGCAACAGTGCCTATTGCCTCTTGAGTTAACAGATTATATTTTGGTTTTAGCAGATGCATGTGCAATTTGGTGAAACCTCACAAACAGTTTGGTTGGATGTCACACCTACACTCAATCAAATCACAAATAATGATTCAAAGAAAAATCCTTTGGTGTTAATAAAGTCTGGAATTGTGTCACATGATAGGCAGTGAGTAAAGATAATAATACCTTTTTTGTTCTTAGATTGATTTAACAATGTATAATTCAAGCGTATGCTGAATTTAGTTTTTGTTGTTGGGACAGGAGAATTTATTTCTGCACAAGGAATGGAACACTGTTAGAACTTCTTGGGGTTGAGCCTCTAAGGTAAAACTCAAGTTTTGGAGCAAATATATTAGTGTTAAAGAAGTTAATCGTCTGCAAATATTATTAAGTTCGCTTCTATTCCGCGACATATATAGAGCAGATGGACAAATCATGGCCAACCAGCTGGAGCAAATGTAGCAGCAATAGCTGAAGTTGCTTCTGTAAGAGAAGTAGTGTATACCATAAGGTGAAGTTAAGATGTGGTGTTCTTTTTTTAAGGTGCAAATTGCCATGCTAATTCTATAAAGTATTAAATATCATTGTTCACCTTGTTGTGTTAATGTAGTTCTGCTGGAGATCTTTATGAATATGATGAAAAATCAAAACCATCATGGAAGAAGCACATATGGAAAGAAAGGACAGCACAATTCGTGCCTTTAGTACCATCTAAAGGGTGCACTCTAAGTGGACTGAGTGGTGATTATTCTGAATCTCTGTTTCTTCTAAACAAGGTACTTTTAGTTAGTTCACTAGAATTTCATTAAGTTCCAATTGGATTTTGAGATGGACAACTTGGAAAAATGTTGAATTTCAACTTCGCTCCCTCGAATTGAATTCTATCTGCCATGGACAGCATATTCTAAAAATGTCTGATAATTGTATATAGGAGGGTGATTTGGTAGAGAGGAGACTGCATCAGAGGAAGTGGAAATGGATGGTCCATGGAAGTCCACCACATCAAAATTTGACATCCATTACGCCGGCTCTACATGACGAATCAAGTGAAACTTTCTTTTCCTTGTTCTTCACTGGTGCAGCTGGATCAGTCTTTGAATATCAAATGCCAAAACAATTAGGTTAGTCATCCAGTTATGCTACAAATTATTTAACTTAATGCATATGAACTTCAAAACTTTAGCATAATATCTTCTAATGAATCAAATCATTCATGTATTAACCAGAGAGGTTTCAACCTGAATACTACTTTCTAGACACTAAATTCTCACATGAACACACATGCACAGGTACAACTAATCGATTTCCAGGAACTTGGGAAAATCATCAGCACCCTTTACATGCTAAAGTAGCAAGAGGTATAATTGGCTTGCCATTACAAGCTGGCAGGATACTGTTTCCACTAGATGATGGTAGACTTGCAGAATTACATCTATTAGGACTAGGCGGCGAAAGTTCAGGACCGGCTTTACCACAAAACTTTAGAAGGAAAGCATCAACTAAATATGTTTGGTCGATATTAGATGTTCCAGAGAGCGAAGGATGGAATGCAGAATATTGCACAGAAGAACGCGGCCCCAGAAATTGCCTTGCAGGACTAAAAGATGAGTCAATGGATTCTGGAACAAGTTCAGTAACAGGTAGGAGAAAGCAAAGCCAGACACAGAATTACTACTTATCGCTCGGCACTTCATTAGGCGAAGCGACTAAATCTACAGAAGATTATAATCTCCCTGATGGCTGGACTAGTAGTAACTTCCGGCTTCGATTGATGTATGAAGGAAAGTCATTTTTCTTCATAACAAATGATGGATTAGTGTTTGAACACATTTGTATTGAGAATGTTTGGGTGTGGCTGAAGCATGAGAGTTCTACAGCTATAGAAGGTATAGTGGGAAACTATAATGGAAGCTTGTTCATGGTTGATACATTTGGGAGTGTGCTTCTTAGAGAATGGCATGAAAATGAGATAGCATGGAGGAATTGTAGTGCTATGAGGAAAGGAAAGAGTGTTATTGGAGGCCAACCATGGGATAGATTTCCAGCTAAATCAAGGAAGGTTACAACAGAAGATGCACTCTTCTTTGTGAGTAAAAATGGAAGATTACTGCAGTTCATGGTAGGTTAACAGTAGTTAATAAAAGAATTATGCACTTTGAGTAGTTAATAACTCCTTTCCCTTAAGTTTTTCACTTTGTAATTCTAATTAATTCTAATGAAATCAATTAAATACTCATATTCATGATCAACTTCGTATCTTTCATTATACACAGGTTTTCATGAGGAAGTTTAAATGGAAAGATTGCAAACATCCTCCAAATGCTAAAGTTGCATGCATTGTAGACCAGGAATTGTTCAGGGAAAACATAGTATTTGTCACAGGAAGAAACGGTCGCCTATATCAGTATAACAAAGTGACTGATTTGTGGCATGAGCATTACCAATCTCAGCATTTGATTCTATCACAGTTTCCTGGAACAGTTATTAGACCATCACAGAAATCGCTCTCAGGCTCACTTTTCATGCTTTCAGTAGAAGGTGGCCTTGTTGAGTACCAATGGAATGCAGGGAGTGGATGGAACTGGATAGAACATGGAACACCCGATAAAGGCGCAAAACTAATTGGTTCAACTGGTCCTAGCTTTGAGGGTACTCAACTACTTTTGATTGGTTCAGATGGAAAAGTGTACCTGAGATACATGGACAAAAATGGTGCATGGAAGTGGAAGGACTTTGGTTTCCCTTCAATGGGAAGTGAAATGGTTGAGGCGAATCGACCAAGACAAAGTGGACTCAATGATGGAAAGGTAGTTTGCAATGATGAATATTCTATGCATGGCTTGAAGAAAGATCAGAACAACCTTTCTGATCAAATGTCTAAATGTGATCCTAAGGTAAAGTATAATCTACATTTACTGATTGAACAAAAAAACATAGATAGAGCATTGATTTTGAGTCTGATTTAACACAGGTTTCATCTACAAGACCAATTCCATTTTCTGAAGGTTCTGTTATATTTGAGCTCAGAGATGGCAGGGTAAGAAACTTTTATCTCATGAAAAATTACAGTATAATCACCTTATTCATTATGTATAAAGCAACAAGCAAATGCTTATTAGAAATGGCTAGTTTTCTATTTCAATGCTTATTATGAAAATTTATACCAATGCTGAATTAGAAATTCACTCTCTCCGTTTCCTTTTATCTGTTACTGTGACTATAACAATGACAGATAAAAGAAAACGAAGGGAGTTCATTTAATATATGGCTGACGAGTGACGACACGACTAATGGCAGTTGGCAGAACTACAGCTTGTGGAGGAGACAGAATGGGTTTGGTCAAGGACCATTGGAACTCCAGCCAGTTCATGCTTAGAAAATTATTGGATCACTGTAGCATCCTCATAATATTGAAAGAAAAAGGTGAAAGTTATGCTAACAAATATGAAAGAAATAGTGAGTAGTGACAACTATTATGCTAACAAAAATGGTGAAAGAAAAGGTACTAGTTAGCAACACTTGAAGATGAAGTAGCTATTTCCTTTAAGAGGCTGAATAGGTAGTGTTAGTATTTGAGGTACAATACAAAGCCCTGTGGAGATGAGCTATGATAGCTTACTTGTAAGTTGTAACATAGATGTAAAAGGAAAATAATAATATATATTTGTACAGCCAAAATAGTACATTGAATAAGAGCATGCACAAAACAATCCTTTCATTGTATATAATCTATTAATGCTACAAAGAAATTCTCTATTTTAACTGTCTCATTTTAAACTCTCTTTAGGTAGAGTATTACCATTAAAAATTTTCAAAAATATAAAAGAATGAAATTTTGTATAAATTTAAATTATAAAAAGGTAAAATATATTTTGTATAAAGAAATTTGATTACTCTGCTATAAAATTTGTTATTCTATTATGTTATATTTGATTATTCTAATGATAAATTATTTTATGAAAAAATTATATATAATAAATAATTATGATAGGTGTACATTAAAATTATTTATTAAAATTAGTTATTAATATATATAAAATATATATTAAAAATAAGTTAAATTATAATATATTTATATATAAAATATTTTTATATAATAAAATATATACCATTACAAAATGTATTAATGATTGACTTTTATTGTTAATAAAGATAAGTGAATTAGTTATTTCTGTTGGTTAAGTGTATCAAAACAAAATGGTAGATTGCTACTATTATTTTAGTAAAAGATATAGATATGCATGACTTCTTTCACAATATGGGTGGCTCATTTTTTAATGTTGGGAGGTTTATGTTATCAAGAGAGATTATATTTAATGAGGTTTAAAAATAATGTTCGTTTGTGTATATAAATAGAGTAATGTAGTTTGAGACAAGTGACATACACAGTATTAATATAAAACACTTTTTTTTCTATATAGATAATAGATATACACTACAACTATACAATATATAATATTAGTGAATATATATGAATCATCTCAGTTATATTGAAATAATAATATTAGTGAATATTAATAGTAGAGTTCTTTATTTATATTTAATTATTTTAAATTTATTTTATTTTTCTTATTTATTTATTTTACAACACGTTATTAACACGACACTCTGCTTAAAATTTAGGAAGACTCAAGTAATAAATTTTTATTATGTTAAAGTTCTCTCATTTGAATTTAATGATCTTGATATATCTAGAAACAACTACTTATCATGGATATTAGATGTTGAAATTCATCTTAGAGATACCATTAAGGCTGAAAATAAAATATCCTAAAAGGATAAAGCCAAAGCCATGATCTTCCTTCGTCGTCATCTTGACGAATGATTGAAAAACGAATATCTCATACTAAAAGATCCTGCAGATTTGTGAAAGAACCTTAAAGAAATGTATAATCATCAAAAGACAATAATATTTCCTCAAACCCGATATGAGTGGGCACACTTGCGTCTACAGAATTTTAAATCCATGAATAAATACAATTCAACAATGTTATGAATTACCTTACGAATGAAATTATATGGGAAAAAGATAACTGATAATGACATGTTAGAAAAAACTTTATGGACCTTCTATGTCTCGAATGTGCTCCTGCAGCAGCAGTATCTAGAAAAAGAATTTAAAATATATTTTGAGTTAATTTCTTGTCTTATTGCTTAATAAAACAATGAATTACTTTTAAAAATAATGAAGCGCGCCTAGCTGGCGCCACCCCATTTTTTGAAGCAAATGCGGCAAATTATAACCCCAGAAGAGGTTGGCAAGGCTTTAGTAATAAGAAAATTATGGAATAAAGAAAAATTATTTTCACAAGAAAGGATCTCACCAGAAATAGGATAAAAAAATAAAAGACAAAATAAATCAATAGAAGATAAATGTTTCTGTTGTAGTGAAAAGTGCCATTAGTCACGTACCTGTCGTATCCCAAGGTACTTAGTTGATCTTTATCAAGCATCCTTGAAAAAGAATGACAAAGAAAATGAGACAAATTTTGTTTCAAATGATGTTGCTGAAATTTATACCACTCATTATGAAGTATCTGATTTTTTTGAGGTTCTTGAAGGAAATATTGGTCATTTAATTAATGATGGAAAAGTTTAATATTTGGATTCGTTAAGTACCGATGTTAATAAATAATGTAAAAATTTTTTTATTAAGTTTTATCTCCTATGCATTTAAATTTCAAGTATGATGTATATAAATAATATTTAATAAAATATTATTGTGTTATTGTTTATGTTTAAGAATTTTAAAATCACTAAATATGTCAAGTTTAATAATAATAATAGTCATATTTTTAGTATATGTTACTATTTTTATACACAGTGACAAACAGCCCCAATCAGAAATATAAGTTTACTGTGCATGTACTTTTACTTATTTTATGTTATGATCTTATTATTATTATTATTATTTGTCTTTGAAGAAAATGACAAGAATATATAATGAAGATATTTACCTTACAAATTACAAATAGTGCAAGTTCGTATACCATTCTCAAAAGTAATATATATTTTACTCATTTTGTACCAAAAGAAGAATGTGTTAATATAATTATTGGCTCAGGCAATGTGATAGAAGGCTCTGGAAGAATTATAATTTTGTTTTCTGGAAAAACATAATTCTTAATAAATAATGCAGTATTGTCTACTAAGTCTCTAAAGAACTTGTTGAGTTTTAAAGATATTCGCCAAAATGGATATCATATTAAAACAATGAATGAGAAAAATCACGAGTACTTATATATCACAACTCATGATTCAAATAAAAATGTTATATTAGAAAAGTTACACTCTTTTTTTTTGGGTTATATTATACTAAAATCAGTGCAATTGAATCACATGCTATTATAAATCAGAAATTTACTAACCCAGATGAATTCATAATTTGGCATGATCGATTGGGACATCTTGGAACAACGATGATGCAGAGAATTATTGAAGACTTTCATGGACATTTATAAAGAGTCAGAGAATTCTTCAATCTAGTGAATTTTGTTGTGCTGCATGTCCTCGGAGAAAGTTAATTGTAAGGTCATCACTAGTAAAAATTAAGTTTGAGTCCCCTAAATTTCTAGAAAGAATTTAATGAGATATATGTGGACCAATTCATCAACCATATGGAGCATTTAGATACTTTATGGTCCTAATCGACCATTCTCGAGATGGTCACATGTGTGTTTATTGTTTTCTCGCAACCTAGTGTTTGCGAGATTACTTGTTCAAATTATTCGATTAAAAGCACACTTTTAGAAAATCTAATCAAAGCAATTCGTCTTGATAATGTTGGTGAATTCACTTCTCAAGCCTTTGATGCTTATTATATGGCTAACGGAATAAGTGTTGAACATCCAGTAGCTCATGTTCACACACAAAATGGGTTAGCACCTCCAATTAACTGCTAGACTCCAACTTATGAGAACAAGTCTCCCTATTTCTATTTGAGGCATGCGATTTTACATGCTGCAGTCTTATTCATTTGAAGCTAATAAGTTACCATCAATTCTCTCCCCTCCAATTAGCTTTTGACTACCAGCCAAATATTTTTCATTTGAGAATATTTAGGTGTACGATATATGTTCCAATTGCCCCCACCTTCTCGTACCAAAATGAAACCCCAAGAAAAATTGGAGATTTATGTGGGATATGATTCTTCCTCTATGGTGAGGTATCTCGAGATACAAATAGGAGATGTATTTAAAGCTCAGTTTGCAAATTGTCATTTTAATGAATCAATATTTCCAACAACATTGGGGGAGGGGAATAGTGAATAAGCCACTTAAGAAAGAACTCAATTGAAATGCATCATTGTTAATGCATATAGACCCACGATCAGGACAATGTAAACTAGAAGTTCAAAAGATTATACATTTGCAAAGAATAACAAATGAATTACCTGATATATTTTCTGATACAAAGAGGATAACCAAATCCTACATATCAGCTGAAAATGTTCAAATTCAAATTGATGTTCCAGTTGGACAAATAGCTACTGAAACGAGTACACGCCAGAAACGTGGTAGACCAATTGGTTCAAAAAAAAATCCTCGAAAAAGAAGATATGCATTTGATATTACTAAGATAAATGGTACTCCTATTGAAAAGGATAAAGACATAGAAAAGACACTAGTACGTGTCTAAAATTCTAATATAGTTTTGACGTCAGAAAATGTTCAGATACTTGAAAATTCTGAAAATTGTAAAAATGATGAGATCTCGATAAATTATATTTTTACAGGAGAAAAATAAAATCGAAATAAAATAATTGTCAATGAAAGTATTTGCATATAATGTGGCACTACATATCATGCATGAAAGTGAGGATTTTGAGCTAAACATAGTCGAAAAATATCGACAAATGAATGATTGGTCAAAATAGAAAGAAGCTATGAAGGCTAAGTTAGACTCGCAAAATTTGAAGTCTGTTGACCTGTAGTCAGTACATCAGAAGATGCAAAACCTTTTTGATACAAATGAGTTTTTATGAGAAAACGAAATGAGAAAAATAAAGTTGTACGCTATAAAGCTCGACTTGTGGCACAAGATTTTTCACAAAGGCCCGTTATATATTTTGAAGAAACATATTATCTTGTAGTAGATGTAATAACATTACATTATTTGATCAATTTATCCGCATACCATAAACTACATATGCATCTAATGGATGTAGTGATAGCTTATTTATACGGATCATTAGATCGTGATATCTATATGAAAATTCCCAAAGGACTAAAGATATCTAAGCCATCCAATGAATATTCAAATGGATTACACTCAGTCAAATTACAAAGATCTTTATATGGTCTAAAGCAATTTGGACGAATGTGATATAATCGTCTTATTGAGTATCTGGCCAAAACGGATTTAAAAATGATGATATCTACTCATGTATTTTCATAAAAAATCTGCATCTAGATTCATTATAATTGCTGTGTATGTTGATGATTTAAATATTATTGAAATTCCTGAAGAGATTCCAACAATTATAAAAGTTCTAAAAAAAGAGTTTGAGATGAAAGATATTGGAAATACTAAATTTTGTCTCGACCTGCAAATTGAGCATATAAAAAATAGAATATTTATTCATCAAACAAAATATACAGAAAAAATATTGAAGAAATTTTATATAGATAAGTCACATCCATTAAGTACTTCAATGATCGTACGATCATTAGATGTGAAAAAGGATCAATTTCGTCCTAAAGAAGAAAATGAAGATATCATTGATCTTGAAGTACCATATCTCAGTGTCATTTGAGCACTAATTATCTTGCTAATAATAAACTACCTGATATATCATTTATTGTGAATTTACTAGCAAAGTATAATTCCTCTCCAACAAGAAAACATTGGAATATAATCAAACAAATCTTTCGATATCTGTATGGAACAGTTGATATGAGATTGTTTATTCATATGAATCCAAGTCACAATTAGTTAGTTATGCAGATGCAGAATACTTGTCTGATCCACACAAAGGAAGATCTGAAACAAGATACCTATTCACATATGGTGATACAATTATATCATGGAGGTCTACAAAACAGACGATAGCAGCAATATCCTCTAATTATGCTGAAATACCAGCGATACACGAAGCAAGTCGCGAATGTTTTTTACTAAGGAGTTTAATCTAATATATTCTGTTATCATGTAGACTCATTGATCATAAACTAGTACCAATTATTCTGTTTAAAGATAATACAGCATGCATTACTTAACTTAAAGGTGAATACATCAAAGGTGATAGAACAAAGCATATTTCTCGAGAATTCTCCTTCATTTATGATCTTCAAAATCAAAGAACAATTGATATCCAACAGATCAGTTCAAGTAATAATTTGGCAGATTTATTTATAGTCACTTCCAAAATCTTCCTTTGAAAGATTGGTACATCAGATTGGGATGTGCCGATTTCGAAATATTAAATAATGTTGACAAGAGGGGGAGGCTATACTCTTTTTTTCTTGATCAGGTTTTATCCCTATTGAGTTTTTCTTGAGAATATTTTTAACGAGACAGTCCTATCACAAAGGATACTGTACTCTTTTTTCTTTCACTAAAGTTTTTTCATTGAATTTTTCTTTAGTAAGGTTTCAATGAGACATAATTCTAAATGGACATCTAAGGAGGAGTGCATATCACATGGTGGTGGCTACACGTGTCTCGTTAAAATGTTCATCATGGTTCAAGGCGCTCCCGTTGGAAGCAGGCAGTTCAGGAGAGGATTCCAGGGTTCAGAAGGCTTGTGTCAGACTCTCTTATTAACAACGAGATTAAGAAAAAAGTAATGAATTTAGTTTAGGAAAATAAGTATAATATAATAGTAATGAAATTTTTTTGTTTTGGTGTTTGGACTGGATGGATGTAAAAATATTGTATGGGTCGTGAATTATTATGGGCAAGTCAATCAGAGTTGGACTCTTTTTGTCTCAAAAAATATAAAAAAGAATTTATTTTAGTGTCCAAAAAATGTAGGTATGTAGTCCAATTTTTTGAAAACAATAATAGTTAAGAAATTTATTTGGCCTTGAAGGTAATTAATAATTGAAAATTATAATGAGTACTAGAATAATTATTTAAAAGCATGGTAGTTTATTTTGATATTTTAAAATATATATGTATATTTTTTATATAATAATTTAATTTTTATATTTATTCTTTTAGATAATTATTTACGTAATGAATGTATAAATTTTTTTATTACAGTACATAATTAATAGATGTATAAAATCTTTATTCTAATACTGTCTCAAAATTGAATTAAAAAATATATAAAAAATTAGTTATTTTAAAAAGAAAACAAAAAAAATAATTGTAATATAAGTTTCTATTATTTCATATAAACATATTTTTTATATACATGTTTATTTTTTTTATTTATATACAATTCTAGTTTCACGTTATAAATACTAACATATCAATAAATACAAATGTTATAAGAGAATTCACTCTTTTTATTATTAAATGTATATAAAATTAAATAAAAGTAAAATTTCTTAGCATGACAGGTTATTTATATTTTAATTAAAATGTAAAATGAGTAGTTTAGGTTTTAAAAATTAATTTTTTTTTGGTAAATTATGTATAATAAATAGTTTTCTAAAAAATGAAACGGTTCAATAGTTTTTTTTAATTTTTTATTCATATCTTTTCTTCATATAAAACTAATAAAAAATGTTAACATATCCCAACCTCTTTTCTATGGTCCGTTAGTTCTTACTGTTGACATATTGGTGTCCAGGTCCATATTGCAAATAAATAAATATTATAATTACTTTGTTAACATAAATTGATTAGCATTGCTTAATGCAATGTTTTATTGAAACCTACATCACATCTCTTCTGAAGTGCGAACCTACGTCTGAACCCTCCAAGTACATGCTGCAGCTACGGAGAAGCTGTTCACACATCAACAGCACACTCCAACTTAACACGTTTTCATCAACATATGCGGAGGAATCTATGCCTCAGCACCAGAGAATTTTCTTATCCCTATTGAGTTTTTCTTGAGAATATTTTTAACGAGACAGTCCTATCACAAAGGATACTGTACTCTTTTTTCTTTCACTAAAATTTTTTTCATTGAGTTTTTCTTTAGTTAGGTTTCAATGAAACATAATTCTAAATAGACATCCAAAGAGGAGTGTTGTGATATGGATATTCATGAGTTCTTTCACAATATGAGTGGCTCATTTTTTCAATGTTGGGAGATTCATGTTATCAAGAGAGATTATATTTAATGAGGTTTGAAAATAATAACTCTTGTATGTGTATAAATAGGAGTTAATACTCAAAATGACTCCTGAAATTTGACCTCTAACTCAAGTTAGCCCTCCAATTGACCAAAATTATACCCTGAAATTTTAAGGTGTGACTCAAGTTGACCCCTCCGTTCATTTCCGTCACCGGAGAGATAATGTAGCATGATTAAACGATGTCGTTTTGTTGTTTGCGCCTAAATGATGTCGTTTTACTCCTCCCCCTCTTCTTCTTCCTCCTCCTCAATGTCTAAACCTTCCACCACCCTCAATCATACCTTTCCAACCCCACCACCACCACCACCACCACCACCACCACCCTCCTATTCCTCACCTCCTCCCTCTTCTTTTTCTTCCTCCTCCATTTGATTAGTAAATCCCTCCATTCCCTTTTTCTCTTTTTCTTCTTCTCACACAATTAATACAATGACAAATGGAACAACTTAATTCTATGACCTCAAGCAGCCATGACTCCAACAATAAATCTCAACCCACTTCCACCTTAACTCGCCACTGCTTCTATTTGTTGGGGGTGGTGGAACACGTAGGTGAGACTGATGATGGTGACGACAATGATGATGAAATTTTGAGTCTTCATTTGTTGTCGAGTTTCTTAGTTGTAATGAGGGTGAGAGTTTTTGAATGGTCGAATTTTCTTTGCGGTATTCTTTGGCTAAGGAGGTGGAGAAAGAAGGAGATAGAAAAAGGAGTGGTGGGATGACGGTGGAGTGGTAGATGAGAAGGAGGTGAAGAGGAGGAGGAGGGGGTGGTAGTAAGAATGGTGGGGTTGGAAAAGTATGATTGAAGGTGGTGGCATCAAAATGGTGGGGAGGTTGAGGAGAGGGGGAGGAGTAAAACGACGTTGTTTAGGCGCAAATAGCAAAACAACGTCGTTTAATCATGTCACATTATCTCTTCGGTGACAGAAATGAATGGTAGAACTAACTTGAGTCACGCTTTAAAATTTTAGGGTATAATTTGGGTCAATTGAAAATTAAAGGACTAAATTGAATTGGGATCAAATTTCAGAGACTATTTTGAGTATTAATTCGTATAAATAGAGTAGTGTGGTTTGAGATAAATAACACACAATACCAATATAAAACACTTTTTTCTCTATATATAGATATACGCTGTAACATATACTATTAGTAAATAGTCATAAAAAAAATACAAAGTGAATATATATGAATTATCTAAATTATATTAAAATAATAATATTAATGAATACTAATAATAAAATGAACTTGAATATTAAAAAAAGAGGACTAATATTCATTTCCTTCGTTATTTTATATTTATTTTTTTTATTTATTTATTTTACAACAAAATCCGATTATTAAAATAAAAATCTTCGCGAAACGACAGCGTATAGGGAGTGGCTCTCATAACCTAATGAGCTTGCTCACTCTTGCCTGTTAGCAGTTCCACTCATTTCCAGCTCTTCCCACTCTCCCTCCTCCGATCGCCACCGTTCCGCCGCCGCATCAGCCTCCAATCGCCGCCGTCCACTACCAATGAATGAATGAATGAAACCTTCCGTCAACAACAACAACATATATCACCATGCTTTCTCGTTTGATTCCAAAACCCTACTCCCATCTCAGACGCTTCCTCTCTCCCTCCCCAAAACCCTACACGTTCCCGCCGCAAACAAAAATCCCCAATTTGCCCCTCAATCCCTTCTTCACCGCCACTCCCAAACCCTTCTCCACCAACAACAATAACAATGGCAAGGGGAAGGACCCGTATTCTCCACCCGCGTGGAAGGACTTTCGCGACACTGAAGAAAATTTCCCTGCTTTCTTCGACGATGAAGAAATGAACAACATGCCTCCGGGGGAAAATCGAGGAGGAGAAGAAGAAGGTTTTCCTTTGGGGAGGAAGGAGGAGAATAAGGTGGTGGAGGAGGAGAAATGGTACTTGCAAGAGAAGGGTGTTGATGATGAAGATGAGAGTTCAATATTCAAAGGGATTGATAATGAGGAAAATAAAGTAAAAGATGGTTCTGGTGGGCACCTTGGGGTGGGTGCATCGGATTTTCAACCTTGGAGCTTGAAGGAGGAGAAGGATGGTGATGAAGTGAAGGAAGATGATGTGTTTGTTTTTCAAGACGATAATATTGAAGGGATGAAGGGTGAGTTCAGTGCTGTGGAAGGTGAAAGAAGTAAAGAAGATATTGAGAAGCTTGAGAAGGAAGAGAAAGAGCTCACTGCTGTACTCAAAGGTTACTATACTATGATTCAACCTTTTATTTATTTGAGTATTTATATATTATTCTTTTATTAATTGTGCATATTTCTTGGTTGTTGTTGATTCTGCCATGCTTGGTCTAGAGAATAGTTAGGTGCTGGTATTGTGTGTAATGTAAATGTGAATGTTGGATTATCTTTTGATGATAACTGAAGTTGCTCATGAGCTGATGCCATCTTATAGTTCTGATTTCTTCTAGATTTATTGTTTCTGGCATTTTGAGAATCCGGGGCTCTAACTTTTATTATATATGGTTTTAATTTCCAAGAGATTACTCAGAATGATAGTGAAGCTGCATTTGTTATTTATGTGGGATTGTTTCTTTTTAACTTTGCACATTGTCATCATGATGGAGTTGTTTTGTTTTCTTGAACCTGATGTGGTACAACAGGCCCAAACCGAGCTTTTGGTGATTTGATTGCTGCTTCTGGAATCACGGATGAAATGCTTGACAGTTTGATTGCGTTGAAAGACTTAGAAGGAGTCGAGGGATTGCCCCCTCTTAGAGTAATAGAAGACATGCGCTATGAGAGGAATACTAGAAAATCCACTAGAGCTGAAATGGAGCGTCTAAAGCAAGAGGAAGCTGCAAAAGCAAGAGTGAGACAAGTTGACGAGAAAGGACGTGCTTATGGAACTGGAAGAAGAAAATGTAGCATAGCACGTGTCTGGGTTCAACCTGGTGATGGTAAATTTATTGTTAATGATAAAGAATTTGATGTTTATTTCCCTATGCTTGAGCATCGTGCTACTCTCCTTCGACCTTTCTCCGAGACAAAGACATTAGGACTTTGGGATGTCAGTTGTACTGTAAAAGGAGGCGGTGTTTCAGGTATGGTCAATGACTTAGTTTTCTTATAAATGCATAATTCCCATGAATGGCATCAGTTTCTATATTTACACTGCAGTAATTTCTCTGTTTCTTTAAGAATGCCGTTAAATTAAAAAAACTTGTGCTTTGTGAAGTTGGCTGCACTTCTATTCAACTTCCAGTGGATGATAATTATAAACTAAGGATAATAATTTGAGTGGAATTTGCACAGAAGTGCCTAGTTGGTAACATATAAGGGTTCAATTGTCATTCATTTTATTAAGAAACTGGTTTTTTCATGACAATAGGTCAAGTTGGAGCAATACGATTGGGAATCAGCAAGGCTTTGCAAAGCTGGGAACCAGATTTGCGTCCTGCACTAAGAAACGGTATAACCTTTCAGCCTTTGTGACCATGTTCATTACTTGTTTGAGCTATACTCAAGCATTATAGTTTGTGACCATGTTTATATTGGCTCATATCAAACCTCCCAAGTTGAAATTCATTGCAACATGTATTATTCTTTGTTAGCCATGTGAATCTCCTCATTTTTTGACTTGAATATGTGTTGTGCTACGATGATATACTAATGGAGTATTTCTTGAATTTTGATCAGCTGGCTTCCTGACAAGGGACGCAAGAGTGGTAGAGAGGAAAAAACCAGGAAAGGCTAAAGCAAGAAAAAGCTTCCAATGGGTCAAGCGTTAATACTTTCAACATCTTTCCCTCTATATGGGTATTTTTTGTGAGGATAATTGGTGTTCCCTCAATAAATTCTTAAAGTTGGTTCAATCTTGTAATGCATCACCTGTGATGTAATCTAGGATTTGATGGCCAATGATGATACTGTAATTGTAGAAAATTTTGTTTACCCGGAATTATCATATCATATTGTTATGATTCATTCACTTTTTGGAGAGAACTCTTGGTTGTTTATTTCTTATCTTTGCAAAAATGTTATCTTTTAACCTAGAAATTGTGGTGGAGCAGCATGTTGGTCTGCAATCTGTTTTTTCAAGCGAAATAACTATAAGCATAAGATAGCCTAATAGAATTCTTATACGTTGCGGTGAATATTCTTCTCCTCTGGATTTATAGGCTTGAACAAGCTATGCAAAAGATAAATGTGTTCAACAGGCATGTGTAATTGTTGGAGAGTTTTTAAGTTTCCAAACCTTAAAATAGAAGCTGCTTCCCTTGTAATTTTCTTCCATACTTTTTTTTATATAGAGAATTATCTCAATGACTTAATGTATGACTCTTACTATTTTCCCCAAATATTTTGTAATATTTTTTTTAATTATTTAACGTATTTCTTAAATTAAGAGAGGAAAAAAGACCTACATGTTCTTGAATTCATTCAACCTCTGTTGTTTATTAAAAAGTTAATTGTTAATTTCTTTTGTATGTATATTTAATTATATATTATTATTCCAGTAAAAATAACTAATTTTTATATCTATATATAAATAATCATTTAAGAATATGATAAAAGATAATCCCAAAAAATAAACATGTCTCAAGCCTGAAAATAATAAAAAAGAAAAAAAAATCAGATATCTACTAGAGATTTTTTTTTTAATATTTATTTCATATTTTCAGGGCTTCGAATGTGAAATATGAATGTCTAAACTAATCATAAATTTTGGACAGTATCACCATTCATAATTCCCAATTCAGCACGCAGAGGGTGGTGAGCTCTGCAATCTTCAAAGAGACTATTGAATCGAAACCAATCCGAAAAGAAAACGAAGACGACGACGAAGAACAAAGTGGTAAGTTAGGTTTTTCTGTTTTTTCTTTTTAATTCTGTTAATCTTCTGGTGGCTTCTCTCCGATCTATGACTCCTGCCATCGAAATTTGCCGAATTCGATTATTGAATCTCCGTCCTTTTCCCCAAAAGTCTTCAACTTTAGATGCTTCGATTCGATCTAGAGTTGATCGATCCGTATCATGCGATTCCCTCAATCTATCTATGTGTATCCAATTTTGTATGGTGTGCATTTGGATTCTTGTGAGCAAGTGGAACTGATTTTGGTTATTGTGTTAGGGAGAAGGAAGAAGATAAAGCAATGAAGGTGGTTCCGTTCACGCTGCTTGCTTTGCTTCTTGTTGCTATTGTTCCAAATGGATTGTTGGCAGTTCCTTCTACGGTCCCTGCATTTCTTTGGTCTTCCCATTATGACCTGTAATGCCTAATTCTTTTGCTAAATATTTTGTAACTATAAAATTTTGTTTGACAAAAATATATATTTTTTATATGTCAAGTAAGAAAATAGATCATTAGATTGTGATACTTAGATGACGTATAGTGGTATGTTTGGTTGATGATGTGGATAATGGTAATCATCATTAGATTTAGTTGTGTTGATCTTGAAGCTTATCATTGGGTAGAAGGAAGGTTTTATGCATAGGTTTTCATTAAACTGTTTAGGGATTTCTAGGGGTTAAAGGGGAGTATCAAAACTTGGAAAGGGAGCCAACTAGATGTAATTATGTAAAAAGGGTTTTCAAGTTGTGCAAAAGAAATCAAGGGAAATAGAGAAAAACCTATGCTAACATTAGGACTTATGTTTAGGAACCCGTTGGCATTATATCCGGGTTTTGGTTTGTTGATATGACTAAACAGTAGATCGATTTTCTGGATTATTTGAGAAAGCTTACTGAAATTTGAAGTTGTAGAACGGTTTAGAAAGATAGATGAAACAAGCAGGTAAGCAGAAAATGTTGAACAAGGTTAAATGCAAACTTAAAAATATACATGTCATATACTTGTTGATTTAGCCGCTACATGTAGGAAAAGGGTTGTAAATTGTTCTTGATTTTACTCTAGGTTTCAACTAATGTTTGCATTGTATAGTACATCAATTCGACAAATAATTTATATGTTCTTGTATCATTACAGGGTTTCAGAAAATGGCATGAAGGATTCTGTAAATTATCAGATCATTTCTCCAAAAGATCTAGCAAAGTCTGTTTTAGCTGAAGCTGGCTGGTCAAATTTTCTGGTATTCTATGATGGTTTCTTGTTATGTATATTCAGCAATACTCATTTTGGAGGCGGGGTCCCCTCCCCCCCCTTATTTTTTTTTCTGTATTTTTTGCAAGTTTTTCTTTGATTTTGCTGTCTCCATCATTGTTGCTTTTGTGGTTGCAATTTCTAAATATAAAACCTTTTTTGTTTTGAGTAGTGCAATGGAAAGGAATTTCAGGAGCCTTTGGATCTGGCCCTTTTATTCATTGGTAGAGAGGTAATATATTTAACTGTCTATGTAAGCAGTTCGTGTTGCAACTTTCCTGAGATTCCTGTCGGTGATGCAGCATGATTATTTAATAAACTTGTTACATTTTTTCTGTGTAGTTACAATCGTCAGATTTAAGCATGAGCAATCATGAAGACTCAACTCTTTTAGACTTGCTCAAGGTGAGAGACTTGTGACATACAATCTATGAAGTTTCCACACATAGTAAACTCAAATCCATGATTGTAACTAGATAAGCTTTTTGACTCGGACACTGCTTTACTGTCATGAACAGCTGTCTTTCACCAGGTCCAACATTTCCATGGCATTTCCATATGTTTCTTCATCAGAGGATGAGAATTTGGAAAAACAATTGGTTTCAGGATTCGCTGAATCCTGTGGAGATGATTTGGGAATTGGCAAAGTTGTATTCCTTGGATCTTGCTCCATGGATGATACAAATGATGAAGACAGTGCTGCTTTTCACTCTGTTCAGGTAATCAGAAAAATCATGTAACATCATCTGTTGTCGAATGTTGGGTCCTGTGTCAGTGATCTGAAGATATTTATTGCTTAATTGTAACTTTACAGGAATATTTGAACAAGAAGATGGAAGGGAGTCGTACTGGGAAAACAGATTTGCTTGTGTTCTGTAATGGAGGTTCTCAACCTCTTAACATTGATGAGAAGCCAAAATCTGAAGGTATATCCACTAAAAAGTTATGGGTTTGCTAGATATGATTTTACCCTCTGCTAAATGCTTGCTTGGTTTTGCTGTATATATGCAGGTGAAGTTTTATCTGGGCTTGTCAGCTCTGTTGATAAATCTGGGGCCAAATATGCAGTTCTTTATGTGTCAGATCCCTCCAGGTTGGTCCGGTATCCTTCTTACAGGGAACTACAAAGGTTTCTAGAAGAAACCACAAATGCGTCACTGACAGCCAATTCCACAGTTTGCGATAGAGTCTGCCAGATTAAGTCCTCTCTTCTGGAGGGAATTTTAGTGGTAAGTTTCTTTGTCCATTTTACACATTCAACTATATGCTGGATGGGGATGCTTGTATATTTTCTTTCGTCTCATGAGTAAAATATGATTAAGTAACCATTATTACTCTGCTCTTTCATTTCACTTTTCCTCTGGTATTTTTTGTTCCTTCCATTTTGGTGATTAAATTCTGTGGTTCTCCGATTGCATTCTCGGCACATGCATGTGTAAACTGCTTCCTGTTTCTAACTCTATGCATACAGTTCTAATAGTCTGATGATGTGATCACGTTAATTTGCACCGCCGGTAACACATTTAGACATTTTCAGCATCCCATCTTGGGATCTTAGCCATTTCGGTTTCTTTTTTGCTATTCGCTTCCCTAGAAATCGATATACATTTGGTAAAATTTTGATTATGCTATTACTTTCTGTCCATTATCATGCGGCATCTTTCCTTATAAAACTGTTCTCTTTCAATCTAAGTTGTGAAAATCTGGAATATAACAATACAGCGGCATTCATAACCTTTGCATGCTTAGCTTTTATAGACCTCGCTAAATGTCTGTAGAAAGAATATGGTTTAAGTTTTATTTTCTTGCATCAACTGAACTTGAAATGGTGTAGGTCGTTGTCTATGAACCCTTCCATTCATACTATCATGTTTATATTTCAGGGAATCGTTTTGCTAATAATCCTGATCTCTGGCCTTTGCTGTATGATGGGAATTGATACCCCAACGAGATTTGAGACTCCACAAGAGCAATGATTCGTTTGTTGAAGATAATAATTGCTGTGATGTTGGGTCTATTGTATCAAAAGTATTGGTAGAAAATATTATATTATTTGTGACAGTGGATGTGGTGAGCGTTCTTGTAGCTTTTTGTTGTCTTCTACTTCAGGGGAGATTTATCATGTTGAATATTGAATAATTTGTATCAGTATATAGAACGTCAGTAAGAGGATTTAATTTTGGTCATGCCAGTTATCAAATTAGAAATTTGGAATAAGAATCAATTTCATAAAGAGTCTTTGGTAGTGCATTTTTCTTGGCTTCTATCAAGTGCCGTGTTTGGGTAACTTATTTAGATTTTGGAAGGTGGTCCTGGTCCATCCAAAATGAGCATAACATAAGCCATGCATCATTGGAATATTAGACTTATTAAATCAATCCCGCTAGCTAACCAACTAAGGTATCAACTATGGAGTCAACTAGTGTATGGACGGCCACCATCAACAACGCATCACCTCCCATCACTAGTAGTCACATGTCCTCTTCCGCCACCAGCAGCCACAGGTCCTCCACCAGCAGTCACTGTAGTCGGATGTGACATCACAAACATGGTAACACAAACCTCTGTTCTCCTCTCCCTCCATGTCTTGTCTTCTTTTTCCTTTTATGTATTCGATGTTTTTTCTTTTTAGATTTTGGATGATTTTTTTATATAGTTTTAGATGTTTCTTTTTCTTAGTTTTCGGATGTTTATTTTTAAAAAATAACATCCAAAACTTAATAGAAAATATCTAAAATCATAAAAAAGAACATTCAAAATCTAACAAAAAAAAATCTAAAATCATTGTACAAGAAATTTCAAAGGTGATCCCAAGAAGAAAAAACGTGGAGGGAGAGGCGGCAAGGATGGAAAGGTGAAGAGAGGTGAAGGGGCGTAAAACTAGTTTTTCAAATTTTAAAATCATAATTTTTTGAAAATTTGATTCATTGGTTATATATAGAATTAGTTTTTTAGACTTTCTCTTATTAAAATATATAGAAATTTTGCTGGTTTTTTAAGAGAAATCTTAGCTACAAACATAATGGTCATGCATGTGATGCTTTAAACCCTAAACAGATCCACTTAGAAAATGTATCTAGTTTTAAACTTGATATATATGTATGCTTTAAAAAGCAAAATACAGGTAGTAACTTTGATGAGAGAAATGAGAGATATACTCTCATAAGTATGTTATTAAAATTTTCTCTAGTAATTATTTGGACAGCAATATACTCTCCTAATACACTATTCATGGATTACAAATTTGCACAATTTTGTTTTTATATTTGACTCAATTACAGTACCAAAATAGGGTTTAATATTTTAACATAAGTACTAATTGTCAAGTCCTTTTTCTTCTAGACAGCTTACACAGCAGATAGCAATCAAAGCTACATAATAACCTGATAAAATAAAATATTAATGGATAGTTGTGCCATAAATTTGATATAGTACAAGTAATAATGAAGAAAGTTAGGAAATTGAGAACTTGAAACTTGAAAGGAGTAAATAACCAGCTACAGTATTATCAAGACAAAAGTTTAAACTATCCCATCTTCTGACAATAGAAATGGAGGAAGATGGAAGTGCCCATGAGGCCTATCCACGTGTATGGAGTGTCCATGTTTAGGTGGTACAATGATAAATTCAGTATCTATATCACCGGACCTTGTCCCTTGTCTCACTACTGTATAATATTGCTATTGCAAAAGGGTCAACGGGTATATATATATATATATGAAAAATTATATCAATCATTAATAAAAGTGAAAGATATATATAAAAAGATTTAACTAATTTGTACCAAAAAAATATAATAGTAATTTTTTTTTAATATTTTTTATGTATTTAATATATTAAAAACGTTAAAAAATTAATTTTTATAATAAATTTTATAAAATATTTATATACTTTTAGGATATAAGTTAACAAATCTCTATAAAAAAATATAAAAAAAGGTATATATAATATTTTTTACATATAATAGACATTTGTTCAATTGAATTATAATATCTTATTTTTATTTAATTAAATATGATTCTTGCAGTACGACCCATAAATAAATGATTGAGCTAATCAACTTCTCATATGAATTCAGTAATAATTAGGATTGATAGTCATAATAATTTTAAAAAATATCTGTGCATTATTTGGATTATTGAAAAGTTTTAAGTTTTAAGTTAGTTTTTGAAAATATAATTATAAATTAGAATGATCTTTTTGTCAGTTAAATAATATGAAATATATATCATATTGTGATATATCATCCACCATCTAATAAATAAAAAGATAAATTCAATTCATCATTATATTTTTAAAATTAATTTGAGATATTTAATTTTAAATTTAGCTAATATATATTCTAAAAATATAAATTAAAATTACTATTAATTTTTGTTTTAATAAATATACAACAATTACATAAAAAATTAAATTTTGTATTTTTTTTATAATAATTTTTTAATAAATAACTTTAACATATATTCTGATTTCAAAATACATATTAACTAAATTCTTAATTTTGTTGAAGAAAATACTGTACACATAATATTTCAAGATTATTAATAAATAATAACTATGAATTCAAGTTTTGTCTGCGAGAGGCACTGTCCACTGCTGTTTTTATTTTAAGAGAGGTTTTTTATCTATAGATAGTTGTTCCATTGTATTTGAAATTGTCCAAAAGCTCAATTTGTTTAGGAGACTCTAGAGATTTTCAATCATTTTCTGATTTTTCAAGAATTGATTTTTGTCCCATAACAAAGAGCATCTTTTTAGATTTTTTTTTGGTATGTGATGGATTTGGAGAGCTATGAACAATGACATTTTTAACCATCATGAGTCTTAGCCCCTTTTTAAAGTGGCTCGTATGACTTTAGCTTTTGAGAAGGAATTTCGAAATATCTTTGAATTACAACGAGTTTTTATTCCTTTTATGATTAGTTGCTCTTGGGTTCCTCTTTCGATGGGTACTTTTAAGATCAATTGTGATGCTAGTTACTCTGGTTCTGTAGATCGAATTGATTTTGCCTGTGTTAACAAAGACTGGAACGAAAATTGACAACGAGATTGTTTGGGAACAATAGAGAGTTGCAATATTTTTCAAGGAGAGTTGTTTGCTATTTGAAGAAGATTTCTTTTAGTTTGAAACTTGAGGCACAGAGATATGATTTGCGAAATGGATTGTCTGTAGGTTTTCATTCTTGTTAACAATTCTCATGATAATGACGGGTGTGTAGATCCTTTGGTGCTTAAAGTCAGAGATATCGTGACTTGGAAATAGCGTGTTGATTTTCGCTTTATCCTGTGAGATGCAAACACAGTGGCAGACACCATAACAAAAATGGCGTTGAGATCGCATTCGCAGCATGTAGAGCTCCTAGCACATTAGAATGAGTTTGAGATAAGTATTCAGAGGGATCGTCCTGCGCCTTCTTAATCCCTTAGGACTTTATTTTTCTTTTCTATTTAATTGTTTTAAATTTTCAGTCACAAAAAAAGCATACATTATTAAGGTTAATTATTTTTAACGCTACTTAATTTAGTAAAGTAAAAATTAATCTGTTATAGATGAGAATTTTATTCAAAAATTTATCACTATTTTTTTTTGAATGAAAGCATCTCAACACACTAAGTGGAGCGTAAGAGAACGACAAAAGAACCAACATAAGTGATAAAGAAAAAAGAAATAGCCAGCACCACGAACGCTAAAATTTACCCCTTGTCATCTCCGGCATTGCCATCAGCAACAAAATGGATCCACACCTAGCCGCTCCTTATAGCTTGTGAAGGACATATGGATAATCTCATCAACCCCTTTTTCTTTATGTTGAAAAATTCTTCTATTTCTTTCTAGCCATATATTCTAAATAATTGCACAGAAGCACACCATCCACCTTTTACGCATTTCCTTGCTACTGGATATCTCCGTCCAACTCAAGAAATGTTCCTTCAATGTCCCTGCGGATGCCCATTGCCTTCTAACAAATGATAGCCATGCACACCAAACCTGCCAAGAAAAATCACAGCCCAGAAACAAATGATGATCATATTCAACTCCTTTATTACATAGCATGCAAACAATGTCTTGCTGGTTGATAACCCCAAATCGACTCAATCTCTCCTTTGTATTGATCTTCCCAGTCAAAACAAACCAGAAAAACAGTTCTAATCTTGGCGGAACTAGCCCTTTTCAAATTGTCCTAGTAAAGCTATAGCTTGTTATATCCTCCGAAATAATTTCCGTCTGTAATACCTGCACAAAAGAGTTAGTAGAAAAACTCCTTGTTTATCAAATTTCCATAGAAGTCTATCCTCTCTGCCATAAGCTAGTTTGACTAATCTTAGTGCCTCATGTAGTTCGTCACAAGATCCAACTCCCATTGGAATAGCTCTCGTCTCCATTGGAAGTTCCATATCCACTCAACCCCATCCCAAAACCCACAATCCCCTATAACGGATCCTCTTTGGTTTGAAACTGAGAAGAGCCTTGGAAACTGATCTTTTAGAGAACCTCCACACAACCAGACATCCTCCCAGAAGCGCGTTCTTCTCCCATCACCAACCTCCATAGATAACCCAGTAACAATCTTCTGCCTTACTCGTTGATCTTTGAACTGTATCTGGCATATATCCTTCCAGGGTCCCCCCGGACAGGTAAAACCTGGGAGGACAACAACATATTTGGGTCCAAGTTTTTGCAAGAGCAAACCACCTTCTTCCACAGGGGACATTCCTCCTTTGAAAAAATGCCACCACCACTTAAATAAAAGGGCTGTATTACGCACCATTGCATCCCCGACTCCCAACCCACCAAACTTTTTGGGCGCCTGCACCACCTCCCACCTAACCAAGACCATGCCATTCTTACCACCCTCATTGCTCCATAGAAATCTTCTCTGTAAGGAAATCAATTTCTCTACAACAGCCTTTGGCATCTTATATAGACTCAAATAATATACAGGGAGGCTATTTAGCACAGATTTGATGAGCACCAACTTACCGGCTTTATTGATAACCTTGGCTTTCCATATGCTAAGTTTCTCCTCCACTTTGTCAATAATTGGCTTCCAATTCTTCACCAATCTTGGGTTAGCTCCCAGCGAAATCCCCAAGTATTTAACTGGGAGAGAGGCTTCCTGACAGCCCAACACACTGCACATACGCTGTACCCACTGATCATCACAGTTAATAGGAATCAAGCTAGATTTGTCAAAGTTAATACTTAACCCTGACATCAATTCAAAGTAGCGAAGAATCCTCCTGTAATTTTTAACAGTCTCTTTCTTTGGAGGGTAGAACAGAATAGTGTCATCCGCAAACTGAAGATGCAACAGCTCAATGTGGTCTCTACAAACCAGCAATGGAGATATGCGCCTGTTCCTAACCGCCTCCCCAAACATCCTGTGCAGGACATCCACAACAAGTACAAATAGAAAGGGGGACAGTGGATTACCTTGTCGTAGGCCCCTTTCCATCTTAAACGGCTTAGATGGCGAACCATTTATCAAGATTGACATGGAGCATGTACTGATACACTTCATGACCCACCCCCTCCATCTTCGTCCAAACCCCATCTTCTGTAACACAAGATCCACAAAGCTCCACTTGACTCTATCATATGCTTTCTGGAAGTCTAACTTTATTATCACCGCTTCCTTCTTCCTCAGTTTTATCCATTGAACTGTTTCGCAAGCAATAAGAGCCCCATCATGAATTTTTCGCCCCTTGACAAAGGCACTCTGTGTCTCACCTACTAGCCCTGGCATTATTGCTCACATTCTCCTAACCAGCATCTTCGAGATGACTTTATACAGACACCCAACCATGCTAATCGGTCTGAGATCTTTGATTTCCTTTGCCCCAGTGAATTTGGGTGCCAATGCCACCCATGTGAGATTGGCATTCGCCGGTAGCCTCGAAGAATGGAAAAAGTCCAACACCGCTGTCGTGAATTCAGGACCAATTTCATCCCAACACTTCTTTATGAAGTTCATGTTGTAACCATCACTTCCGAGAGCCTTTGAGGATTCACAATCCCACACTGCCCCTCTAACCTCCTCAGAAGTCGGTTGCACTTCCAAAGCCAAATCATCCTCTTCACTGATCATTTCCACCAGACTGTCTCTGAACCCCACCATTGGAGACTCCTCCTGATGATATAAGTCCTTGTAGAAGTCTCTAATCGCTATCTTAATCCTAGCTTGATTCCTTATCAATCTTCCGTTAATGACCAGTGCATCAATCCTGTTGTTCCTCCTTCTCGCCAAAGCTAAATTGTGGAAGTACCTCGTGTTCTTGTCTATGTCTCGCACATGTCTAGATCGCAACATCTGCTTCCAATATATTTCCTTTCTCACATACCATTTCGCACAACAAGCCACCAGCGCCCTCCTTCTTGCCTCCACCGTACCATCATAGACCCCATCACCCACCATATCATCAATCTTCTTAATCTCTTCCTCAAACTTCATAATTTTCTTGTCTATGTCACCAAAATTGTCTTTATGCCATCTCCCCAGAGGGACTGTCAAAGCCTTCAACTTATCTGTGAACTGCACCTGTCCTAATTCTCTCCATTCCTCCTTTACCATCCTCAGGAATCCTTCATGCGTAAACCATGAGTCAAGACTTCTGAACGGCCTCAGACCATCTCTTAGCTGCTTATCTTCCAAAATGAGATGACAGTGGTCAGACAAACCCCTTGGGCCCCCTCGTAATCGAGTCTTTGGAAACTCCTCAAGCCATTCCAAACTAACCAGAGCCTTGTCAATACAACTACAGGATCGACCTCTGAACCATGTAAACTTCCGGTCATAAATTGGCAAGTCCACCAAACTCATGTCATGTATCCAAGTCTTGAAATCTTTCGCCGACAAGGTTAGTCTATCAGTGCCACATCTTTCTTCCACCTGTACAATCTCGTTAAAGTCTCCCATGAAACAACAGGGAACCTGACATAAACTAGCTATGTAACTCAACTCTTCTCACATAACAAGCTTCTCATCTCTAGCAAGTGCACCATAAACCAACATAAAAGCACAATTATAATTATTCTTCAGCATAACCCCTTCAACACACAGCCATCTCTCACTTTTATAAGAATTTCTGATTTTAAAAAACTCCTCATCCCATATTAACAGCAATCCACCAGACGCACCAATAGACTCAACATAGTCCCACCCCGCACAGCCATTACCCCAAATATTTGAAACATCAAAACTAGTCACTACCTGCCTTTTAGTCTCCACCAGACCTAGCATGTTTAATCTACATTTCCGCTTTAATTCCTTTACCATCCTCAGTTTCCCGTCACCCTTCAACCCCCTAACATTCCAAGAACTAACTATCATTTTAAAGAAATATTGCACACCCTTTTTTGAGTTTTGGGTCTGCTTCGTCTAGCTTTTTCTTTCTGTTTCGCCAGTCTTTTTTTCTGAGCAATTTCTTCATTCTGTTGTTGGAGAATAGCCATAATATCATCTTCTTCATTATATAGCTCTGCTCCTGACTCCTTTGCTAATTCCCAAGTCTTTTTGTTTTCTATCATCTGTTCATCTAATTCTGATAACCCGTTGTCACTGGCTTGATCACCGTTTTCCAGTGCTCTGCCCCCCCCCCCACTCTGTCCTCAACATCATCATATCCATTTTCATCATTAGTTTTCGGAAAATTTCTGCCATGAGTCGCTTCACTTTCTCTGCCTGTATTAGTAAGTTCTTGATAATGTTGACCACTTTTTTCTGAATCATCACCCTAACAGTGTTTGCCGTTCTGCCCGAATACCAACATCTCGTTTCCTTGTGCCACTGACGCCCCTCCATGTTTTATCACTCTGCGACCCCCTTTTGTCACTGCCTCTCTTCCGCTTCCAGCCTTCATTACTCTGTTATTAATGGTCAATCCTCGCACACCCACCAAGTCCCGTGGTTCACCGTCTAGATGGATTTCCTTGACCTTCAGCCTCCCTACCCCCATCCTGTTCAAGTGCTCCTCCTACTTTCACCAATCGATTAGCACCCAGCTTGGGCGGACCTTCTTTACCGGCTTCCACAAGATGCCTCGCTTCAAGACAAGGACTTGAAGAATGAATCCTGGATACCGCGCCTTCCACTTCACAAACATGTCCATGTGTGTCGCCTCCCAGGTTGCGGAGAGTCTCCAAGGGATCAGAAGCAGGCGCATCCCCAAGCTGCTGGAGTCCAGAAGCCCGACCCGAACTCATCGCACCCGGTCCAGCAGCGTTGTCTAAGTCCCCCAACTGATCGGTCCACTTAGAGCGTGGGCCCACATGGCCTATCCCATTCTTGCTCCTCATTTTACCGTTATTGGGCTTAGAACTTGAACCATCATATAACCCTTTATCCCTTAATTGCTCCTTAGCCAGCCCATTAACTGACAATCATAATCCCAGGATATTGTTTTTTCGGACTCAGCCTCATTGCTCTCATCATATCCCACCAAATTTGCTACTCCTTCAATATTGAAATTATTAGCTTGATATGTTACCAATTTCATTTGATTGCGGCTTAAATACTCATAACTCCACTCGTTCAAAATTGTTTCTGAAATTAAAAAATTAGCCTTGTCTTCAACCTCCTCCCTCAGCCCCTCCATTATCACCTCCGCTGCCAAGTCTGAACGTGCTGCTGATTTAACGAGTCCTTCCGACCATGTAGCTACTTCATCACAAACCCTTTCAGATAACATCTTATGGTGTTTGCAATTGACCGCATCCTCTCCCATAGTTACCAACTTACAACTCCCTCCATATGTTTCGCTCCCACTTCTTTTACCAAAACTTCAAAGCCACTAGTACCTATTGTGATGTGGACCCATTCATTTATCACAGCCATCACATAGGTATCAATTTGTACTTGGCTGACGCTAAAGGAGCTGCACGATTCTGTCTCTTTCTCACACCCAACCACCTCGCCCCATTGGCTACCTATTACCTTGAAAGTTTTCCCAGACCACGCATGTAACGGAACTCCGAAACACTCCAACCATACTCTTCGGGTTTCACTTTTCTCCGACTCGTTCTACCGCCATACACTATGAAACAACTGTAAGAGGCTATTCATTTTGAATGTGTAGGTCTCTTTTGCATTCAACAAACTGTCAAAGGTCAACAGAGCTTTATATGCTCCCATTTCGCGCACTTGAACAACTTGAGGAAAGTTCTTCGCAACCATATCCTTCAATGACCTAAAGTCAATAGCCTTTGTCGATCCACCTATTAGGCTTTTCTGTAACCAATCCAAATTTTCTTTCACCACAGCCACCTCCACCTTTTTCGTCCATCCATTCCCATGTGGGTCTTGCACTGTTCCCTCCTTCGCCAAATTTTTAGTGAAGATGGCTAAAGCTTTCTAGTTCGCTTTGCTTCCTAGTTGCATCTGGCTAACTGTAGCATTTCAATTGTCAACTCGTGGCTTCACTTTGTCCGAGTTTTCCACATCAGGCCTTCTCCTGTATTTGGCTTCCCCCACGAAGACGACCTTGCCCCTCAACCTTATATGATTCATTTCTGTTATAGCTTTCAAGGCACCTCCTTTCGTAGTGTACCGTATGAACGCAAAGATGTATACATTGCCATTCTTTTGTTTTTTCGATAAGTATATGTCATTTATGCGCCCAGTCCAACTAAACAGTTGGAATAGTTCTCTCTTTGATATGTCTGCTGGGAGATTATCCACAAAGATTGAGAATGACTCGTTTTCTAATCGTCGATACTCTTCTCGATTCCAAACTCTAGGATCCTTGACCCGACCTATCGTTCTATCCCTCCCTTTGTTTCCCGTCCGCTCTCTTTTTCTCACTCTCTCACTCATCTCTCACTTCTTAAATTGTTATAAATTGCTAAATATTAAAAATGAGATTTTAACTTTTAATACATACTTAAACAAATTAATAAACTAATTATTAAATCAATTCAAGTTAGTTACTATTAAGATTAATCTTAACGACAGTCTAATTACGATTGGAAATTGAGCCTAATGTTGTAATTAGCAGTGTTGCACGCTTGCCCTAGGCTCTTATTCCAATTCCAAAATCTAGTGAGCTTGTAAGTTCTTTCACAAGCATGTATGGAATTATTGGCTAATTTAAAACCCCTATGCTTAGCCGTGCAAGCAGGTACACCTTCCTAGATCCTACTTTCCATTGCCGTGAGGTGTGTATACTGTATAGTACGTTGATATTTATCTACACATAGCAAGTATAGTAGAGAGGGAGACCTTGTTTTATATAGAAAATTAGAAATGGATGTAACAAAAAAATATTATCAAAAGAAATATGAGAAACGTCATTGACCTTGTAATCTACTAACCTTGTTGTATGTAGATGATGTGTGTCTACACTTATATTGGGTTGCATTTAATGCATAAATAAATATCAAAGCTAACCAACTTAATTAGCTTGATCAACTGATCGAAAATTCAAATTTTATATTATGTATATAATAATTTATTGATTAATCACAGACTTTTAAATAAAACTTAAATTTACGATAAATTATATGTGTCGAGTGTCAAAAAAGAATAATAACAAAGCTCTATGTACAGACAAGCTAAAATGATAAGGTCCATATATATATAATGAACTTAATATATCTTAGCTTATAAGTAATTCAAGTCTTTTATGACTGCTTAATATCAACATCGAATTCAATTCTTGTTTCTGAACCGTCCTGAAAACAACTTAGACCTGCTTTAATTTAATTTTATTGTTGTATAAGTTAATTGTATGCAGTACAAGTTTCTGTTAAATTGGTCCAATTTTTAATTTAAAAAAGACATTAAATGTTCCTGCTAATTATATAAGTACATGCATAAATATATTACACCATAGATAATTAAGAAAAGTCTTATTCTAATTGATTGCATTAATCAAACAATATAATTGTGTCATATCATGAATAATTATTAATTCATTTAGGTTTATATCATTTTCAAATATTAATGAAAGCAAACTTGATATTTTAAATAAAAAAATATATATCTTTAGTCCTTTAAATCTTAAGAACATTTCTAATATTTAGTTTTGTTTAATTTTATTTTAGGTTTTATAAAATATCATATAAATATTTGTGAGATTATATATATATAAATTAATTTAAAATCGACTCAATACAAAATTTGTCGTTCTAATACTTGGTCTCAACTCAATTTAAATTTTATATTATTTTTAATTATTTTATTTGATGAATTATTAAGTGATAACATTTAATTAGTCACTCTTTATAGTGATTCGGTTTCTCTCATCTCTAACGATATTTATCTTATTTTAAATATTATATCCAATACAAGTTTTAAATTTAAATTAACTCAATCACTGTAAATATAAAAAATAATATCCAAAAAGTATCTAATTATAATTTCTCTAACTAATTTATTAATGCTTAAATATAGATTTTTTGGACATGTAACCTAGTTTTTAAAAAATTGAAAAAAAAATGATTATTTTATGTTATGGTATTTTGTGAGATGATGATGATGTTACATTATTTTTGAAAAACGGATGATAGCAACATACTAACATCCATATCCGTGCCATCACAAGCATGGGGTTATTGAAGATGTAAAAGGCCATTGTAGCCCTCACCATTAATGTCCTTCACTTGCCACCCATATGCTTCTGATCTGTACTTACTCAAACCCATTAAACTCCTTCCACATCTCCCTCTCTCTCTCTTCATAATTCTCCCATGTTACTAATTGAATCTCATTGCACCCATTAATAGTTAGTTGTTTGGTATTTGTTGCAAAACAGTGCTACACCTCCCTACAAAATTTAAAAAAGAAAATAGTAATTAATAAGAAGGAAGTAGTAAGTGTTTTTTTTTTTTGTTTCTCTCTCTACTACTACTATTACTATGATCTTTTGAGCTTCAAACTTAAGCATTCAGCTTCATCTTGAGTTCAAAATCTTTCCTTTCCTCCTCTTATAGCAAAACATGATGGAGATAGAAGCTGCAACAAGTGGAAGTAGCAATAGTAGTGGCTTGGATAGGGGAAGCTACTTAGCATGGGAAGATCTAAAAGTTTTTCTTCCAAATTTTGGAAAAGGACCAACTAAGAGGTTGCTTAATGGCCTCAATGGTTATGCTGAACCTGGAAGGATCATGGCTATTATGGGACCTTCTGGCTCTGGAAAATCCACACTCCTTGATTCACTTGCAGGTTATTATTACTTTTCTATTCTAAAATATTCTTAATGGAAAAAATTTTTGGTACATTTATAATATATTGAATTATTATTAATGTATCAAGTTTTTAAAATGTTTTTTTTTTTTTTTAATGTATCTTGTGTATGTCTTTGATATAACATGAAGAGTTCAAATTAAAGTTCCAACATTGAGAGATTTTGAGTCTCTTTTACCCCAAAACACATACATGACATGTTTTTGGATGTAAAGGTTCAACCTTTTTCTCTTGTCTTTCGCAGTTCTGACTTTCTAGTGCTACCCATTTATTTTTTTTTTATTTTTATTATTTGCTAATCAATTGGGTTATTGAATAGTAATGAAAGTTTAGATCTTTTCTATTATAGATGTATACTCTTGACCTAATAGTGCTTTCAAGTGTTAAACCTTTTTTGGTATAATTACTTCATCAATCATGGCAACTTGTTCTACTACTATTTGTTCTTTAAATTGAAATTAAAATTTAGTATACTCTAAACTAAAAGGGTTGCTGGGAGTAAAAAACTTTTCCATGTTAACTGAATTTAAAACTTGAAAATGTTTGGGGTATTAAATTTTTGAAAAGTGATAGTAGATTTTTTCTATTCCAAAAAGTATATTCTCCCTCTTAGGCCAAGTAATAACACACAGGGCCCTTGTATTTAAATGTTATGTCCTAAGTGGTTATGATGTCATTATCTGCAATTAAAGAATAGTAACTAAATATGGAGCGTCCAGGTTCCCCGGGAACAAGCCTAACCTTATCATACTATATATTTTGTTATTGTTAGTAGTAATAATTATTTATAAAAATTACATTTTCTACTCTAACTTTAATTTTACCCCCCAAAAATGTTGTTGATGCTTTTTTGGTTGACTTTGGCTTCTTTTTTTTTTTTTTTCATTTAGTGAGTTGGCTTTGAACAATGAACATTAGAGAAAAGTCGGTGGTAATGGTAACTATATAGAATTTTCGGTATTATCCATATATATATATACTTATTGTAGTTGTAGCATATTATACTTCCGAATTTTTAGCTATAGTTGACAATTGAAAAGGACATCTTATGCTTTTTCTTATATACAATTCATCAGTATAAGACAGTACATGTGTCTTAATTTTGGTGGTTGGAATAATTAATATTATGAGATTATAATTTATACTATATACTATAAATGTTTAATTACCCAATTAACTTTGGGTAACTATAATAATTTGTTAGGCCAAATTAAAAAATCAAACTATATGTAATACATATGAATTGAATTGTAGTTCAACAATAAGAATGGTCCATGCTTAGGACCATATATATAGGTTGGTTGTTACTATTTTCTCACATTTTGTCTGGTCTTATAACATTGATTGGTATGGCATGAGGTTTGGTCTTAGTCTTATCTTTGAACTACTTTTACTACTACTTCCCAACCAACTAACATTCACAAAGGGAGTTGAATGCTGTCTGCATTAATTTGTTTGGTTTCAAAGAAGCCATGTTCATATTTGTACATAAGAATAACAAGATCAATGAAACTTCCTCATCATCTTTAATTTGTGAATCAAACAATTAATTATTGTAGTTCCAACTTTTACTAACTTACAATTACAATTTACGATGATGCTGTACACTATGAAATAATATTGTTGTTTAATTCAAAGCCAACATTATAGCGAACAAGTGATGAAAGATGTTTAATTTGTTTGATTGAAGAAGGCTTAATTAATTTTTAAAGTTGTATTCTAAATATGTGTGTGGTAGGGTACAATTTTCTGAATATTTGAATTTCTGGATATGTTGTCACAGGTAGGCTCTCAAAAAATGTAGTCATGACAGGAAATGTTATTCTCAATGGGAAGAAGAAAAACCTAGGCTATGGCTTTGTTGTAAGTAACAACACTTATTTTTCAATTTTTTTGGTGACTACTTATTTTTCAATTAAACATTGTGTATGCTATATCCTACCCAACAATAAAAATTAATAAAGATGCTAGATGTAAATTGAAACTCAGTTACTATATATTTGTGTATAAAAATATTTGTGTGAAAATAATAATTAAAAACAGCTAGTTATAATAAGTTAGTCGAATAAATAACCATTTGTACTCATAAAAGATAAAAACGCTGACATATGTACTCATACTAAATCGAAACTAAACTTGTACCCTGTCTTTGGAGGATTGAAGTGCCACGTAGGGTACTTTTGTCACACAGAAGACATCTTGCGTGGTACAAATTTAGTTTCGATCTAGTGTGAGTATATATGTTAGCGTTTTTGTCTTTTATAAATACAAATGGTCATTTATTCTAAGTTAGTCAAACATGTCGATTCAACTATTATTCTTAGATAACTCATCTGCTTAAATAAGTGTTAAAAATTCGAGTGTATATAATAACACATTGGTCAACGGAGAGATGGTAAAAGAGAAAACTAAGATAATATTGAATATGTTTAAAAAAAAACTAAAGATTGAAAATGCATGAAAATGGTTGTTGTTGTAATTGTTCAGGCGTACGTAACACAAGAGGATGTGCTGCTGGGAACCCTAACAGTGAAAGAAACGATATCGTATTCGGCAAATCTAAGGCTTCCAACATCAATGTCGAAAGAAGAAATAGAGAACATCGTGGAAGGAACAATCATAGAGATGGGACTGCAAGACTGTGCTGACAGGTTAATCGGAAACTGGCACCTCAGAGGGATAAGCGGCGGGGAGAAGAAGAGGCTCAGCATTGCCCTTGAGATCCTCACAAAGCCAAGCTTGCTCTTTCTTGATGAACCTACCAGCGGCCTCGACAGCGCCTCCGCCTTCTTCGTCGTTCAGACTCTCCGCAATGTCGCTCGTGACGGCCGCACCGTCATCTCCTCCATTCACCAGCCTAGCAGCGAGGTCTTTGCTCTCTTTGATGACCTTTTCTTGCTCTCCGGCGGCGAAACCGTTTATTTTGGAGAAGCTAAAATGGCCGTTCAGGTACCAATTTCTTTATTACCTCTAATTTAAGTTGAAAACTCCCGTGTAGTTATTTTCATGTGAAATTAATATTTGAAAACTATTAGATAATTTTTAACTATAAATTTTATATAAAGACATTAAGACAAATTGTATGTAAGTGTCTACTTTAATTTAATAGTAAATAATTTTCTTTGTTTCTTAACCTTTTTTAGATATTTACATAATAATATTTAATTAAGCAAATTAAACTCAACACAAATCTAAATAGGAAAAGTACAGTACAGGTAATCAACAATATTAGTACTGATTTTTCACCTTTTACAGTTTTTTGCTGAAGCTGGATTTCCTTGTCCACGTAAAAGGAATCCTTCTGATCACTTCCTTAGATGCATCAATTCTGACTTTGATGTTGTCACAGCTACACTCAAAGGATCTCAAAGAATTCACGTATGTACAAACTATTAATTGTATTCTTTGTAATTATAGTTAATTAATGGAACTGTTTCATATATTTTCCTTTCCTTTTTAGGATGTTCCAAATTCAGCAGATCCTTTCATGAATATGGCCACAGCACAAATTAAAGCAATGCTGGTTGATAGATATAGGCGTTCAACTTATGCAACAAGAGCAAAGGACAGGATTCAAGAACTATCTACTAATGTAACCGATTTTACTTATGTTGTTCTGTTTTCTTTTTGTATTTTGATCATAATTATGTATGATGATGATGATGATATTGTTAATTGCAGGAAGGGCTTGAAAATGAGAGACAAAAGGGAAGTCAAGCAACTTGGTGGAAGCAACTGAGGACATTGACAAAGAGATCATTTGTGAACATGTGTAGAGATGTTGGATACTACTGGTTGAGGATCATAATCTACATCATAGTTTCAATATGTGTTGGAACTATCTATTTTGATATTGGCTATAGCTATACCTCAATCCTAGCTCGTGGTGCTTGTGGTGCATTTATCTCAGGCTTCATGACATTCATGTCTATTGGAGGCTTCCCATCTTTCATTGAAGAAATGAAGGTATCATCAACAAAAAAACTAATATAAAAACATCACTACATGTTTAATTTGTTACTTCAAATTGCAACAGTTAAGTTGATCATTTAAAATAAAATTACTTATGAAATATAATTTCTGGACAAAATTGATAGTTTTGAAATTTTGAATAACTAATTAAAAAGAAAGAAAGAAAATGCAGATTTGCAATTTAGAGTTAAATTTGATCTCTTGCTCTGAAACAGGTTTTCTATAGAGAAAGGCTTAATGGATATTATGGAGTTGCAGCATATATTCTAGCCAACTTCCTATCTTCTTTCCCTTTCTTGGTTGCAATTGCTCTTACTACAAGCACCATCACATACAACATGGTGAAATTCAGGCCAGGGATCATTCACTTTGTGTTCTTCACTCTCAACATCTATGGTTGCATCTCTGTCATAGAGAGTCTCATGATGGTTGTAGCTTCTCTTGTTCCAAATTTCCTAATGGGGATCATCACAGGAGCTGGAATCATTGTAAGCAGCCAATTAATTAACCAAAATATTTGATAACAAAAAATTATTAACCAAAAACCATCAAAATTTATTATTTTTTACTTTATTTAATTAATGTAATTTACAATAAACAAATCTTAAATAAAGTAATTGGCCACATAATAGTAGTATATAGTATATCTCTTTATTTTATATATATATATATATATATATATATATATATATATATTAATAGATTAATAGGCATGTTTGGGTGCCTATTAGTGAACTACTTTTTTTTCTATTGAATTTGTGAAATAATAATAAATGTGAAGTTTGTCAATATAATAGATACTTTAGTATTTTAATTAGTAGTTTTGCGTTCAAATTTTAGAAATAAAAAGTTATGATATTTTCTTGAAGAAAAAGTATTTTAAAAATAAAAATAAAATTCCAAAAAGGAAATTCCAGTTATGAAGTAATCTTGAATTATTGGTGCTTGTATTGATGCAGGGAATCATGATGATGACCTCTGGATTCTTCAGGTTGCTATCTGATCTTCCAAAGCCAGTTTGGCGCTACCCAATTTCATATATCAGTTATGGTGCATGGGCAATTCAGGTAATTTCCTTTCTCATCCTCAATATTCAATATTGTAACCCCTTATTTGTCTATGCATGAAACACCCACTAATCATAACAATTTTTTACATGTATAATCAATCATTCTGCATAATTAAGTTACTGTCTCAATTACTTAAATATATACAACAACAACAACAACAACAAAGCATTGTCCCACTAAGTGGGGTCGGCTACATGAATCAAACGACACCATTGTGCTTTGTCATGTATCATGTCTACAAAGAAACCGTTTACATGTAGATCTCGTTTGACCACCTCATGGATGGTCTTCTTAGGTCTTCCTCTGCCTTTTGCCCTTTGTCCATCTTCCATCTCATCCACCCTCTTGACTGGATGTTCTATCGGTCTTCTTCTCACATATCCAAACCACCTGTGACGCGATTCAACCATCTTTTCCACAATGAGTGCTACTCCAACTCTCTCCCTTATATCTTCATTCCTTATTTTATCCAATCGCGTATGACCACTTATCCATCTCAACATCTTCATCTCTGCCACACTCAATTATATATACCCATGTAAAATATTTCAGTCATAATATTTAAACACAAAAAATCAGCAACCAATACAATTGGGCTTCATGAAAATCTTTTATTATTCTGCCATGATTTAATTATTCGATTGTGACACTTTTAATTATATGGGTGGTTGATTATTTTATTAAAAAGAATATGCGAAATAACATGCATAAATATACATAAATATGTAATAACTAATTTTTTGTGGAGATAATATTTAATGTAGCCTCTGAACTTATATGTGAACATCAATTTTCCTCCCAACCAATGTCATTTTTGGGTTATTTGAACACCAAACTAAAATTAAGTCATTTTACAAATTTGATATATGACTGTTCATATCATCACTCCATTAATATTTGTGTGTCGAAAATTGTTTGAGAGATCATGTTTGCAAAGTTTAAGAACTAAATAGAGGTAATTGAAATTTTAGGGACTAAATCAAGGCACACGTGTAAATTTATTGACCAAATTGAGTATTAACTAATTTTTGTGTTCACAAAACTTTTTTTAAAATCCTTGTATAATTTGACAGAATTTATCCAACTTTAATTTTTTTTTTATTTCTGTTATCTCTGTATTTTTACCTTGAACAATATCCAAAACAGGGTTATTATTAACTCTTTTCTTTATTATTAGTATATTAAAGTATTGTTTTGTTGATGTAAGATCTAACATGAATATATATACATTGGAATTGGAATGTAGGGTGCATACAAGAATGACCTGCTTGGACTTGAGTTTGAACCTATGATACCAGGGGACCCAAAATTAACAGGAGAATATGTGATAACACACATGTTGGGAATTGAATTAAACCATTCAAAATGGTGGGACTTAGGAGCACTATTATTGATCCTCATAGTATATAGGCTTTTGTTCTTCACCATACTCAAGTTGAAGGAAAGAGCATCTCCATTGTTTAAAAACCTTTATGCAAAGAGAACCATTCAGCAACTTGAAAAGAGACCTTCATTCAGAAAAATGCCTTCTTTCCCTTCCATGAGGCATCAACCACTCCACTCTTTGTCTTCTCAAGAGGGTCTTAATTCTCCACTTCATTAGACACAACACAAGACTTTTATATCATATATCATATAATTAATTCAATTTCTCTCCTGGATTTTCGGATTGCCTTGTTAATTAACATGTATACCAAATTTCAATTTCAATTGTTCTACCAGCTTATGTGTATAGAGGAAATTATTAATGTTTCCACAATCAATTAATGAACCACTTCAATTGAGTTACAACCATAGACAAATGGGACATTTGTGGGAAATTGGGAATTTCTACTAGAACATATATGACAACAACAAAAATTTGGAGCTTTTACTTTTTTAATTAGGTTACAAAAATGTGATGTTTATTATATGTTGTTAATATTTAAAGTGATCATTGAACTTGCAGTTGAGTCTCCATGTCATTCCTAAACTTAAAATTACTTTAAATTTGTTTCTAAATTTATCAACAGTGGTCCCTGAAATACTTTCTAGTGACGAAATGATGACGTGGTTGAATGGAGGTTATGCTAGAAGCTACGCTGGACTGGTCAAACATTGTCGTTTCATTTTTGGCGTCTATTCGTCTAAATAGAACATAAACGACATCGTTTAGGGTATTTTGAGGGGTTTTAACATGTTGGAGTTAAAACCTCTCAAAATACTCTAAAAAAGGTTGTTTATGTTCTATTTAGACGCAAAAAATAAAACAGCCACATTTTACCAGTCCAACGTGACCTTCATCTAGGTCCAACTACGTTATTATTCTGTCACTCAAAAATATCTCAAGAACAATCGTTGTTAAGTTCAAAAACAAAATTTGAAGTAATTTTAAATTCAAGAACCACATTGAGACTTAACTGTATGAATTAACTCTTATATGTTTAAAATTGAAAGCAAAGAAATTATATTCTTTCTTTTTTTGGCAAACAAAGATATTGCATTCAATTCACACAAATCTCCAATGTGAACTTCTATTTTGTATTTATTGAAATTCAATAGTAAATATCAACTCAATAAATTTAATTTGAGGCATCCAAATAACGGGAAAAGGCAATAGAAGATGATTGATCCATGGTTCCAAACAAATGTTTTTATTTTTATTTTTATGGTGACTATGTTTGCAGTGATCACCATAATAAAGTTTAGATAAAGCTAATGACGGTTGCGACATGAAATGAAAATATTATACAAACGTAAAATATAACAACGAAGGCAGAAAATAAAGTACTTTTATTCGTAGATGATAATTATTTTGAGAGTAATGTTAAAAAATAATAATTTAATATTATTTTATTTAATTTAATATATAATATTTATAATTACATATTTATTATATTTAAAATGATTTATTTTAGCAATAATTAATGAGTTTAAAATAAAAAAAATTTAGACTACTTTAAACTATTTTTTATTATTTTCTAAATATTTTTGTTTTTCTTATCGTGTCTACAATTCAATTTATATATAAATAATTTATTACTTATAAATTATTTATCTTTAAATATTTATTAATAAGTAAGATGACCTGCATTAATTAAATAAAATTTAGCTTTTTATTTATTATATTTTACATCAATAATTCAGATTGAAAAGTTGAGATTTATGTTTTGGACCTTATAATTTATAATTTAGTATTTAAGTTTAAAATTTATAATTTAAGTATTTTGTTTATTTTTTTATCTTTAATAATAAGTTAATTTTTATAAAGAAGTGTACTTCTTACTTTTCTATAACGTATTAACATTCGCATAAATAAATATACAAAATATAAATTTAATTACTATATATTTGTGTATTAATATATATATTATTTAATTTATTTTTAATGTGTATTTTATATTTAAATATATATTTGATACTAATAACTAATTTTAGTATAAATAGAGGTTTAAGTAAAAAAAAAAAAAAAAAGAAGAGATTGGTTGGTTTAAATGTTTGTTTTTTAAATAGAGTTAAGAACCGGGTTTTTTGACAGAACCGTATTTTTTTGTCAGAACCGGATTTTATGTCAACTATCTTCTTCGCTAACTGGGCCTAGCCGGTTTAGATGGAAATTTGGAATCGTATGATAGCTAGGGGAGTGTTTACTCGCATCCCAAAAACTTGGGTGATTACTCATTTCATTTAAATAAAAAAAAATCATTGTTTTTGGAGGTATGTAAAAGTTTTAATAATTACATTTTTGAGCTATTTCATTGGAATGGCAAGAGAGGCCGGTTTGATCTTCCCACTGTTTGACCCAATTGAACTAAAGCCATCAAGTCTTATCATGAGAAAATTAATCCAACCCGCCCTAACTCAAATTTCATGAAAGTAGAGGGTTTTTAATGAGAATTATTTTTTCTATTCATAAAGCTCTAATACGAGACCATAGTTAGGGGATCACTATATTAGTAATATTAATCAATTCTAGATTAATTAAAAGGTTAAGTTTGTTATATATCCATTATTATTAAAAACTTCAACGAAAAAAAAAAACTTTAACTTATTTCTTCTACAGAGAACAAAAGTTTACTTTTAAGACACCACTTAAATAAAGATCCCAAAAACAATTTTATGGTAAAGACGCCTACGTGGCAAAATCTAAACCATACATTTTAAAGCCACACTTTTCACACAAAACCATAATTTTTCACAAAGAAAAGCGTCACCTAATGGAAAAAAAGTAAATTAGAAGATTTAAGAGAAGAAATAATTAAATTATCAAAATTAATAGATCAAAAATTAATGATTTTAACTAATGTTAACTGTAATGACACCGAATTCTTAAAATCAATACAAAATGATTTTTCTCAAAATCTTTATTTTACTATAAGTTTTATTGAAGGACTTCAAAAACCTGAAAAAACTTATTTTTCACACAGAATTTCTAAAAAATGTTACCATGAAAATGACTCCCCACATCTTTATCATACTTTTAACCCACAATTAAATTCTATAATAGATATGCTTGAAGAAATATTAGTATCCATAAATTTTTAAAGAAATAAGGAAAAAGAGAATCCCAAAGAAGAAAAACTTCAAAATATAATCAACATAACAAAATTAAAAGTAAAACCACCATTGAAATTATGAATATTGAAGAAAAATTAGAAGAAGTTACAATGCTTTTTAAACAATTAAAAATGGCTCAAGAAAATAATATTATGGAACAGGAATTTCAAATAGATCGAAGAAGAATTAGTAAATTCTGAAAATATAGAAAATGAAGAACACATCCTAGATTATTCAAGTGACGAAGAACCAGCAATTCCAATACAAGTAAAAAATAAAGCTGGAATATCTAAGGATAATCAATCTCAATTTAAATGGGAACAGGTTTTGATAATTATGCTTTTAAAAAAGGATTTGTAAATAAAGATTCAAAATATACAAAAATACCATCAAAATACGTTCCTAAAATCCAGGAAATGGAAGGAGAAAGAATGCTCGATTTAGACTGTAAAAAGAATGAAAAAGAAATTTTCGAGAACTGGTTGAATTCCTTCACTTTACTAATCCAAAAAACTTAGTGAATTGTCTGGAAGAGATATTTGGAATTACATAGGGTTTCATACTAAAGGAACTGTAAGAGATTATATGACATCAATAGAAAACCAAATAATAGAAGAATTAGCAACAAAAATAACAGCTTATGATAAGATATTACATATAATGATGATTCTATATAAAGAATTTTTTGGAAAAAATATTATAGATCATAGACAAGAAGTCTATAATAAAGAATATCAAGAAGCAAAAAATTATTTAGCTAATATTCAGATATATGATTTATGTAATGTGGAGTCTTATATATGTAAATATAGAATACATTATTATAAATTAAAAGAAGAAGATAAAGACCATTATCTTAGTATGTATATAACAAAATTTTCATATCCTGCTAATAAATTTATAATGGGAAGATTTATAAGAGAAATAAATAGAGGGACAATTGAAAATAATTTTGGTGGAGCAACCTCTACAATAAGAGAGGAAATAAAAGAACGTTGTATGCAAGAAGCGACTCAAAAAAGATTTGCAAATATAATTAGAATTTGCTGTCAGGATAATGAAGAGATACCCCAAAAATATGGTCTTAATAAAAATTTTCAAAGAAAAAGAAAATATCAATTTAGAAAAAGAAAATACTATCCAAACTGGAGAAAAAAGAAGTATTTTAGAAAAAGAAATAACAATAAAAACAAAAGACAAAAAAATGACTATTGCCCAAATAAAAAAGAAAATTGTAAGTGTTGGTATTGTCAAGAAGAAGGACACTATGCAAATGAATGTCCAAAAAAGAAGGATAAAAAGGATCTTACCAAACAAATAGAAATTGCTAAGTCTTGTTTCATGGAACCATTAGAAGAATCTGATGATAACTTAGACTATATTTTTTAATATGTCTCAGAAACAGACTCAGAGACTGAGTAATAATGCCACATTTATTACTATAAAAATAACAGAAAAGTTTATAAATGCTTTCATAGATACTGGAGCAACACAATGCTTTGCTAGTACAAATATAAAATTTGATTGAAAAAAAATTAAAGAAACCATTAAGAGTTAGAATAGCTGACAAATCGATACATAAAATTGATCAAAAAGCAGAGATGACTGAAATATTTATTCAAAATTATAGGTTCATTGTTTCATCCATATATATGTTAGATTCTGGAATGGATTTTATCATAGGAAATAACTTTTTTTTTCGGTGACTTAACATATATAGTTTTAAAAGCTCCACACGATTCTTCAATAAATCAAAAATCAAAACGTATAAAAATACTAACTACTACTATAGATAAAATTTTAAAATTTAAAATATTTTCTATATTAGAAACATGTTATTTAAATTTATACTTTCAGATAAATATTCCAAAAAATAATCTTGAAATAAAGATAGAAGAACTTTTGGATAAAATTTGTGCTGAAAATCCTTTAGATATTAAAAATACAAATAAAAAATTAGTAAGCATTAAATTAAAAGATCCTACAAAAGAGATAAATGTTTCAAATAAAATTCCTTATTCCGCAAGAGATAGAGAAGAGTTCTCATTAGAATGTAAAGATCTTTTGGAAAAAGAAATTATAAGATTAAGTAAAAGTTCTCATGCGACTCCAGCCTTTTATGTCGAAAACAATAATGAAATTAAAAGGAGAAAACGAAGAATGGTAATTAATTATAAGAAGATGAATGAAGCAACTATTGGTGATGCTCATAAACTTCCAAAAAAAAATTCTATTTTAGAAAAAATCAAAGGAGCAACTTGGTTTTCATCTCTTGATGCAAAATTAGGATATTGGCAACTTCGTTTAGACGAAGAAACAAATAAATTAACTGCTTTTACTTGCCTAACAAAAGAATCAACAAGTGTGTTGCTCTATGAATGGAATGTATTACCATTCGGATTAAAACAAGCCCCAGGTATTTATCAAAGATTTATGGAAGAAAATCTAAAAGAGTTAAATGAATTTGTTTTAGTTTACATTGATGATATACTAATTTTTACAAAACAGGATAAAGAAGATCATCTTCAAAAATTATTAATAGTTTTAGAAAGATGTAAAGAAAAAGGATTAGTTCTTAGCAAAAAGAAAGCAAGAATAGCAAAACAAGAAATAGAGTTTCTTGGATTAATTATATCTACTCAAGGAAAGCTAAAACTTCAACCAAATGTTTTAGAAAAGGTAAATTTATTTCCCAATAAAATAGAAGATAGAAAACAATTACAAAGATTTTTAGGGTGTATAAATTATATTTCTTATCAAGGATTTTTAAAGAATATAACAGAATACACTAAAAGCTTATTTCCAAAAATAAGTACTAAAAAAGAATGGAAATGGGAAGAAAAAGATAGTATGCAAATTCAAAGAGTTAAAGAATTATGTGAAAAACTTTCAGAACTTTATATTCCAGAAGAAAATGACTACTTAATAGTGGAAACAGATGCTTCAGACATAACCTGGTCGGGATGTCTAAAAGTTAAGAAAGCTATAAAAGGTTTGGAACAAGAAAAAGAATCACTAGATTCTAAATATTCCCTAAAGGAATTACTTTGCAGGTATATTTCAGGGACTTTTACTCCAACAGAACGAGATATACTACTCATGAAAAGGAAACTCTAGCAGCAATTAAATCTCTTAAGAAATGGAAAATTGATTTACTACCCAGAGAATTTACATTAAGGACAGATTCAAGTTACTTAACATGTTTCATACGATATAATTTAAAAGTTGATTATAATCATGGACGATTGGTAAGATGGCAATTATTTTTGTTACAATATCCAATAAAGATTGAATATATTAAGGGTGACAAAAATGTTATTGCAGATACATTAACAAGAGAATGGAGTTCGTCTACAACGCATTAGATCAAGAAATTCAAAAATATGAGCAAGAACTCGAAAAATGCAAGCATTGTCAGCAAATAAGGACACAAATCCAATCCCTCAAGAAGGCCATTGAAGTAATGAAATCAACACAACAAACAAAGCCATCAGAGTTCAGCCAGCTAAGCATGGTGGACAAATCAGGTGAAGAAAAAATTTCAGAAAATAAAACAATTGCTGAAATTATTAAAAAATCTACCCAAGATAAAAAATATTATGTAATTTATAATGGCCCCATGAAAGGAGTATATGATGTCTGGGAAAAAGCAGCACCATTCACACATCAATCAAGGATAATTCATAAAGGAGGATTTTTAACATTGGAAGAGGCAAAGGAATCCTTCAGAGAATATGAAGCTCTTCATCCAGAGCAAACCCTAAAAAGAGCAGATAAAGCTCCAATTCAAACCCAGAGAACATGAATAATAAGAAACATTCCTACAAGGGCTGAAATCAAGGAAAAGAAAAGGGTCTGTAGATCAAATCTCAGAGAAATCCTTAATATAGTTCTGAATTGGACTGAAGAAAAAAAGACAATTTTGGGATATTATCCTATTGCCAAAGAACAGCTAACAAAACTGGTTATCTTTCCAGATGCTTCCCCATCTGACACTTATCAGTTCTTCCAGTATGGATTAATTGATACAATTTTAATTTTTAATGATCTAAAAATTATTAGTGAGTTTCCTGCAGGATTCGTTGATGCAGTAAAGAGATTTAAAAATATGATTGACAATGTAAATCCAAGGGATGTATCCCTAAAATTTACAAACAGTCAACCTATTTTTAATGAAGAAGAAGAATGCTTGGTTCCAGCACACCAAGTAATATTCATGTCCGTCTTCCCAAGAAATTTTCAACCAATTGATCAAATTCAAGATTTAACAATTTACAGTCATGAAGGAAGACTAGCCAGCACATTAGCAAGGGTCTTTGAAAGAACTCAAAAAATAACGAAGGAATCTCACACAAGGATTAATTATAAAAGTAGAAATACTCTGCTTGTGTCCAGCAAAAGAAATGAAATTGAAGAAAGAGAGATGAGACTCCTGGTGGAATTTGAATCAGCATTCTACAACTTATCTGGACTTTTAGAAAAACTCCCTGAAGGGATAAAGAGGAATCTCTGCTATTTGATAAAAGACAGAGAAGACCACAAATGCCAGCTATGTGCCTCAGAAATATCTGAAGAAAGCAATAATGAAATGGAATCAACCCACATGATAAAAGAAGAGGACAATGCATCTGAAGCCCACATGATAAAAGAAGAGGACAGTGCATCTGAAGCATCCCTCAACATTATTGCATAATGACGTAAGCGCTTAGGTCATAAGGCACCAACAATGTAGCTGGTGCAAGATAATAAACAATGACGTAAGCAATGACGTCATAAGAAGGGTAAGGATGGGAATTGTCCATCAGACCCAACCATTATAAATAGATTACTTAGGCAATTGTAAGAGGCATCAGAAAACAGAAAGCAGAAGGTTAAGAGTAGTCATACGTTAAGAGAGTAAGGAGGAAGCTGCCGAGGCGATTCTGTAGTCTGACAAAGAATTTCCTTAGGGAAAAATAGTTCTAAACTCCCCTCTGGAGTTAGTATCTACAATCTCCTCTCTGGAGATAAAAACACCTTATGTAAAATATACTAAATAAAGGAAGTTTTTCTCCAGAAAGGTACATCTTCATCCTAGTCTTTTAGTTATGAATTATTTAGAAAGTTTAGAATTAACGGAAGAATCTGATTATTATAGATTAACTGCTTTATTAGATAACGAAAAACAGGCTGTTCTAAAAACAGAATTAAATCTCAAATCAAATGAAAATTTTAATAAACAAAATCTTTTAAAAGAAGTCTTTAATAGAAAAAATATAATATACTATGGAAAAATTCAACTTGAAGCCCCTATAAAGATAAAATCTGCCAATGGAAAATTTGAAATAGCTTTGATAAATGATGAAGAATTGAGTAAACAGATTGAGAAAATTAAGGATCAACAAAAAAGATCTAAAATTGGATGGATTCATATTAGTACTATACAAGTCTTAATCAAATCTACATATATGAAAAGAATTAATTCACCAATAAGTTTAGCAATCTGTGACAAAAGAATTACTGATGACCCAATAGATCAAATAATTGAAATTGTTCATGGAAATTTGGCAAACGTAAATGTTAAATTCAATGCCCATCTTGGATATGCTATACCTTTATCAACTGAAAATCTTGGAAGATCTATAAGTTTGGCTTATAAATTTCACAGAAAGAATCTAATGGAACAAGATGATGAACCATTTTCAATTACATATGCAATAAATTATACTCTAACAAATAGCCATCATAGTATAATATTTAAAAATAGAGAAAGAATTTATGTCGATGAATTATTTCAGAAAATTGTAAAAACAGAAATACCAAAATATAAAGCTATTGAAAACCCAGTTCTATTATTAAAAGAACCATCAGGAAAATTGGTTTCATCAAATTTTCAAATGAGAAAATCTAAAATTAATAGCCCTTTATGTTTATCTAAGTTAAAAATTAAAGAAGAAAATTCTGAAATAAAAGAATTAACAAAAAGGTCGAAAAATTAAATGAAACCCTAAATACTAAATTATGACAATAAATAAAGAAGAAATATGTGTAACTTATCAAAACAAGAAATAAGAGCTCTTTGAAAGAGAAAATCGTTTGAATTATTTACAGTTTTCTGAAATAAATCAAAGAGCATTTGAAGCTCTAAAAATAATCTATGACAAGTTGAAAAGAGAAGTTGAAGAGCTAGAAAAATTAATAGAATCTCTAGAAAATAGTGATGAATCGATGATAGAGTTTGTAGAAATTCTAAAATAAATAATGAAGCATAAAAAGATTAAAAAACCAGAAAATAAAATAAAAAGGAAAAGGGCAAAAAAATTAAAAAGTAAAATAGAGGAGTATAAAAGGGAATTAAATAATCTTCAGATCGAAATTGATGATCTTATAATAAAAATGATAGAAATAAGAATAAATATAAACAAGTTGGAATTAAACTTAAAAAATTTATAAATGCCTGAAAAACAATATTATGATTTAAAAGAATTAAAGCTGTTGAAAGAAAAAATGGAGGATGAAGTTGAAAAATTAGAAAGATATTTAGAAACAAGAGAAAGTGTAGAAATAAAAGAAGTTTTTGAGGATTTGAGAAATTATATTAAAGAAAAGACAAACAGATAAAAGATTTTATATACAATAATCCATACAAAAAAGAATATTATAATTATGATAGAAATTAAGCCAAAGTTAAAAAACTATAAATATGAAATCAGAATTATAAATATACATCAAGGATTAGTAATAAATGATCATATAACAAATACAAGAGAAATAGTGGAAATGGTCAATACTTTAGATTATGAAGTTACAAATTATTTTTATCAAAATCCCTTAAACAAAGCACCACCAATTGAATCTATACAAATTATAAACTTATTCGAAGCAAAATATGAAGAGTTAGTAGAAATTTCGAAAAAAGAAATTAAAAAAAAAGTCCAAATTGAAAAATTGGTATCAGAGCCAAGTTAACGATTAAAGGTAACACTTTCTCTTTAAACAACACTTTTAGTGATATGCTTTTAAATCAATAACAACTACAAAATAGAAAACGTCTTTACGAAAAGATGAAAATGACATCTTTACCGTAGCATCCCCTTACTTTTAAGGCATTAACAAACATATGGATTAATTTCCATTATTTTATTTTTATTCATCAAAATGTATAATGAATTTGGTTAAATTAGATTAACTAAAATAATAAGTGAATTATTTTTTAATAAATAATTCTGAGTTTTTAAATCTTAAAAATAACTAATAATAATATTTTAGGATGTATTTAGTTTGTATTTTTATTTTTAAAATTTTTAGTTTTCAGATTTTTATAAAAAAATAGGAGGTGAAAATAGAAAATAAAATTTTATTTTTTGATTTTTTTTATAAATCTAAAAAAAATAGAAACTAAATGCAACTCGATTTTTGATAGTTCATCGATAGCTCAACGTTGAAATTTTATTCTATGTATGGTTTAAAAGAGACAAGGGTCGCATACAGTTACCTAATATATAACCTAAAGGAGAAAACAGGAACACATGACACATATAACCCAAACCTCTACCAATAATGATGCTTAATTACAACCAAAGCAATTGGTCCACACTCCACCCAAACAAATTAACATAGTCTAGCACATTAATTAACTTAAACTTTCATTACTCTTTTTTTCTCTTTCAGTGCTGTTAGGTAACTAAGAAATCCTAGCTAAATATTTAATAAAGTCCATTTAACTTTCAATTTATCTAACTAATTTGGGTTGGTCGAGTGGTCAGCTCACTCGTCCGTTTAAGTAAGTATCGAGATTCGAATTCTGTTTTGTACATGCAGCAACTTCTCATTCTCTCAAAAACGTTTTTTTTTTTTTTTCAGAAATATAACTATATCAAAATTCCATATTCTCCTCTTTAATTAATTTTATAAACACATTTAAATTAAATCTTTCCTTCTTCATTTGAAATCCAAAAAAGTGAAAAACTCTAACAAGAAAATAGAATTATTGGGTAACAAGCCTCCAGTCTCACACCTAGCTAGAGGTAGCAAACGGGTCACGTTAAAAAAAGACTAAGACATAAATGACTAAGACAATATTTACAGTATTAGATGAAAAAAATATTTATAATAAAAATTAAATATTTATAACGTTAAAAATAAAATTAGGATTTAAACTAAACATAAATGACTAAGACAGTATTTTACCTAAATATAAAATCTAACAAATGTTACTTTTTTTTATACAATATTAGTATGTCTGAATTGGCAATTATCAGTATACAGGTTTTAGGAAACTTGAAATATATGAAATTAATGGGATTGTAAAAGTGTAGAAAGCTTCACTAATTTATAGGAACACGGGAGAAAAATTAGTTGGCCTTTTTTTTTTTTTGTTTATCTTTAATTTTTATGAAAATGCTATTATACTACTTATCCAAAAGTGTGGGAAGCATTCTTGTTTTTATATATTGGATTTGAAGAATTTTAAATGTTGGCCATTTTGTACATGCAATAATCTATTGACCAGCAATAAACCTTTAACTGAAATTTAGATCCGCAATAAATTAATCTTTAAGTTATCGAATTAAAAAATATCGTAAAAAATAAAAAAAAATTAGGTATACTCTAATACGACTATATGGTTTAAAAATAAATAGACACTGTATAATGAAAAAACAAGTGTTTAAAAATAAATAAAATAAAGAAAATATAAAATTATTCAAAAAGATCATTAAGAATGGTGAAAATGTAAAATGATATCGATGTATGTAGATGATAAATGTGACGATGATGATGATGATAACAACGCAGTTAAACTCCAAATAAAAAAGAAATAGGAATTAAATCCAATTAACACACATTATCAATTTACATTAATTTAAAGGGGTTATTCTCTCAATTTGATTCAATTACCTTTTAATTAAGGAAATAAATTCTTTCAATTTTATTTTTCAATTGTTTAATAAAGTATAATTTCTTATCTTATATTTTTTAAATTATACTTTCTTATCTTTTGTAAACCTATTTTGATGGGTTGAATGAATTTTATTTTTTTATTAAGAATAAAAACATGAAATCCTGTCAAAATGGACTATATTTTTTTTTTGGATTATTCAATTAAGCATACAATATAATTAACCATGTTAGATATATATTAAAATTAGTTATCAAAATTACTCACTATTATAAAATATATGTTAAAATTTAAAATATATATTAAAAATAAATTAAAAATAAATTAAACAATATAAAATTTTAATGACTAATTTTAATATAATACAATATTTTTGTAATATAATATATAAAAAAAAGTGTAAAAGTATAAGTAATTACTTGGAGAAACGTGTACTTTAATAAGTAAATGATTGAATATGAGTAAAATTGTAATAGAGTTTCTTGGGGTGGAAATTTGATAACCACCACCAAAATAAAAAGTGTTAGTATTAAAAAGATGTAACTAATTTGAAAAAGTAATTGGCAAGAGTAGTGAATTATATATTTTGTTCTATTTGAATGAATTCAGGAGAATAAAATATGGCCATATATAAAAAAAATTATGGTATATATATATATATATATATATATATTCAATTATTAATTAATTAGCTCTCACTTTAGTTAGACAATTAAAAATATGTAAAACAACTTCACGAGACCTTGCAGCTAGCCAAGCCTACAAATGAAAGAGAGGATACTGTGATTTGAAAATTTGATAAAACAGGTATTTATTCAACGGACTCCTTTGTACAAACGATGCAGGCGGAAGTTCTTCCGGATGAAATCACTAGCTATAGCTTTACGCGAGTCATATGGAAAGGATTCGTCCCTCCAAGGATTGAGCTCTTGTCTTGATTTGTGTTGGTTGGAAGGGTGAATACCAAGGATCGTCTGTGTAGATTACGTGTTCTTGACCAGAATGACAGGTTTTGTGTACTATGTTCTAAGTTTGAGGAAACTGTGATCCATTTGTTTCTTGGGTGTGATATCACATGGCAGGTGTGGTGTGCCTGGCTGCATGCGTTTGGTAGGAGTTGGTGCTCGCCCGGTAATCTCAAGGACCACTTCGAAAGCTGGACAAATATGGCAGTATGGAAGGTCGAGAGAAAAAGGTGGTTCATTGGGTTCTTTGTTGTGGTCTGGACAATCTGGATAGAAAGGAATGGCAGACTGTTTCGAAATAAAGCATCCAGTTTGTGAAAAATTATAAACAAGTCTTTTGCTTTTGCTGAGGAATGGATTGGAGGTGAACCCTTTGGTTGTTGACACCATGTCAAAGTTAACTAGGAGGTAGTTTGTTTTCATATGATAGCTAGGAGTTGGTTTTATTTCATAATTTCATGAACTTGTAGCTCCTTTTATTGCTCCACCCTATTGTGTTGAGCTCCCTTTAATTCAAAAAAAAATATGTAAAATAAATGTATCATTTTTATTTGCAAAAATGCATAAGTTTAATAATACTTAGAAGAACTTTTAAATGGTGCAAGAGGAAAATGAAACACGAATTATATTCTTTATATTAAAATCAATGGTTCACTCATCAATAATGTCAAATTATTGAAAATGAAAATCATAGAAAATTTTGTTTACTTTAATAATTCGTTTTGTAATTATCTATATTATATTAATTGAAACAGACTATAATAAAAAAATAATCAATTAAATTAATTAAAAATCATTGCAATAAAGTCAGGATAAAATTCTTTTTAATATTAAGTCATTTATAACTATATAAAAATAGAGCCCTTTATATATTCAAAGCCTACTTTAATTCTTTTTGTTTCAAATCAGTTTCCTTTCTTTCGATCGAATCCATATATATTTCAACATTAACTCCTCAATTTATTCACATATCGAACTTTATTCTTAATATAAATATATATGTATACAAAAACTGAAAGTGTCTTACCTTATTAAAAAATAAATAAATAAATAACATAAAGCTAGTTAGGTGAAATTTTTTTAAATATTTATGAAATATTGGTGTTCCAATAATTTTAAGAGTTAATTTTAATTAATTTATTATTATTATATATATATATATATATATATATATATATTATAATTAGAATTAACAATTAAAAATATTAAAATATTGATATTTAAAAACATTTGAAATTGTTGTTAATAAATTGGTCATGCATGCATGACAAGCTTAATCGGTGAGGCAGTGAATGAGTGAATTAATTCAATGATACTTATATAATGATGGGTGAGGCAGTGCAACACAATTTTAATAATAAATAGCACACACAAATAGAGATAGATAGATGCAGAAGCAGAGACAATGTACCCCTTCTTTTTCTGTCATTATTTCTCTGTGATCGTAATAAATTTGCATGTTGTCAATGTTCCATAACAGTTAGAGAAGAAGAGTTTTTGATGGTAAAGAAGAAATCCTTATTTATAACAATATTAATATCCTAAGTTAGTAGTAGAATGTGCCACTTAAACATTAGTATTCTTATAACTAGTGAAAATAAAAAAGTACATAATAAAAACAAAAAAAAATTTCAGCATATAAATAAAAATACGTTTATGCAAAAATTATACAAATTTAAAGAAAGAGAATTTTATTTGAAATGACAACACATATATATTTTCTCTTATCAATTTAAATTTGGACAAATAATTTCAAATGTAAAATGAAACATATACTGATACTGTAGTCATCAAATACTCTATCAATAAAATGTATACTATCTTATATCTATATACTAATTAATGAGTCAAAAATATATTTATATTACAAATATAAAAAAACCTTTTAAACGTTGGTATTTTTTATTTGTCATGGTTAAAGTGTGTGACTGGACTTGATCATTGTTTGACATTGAAATAAAATAATAGATAAACTACAAAAATGACATCTAAATTATTTTTTTTATTGATAAAAATATTATCAAATTTTATCATCGACAAAAATATCTTTAAATAAAAATATAACAAAAATGTCACGTCGTGATAAAAAAACGTGCTCCATTTTTTGTTACATATGAATATGTTTTGTCATATTCTAAAATAATTTGACAATATTTTTGTTGATAACAAGATTTAAAGATTTTTTTATCAGCATAAAAATAATTCGAATGTATTTTTAATAGTTTATCTTAAAATAAAATAGTAAAAAACCCAGATAGCTAGGTGAACTAGGAGCATTTAAATATGACAATAAAGATGATGGAAAGAGAGTATGAAACGAGATTATAGGCAAACACATTCTGCTTGCATGAAGAAGGAGATGGGGCTTTACTATGCCCATTGCCCAATGAAACGAAACTGTGTCAATTTAAAGGTCCCCACTATTATATTGAAAGAACAAATTTTGAATTCATAATGTGGCAGAAGATTTAATTCACAGTTGGAGTTGGTGATTCATATTCAACATTACTTAATACTCTTCCTATTACTTATTAAACACTTTCCTATATTTAGAACTAGCTAACAAAAACAGTGATGGGACGTGATTTTTTTGTTTTCTTTTTTAAGAGAAAACAAACAAAAAAACAAATTAATTATTGGAGAAATTATGGTAAAATCCACCTCACCAAAAAATATGTATTAATAGCATTTTTTTTAAACGGCCCCATTTTTTTTCATGTAGCTGGTTTGAGTAACAATCATGTATACGTATGTTACTATTAATTATTGAAATTGTCCAAGAAGCAAGAGATTGAAATTGAAACGGTTATTGCTACGTTACCAACAGCATTTTTGTCAATTTTTGTCAACTCTTATTTATAATTATATTTAATGGAAATGTCTAATAAAAATGTCTTTTTTATAACTGTGTTTAATAGAAATGTCTTTATAAATATATTTTTTGAATACGTCTTTTTATACATGTATTTAAAATATAATAATTAATTATTATTAATAATAAATTAACAAATAATATGTTGGTACCCTATACTTTTTCAAATTGAAATATGTGACAGTTTGTGTGTGTAGAGGTGTCAATATCAGAGAATAAACGGTGATTAAAAAAAACATGGAAAAATAGGATAGAAAAAAAAAAGGGTTAAAACAACAACATATTATTGTCCATATTCAATGTTCAAACCTCAAAGCCCTGTTCCCCATGCTGCTTTTGATTCTGAGTTTCATAATGGAATTTATTTTAGGGGGTTTGTTGGTTTGGTGAGAGTAATTACTGCGTCTTGTAACCTTAGTAGGGTAGTTATTGCGACTTTGGAAGCCCCTGTGTCCAACCAACAGATCTAAACAACTTTAACAGTGAAAGCAAAGAATATCAATTAATATTTTTCTTTGATATCTGAAATTTGAGATCAAATTTAATTTAATTTTTAAAATTTTAATGAATTTTAAAACTTGTAATCATAACTTGCATTAATTTTTAAGTTGATTTCTGATAACAACGTATTGATTTAATATATTAATTTCCTGTGATTTGAATTTTTCGCTCAGTTGATTCTATATGTAATTGAGATCTATTATTAGAGCTTTCAGAAATTTAACTCTTACTTTCAGAGTCCCAAAATTTTTCAAATTAAATTTGTTATGGTCGTTTTGGTGAGAATGTTAGAAAACCAATAAAAGTTTATAGGAGATCTAATTTTAATCACTACTACAAGAAATAAGGGGTTTAGCCACACAAAAAAATTGTGGCTAAACTTCAAGATAATGGTAGCAACCATACATTGGCCACGAAATAATATTTGTCGCTAATTGGGGATTGCATTTTTAATTTGCCACGATTTTAGAGTTATTAGCCACAGTTTTAAATATCATGAAAACCTTCGAAGAACCACGATTTGTATAATATTGTCCACGCATAATGTCGTGGCTAAATAAGAATAATCAAATCAAAAAGTATAATTCTACCACACTTCATTCATAGCTAATTTATGCAGGCCGAGTTTTTTAGCCACAATTTTTTTCGTGGCTAACGTCAAATTATTTAATCACACTATTTTCGTGGCTAGCTCACGTTGTTTTTCACATACAATTCGTGGCTAATTTGTGCTAATTTGCTCTAATTAAACAATTTTATTAAATTAAAATTATATTTATATATAACATTAATAAAAAAATCAATTTTTTAAAAAATATAATATTTAACATTTTTTCATAAAAAATACTAATAATAATAATAATAATAATAATAAATAAATAAATAAAGTCTAAACTTGTATATATATAATAAGAAATAAGAAGAATTTTAACATAAATAAAAAAATTCTAACATCTTTTAGAGTAAATATATTTAAAATTTTAACTATTTCTTATTAAATACACTAATTAAATGTCTGATATATCACTAGATAGACTAAACATTTTATTACTATATTTTGATAACAAAAATTTGTATAGAGCCGTCAATTGGATTTTGGTTTCTTTATGTCCATAGTTTTTTCTCTAAAGTTCCAACCAACTTCTCTAAATTTATCACACGCCCTACATTTTCAGCACCAAAGACTTTCCAATTTACAGCGTTGCTTTACGGACCATTACACCTACCAATAAATTCGCACCATTATCTCGACCTTGTCCATGCCCATCAAGTTCCATCATGACTTTTTTTTCATTATTTTTCAAATGTCAAATTTTATTTTGTGAGTTGTAATTTCTCCCGTAAAAATGTCTGCAATCAAATACAAAATTAAATAAAAGAAATAAACTAAATATTAGAACTCAAAAAATTATGTAAAAAAATTGAAATTGCATATACGTTTGACATTTACAACTAAAAGATCATTATAATCTTTTCTAGTAGGTATAGTTGGTTGAGACTTATTTCATTCAAATTTTCTGTAAATTCTTCATTATTATAGTTCATGGACTAACACGAGTTATTATTGTAAATTTTGATGTTCAAATTAAGCCAATTGTAATTTTAAGAATGAATTTGAGCCTGGCCTCAAATTTCAAAAATTAAATTAAATATTAACTCTATATATATAATATGATAATAATTTTTATAATTATATTATATTTTTATAAAATATAATTAATCTTTGAATTATTTGGCAAACAAAATAAAATAAAAAATTTAAAATAATAACATATATAAATTTTATTTAACGGTAGCGATAAATTATTTTGCTCAAAATAAAGCACTTGTCTATTGCATGCAAATATCAAGCTTTTAATCTTTATATATATATATATAACTTATTTCCTTTCTCTTAAAACTAAAAGTAGAGGCAGCTTTTCATAATTATCCGAAGAGTGAAGAAGCTCTAGTTGATGTTGCCCTAACTAGTTGAGATTGAGATGTGTCCTTTTCAGCTTCTCCTTAATTAATTCACATGCATCACCAAGCCCATCATCATTATTTAACAACGATACCTGCCTATCTATATTACTCTCTTGTGTTGTTTTGTTTTGGACAGATCAGAACGAAGAAACCATTAATTAATTTCTCATCCAAAAATAATAATAATAATAATAATATATACCTAAAAAGTGACTTTGTAAGTGGTGACCCATTTTTCCATTTCTGTGGATCATGCACACACATTTCATTTATATATACATACACACATCTAAGCTAGCTAGCTGTGCAGCAATGTTATATATAATATAATATTATTATTACTTGATATTTGATTAATTCCAAAAACCAAAGAGTACTAGAAGTACAGGGTTTTGTCTAGTATTGTTGATTTGAGAGAGAAATGGAGAATAAAAGCATTACTACAAGTACTAGCAGTGGAAGTAATGGTGATGATGAGGGAAGTGAGAAGAGAGGAATGTACCTAGTTTGGGAAGACATAACTGTTGTGGTTCCAAACTTTGGCAATGGACACACAAAGAGGTTGCTTAATGGCTTGAATGGGTATGCTGAACCTAACAGAATCATGGCTATTATGGGTCCTTCTGGCTCTGGAAAATCCACTCTTCTTGATTCTTTGGCAGGTTTTTATTCTTTTTTCATCACTCTTTGCATTTCCATCTTTTCATCAAATATAATAATAATATTCAATATTCATTCATATTTGCTTCTTCATGCCTTAGCTTTCATGTTCGTTATTATATATACTTCTATTTTGCTTTTTATATTATTATTATTATTATTTTATTTTATTTTTTTACTTTCCATTGGGAAACCTTGCATTGGCCAATATGCATGTTGATAGAAACACTCTATAATTTGTCTAAATTATGATATAAAAGTTTCTAAACATCCTATTAACTATTAACTACCCATTTGCAAAAACCTTCATTTTTTTTAGTAACTTGATTAATGATTATCATGTTCATTGTTTCAATTTGCATGCTTCTCTTAGATGTGATTGTGATATGATTCAAATCATCCTATGATAGAATAGAATAAAATAATGTACTTTATTGAAAGGTGATAAGTATGTCTCTTTCTCATATATTTATTATTTCAAATGGTGGTGGGGTTAGTTATTGTTATCTCCCAACGAGATGGGAATGAATAAATTACCCTTATAAAGATTTTCTTCAGAAACTTTTACCATTGACTATCTATTTTAGATCAAAGACAAATATTTTTCATATTAAATTATAAAGATTTTCTTCAGAAACTTTTACCATTGACTATCTATTTTAGATCAAAGACAAATATTTTTCATATTAAATCATCAAATCATGCAATTTTATTTGATACATTGACACCATACTGCAAAAGTTGAATATTTGTTTAGATAAGTTAACAAAAATGGCTTTCATCTTTTTGTTCTTGTTTTATTCTCTCTTTTTTTTGGGGGGAGGGAGTTTGTTGTTTAAAATTTGTTTATTTAGATTCTAATATAAAATTAACGTAAAAAGTGGATGATACATTTTTTCTCTAATTTTGATGCACTGTCAGTAAAAAATAGTTTTACTCGTGTATTTAATTACGTAATGTCACATCAGTAAAAATAATTATATTTTATATTGACCACATGAATGATCATCTAAAAAAATAGATGTAATTGCATAACTGTGTAAAACAGACCCAATAGTCTTTCTCTGTAGTTTATCATGTTATTAAATCATGATGTTCCATTCTACCCTGCCAAAGAGAGCCCCATAACATGTCCTTGCATAGATAATTAGGGTGTAGGTAATTAATTGTAGAGGTTATTTTTTAAGTGCCAAAAATAGTATAAAATAATACTTTGATAATATTAACTAAAAATTTTTTCAAAAACTCAACAAAACATAGAAAACAGTTGTTGAAAGTTAAATAGCATGATTACTATTTTTTACTATTAATAGATAAATAATGTAAAAATATTTTACACTATTAATATATATAAATTGATTATTTTTATTCTATAATAAGCAATAATAATTTATACTACCTACAGGCTACAGATTCTTTTTTATATAGAATAAATGAGCAATATATGAAAACTTAAAAAAAGTATCCTATTTAATTTGTCACTTCATTTAATTTCAAAGAAAATATTCTTCCTTGGCCTTTCTAAGATAATTATTTAAAGTTTTAACATAGCTAAAGTTAGCCCTACCATCAACTGTCCTCATTTATTTATTTATTTATTTCATGGGATCAAACAAAGAATCATCTCTATCTGGATGAACATTATCTTAGAAAGCATATTTCATTTATTATTGAACATCTACCCTTGGTAGAGACGGTTGCAAGTAATAATAATTTCACTATTATTTGTCATGTATTTTGGTCACCAAGGGAAAAATTAATGCTTATGCTTTAAATGGAAATTAAATATAAAATTATTATATTGCCCTAACAGTGGCCTCGCCGAAAATGTTCTGTATAATTATTAATTAAACATGCACTACTAAAAGAAGTTAAGGTAGGTGGAGATTTTCAGAATCATGTGTATCGGACGGTAGGCTCTACTAATTGATTTAGAAATTGTTGGATGGTGATGATGAACAGTTACCAAATTCTTAAGGTGTTATTAATAATAAGAGAAATATTTTCATTAATTATAATAAAGCATAGTTCGTTACATAGCATTGATATATATACGAAATAGGTGTATGTACAAATTATAAATGAATTATGTTATGCGTACACCAAAATCAGCTACTAAAATTAGCCACCAGTATAAAATACATGTTAAAATATAAATATACATTAAAAATAAATTAAACTACACATATATTTGTACACAAATACACTGGTGATTAATTTTAATTTAATGTACAAATAACATTTTTTATTATGAATATATATGGTGGCACATTAACATCCTCAGATTATTATTGGAATTATTGATTACAGGTAGACTCGCTAGGAATGTTATCTTGTCTGGAAATGTGCTTTTAAATGGAAAGAAAAGAAGATTGGACTATGGTGGTGTTGTAAGTAACTATGATCACAATATATATTATTTTTGTATATTATTCCATATCCTTCATTTTTATATCTTATTATTTCTTTTTGGGAAAAATTTTGCCACTTTTTATTTTTGATATTGGATTAATAACGATATCTTTTCGAATTAGGATATTAATTTCAAATATGAAACGGTTTAATTTGTTGTACAAAAATCAAACTCTCAATTTAAAAAATACCAAAAATTATAATGTCAAAATATATCGTCCATCTAATTTTCACAGCAAAAAAAAAAAAAAAACGAAAATTTTGCATAACTGTATCTGGCCATCATATCTTTCGTACATCTACATGTGCATTAATTAAACAGATGTATAAAAATTGATAGTAATAGATATACTTGAAAGTTTGTTAGTTGAAGGTTTGTTCAATCATGTTAGAAAAGAAAATAGTCACTAAATTAATTATCTATATTAAATACTATTAAAATATAAAATATATAATACAAATAAATTAAATAATACATATATTTTTATATAAATTTATGGTGATTAATTTTTATATCTACTATGTAAATGATTATTATTTAAAGAACTAAAGTGATTGGACAGTTATACAAAAAGGGTTTTTTTATTAGTATATCAAGAAAAAAATAAATAATTTTTTGTTATATTTTAATTAATCAATATATTATTTTGTTATGTAAACATTCGTACTATAGGCTTATGTGACCCAAGAAGACATATTGTTGGGAACACTAACAGTAAGAGAAACAATAAGTTATTCAGCAAATCTAAGGCTTCCATCAAGAATGAGGAAAGAAGAGGTAAATGAGATTGTAGAAGGAACGATAATGGAGATGGGTCTTGAAGATTGTGCAGATAGGGTTATAGGGAATTGGCATTTGAGAGGAATAAGTGGTGGAGAAAGGAAAAGAGTAAGCATAGCAGTTGAGATATTAACAAGGCCTTGTCTCTTATTCCTTGATGAACCAACCACTGGCCTTGATAGTGCCTCTGCTTATTTTGTTGTTCAAACTTTGAGGAACATTGCTCATGATGGCAAGACTGTAATTTCATCCATTCATCAACCAAGTAGTGAGCTTTTTCAACTTTTTGATGATCTCTTCCTGCTTTCTCGAGGCCAAACTATTTATTTTGGACCAACTGAAAACTCACTCGAGGTACATATATATCTATTAGGTTTAATTACTACATTGCTCTATGTAGTTTTATTAAATTTTTATATATATTTTTTAATTAAATCTTTGCACTATTTTTAATTTTATAATTAAATTTTTTCGTATAAAAAATGTTAAGATTAACAGAATATTCCTCCCAAAACATATATAATCAAAGTTCTAATTAATTTTTGAATTGTGAGTATCTTTAATTTATAAAAAAATATTCTATTAATTTTAATATTTTTTTATCCTGACAATGACTTAATTATAAAATTAAAAATAATGTAGAGATTCAATTAAAAAAATTATAAATTTAATAAAATTATAAAAATTAATAGAATAATTAAATCTATCTATTATTATGATTCATTTGTTATTACACACCAACAATTGAGAATATGTAGAGGTAATAAAATAGCCTAAAGATTATTATAAATGAGAAAAAATAACATTAAATACATTGAAAAATTAGAAAACTTTCACTCCTACTTTCTTAGTTGGCAACCAAAACAAAAAATTTGTGTTGTCAAATAAGTATTAGAAGATGTATTTTAAACTTTTGAACCATAAGTTATGTACGTTGTTTTAACTCTTGAGTTTTAAAAATTAAAGAAGAATGTTAGGGACTTAACACTTTTAAAGGGAGAAAAAAGGTATAAAATTAGTTAATGTTGGTTCAAATGTAAGAAAAAAGTGTTGCTTACTAATATTTAAATTCTCTAAGTTTTAAATTTCACTTTAGAGAAAAAAGTGTGATCTCTCACTATTTATTTTATAGATAGAATCAAGAAAAAATATTTAAAAAAAAAGATCATACTTTATTTTCTAAAATAAAAATTTAAAATTTAAAAGATTCAAATTCTTTCTCTTTTGGAAAATGCACAAATTGGCTTTAATAATTTAAAATCATATAAAACAACCACTAAATGACCAAAATATTTGGAGATTGACTTGCATGTATTTTTAAAGTTAATAAAGTATGTATTATCGTCGATGGACAATGCAAAATGAAATAGAGTTATTTCGTTATTACATGAGGTGAAATATTTATTATTTTTTTATTTTTATATAATTATTATCAATTGTGCTTTATTTATCATGTATTCTACTAAAAGCAGATGAAGTTTCGTTCTAAAAATTGTTATCTATATGACAATCTTTCATAAAGTTTTACTCTATTTATCTACTGTTTACTATCATAAATGACCAAATTGATAATTTTTTTCAGGGACTAATTAATTCGACATTAATTCTTCGAGGATCTAATTTATCATTTTACTCAATTCTTTCCCTCTAAACATATTTTAGAGGAAGTTTTGGTGAAAAATTCATATTAAATTTTTTTCAATATTTTGGATGTGTTTAGCTTAGGTGCTTAGAGCCTTAGATCACAAAAGCCTATTTTGATGAGAAAAATGATTTTGTCCATTTATTTGTGCAGTTCTTTGGGAAAGCAGGGTTCCCATGTCCAAGTAGAAGAAACCCTTCTGATCATTTCCTCCGCTGTATTAATTCAGACTTTGATACTGTCACAACCACCATCATGGCCTCCCAAAGAATCCATGTATTATGTTCTTTATATCATAATTAAATCATCACTTCCCTTGATTAAATTCATTGAGTAATTAATTAATTTAATTAATATTATATTATTATTATTATTATTGCTTTTCATCTTCAGGAACACAACTCATTAACACCATCATTAGGGAACTTATCAACTGCCGCAATCAGAGCAAAACTCATTGAGAGATACCGTTGGTCTGAGTATGCAACCGCCGCAAGAACTAGAATCAAACAAATCTCCAACTTTGTAAGTTATTTCTTTATCCTTTCTATCTCACTTTTTAGTATATTTTTAAATTAATACATTTAGATACATTAATTCAAACTTCAAAGATTCATTAAAAATAAAAAGTGATGGTAATGAACTTTTAGTATTTTGTATAATACTACTAGGAGATAACAATTGAAAATTATTTTATTTTATTTAATTTAATATTTATAATTAAACCTATATTATTCATAATTATATACCTATTACACATAATATTAATCCATTATTCAAGCGGTAATTAAGAAATATAAAATAAAATAAATAATAGTTAAAAAATATAAAATAAAATAATTTTAGATCTTTTTTAGATTGATTTTTTATTGCTTTTCGAATATTTTTGTTTCTAGTAGAAGGAGTAATTTAATTTAATGTCAAATCATATATAGCGAGTAAAAAATTATAGATATTATCAGTATTATTAGAATTTAACTAATATATATTTTTAGAACACATGTAAAAATTACTAATTGAAATTCTTTTTATAAAAAAAGAAAAAAACATACAAAGTTAAAGTTTCAAATATATTTGTATGTATTTATTGGATTAAAAAGTTTAAAAATTTTATAATTAAAAATCTTTAAGACACATTTTAACTAAATCATCATTATTATTATTACTCCAGGAAGGATATGATGGTGAAAGCAAAAGCAAGAATGAAGCGAAATGGTGGAAGCAACTAACAACATTGACTCATAGATCTTTGGTGAACATGAGTAGGGATGTAGGATACTATTGGATAAGGCTAGCAATCTACATAGCATTATCTTTATCTGTTGGAACAATCTTCTTTGATGTTGGAACAAGTTACAGAGCCATCTTTGCAAGAGGTGCATGTGGGGCTTTCATTTCTGGTTTCATGACATTCTTGTCCATTGGAGGCTTCCCCTCCTTCATAGAGGAAATGAAGGTGTTTTATAAAGAAAGGCTTAATGGATACTATGGAATTAGTGTCTACATTCTATCAAATTTTCTCTCTTCATTTCCCTTTGTTTCAATGATGTCCATTGCCACTGCCACCATAACGTATTATATGGTCAAGTTTCGTCCAGAATTTTCACATCTTTGTTACATCACCCTTGATCTTATTGGCTGCATTGCGGTTGTGGAGAGTTCCATGATGATCATAGCTTCATTAGTTCCCAACTTCCTCATGGGAGTAATAATAGGAGCAGGATATATTGTAAGTCATATAATTTTAAAAGTAAAGTATTAAATTTGTCTCTATTATTTTCGAAAAGTTTTAAAAATATTTTTAATAAGTTTAATTTTAATATATTGGCAGTGCAGTTACATCTGTTATTTTAGATGACCATTCACACGGTCAATATAAAATATAGTTATTTTACTGATATGACATTACATAATTGGATGCACATCTAAAACTACTTTACTTTATACTGACAGTGTATGAAAATTAAATTCTATCTTTAATATTTTATTTGTTTTAATTTTGTCCCTAACGTTTTCGATAAATTTCAATTTTTTTGCTAACATTTTCAATAAGTTTTAATTTTATCCTTCTAACTTATCTAATATATTAGAGACGAAATTAAAGCAAATTAAACATTAAAAATATTTTTGAACAAAAAGTATCCTTTATTCTAATTTTTACCATTTGAACATAATTATTATTAATTACTTGTTGTAACATGGGTGCAGGGTGTAATGATGATGACTGCTGGCTACTTCCGTCAGATCCCTGATCTTCCCAAATTCTTCTGGCGTTACCCAATTTCATACATTAATTATGGGGCATGGGGATTACAGGTAATAATAATAACTTCATCAGCATCATTACCATTATAAAAACTCTTAAAAGTATGTTATGATCAAATGAACATAAAAAAAAAACAAATTAAATGTATCCATATAAAAATAAAACGACAATTATATCCACGGAAGATAGTTTCTGTGTGCCGAAAATACCCTAACGGACCAATTGTGTAATCAACGTCCGGGTACTCTAAGCACACGGAAGCCATCTTCTCTAGTTATAATTATCGTTTTATTCTTATATGGATACATTTGTCAGCATCTGTATCTTTTATAGGTACAAATGGTAATTTATTCTAAAAAAAAAAAATAACTTCATCAAATGGAGGCTTGTACTAATGGCATATCTCGTGCCTCCGGAAAGATCCCACTCGGGTTCGAGCTGTCTGAGCTAGATGTGGGTGTAATTGTGTGAACCCTTAGTATTGTGTGTGTGAGTGCGTAAGTAGTGTAGGTGAGTATTGTAATATGAAAATTATAAAATGACAAATTATAAGTAGTTTACATCTCGAGATTCTAATGATAAACTGTAGTAATCTGTTATTCAACTCCAAAAGTGTTTAGTTCATTTCGTATTGAATAACCAGTTGACTCACATGATCATTACTATTTGTGGGAATTACACTTCATCTTGATAGTAATGAGAATTTATGTACAATGCAAAGTGAGCACATGTATCATTATTCATTCGACTTACCAAATAATGATTCTTGGGGATGCAGGGAGCATTCAAGAATGATTTGCTTGGGCTGGAGTTTGATCCTCTAGTACCAGGTGGTCCAAAGCTGAAAGGAGAAACCATACTCACAACCATGCTTGGCATGAGAATTGAATATTCAAAATGGTGGGACTTAGCTGCTGTCGTGTTCATCCTCATACTGCATAGAGTTCTCTTTTTTATCATTCTCAGATTCAAAGACCCCGCTTCACATTTCCTTTATAGTATCTATGCAAAGCAAGCAATGCAACGCATCAAGAAGAGGCCATCTTTCAGGAAAACACCATCTTTCTCTTCAAAGAGGCACCAAACACTGCATCCCTTGTCTTCTCAAGAGGGTCTCAACTCACCAATTCATTAAAGATACAACAATCACACAACAACATACTACTGATATTGTATCAGAACCCTTGCAAAGCAAAGAACTTATACAATTTACAATTTACTTATTTAGAAACCAAAAAAGACCAAAACAAAACGTTGAAATATGTCTCTTATTTCATTATCTACAATGAAACAGATATATAAGGAAAATAAGTTCACTGAAGTTATATATTATGTACTATATATCATTGGTGGTACTGCATTATACCTGAGTATCATTACGCTTTGAAAAACCCATCTGCGACATATAGGCCATTTTCTATGAGGGGATTCATATTCACTTGGTATCTGTTTCTTATATTCTTCTAAGTTTGCCTGTACTGAGAACAAAGGCCATTTACTTGATTGTAACGAATTATGTGAAAGAATCATGCATAACTGCATAGTAAACAATGGATATAACAGATGTAAAAGAAAAAGAATATTGGAAAGATACAAGGCCAGAGAAACTGCATAATATCTTATCGAAGCCATGAAATTCTTATATATTCGACTTGAACAATTTCTCTGTTTCATAAGTTTACACAGCTAAGCTAGTCATTTGAGTCAATTCAGGAACCATCTAGAGTTACAGAAGAATAAGACCATGTGTGCAGCACATACACTTTTCAAAGGTGGTGCAATCATAGGTCACCTTCAGCTGGTACGGTGTACAGTGGATCAAGCTTGAAACAGAAAAGAATGTAAGTTTCTTTTAAAATTGAAAAAAAAAAAAAGAAATATATCAAATGCAGCAGAGGCAGAGTGCGTGTGCACCGCTAGGGTTTTGCAGGCAGAGTCGTAGTTAATAATATATGCAAACTGCATCAACCTTTTCACGGTTTCTTCTCAGTGGCCTCTCCATTTTCAACTCGATTATCAAAACCATGGTAGGGAACTTCGATCATTGGCTTGGGAATCGGCCGATCTTGGAAATCCTCAGGAAAGAATTCAAAGTCGGGGCCAAAGTTGAACTTGACCATGCAGTTTGGTTCATTGGGGAGAGTATACATTGAAGCAGCAGGGTAGTATCGACCACCAAAAAGATCCTTGAAAGCTACACCTTGGCACACGCCATTTTTGAAGAAAGATATCTCACTTCCTGCATACAACATGATATTTGGAATCAGGTGATTTTTATAAACATCGAACACTTAGAATACAACTTACAGCAAAGGAAATTCAAAATTTATATTATAGGCAAGGGAATTTAATTTATAACAGCACAAGCAATGACACTTACAAAATCTGATTTGCTACTACAGTAACCAACAAGACAGAGCAAGCACACCTAGTTTCCAATAAGCAGATATTCAGTCTGCGGAATTCAAAAAGGAATGTGATTATATCTATAGTGTATAATGAACCAAAGATGCAGCATACAATCAAATCCCAGATCCAAAAACAATTATCATTTGCCTAGATTGTATCTAATTGCGTTTTGTCTAACAACTCCATTAACAGCCATAAAGAAACCAATAAATTTACTGTTCTGCATTATTAACCACTTCCAACCAATTTTATATTGAGGGTCAATCAATTAATGTATCCACAAAAATTATGTGCCAATTTTTACATACATCCTGGTTCTTGGACAAATCTAGCTAAGCAATACCATCAATGACCTTATTCCAACATTGCAGTCTCATATCTCCTATATTTCCCAAGCGGAAAAAGATTCTCTAAAATGAGGAGATTAGTAAAATGATAAAGTGAGATATTGATTACCATTGAACTTATAATAATCATAACGTATGCATCCCACTATCTTGAATCAAGGGTGATTAGACTCTCACTTTTTCACTTTACCAACCTCACTTTAGAGGAGCTTGATCCTTTGCAAAATTCTTCCCTTTTTTACCTTCTATTGTCTATTCCCAACCATAAGGAATTAAATGTAGAAAGGAGGGCCCAATGTAGTCTTAGATCCATAACTTACTATTCAAACTTTTTGTCAAATGGGAAGAATGACAATGTCTACCAATCCAATAGAGGAACAAGCCTAGCATTACTTCTAACACACACACACATTATCTTCCAAAGAACCACACTAGGCATTTTATGAGAAGGATTCGAATTTTTGACACAGAGGATATACCAATTTGAGCAAAGAATAGCAAGAATGAGAGAATTAAAAATGAAGCCATAGCAATATGCTTTTATGGCCACTGATATCAATGATGAAGGACGATATAACACATGGCATTCAGGAAGTTTATAGGTAAATTGCTTCTAAAGGTATTAAAAACAAAGTTCTTGCATCCACCTAAGGGAAAATAGTGGAGCCATATGAAAATTTCGTTGCCCTCACCTCTATAACTTATGGAGCACGGTCTAACGGACACGAGGTATGACACAACACAAGAATGTCGACACGCTAATTTCAAATTTGTTAGGTATAAGGACAGAACATATATATAAAATATATAGAATTTTGTAAATAAATTATAATAATAGCTTGAAATTTTATTGATATTAAAGTACAAACTAGCCTTTTGTTTTTGATGTGTTTTTTAATTATACAAAATATTTTAGATAACTTTTTGTATTAATAATTAATAATATACATTATTTCTAAACTCATTTCAAGAATATAAACCAAGAATGAGATTAGATATGCCAATACGCAATCATATTTGGGTGTGTCAAAGCATGTCTAGAGAAATACTTTTTATTTTTTATGAAGACAGTTTGACACAGAACACCAGCAAGTCGGACAAGTGTTTATCTGGAATATGTCCAACATGTGGACACAACAACCTAAAACAAGTGTCCATGCTTCATATCCTCTAACCTATAGTTTATAAAATTTTAGAGGATATTTTTCTGACTCTTCCCACTCTTGTGAAAAACAAGGGAAACCTCATTCAACAGTCAAATTTCACTCTCTTCCCTCTCATCTTTTCTTGGCTGTGAGGGGCACGCTTGGACAAAGTATCTCATCTCAGGTAGCTACTCTCAAAGTGTCATCACTGCCATCTATCTCTCATGTCTGCTTTCTTAATCTTAAGTGCCTAGTCTCTGTTCTGAGCAAAATCTCAGACTATTTCTGGCCACCTTCACACAAATAACAGACACATGCATTTCTGACTATTTCTTTGCTTGTTCGTGAGGTATTAATCGTTCACAGCCGTTAACTATGCAATGGCTGGTTGAAGGACTTCACTTTTTATTCAGTATGTTCTGCAGATCTGCTTTGTATATCTTACATATTTTTAAAATGCTTTCCCTTCTTCCATACCTGCTACCAATTTCCATTAAATGGCTTTGATTGAAAACATGGCAAGCTGTATTCTCCACATGCTTCCGAGTCTAGATAAAATAATGGATTCCATAACTCAATGTATCAAACCATTCACAACCATGCAGTACTACAAAAATGATTGAAAATCCTCCCCCTCCCCATTACCCTAAATCACAAACAAGTAATTTGGGCTAAACCACTAAGTTAGCAAAAATCAAGCATCCGTTGTTAAATACTAATAACACATCACATCCATCAACCCCATTATTCAGCCTTCATTCCCACTAAAAAACTGAAGTTCTAATTCACAACCCTCAAACACCAAAAATCACAATAACTAAACAGAAAACCAACTACACCAAAGTAAAAGATAACAGAGTTCATGACAAAAACAAAGAAAAAGAAAAGAAAAACCACTCACCAGGCACAACTTTGGGAGGATCTTCCTTAGCATCTTGAGCAACAACATATCTCTGTCCTTTATACCAAACCAAATGCAGTGGCTTTGGGGCATACTTCTCCCCTTCAGGCAAGTTGATATAGAAACCAATAACATCACCTTCCTTATACCCTTCTTCTCCATACTTCTCCCTCAGAGCCTTATGCACCTTACTCCCATCAATATCCCTATACCCAAAACTATTCCCATCGTAACCAACCGGTGCCTGCAAGTCACCTTTCTCAGTGGACCACCCCAACCGTGTGTGCCCTGTTTCCCCCAAATGCAAAACCCTAATTTCGAAGTACCACGCTCCTTCAACCACCCCTCTCGTTGCCCTCACCATTCTGTAGCCCTTCGTGCTCCCTGCCACCATTCGGTCCTCGCTCAGCTCAACCTTCTCCGCCTTGTACACCTTCGAGAGGCAGATCTTCATCTCCGCCGTGTCGTCGCTCTTGTCTGGGAACCTTGGCACCGGCGTTATAAGCACCGTGTCTTCGCCGTTTGCGCCGTGGTGATTGTTGTTATTGTTGTTAGCCTTGTTCTTCTTCTTTGATTTCTTCGATTTCGTTACCCACACATTGTTGTTCTTCTTCTTAGATTTCTTCGAATTCGTCCCCGTTGTTCCCGTGGCCGTTGTGGCCGGCGTTGACACGGCCGCATTGGCGTCGCCGTTGCTAGCTCCTTCTGGCAATTCCGCAGCTACCGGAGAAGATTCGATCTTAACGGTAACGGTTTCAGCGGTCAATTTGGAGAGCTGCTTCTGCTTCTTCGGTGGAGGTTCCTCGTCGTCCTCGTCGTTGTCACCGCCGCCGCCATCGTCTCTTGCAGGCGACTTCGGCGACTTCTTCAGGGAACCTTCGTCAGAGACGGGTTCGTCATCAGACATGTCGGAAGGGTCGGGCTCCGATCTGCCGTCGTTTTGGGCTTCCGTTGGCGTGTCGGAGGCGGTGCTGGTGGTTGTTACAGGAGGAACTTCGGCTGATTCCGTATCGGTGCCTCCTCCGGCAGCTACCGCGTCACTGGGAATCGCGGCGTCGCCAACGACGGCGTCAGCGGCAGCGGCCGCCGCCGCAACGGCAGCGGTGGTTGGTGCCCCGTCTTCTTCCTCTTCGTCTTTGTACGAAGCTTTTAAATTATCCATGGCGGTTCTAGGGTTTTTTCTTTATTTGATTTTATTTTTCGAGTGCAACTACTATGACTATGACTCTATGAGGTTCGGCGAAGAAACGAGAGCGCTTCCGATAACAGAGACACTCTGAGACTCAGAACTCTGAACTGACAGCGACAGAATATTCCTTAACTACTCAATTGGGTTGGGTTTCGTTTTTATGAAGTGTTTTGGATTGGGCTGGGCCTATTGTTTTTAGGCCCAATAGTGACTATCATAAACGAAAACTGGAGACCTTGTTTCAAAAAAAAAAAGAACAGGAAGAGACGACATAAAAACCATTGGCATATGTGGCCGAGGCATTGCACCAATGGCCAATATGTTGGCCTCTGTGAGGCCACATCTCAAGTTCGAATCCCAGCTATAGTTGGGTAGTGATAGAACTTTTAGTGTATGTGAGTGGATGTGTTATGTAACCTAGAATTGAGAATTGTCTATTCCATCGACAAAAAAAAAAAAAAAACCTATTGGCATGTGCAAATATCCCAATAACTTCGGATTAGGAGATTTGCTCATTCCGGATTTATTTACTTATTTTACTATTTGATAACTGAGATTTGGTAGCCAATATGTTATACCTCAAATGGTATAATCTTGACAATCAATTTAATGTATATTTTATATTTTAATATATATTTTATATAAATATTATTGATTGGTGGTTGATTTTTTATGTATATTTAACATCATAATTTTATATAAAAAAAGTATAGGATATCAACATATTATCTGTCAACTTATTGTCAATAATAATTAATTATTATATTTTAAACACATATATAAAGAGACACAGAAAATATATCTATAAAGACACTTTTATTAAACACAGTTATAAAAAAAATATTTTTATTAAACACATCCACAAAGACACTTCCATTAAATACAATTAACGTAGCGGGATTGTTTTATGTATGGCTCATCAAATTAGGAAGAGAGGTAATGAAATCAATATGAATCAATAATCATGCAGCATGGTGGTTTCCAACTTTCCATTCAAATGAACAATTAAGAAAGGAAGCATCTTTTTTTAGGGAGCCACTTAAATAAAGATGTCTAAAATGTCTTTTTTTAAAAATGTGTTTTAGTAATTAAAATTTGACATATATAATCGATTAAATCATGTTATTTTTGTTAAAATTAGGCTAGACAAATTGATTTAACCGAAAAAATGGTAAATCAAATTTTAAACTGGTCTAAATTAATATTATTTTTTTTATAAAAAATGACTACAATATCTTTATTATAGAATAATAGGGTATTGTAGTCATTCTCTATAAAAAATAATATTAATTTAGACCAGTTCACGATTTGATTCACCATTTTTCGGTCAAATCAATTTGTCTATTCTAATTTTGACAAAAGTAACATGATTTAATCGATAATATGTGTTAAATTTTAATTATTAAAAAACATCTTTATAAAAAGACGTTTTCAGCGTCTTTATCTAAGTGACTCCCTTATTTGTAGGGTGGAAAAGGGAATCATATATTCTAGTTTAGAAAATAATATACGGATATATATAATGAATAGAGGAGTGTTAGGGCCAGCAACTTTTGTGATTTGTAGCTATCAATGATATTTTTAATGGTGTGAGATTTTATCCAATAGTGTGAAATTACTTACTTTTCTTTTGTTGGTTATATGCTGGTCAAAATTTAATAAAGTTGTTGGTCCTAAACTTTTTCATATATGGTGTAACTTATTTTTCAATTATTATCATAGCATTACAAGTAGATGGTAATAATAATGTAGGTTGTCATCAAGATTATGTACCACTAAAATTGAATTGATTCTGAGCAATAACCAATGAGACTTTGATAGTAATGTTTCACATTGAGTTAGATTCTTGAATTAACCCGGTATGAAGTGTGAACAAATGTAGGTTCTTGAGCCACTGAAAATAAAGAAGGAAAGAAAGAAAATTGAGGAAACAGAAGACCAGAGAGACAAATTTGGTCGAGTCAATTAAAAATAAATGAATGTGAATACATATGTTTCTAACTTTGGTATAAGTCTGAGCGACTTTGAAGCTCTTAAGATTCTTCCTAAGTTCCTATTAGAAGAAAGTTGTTCCAGTGGCAGTAAGTCAAATAAGTACAACACAAAGAACAAAAACAAACTTAAATTTCAGCTACATTATTATCAATCTACACTCATATATATATATATATATATATATATATATATATATATAAATAGAGGAAGAATGAGTGAGTGAGAGCCGAAAGGTATGCATAACTTCTCAGTTTTAAACCTCGGTTGTAAGTTGTAACACATAAAAAAATGGTATACAAAATTTGAGAGCATATATAGAGATAGATTTAAATTGGTTTGTATAAGATCGTAGAAAATTGAAATAGGAGTGGGAGGGTGGTTGGTTGACTGGTAATGCCGCGTGAAGACCTGACCAGTTAGTTGATTATAGGGGGCCACATTCAATTGAATTTCTTTTTGCTTTTGCTGCTGTCATATGCTAGGAACTAATTAACCACAATTAGCAATATGAACATCAATTATAATTTATAAATGTAGTAGTATATGATATGATATATGGTTTTCTAGCTACTCACCAAAAGATTTTTATTTTTCTGAGAATTTTTAAGTTTTCACAAGACAATAATTAAATTTGCTGTAGATCTAAATTCTAGTTAAATATCAATAAATTAATATATACATAAAATAAGATTCGAATCATCAACATTTATTTAAGTTAAAGAAAGAACAGATATTTATGGCCTTCAACTTAAACCAGTTACACTCCATCCTAATAAAATGATCGCAATTTCTAATTACTTTCAGTCTAACTCGAATTTACTTATTGCTGAATCCTTCAACTGATGACGACAAAGGAAGCAGTCTTGATCGACTACCTGAATGGTAATCAATTTTTGGAAGAAAACTTAAAAAAGAATCAAGACAAGTCCATACATAAAGGAGACAACTGATTTCAAGAGACTATTAATTGTACCAAGTTTATCACCAACTATCCAGTGTTGCCACAACCCATCAAGCATTAATCTTATTGGAATAAATGGGAGATTCAATTATTTTTCCCTAAAAGCATTTTATCTTTCTTTATTTTGTTAGATAAATGCTAATACTTTTTTAAAAAAAAAAAAGAAATATAACATTTTTTTAAAAAATAATTTGTTATCAGAGATAATAAATTAATAGTTATATATATTTTTTTTTAATCTTACTAAAATATGGTTAACATGAACACATTATCCTTTTAAATATAAATTATTAATATAAAGTTAAGATTTATTTAATATATATGTAACATAATAGAGTTTGTTTTTTGTATAGCTGTCAAGTTGGTTAGTTTGTTAGACATAATTATAGCACTATTAGTTAGTAATTTATTTTCCCTTTTGCTATATATATTGTAATTGGTACTCAGTATTCTGCGGTGGTTCTTTTAATCAATTATTCTCTCTTTTCACTTCTTTCTAATTCTTCTTCCATTACTTTAAATTTCAATGACCTGAGAGTACATCACCAACCTTCTTATTTTCTTATAATTATTTTTGTAATTCACTTGAATTTTAAGCTTGGTATCATTTTACATGGAAGATCCAACTATGGCAGATAATTTAGCTAATCCGAATGCAAGCCCTTCATCAAATTCCGCTGCAGATTTTGAGAATTTCACCGCTTTCATGCGTCAATTCTCTCAATTCCAGGCACATCTTGACAGATCTAGTTCCTCTTCTGCAATTTCTGATCCGATTAGCCCTTATTTTCTTCATCCTGGTTTGGCTCTAATTCCGCTTAAATTGACACCTCAAAATTATTATCAGTGGTCGCACAATATGTGGAGAGCACTCAGATCGAAGAACAAGGTGAAATTCCTCGATGGATCCATTCTAAAACCAGGTGAAGGTGATCCTAATTTTGAAGCATGGGATAGGTGTAACAATTTTCTCCTCTCCTGATCAACCTCTCTCTCAGCCCTGAAATCGCTAAGAGCGTGATGTGGATTAGCTCAGCTCCAGACTTGTGGAATGATTTAAAACGTCGTTACTCACAGGGAGATGTCTTTCGAGTTGGTGCGTTAAAAGAAGAATTTTATGCACTCAAACAAGGTGATCTTACTGTTACCTCTTACTTTGCTATGTTGAAAGCTATTTGGGAAGAATTAGAAAATTTACGTGCTATTCCTAGTTGTGTTGCTTGTGTTAATGGATGTTCATGTGGATTACGAATTGTTCGAGACTATGCTTCTGAGGAATATGTTGTCAAATTCTTAAAAGGATTGAATGAGCAATATTCAAATGTTAAATCACAAATCATGCTAATGAAGCCGTTACCTGAAATCAACACAGTACTATCTATGTTAACCCAACAAGAGCAAGAATTGAATTGTGACCCGTCAAATAGCAACATAGTGACTAACTCTTTAGAGGTGCAAACCTCAACTGGAGGCAGTTCATTTTCTGGAAGAGGCAGAGGCCGTGGACGAAATTCAGGCAGAGGAGAAAATCAAAAATCTTATAGTCGATGCTACACTTCAAAGTTTTGTAGCTACTGTTATCGAATTGGTCATTTAGCAGAGACATGCTATAAGAAAAATGGCTTTCCTACTCACCAAAAGCAGCGAGTAGCCAATCAACTTAGCACTGACGAGATAGTTGAGAATTCTAGTGCTGAGATTGCTGATTCTAACCAGGATAAAAAGAGCGATGATACAGTACTTGTGTTGACTCCAGATCAGAAGGAAACCTTACTAGCACTCCTTCAACAACCACGCATGCCAACTTCAAATAGTGTAAACCACATTACTTCTTCTGCCACCCTTACTCAACCAAAAGGTAGGCATTGTTTGAGTGTATCATCAAAATTTACTAAAACTTCTTGGATACTTGACAGTGGAGCTACTGATCATGCATCCTATATTCAAGAGTCTTTCAAAACTTTTCGTTATATGAGACCAGTTTTGGTAAATCTACCTGATGGTTCTACCACTACAACAAACATTTGTGGCACTGTGCAACTCTCTAAACATTTGATTCTTACCAATGTTTTATTCATACCTCACTTTAAATATAATTTGATTTCAGTGTCTAAACTCACAAAGTCATTACATTGTGAATTAAAATTTACTGATTCTTTTTGTGAGATACAGGTACTCCCATCATTGAAGATGATTGGGCAAACTAAAGTCATTGGTGATCTTTATGTGATGGATGCTCAACTTTGGAAACTAACTACACCAGAAGTTAACACACATTCTGTAAATGTCACAGTGCAGCAAGATTTAGGAACTCTATGGCATGCTAGACTAGGTCATTTACCATCCAAAAGAATGTCAATCATGAAAAATACATTTCCATTTATTGAATGCATTTCATCATCTCATGTTTGTGATTCTTGCCACTTGGCTAGACAAAAGAAATTGTCTTTTCCCATTAGTAATACACAATCAGAATATATTTTTGATTTGTTACATATAGATATTTGGGGACCACTCTCACTTTTATCTACTGCTGGCCATAAATATTTTCTTACAATTGTGGAAGATAAAACGAGGTTTACTTGGATTTATTGCATGAAACTAAAATCCGAAACTAGAGTGTTAGTAAAAAATTTTGTTCAAATGGTGCAAACTCAATTTCATAAAGTTGTGAAACAAATTAGAACAGATAATGGGATGGAATTTAAAATGAACTCCTTCTATAACTCAAAAGGAATATTACATCAAACATCTTGTGTTGAAACTCCTCAACAAAATGGAATTGTTGAGAGGAAGCATCAACATATACTGAGTATTGCAAGAGCACTTTTGTTTCATTCTAATGTGCCAAAATATTTTTGGCACTATGCTATGCAACATTCAATACATTTAATAAATAGACTACCAAGCACCTTCTTGAATCATCAAACGCCTTATGAGGCACTTTTCAAGAATAAACCAGATTTGACTCATCTCAAGGTGTTTGGTTGTCTTGTTTTTACTACCACTTTGAGTACTAATAGAAGAAAATTAGATCCTAGAGCTAGAAAATGTGTTTTTCTTGGTTATCAATCAGGAACAAAAGGGTCCATTTTGTTTGATTTAAAATCCAAAGAAATTTTTATATCAAGAAACACTGAATTTTATGAACACTATTTCCCATTCAAACAAATACCAAGCACTGATTTTTCTATAGATCAGCCTTCAATTGAATCATCCAATTTTGACCATTTTGCATTCTTTTATAATAACTCTGCACATACTTCTTCATATGAGCATACTCATGGCATAATTGCACCTCACACCATACACACTATACCTGATTTATCTGCCACTTCTACATCACCTATGGCATCTCTTCATGATATAACAGATTCTGCATCACCCGCCACCTTAGACTCAGCATCTGCATTGGCACCATTGGAACATTCATCCATTCATATTGAGTCACAATCTGCTGCACCAGTTTTGAGAAGGTCTGAACGAGAAAGAAAAACACCCTCTTATCTTAAAGGTTTTCATTGTTTCCATATTTCATCACATAGAGATCCAATCAATGCGGCCCAATTACCTTCAACATGTAAGTATCCCCTTTCTCACCATTTGTCATATTCATTATTTACTCCCAAGCACCAGGCCTTCACTTTTGCTCTCATAAATAACTCGGACCCCAAACACTATTCTGAGGCTGTTATGCATGATTGTTGGAGGAAGGCTATTGAGGCAGAACTCACTGCTCTTGAGCAAAACAAAACCTGGATCATCACTTCTCTTCCTCCTGGAAAGAATGCAGTTGGTTGTAAATGGATTTTTCGCACAAAATTCCACCCAGATGGCACTATCGAGAGGCATAAGGCACGTCTTGTTGCCCAGGGTTTCACTCAAATTCCTGGAGTCGATTACATTGACACCTTTAGTCCCGTTGTGAAAATGAGCACTGTGCGTGTTCTTCTTACCGTTGCAGCAGCAAAGAATTGGCATCTTCATCAACTTGATGTGAATACAGCTTTTCTCCATGGAGACCTACATGAGGACGTTTATAGAAAACTTCCAAAGGGGTTACAGTGTTCCAATCCAAACTTAGTCTGCAAGTTGACAAAATCTTTGTACGGTTTGAAACAAGCTAGTCGCCAATGGAACATCAAGTTGTCTGCTGCACTTGTTGATCCGGGGTTTACTCCATCTGAAAATGATCACTCGCTTTTTACCAAATCCACAGGTACAACTTTCACAGCTATTCTTGTTTATGTTGATGATCTTGTGTTAGCTGGAGATGATTTGAGTGAAATTCAAGCTGTCAAAATATTTTTGGATGATAAGTTCAAAATTAAAGACCTTGGCCTTCTTAAGTTCTTTATTGGGATGGAGGTAGCACGAAGCAATGCTAGTATTGCACTGTATCAAAGAAAGTATGCATTGGATTTGATCACAGACTGCGGTTTGCTTGGTGCAAAACCAGCATCTACTCCTATGGAGTACACTACTTCTCTGTCTAAGGTTTCAGGCTCCCATCTTCCTGATGCAACCATCTATCGTAGATTGGTGGGCAGACTTCTGTACCTTACTAACACAAGACCAGATCTCAGCTACTCTGTTGGATGCCTATCTCAGTTCATGGATTCACCAACTGATGCCCACTTGAAGGCTGCCTATAGGATCATCCGGTATCTAAAACAATCACCAGCAACTGGCTTATTTTTCTCTGTCAACAATTCTTTCACACTATCTGGTTACACTGATTCTGATTGGGGGGCTTGTAAAGACACCCAAAAATCCATCAGTGGTTATTGTTTCTTCCTTGACCAAACTCTTATTTCTTGGAAGAGTAAGAAGCACGCTACAGTTTCAAGGTCGTCCTCAGAAGCAGAATATCGTGCCCTTGCTAATGGCACTTGTGAACTCGTTTGGTTACTCAAACTACTAAAGGAATTCAACATTCTTCCTCCTCTTCCGGTTGATATCTTCTGTGATAATAAATCTGCTATCTATATTGCTTCAAATCCTGTTTTTCATGAAAGAACCAAGCATGTTTTTTATGAAAGAACCAAGCATGTTGAGGTTGATTGTCATGTGGCTCGAAACAAGTTCAAAGAAGGGGTTTCTAATCTTAGGCACGTTGTCTCCAGTGAACAACCGGCTGATCTATTCACTAAATCCCTTCCTCTAGGACCATTCTCTCATTTGCTTTCCAAGCTGGGATTACTTGATTTGCACAAACCACGTAATACCAGCTTGCGGGGGATGTAACATAATAGAGTTTGTTTTTTGTATAGCTGTCAAGTTGGTTAGTTTGTTAGACATAATTATAGCACTATTAGTTAGTAATTTATTTTTCCTTTTGCTATATATATTGTAATTGGTACTCAGTACTCTGCGGTGGTTCTTTTAATCAATTATTCTCTCTTTTCACTTCTTTCTAATTCTTCTTTCATTACTTTAAATTTCAATGACATGAGAGTACATCATTAACCTTCTTATTTTCTTATAATTATTTTTGTAATTCACTTGAATTTTAAGTTTGGTATCATTTTACAATATAAAAAATAATAGACTACTTATTTAAGAATGTTTGAGGGCGAGTAATTTTATTCATTCAACCATCTATTTTTTCCCCTCTTTATCCTATTTATTTAGCTTAAATAGATAAAATCCCTCAATTCATTAATTTTTTACTTAATAAAAGATAAAAGAATGTCTAACATTGCATTCTAAAAGGCTTACAGGGAATTTCATATAGAAATTGTTTTATAAAAAGAAATTGTTTTATAAAAATAAATAAATATAAAATAAAACAAAATCCGTTTGCTGAAAAATTCAATTAAGAGAGTCAAACAATTAGATGGCATCATTGATTATATTTATAGTCCTTAATTATTACTAGCGAATAGTCAAGGATTCCACGTTGGAGACTCCCAATTTTATTGGTTTGTGACATTATTCAGGTAAGAAAATTGTGTTAAGATGAGAAGGGTTTAATTAATATGAGTTTTAAGAGTATAAATTAAAGTTGGTAGTAATAAAAGATTGAGAAAAATTTAAAATAGTCCTGACAATTATCTTGAAAGACCACGAGGTTCTTGAAAAAAAAATTTAACTCGACCTCTGATAATTACTTCGAAAGGACAACGAGACTTCTGTGTCAAAAAAAAGTTAATGTTATTTTTTTGGCACAGAAGTTAATCAGTACCAAAAAAATATCAGGGATTGGATTGGGTGTTTTTTTTTCTTGAGAGTCTCGTTGTCCTTTCGAGATAATTATCAGGGTTTCACTCTAAAAGATTTTAAATAATTTATTTTAATAAAAATATATTAAATATATTAAAAATTAATTTTTTTTTCAAACTTAATTAATAATTTTATTATGTATTCTAAAAATATTAATTAAATTCCAAGAAAAATTGTAATCCCTTACAACCTAAATAACTTGATGTTATGGTAGACAAACTCTAATTACACACGTAAACATGTTGACATTAACATGATTTTTTTTAATCATAAAAATTTAATTAATATGTATCTTAAGAGTATATGATAAATTTATTATTAGTAAAAAATTTTAAATTTTTTATTTAATAAATATAAAATAAATATTTAAAAATTTAAATTTTTTTATAATTTTAATAAAAATTATAACCTAAACATGTGTACTTAAGATACAAAATATATAAATCCAAATTATAATAAGACTTGAAAATTTAAAAGTAATTAATATTTCATAAATGTTTAACGAGAGTCGTTATAGCATCAGTCTTATCAATTTATTATAGGTACAGAAATAAAGACATTTTATTGGTTTCAGAAATAAAGGACATTGAAAATTGTTTGGTTTAAAAGATCACTTTTTATTTTATTTTATTTTTAAAATCTTTTTATAATTTTCAAAAAGAAACAATAAAATTTTTGTTTTTTGTTTTATTTAAAAAAAATTAAAATAAAAAATAGTGGTATAAAAAAAAGTAACTACAAATGTTTTTATATAATAATAATAATAATAAAAATGTTGATAAATATTATATTAAACAGTTTAATTATTATTTTCGAATACAATCATCTTTGTGTTAGCAAGATTGTGGTTCCCACTGAAGGAGAAACAAAAACAAAATAAAAATGAAAAATTTGAAGGAACCATGAAAATGGAAATGTCAAAATCTGAGTTTTCTGAATGCACTTGCCTCCTTTCTGGTTTGTTCCTAACACCCACCATAAATCCCAACCAAAAAAACAATCTTTTGTGTCTTCTCTTACATGTGCATGTCCCTCTCACACTTCTCTCAACAATCCACCACTCCATATTATAAATACAAGGTCAAAAATCAACCCTTTTCCTCAAGAGTCCTTAACCACTTTGTTTTGTTAGATGCATTTTTATTATTCATATTGATTTGACCAGGGAAGGCTCTACCAAGGGAAAAGGGATCCAAATTTTCAATCTTTTTTCTCTTCTTCCTCTTGGGTCTCTCTTCCCTTCTTATTCACTCTTCATCATGGCCCCTAACAAGCTCAATTCATCATCGGTATGTATCTATATTCTCTTCTCACGTGTTTTGATCGTTTTGTTTCTTAATTCCAGCTTCCATCTTGTTTTGATTTTAATTTTGTAATTGTGTGTGTGTGTATTTTACTGCTAGGGTTTTTAAGTCCTATTTTTCCAGCTTAGGATTTAGTTTTGGATTTGTGTTCCTGGAAATTCGGAGTCTGGAAACAAAGTACTTGCTACTTTGATAATTCAGTTTTTTGAATACCAAAGAAAATGACAAGAGTTAAAGTTGTCCTTGATTCTCATTAGTTAATAGTTATAATCAGCATCAGCTATAGTGTATTGACATAGGGCTATAGTGGAGAATAGTATTTATGCTATCACAAATATTAACCAATCACCAGTGATTCATAAACAAAGTCACCACAATGTAATTGATTCTATGATTTGTTTACACTTGTATATATGTAGTTTAAACTGTTGTAGCAGTTATTAGTTACAAGTGTATCATTATCTTGGTTTGTGTGATGCAGGGAAACTCAAGTGTACATGGTTCACAGTCTGATAATGGTTTTATCAGTTCGTTTTCTCTATTCCCCGAGAAAGCGGTGCAAGAACTTCTTCAGTCTCCAGTCCAGGGATCAGACGACCATCTTATAGAGTTCTCGGAGGCGTTAAGAAGTATGATCATATTTTGTTGAAATTATTAATATCAAAATGCAACAAGACATGATCTTTGATACAGAGATCTTTGTCCTTATTTTTATCTTAAACTCCTTCTAGCCGTTGCGAAGGCCTTAAGGCGAGTAGCTGAAGGAAAAGCTTCTGCTCAAGCTGAGGCCGCTGAATGGAAACGGAAATTCGAGTTGGAGAGGGCGCGGAATATGCAGTTTGATCCTACAGGTTCTTATAATTAAATAATGCAAGTTTCACTTTCTGTGTACACATTTTCTGTTCTATAACAGTTGATATTGCGGAAGAAACAATAAACTTTTTTCATCTGCCTGAACAGCAAAATCAATTTTATTTGTTTACTTGAGATTATTGCAGAAGACTCTTCCCCCCTCCTTTTTGTGCATTTCATACTCACCAGACACTCTTTTTTGTCTCATGATTTAGAACTTCTTCCTCTTTAATAAATTTTAATCAGGGACCTCTCTGGTTCTGATATCTCTGCTAATTATCTAAACTTAAAAGTCCTTTTGTTTTCATCATTCTAATCTTACTGCTTTTTTTCCAGAGAAATCATCCCTAGAGAATCAAGCAGATCTTGGTGATGTGAGGACAAACAGCCCCGCCAACCATCCTCCCTTATCTAAGAAAGCTAATGAGCGGTTTGAAAGATGTTGTTCAAGCAATGGTATTTGCTCCCATGAAGTTCTTAGGGATGGGAAATCTGATTCTGATTCCAAAATGGTCAGAAAGGTATATCATTAACCCCTTCTTGAAGCAAAATGTGTTATTATTTATCATCCTGCGTTCTGTTGCTTTTGTGGTTTCAGTTGATCTTATGTTGTGATAATTACTATTGAATTTTTGGGTCCTCTTTTCCCATGACATTGTGCAATTAATATCATTATATGGTTTGAGGAGTTTGTCCTAACAGTAACTAATTTCATATCTTTTTAGGTGTAGCTACAATTATATTTGTTATTACCGCTAATAGTGTCAAAATTGTCAGTTCAACTGTGACTAAAATTCTTCTTTTTCTGAGCCAGGCTTCATTTAAACTTTCATGGTATTGCAAAGGTGAGCAAAGTGACCAGCACAAACATGACGTTGTCTCTTTCGAGAAAGGAAATATAACCACCGCAGAGCGCAGTAGTAAGCAGGTATCACGTCTTGTTATGGAGCATTTGGTTTTATTAATTAAGAAATTATCTTACAATTGATAAGCTTGTATAGCCTCCTCAATTTCTTAAAGTCTATTGTCTTGCTAATACCAAATTTTTGTAGTTATTTTCTTCTAATTGAGCAGTCAATTCATTTCAGATATCTTTGAAGTGGGAATCAAGCCCGCAGACAGTGCTCATATTGACCAAACCAAATTCACTTTCAGTTCAAATTCTCTGTGTTGAAATGGTTAGGTGTGAATCCCAATACCTTGTTGCCACTTTAAGCTGTTTCATTCTCTTTCTCTAGACTCAGGTCTCTGCTTAACTGAAATCTAAAAGCTTCCTATACTTTGATAGTTTTGTTTTAAAATCTTTTAGCACAATATTTCTATCTGTCGGATAATGAATGCTTCATGCAAAACATGAAAGTGATAGAATTGATGTATTTGTCCTCAACAGCTAGTATTGTTCCTTGTCAAGTTTTAAGTTTAACTTAACCCTTAATATTTAGTATTATTTCCTTTCTGGTTATGTTTCCATTTCTTAATATTGAGCATTTAGTTTTATATCTGTCCTCTACCCTTAAAATATTTCCATTTACTTGTTTTTATGACATGCATCTATAACAGGTTATATAATAATAATAGGAGATTCTTCATTTTATTTTACATTTTTAGCAGATGCAAACCTCGATTAATGGCGCTGCTTTCCTTTTTCTTTTGGTTTCCAGATGGCTGAGGCAGCAAAAGAAGCTAAATATCTATGTTGAACCACGTGTCAGGGTGGATCTTTTGACCGAGTCATCATACTTCAACTTTGTTGAAACCTGGAATGATGGTAAGCAGTTAAATATTTAGGTATTGATCTGTTCTCAGTTTCAAAATGTTTTTCAGTTCAGCAGTCCTCATCTTTCTCAAAAAGAATCCATCTTCCATGAGCTAACTATTTGGAAAAAGAAAAAATAGTGAAAGATGTAGAAAGCATTTTCCTTACAGTTATTGTGATTCATGAGCCTAAATAACAAGTTGTGATTAAATTATTGGATATCTTGCCCTCTTTCCTTTATGAGCTGCTATTTTGGTTAGTCGGCATCCTGATAATTTAATATTTAAAATGACGTGAAGCAAACAACCGATATAATTTTAAATAAAAAGATTGTGCTCTATGTATTATGTTCACTGGCAGCGATATATCATATTAAATGTTTTTATTGTTCATGAGTTTATAACCATTTGTGACATCAATTTTTTGTTTGAAGATAAGGAAGTTCTGGCACTGCACACTAAAGTTGACCTGGTAATAACGCTTGGCGGTGATGGAACTGTCCTATGGGTACGGTAAATCAATTTTATTTCATTTGCAACTAGTTGATTTTCATATTTCAATCTTGGTGAAACAGAACTGCTTCTGATCAAATCTAGCTCAGTTGCATTTTTCTATCAAATATTCTCACATATATGATCAGAGGCAAGGAAACCGTTTGCATAGATTTTAGCCAACAACTATTGTGGATAATAGAGGAATCAGTGCACCTTAAGAAACTTTTTCAGTTGTTTAATCTATACTATAAATGTGTTTTCTGATTTGTTGACTTGTTATATTGAGTGATACTTTATTCAACATGAATGATTACTTTGGCCATTGGTTATTCAGGATGAGAGAGTTTGGTAACTCTGAAATTTTGCATTGCATTACATATCCGAACATTCATAGTTATTTTGATGTGACATTGACTATAAATTGTGACGTTCTAAATGTGCAGGCGGCATCTATGTTCAAAGGGCCAGTACCGCCTATCGTCCCCTTCTCTTTAGGTTCTCTCGGCTTCATGACCCCTTTTTGTATCCTCCAACATTTTGGCTACATTTTGTATTATATATTCTTTTCATTGTCATATCTGTTTTCATTTATGATTTGAAAGCTAACTTAACCATCCTTCAGATAGCGAGCATTATAAAGAGTGCCTTGATTCAATTTTGAAGGGTCCCATTAGTATTGCGTTACGACACCGGCTGCAATGCCATGTCATACGAGATGCAGCTAAAAATGAATACGAAGCTGAAGAACCAATACTTGTCCTAAATGAGGTTACGATTGACCGTGGAATATCATCCTTTCTCACAAATCTCGAATGTTATTGTGACAACTCCTTCGTCACGTGTGTGCAAGGCGATGGGTTAATCTTATCTACAACATCTGGCAGCACTGCGTATTCATTGGCAGCTGGCGGTTCAATGGTCCATCCTCAGGTACTTTCCTTGAGAATTTCACATTCGTATGCCATGACGACATTAAATATTTTGTAATTGTACTATGAGCTTTCGCCTAGAAGTCTTTGTCATCCATATTTACTTTCCTTATTCTCTTTTCGCCTGCTTGTTACTACATTTGTCTTCTCTAAGATTGCGTTGGGTTTTGAAAACAGAACATGATACACTGGATGAGATACAAAAATTAGTATTTTGTATTTTGTTTTGTAATAAACTAAATATAAAATAGAACAAATTATGAAAAGTTCAACTTACCCTCATTTTCTTCTTTACACAATTTATGAAGCAAAATATAATGGTAAAAAATGTGATTATGAAAAAATAAGTTGTGTTTTTTGCTAGTGTTCTTTGTCTCTCCTCTCAAGAAGGATAAAAATACACTAATTTAGTATCGCACAACACTATTTGTGTGCATCTCTCACTTGCCAAATATGATTTTATCTCCATGTCTTTGCATTATTGTTCTGTGATTGTAAACAAATGCAGCCTAAGATGCTAGTTACAATGAACTACCTAGTTACATTTAAAACTGAGTCTGGGAAAATCTTGCAGGTTCCAGGTATTTTGTTCACACCAATATGCCCACATTCTCTATCATTTAGGCCATTGATATTACCTGAGCATGTAACTTTGAGGGTGCAAGTTCCATTCAATAGCAGAAGCCCTGCATGGGCCTCTTTTGATGGCAAGGACAGGAAGCAATTAGAACCAGGGGATGCCCTTGTGTGCAGCATGGCGCCTTGGCCAGTTCCCACGGCGTGCCTTGTTGATTCTACCAACGATTTCTTGCGCAGTATTCACGAGGGACTCCATTGGAACTTGAGAAAGACACAATCATTCGACGGTCCTCGTGAATCATAACTTCTAAATATCTATTGTTCCTGTTTTCGTAACATTTGTCACTCTGGAAATTCGATACTATATCGAATTTCCAGAGTGACAAACGGAATGGAGAGTATATTCTTTCTAGTAGGGCTTTAGGGGCCTTCACAGGGCCTACAGTGGGATGTTATAGAAAATTGCTAAGGTAACTTTTGTTTAGTGTAGTTTTCTTTCTTGTATCAATAGAAGGTTGTATTTATAATTTTCTGTTTTTCACTACAGTAGTGTCCACCGATGATGATGAAAATTGTAGAGAATTGAGTTGGGAGATTATGTTATTGTAAGAGCTGAACAACTATGGAATCAGTACTCAGAAACACTTTTTTTTTAGGAGAAAAAGATAATTAAACTCAATAGTTTGCCTATAATAGTTGACTATCCTCTACTGATAGAAATGTTATTAGAATGGTAAAATTGAAATGTTTGGTGTAAAACTAAAATTAACTAAAATTTTAAGAGCAAAATTAAAATCATATAGAAATGCTGAGAGTATAAACTATATAAAGTATATCTTTTCCTATTTTTTTCCACTTATTCAATAACATATTTTCTTCTTATTATTATATATCAATTTTGTCTTCGTTCATTTTAGATGAATTTATTATCCTGTATGACTATTTGTCATGGTTCAATTTAGGTGAATCTATCAATCTGCATACATTTAAAACTTGTACACTTTATCATTTTATGACTTCGATGTTATATTTGTAGTTTTACCCAAAACAAAAATATACATAAATGCCCTCGATTATAACCAAAGTTCTAAAAGCAACTGATGTAGAAGTAGAACCAACACAACTTGTAAAACTTTGGCTTTGAAAAATAGCTTATTAAAGCGAGTATTTTAAAAACATCTTTTAAAGTTATAGTAAATTACAAGGAAAAAAATTTCCAATAAGCATAAACTATAAAAATTGTGTTTGATAAAATTATTTTGAATACTATTTAAAATAATTTTAATAGACATAAATTCAATAAAAATAAAAAATATAAATATTCATAAACATATAAAATTATATTAACTCTTCTAATTTTGAAAAAGTACAAATCAACATTAAAAAATATTACGTACTCTTAAAAAGTGTTCCTAACTTTTCAAAACTAAAAACAAATACATGATATAAACACTAATATATAACTAATGCAAAGTAAAGTTTTAAAAAGACCATCAATAATCTATATATAACTAATGCATCATATAAACTGAATATAGAATTGGAAAAAAATATTAAAAACCATCAAAATGTTTTCGACCATCACTTAACTATTAACTCAATTCTTTTAATCTAGTTTCTTTAATCTAATAATTCAACAACATACTTTATTCCATACTTTTAAACATTGATGACTAAATAATAACCAAAAATAATAAATTTTCATGATCTTCTAACATTCCTTATTAGAATATAATTATAAGGATGCAATAAATATACAATGTGAAGTAATATGCAAAACCAGTACCTCATGCTAGATATTATTGAAAAAAGAAAAGAAATATTGTTCCTTCAATATCCTTCAATCTGTTTATGCTTGTGTTTAAAATTATGTGAACATCCTCTTATCATCAATTGAATGAGGAAAACAAGAGAGAAAAAAAAAATAACGTAGCGTGCTCAAACAATGAGCATATAAATAAAAATCTAATGGACTATTCCTATGACCAAACCTCCCAAGAAAAACAAATTGTTTTTGTGATGGCCACTATTGAAGCAAAATGACGGTCTTGAAACAAAAAACTTGGAAGTCAATCAACAAAGAGGGTATCCAAATTCCAAACCCTGTGCCGTTGGTGTTGCGCCCTACTGAACCCCGATAAATCGAGCATAATCCACCCACCTGTCGAAGGAAGAATTACAAACCATGAGCCATTGATAACCAGCAATGCTTAAACTTTTGTCTGGAAGTGACAGTATCAGATAAAAAAGAACCAAGAGTGTATTGTAAGAAAAAACAGCGAAGGAATCGAGTTTCTTACAATAATGAACCCAAGTAAGTGTTGCCGGTTCTAACAGCAAAGCAAAGCGCGCTGAGCATGAGTTTGTGCTGGTGCAGCAATGGTTCCAAAATCCTTTGTTCTATAATTCCAGCAAGTACTTGGTACCTGTCAACAAAATTAGATTCTAAATACTAGGTTTAAGACAAGAAAACCAATTATTGACAACCTTAATAGGCTAAGAACACTTTTTAATATGATCGGAAAGTTGGCACTGTATTTAAGTGACATTCACCCAAACTTACAAAAATGTTACCATGATGCATCAAATTTAATTAATGGTATACATATTCGTACCAAGGCGCGAGCAAGTTATAAGAAGTTCCACTCGCTTCAGGCACTAATAGATATTAGAACATAAATTTATTTTTCACAATAAAAAGGTGTTGCTAATTACATAATTTACCTGAGGTTGCTAGAAACTCCCATATAGACACCATAGGCAGCACTGGTAGATAATATTGGAACATTTTCGATTTCTCCAGAGGAAGACTTATCAACAGCCTTCTTTGCATTAATCAAGGCATTTGTCACAGCTGTCCCGACCTAAATATATACAGAACAGAGTATGTATCAAAGTCTAGACTCAATTGATACCATTTTCCTTTAAAATGGTGAGGAAGAACATTTGGTTGGATTAAATGTTTGAGCGCAATGTTATGGATATATATCACATTATCACGGATCCTTTTGCAAACATTATAAATCTTCAACATCTCACTACTTAGAAAATTGATCAGTGATTTTCATATTCATATTTGAAGAACATTTATGACAGCATTTCATCATTATATTAGATTTATAATTCATGGAGTTAAAAACAAGTTCAACGACGGAAGAAGCACAAGCAAACAACCACAATTTAGATTAGAACTGCATCATAGACAAACTTAACCATAGATACAGAAGCATAGAGATAACTAAACCATACCCCCGTAACAAAAAGATGAAAAAAGTTAATTAAATTACAACCATAATTATCAGGTGTCAAAAGGATCATTAATCACACTTATGAGAAACATATATTAACGTGAAGGAAAAAGTAGATTCAAAACTTATTAAAAGAAAGCATAAAATGTAAGAGGGTGAGAAGAATCGCAGAGGATGATGAGAACTAACCAGTGATGATGCAGATCCAACAGCAAAAAGCTTAGCCCCATTACGCTGTACAGTGTAACCGTTTGTATAACAATTAGTTGCATAAACTAAAAAAATATATGCCAAGAGAAGGCAACAAGAAGGAAGAAATTGAATCAGAATTATAAGGTGCAATAAGACAAAAGTTATGAAATTGTACACACCGCTATTGCACCAAACCTCTGTAACAAAGAATATGATGTCCCAGAGAGAGCAACCTGGAAAAGAAATTAAGAACAATATAAACACTTAGTAGGGAAACCAAAATAACAATAATAATTGCACAAGTAATCAACATCAATTAATAATCTACAAGATTATATAGAGACCTGGAATGCATTATCCGGGCAGTTGTGGAAGAACTTAGCAATGGGGCCTGCATTGATTGCAAGCGGCGGTCTAAGAGACACGGTAGGTGCAGGAAGATAAACCAACATGAAATCTGCAAGTATGGCCATCACCTAAGAACAACAGTATAGGGAAAAGGGGTGTTATGCCATTGAATTCCTCACTTGACTATATCCTTAACAAATAGTATTAATAGTCAAAATAGTCCTGAAAGATCAAATATCTCAAAAATTGGTCCTTGAATCTGCCAAAATAATTCACTACTGTATCATTTTAGAACTAATTGGAAGCATTTAATCTTGACGATGATGAGCATGTTTAAGAAATAAGTTGAATATAAAGAGCAGATATTCATACCACATCTGCGAAAACTATTTCCAGCTCGTCAAAGAATTTTTCTCTCCTGCGGTCATACTCAGCGGCAGTCTATTCAGCATGAAAATTTTTCAGAACAGAATTAGATTCTAAACATGAAATTTGAAAGCATGAAATCAGAAAGAGAAAGCAAACCTTGGTGAAGATGCCAACGCCACACTCCATGCCAACCTTAGCGAGGAAGAGATCATCGGCAAGAAGACGCTCCTTGAATCCACCAAACTGAAGAAGCCACCGGAAGAATGGATTCTTCTCAAGCTCCAAGAACCGTGACACCACGGAGGCGGGGATCTTTCCGTCCTTGATGGCGGCCGCCAAGTCTGAAGGCACGCTCTCCAACGACCTCCCTGCCTCCGCCAGCACCATCATCGCCTCCTTCTTCCTCCCGTGCTCGCCCGCATTGCCGTCGTCGTCTCCGCCGTGACCACCTCCTCCATGACCGCCGCCGATGGATCCGTGATCGCCGCCGCCGCCGGCGACTTCGACGGTGGAATGGAGAACGAAAGCGGGATCTGTGCGGCGGTTGATTCCGAAAGAGAAGGAAGAAAAGGAGGGAGGTGAAGCAAGACGAAGAGAAAATGAGGAAGAAGAAGAAGAAAAGGAAGCGAAGAAGGGAGGGTTAGTTTTGGAAGAAGAAAAAGGGGAATAGGTGGAGGAGGAGGAGGAGGGAGCTGGAGTGAAAGAGAAAGCGAACGACGACATTGTAATCGATGTCGTTTTAGAAGTTGGCTTTCTTTTTCTTCTTCTTCTTCTTGTTGTTGTGGTTTTTGTAAGGCGTAACAAAGTGTTTAATACTTTTAATGAGTAGGCAAATGTAGTTGTTGGTTTTTTGAGGTTTTGGTCAATTTCGTTGTTTTCCTCTCTGCTTTTGAAGCCGACAACGGAGGGCGTTACTTCTCATGTGCTTTCCCCACTCATCACTACACACTAGGTTTATAGCTTTCCTAACAGTCTAACACTACCTAGTACCTCCCCCTTGTTAAAATATCATACTGTACCTACTCTAAACAAAATATTAATTTACTCACATTTCAAAAGTATCATTTATAAAAAAAAAAAAAAAACGGTTCAGAGAGAATAATAATATTTTTATAATATACTAAAATTAAATATTATAATTTATCATCTAATAAAAAAAATATCTTCACATATAAATAATTAAGGAATTTTTACGGGAGAATCCAATATATTCAATGCGTTAAATGCATTGTAAGAATGGAAGGTTTGCATTCATGAGCTTATTGCTTATTATCATTTTTATATGGATAAATTTTACATAATATCAACATTTATTACTAAATTCTTCGATGTTACCTGAAGTATTAACGATTTTCATTATTTTTGTTATGGAAGTGGATAATTATTAGATATTTTCAACATTTCAACATTTATTACTTAAATTCCAAGATTCTAAAACCTGACGGATTATAAATTAGAAAATTTAGAGGTTTAAAGATTTAGAGATGTAATAGAAATTTAATGGAAGTTAAATCGATTATAATAAATAATATATTTGTCTGTAAAATAAAAAATATTTTTTATATTTTATTATTTTAAATTAGTTAATTATTAAAAAAATTAACTAATTTAAATTAGTACATTAATTTTTTACTTTTTTTAATTAATTTACCGACAATGATTTTTATCTTAAACTAAATTGATTAGTCTGTTCAAAAAGTGGTAAAAGCTTTTTTTTTTGAATTATAACAAATTATATTAATATTGTTTGGTATAATTTTTAAAAGGTATTTTTAATTTTTTAAAAAGTTATTTAAGAATTTTTGAAGAAGAAAAAAAAATATTTCTTCTTTCATTTTCAAAAGCAGTTTTATCATTTTCATTTATTAAACAAGTATTTTTATGACTAAAAATTTAAATACAAAATAACTTATTTATAAACTGGTTTTAATATAAATCTTTATGTGTTAAGTTTCTTTTTTTTTTTTTTCTAAAAGAGCTTAATTAAATTGTTTATTCAAACTGAGCCTAATAGTTAAATAAAAAAATTTATTGACAAAAAAATTTCTTCTACTAACTCTTTTGTACTCTAGATGTGTTACATGCACACTACTTTCAGCTATCATATTTGTATACATATAGGAATATCAAATTCAAAAATTAAAAATCAAACTCATTCTTTATACACGCTAAAACATACCTTTCTCTTTCTCCTTCCCTCAGTCTCACTCTCAAGTGCGATTCTCCTTCCTCATTCTCACTCAAACATGATTCTCCTTCCTTCTCTCTCTCCGACGGCACGATTCTCCTTCCCTCTCTCTTCGGCAGCATGATTTTTCATTGCTCTCTTTCCGACGTTGCACGATTCTCCTTCGCTCTCTCTCAAGCGCAGTTGCTAGATTATAATGTTGTCTTTAACTTCAAATGTTGTTTATGATAATGAGAAAGATGACATTATGGGGTTGATATCAAAACTTATGTCACCTATAATTTTATTTTTTTTCAAAAGTATGAATTTATTAAATAAATGAGGGTAAAAAAGTATAACTCTAATACTCTAAAAATTCAATCGTAGACATCAAACAGAAAAAATGGATAATTCAAAAGAAATAAAAAGACAACATTAGGAGAGAAAAGATTAAAAAAATAGTGAGTAAAGTTTCTGCTACCCTAATGTCATTGTTCATCTTTCAATCTTGATGTAGCATCAACAATTTTTTTGCAGGAAAACTTTTTAAGTCTTAAAAAATCTCTTTATTTCTTGCATTTCAAATTTTTGCATACACACTATGGTAATAAGACTTACTTTTTTTTTGCCAAGTTTTAGCTCAGCGAAGACTGTTCACCGTCTCCAGCCACTACTACTGTTAATTCTCCATTGTGCATCGTCTTGAGGTATGTGCGCATCTACCCGCTGCCAAATTCCATAAAAAATGGGAAAAATTTTATCAAGCAATGGGTCATCGATACTGGGCACTAATAATAACAAGGACAAGTCTCTGTTATAGCTTCAATTATGGTATGTAGCTTTTGTTTCATTGCCAAAACCTGTTTTTAGAAAAATACTTTTAATTTGAATGGGCTATTAACATTCTAAATCTCTTTTCATAGGTTTTTGTTCCTGAAGTAAGTGGGTAAAGGATCTATAGGGGGTGATAGAACTGGAAACCAATAAAGTAACCTGTGCGGACTGAGTAAGTACCATTTCTTTTTTTGCTCCATCTAATTCTATCTCTGCCTTTATGAATTAGAGTTTGTAAAATTGTTTGGGTTGTGCTGGGTTGAAACTGTTTTGAATAATTTGAGCATTTTAATTTTCTTCTTTTTCATTAGTTGACTAACTCATAGTAAATTAGTCCATAAGTGCAAATTTTAAGGTCTAAAATAACTGGATGGTTTTGTATCCAATTTTTTCTCAAATACTCACTGTCGACGGTCTCCCAATTCGCCAAACAATTTATTTCTCTAGCACATTTCTCCCCTCCAATAAGCTTTTCCATGCTCAAGATGGGTTCGAACCCGCTTCTGCTTTTAGGAATGAAGAAAAGCAAAAATACTTGCTTTTATATACCTTAAGGACTAAAGAATTAGTCTTTGTTATCAATCTCCATCTCTATTTTTCCAACATTGCTAAATTAAAGGTCTTTAAGTCCTTAAAACTTATATCGCCTTATCGTTTTTCCTTGCACAATGTATCTTGTTTAGTCCATTGTATCTTTTCTCATCCTGTTTTTGACCCCAACAACACTGCATCATATTCCTTTGAACATCATCAATGAGTGTTAGGTAATTTGAAACAAGCAAGTGTATAGATTGATATTGCAGATCCAGTTGACTTTATAAATGGTCTCTTTCGCTTGTTGAAAGTAAATTTCGCTTCCAATGTTGTAATTTTTTTATTATCTTGTCCTTGTTGTAGCAAAATGTCACCTTTTTTTTTTATATATATGCACCACTGATGGCAGCCCCAAATACTTGTCTTGTGAGTCAATGTGGAGACCCGTAGGATAGTAGATAAGACTATTCATTCCTCTTGAGGGATATTATTGCTAAAGAAAACAGATGATTTGTTCAAATTTACTTTCTGGCCACTTATCTCACTATAAACCCAAATAATTTTGAGTGAATATCCAACCCGATCCCTGACATATATCTCGAAAATACTATGAGGTCCTTAAAAAAATACTCCACTCGACCCATGAACTTTACTTTTATGGGATTGATTAGTTTCTGTGCCAAAATAAAAACAAAAAAAAATACTGACACAGAGACTAATCAGTCCCATAAAAGTAAAGCTCCGGAGCCAGATTGAGTATTTTTTTTGTTAAGAGCCTCGTTGTCTTTCGAATTAATTGTCAATGGCTGTTTAGAATTTTTCTCAATAATTTTCATTAATTTCTCGCTCTAGCTTTGCAAAACAAGATAAAATCATCTGTAAAAAAATGACTAATTATAAGATATTTACTGTTCAATTTAAGCATGTTAATCTCATTATTCTATTCTTTTGTAGAGCAAACGAAAGAATTCTTCTGCACAAATAAAAAAAAAATTCCCTTACTGGAATTTTCTTATAGTCACCTATAATTATTTGCCTATTTTATTGTTTTTTAAAAATATTATATGTACATAAAAATTAATTATTAAATTAAATTTATATATAAATATATATTATTTAATTTATTTTTAATATATATTTTATATAAATAAATAAATTTTTTATATACATAATACAGGTAATTATTGTTGGTTTTTTTTTCTTTTTTTTCTTTCATTTTATGCTCCACCTTATGCTTTGTTGAGCTCTTTTATTAAAAAAATAAAACATAAAATAAAATGTCTTTGACATTAGTTCGTTACAAATGTGATTTGCCATCCAATCCCCCCACTTTAAGGTACTCGGTTAAAAAACTAAAATTATATGGCAGTGCACTTAAAAAAATGGCTCAATTTTGTTCGTTATGGAACTCATGAATGTGATGTGCCTGAATATGGAAATAGGGCGTGCTAGACGAAATGGTAGGACAACTTGATGTGAGTGCCAGGGATTAGAACTCGCACGGTTCGAGTTCTATACTAGAAAAAAATGTGCAAACAAGTCAGAGGGTCTGATTTGGCAGGGGCTGAAATTTGAATTTCACAGCATGCAAATCAGACAGTGCCTTTTGTATATATATATATATGAATTTTTGTACTCCGAAAATGAAGTCGCACAGTCCGAATTGTATTTTTTAAATTTAATTTGAATCAGCTCTCCCTAATCGGTGGGTCCGATTTATGGATATTGTATATATAAAGTGTGTAACTCGTAGAAGAGTCTCAGATCCCGTCTTCTTCCTCATCTTGCTCGGCTTCTTCCTCTGGTTTCTTCCATTTGTGTTTTTCTCCTTCTTGGTATGTAGCCCAATAATCTAGTAGTGTAGTTTCTGTTGTTATTTAGTAGAGTGAGAGAAATGGATGACAGAGTTCTTTTAAAAGTGTATTATTTTGGTCAAATTTTATTACAAACATTTGAAGGAGTAAAATTCATTTGTGAAAATCCGTTAGATGTTTTTATTCCCTTCACAATATCATTTGAAGAGCTCAAAGGTGTGACCTGTGAGAAGATAGATTCTGAGATATCAAGGAAAATATCTTGTATTTTATACAGATATCCCATACTAGTGTTTGGTGGATTCGTCCAATTTCAAACCAAATATGTAACGGACGAAGCGAGTTTGCAAGAGATGTTTTCAATGTATATTGAAAGTCGTACTCAAATCTCGTTCATCGAGTTGTACGTTGAGTTTGAACAATCTGAGGCCGACCGGAATATTGTACGCGAAGATTACAATAGTGACAGTGAAGAAGAGTGATGAGCGGATAATTTATACGCTTTTTGGCATTGTTTTTACATAGTTTTCAGTATGATTTAGTTAGTTTTTAGTATATTTTTATTAGTTTTTAATTAAATTCATATTTCTGGACTTTACTATGAGTGTGTATTTTTCTATGATTTCAGGTATTTTCTGGCTGAAATTGAGGGACCTGAGCAAAAATCAGATTCAGAGGTTGAAGAAGGACTGCAGATGTTGTTGGATTTTGACCTCCCTGCACTCAAAGTGGATTTTCTGGAGTTACAGAACTCCAAATGGCGCGCTTCTAGTTGCGTTGGAAAGTAGACATCTAGGGCTTTCCAGCAATATATAATAGTCCATACTTTTCCTGAGTTTAGATGACGCAAACTGGTGTTGAACGCCAGTTTCATGTTGTAGTATGGCGTTCAGCGCCAGAAACAAGTTGCAAAGTGGAGTTCAACGCCAGAAACACGTTACAAACTGGCGTTCAACTCCAAGAATGACCTCTCCACGTGTAAATTTCAAGCTCAGCCCAAGCACACACCAAGTGGGCCCCGAAAGTGGATTTCTACATCATTTACTCATTTCTGTAAACCCTAGTAACTAGTTTAGTATAAATAGGACTTTTTACTATTGTATTTACATCTTTGATTAGTTTTATGCTATCTTAGACATTTGGGGGCTGGCCATTCGGCCATGCCTGGACCTCATCACTTATGTATTTTCAACGGTAGAGTTTCTACACACCATAGATTAAGGTGTGGAGCTCTGCTGTTCCTCAAAGATTAATGCAAAGTACTACTATTTTTCTATTCAATTCAACTTATTCCGCTTCTAAGATGTTCATTCGCACTTCAATATGATGGATGTGATGATCGTGACAATCATCATCATTCTCAACTTATGAACACGTGCCTGACAACCACTTCCGTTCTACCTTAGATTGAATGGATATCTCTTGGATATCTAATACAGGGGACTGAGTCCGAGTTATTAGTGTCTTCGTGGTATAAGTTAGAACCCATGGATGGCCATTTCTGAGATCTGGAAAGTCTAAACCTTGTCTATGGTATTCCGAGTAGGATCTGGGAAGGGATGGTTGTGACGAGCTTCAAACTCGCGAGTGTTGGGCGTAGTGACAGACGCAAAAGGATAGTAAATCCTATTCCAGTATGATCGAGAACCGACAGATGATTAGCCATGCAGTGACAGCGCATTGGACCATTTTCACAGGAGGATGGGATGTAGCCATTGATAACGGTGATGCCCTACATAAAACTTGCCATGGAAAGGAGTAGGATTGATTGGATGAAAACAACAGAAAAGCAGAGATCAGAGGAACGAAAGCATCTCCATACGCTTATCTGAAATTCTCACCAATGAATTACATAAGTACCACTATCCTATTTTATATTTTATTTATTTTCATCTACTATAATTTCTTAATACAATTTAATCCGCCTGACTGAGATTTACAAGGTAACTATAGCTTGCTTCAAGCCGACAATCTCCGTGGGATCGACCCTTACTCACGTAAGGTTTATTACTTGGACGACCCAGTGTACTTGCTGGTTAGTTGTACGAAGTTGTAAAACAGATATAAGATCATGAACGTGCGTATTGAGTTTTTAGCGCCGTTACCAAGGAATGGAATGATCACGATTTTGCACACCAAGTTTTTGGCGCCGTTGCTGGGGATTGTTCGAGTTTGGACAACTGACGGTTCATCTTGTTGCTCAGATTAGGTAATTTTATTTTAATTTTAAGTTTTTTATTTCTTATTTTCGAAAATAATACAAAAAAAATTATTTTTCGTTTTTCCCAATTAATTTTCGAAAAATACAAAAAAAAATTTACAAAATCATAAAATCAAAAATAATTTTTGTGTTTCTTGTTTGAGTCTTGAGTCAATTTTTAAGTTTGGTGTCAATTGCATATTTTTATTTTTCTAAAAATTTTCGAAAATTCATGCATTCATAGTGTTCTTCATGATCTTCAAGTTGTTCTTGGCCAGTCTTCTTGTTTGATCTTCATATTTTCTTGTTTTGTGTCTTTCCTTGTTTTTCATATGCATTCTTCAAAGTGTTCTTGGTGTTCATCTTGATATTCATAGTGTTCTTGCATGCATCACATGTTTTGATCCAAAATTTTCATGCATTGAGTCTTTTTGATGTTTTTCTCTTTCATCATTAAAAATTCAAAAATAAAAAAAATATCTTTCCCTTTTTCACTCATAAGTTTTCGAAAATTTGAGTTGACTTTTTCAAACTTTTTTAAATTTAATTGTTTCTTATGAATCAAATCAAATTTTCAATTTAAAAATCTTATCTTTTCAAAATCTTTTTCAAAAATCAAATCTTTTTCATTTTACCTTCATATTTTCGAAAACTTTTTAAATTTGATTTTCAAAATCTTTTTCTTATTTTATTTCTTAATTTTCAAAATCTTTACTAACATTTAATATGATTGATTGAAAAATTTCAAGTTGTTACTTGCTTATTAAGAAAGATTCAATCTTTAAACTCTAGAATCATATCTTTTTAGTTTCTTGTTAGTCAAGTAATCAACTTTAGTTTTCAAAATCAAATCTTTTTAATTTTCTTTTCAAATCTTTTTCAAATTCAATTTCAAAATCTTTTCTAACTTCTTATCTTTTTAAAATTGATTTTCAAATCTTATCTTTTTGTTTCAATCATATCTTTTTAAATTTTAATCATATCTTTTTCAAAAATAAATTTCAAAACTTTTTCAATCAATCTTATCTTTTTGTTTCAATCATATCTTTTTCAAAACTACTTAACTAATCCTCTCTCTCTTATTTTCGAAAATTCTCTCTCTCCTTTTTCAAAATTTTTTTTAATTAACTAATTGTTTTAATTTTAATTTAATTTCAACTTTAATTTTTGAAATCTAACTTTCAATTTTAATTTTTATTTTAATTAAATTTCGAAATTCTCTCTCTCATCTCCTTCTATTTATTTATTTATCTACTAATATTTCTCTCCCATCCAAAAATTCGAACACCACCTCCCTCTCTGTGTTCGAGTTTTTCCTCTTCTCTTCTTTACATTACATTCTTTTCTTCTTCTACTCACACAAAGGAACCTCTCTCTACTGAGGCAAAGAGGATCCCTATTATTTTTTGTTTTCTTCTTTTTCATATGAGCAGGAGCAAGGACAAGAACATTCTTGTTGAAGCAAATCCTGAACCTGAAAGAACTCTAAAAAGAAAACTAAGAGAAGCCAAAATACAACAATCCAAAGACATCCTTACAGGAATTTTTGAACAGGAAGAGGAGATGGCAGCCGAAAATATAATAATGCAAGGAAGATGCTTGGTGACTTCACTGCACCTAATTCCAATTTACATGGAAGAAGCATCTCAATTCCTGCCATTGAAGCAAACAACTTTGAGCTGAAACCTCAATTAGTTTCTCTGATGCAGCAGAACTGCAAGTTTTATGGACTTCCATCTGAAGATCCTTTTTAATTCTTAACTGAATTCTTGCAGATCTGTGATACTATTAAGACCAATGGGGTTGATCCCAAGGTCTACAGGCTTATGCTTTTCCCGTTTGCTGTAAGAGATAGAGCTAGAGTATGGTTGGACTCTCAACCTAAAGATAGTCTGAACTCTTGGGATAAGCTGGTCACGGCTTTCTTAGCCAAGTTCTTTCCTCCTCAAAAGTTGAGTAAGCTTAGAGTGGACGTTCAAACCTTCAGACAGAAAGAAGGTGAATCCCTCTATGAAGCTTGGGAGAGATATAAGCAACTGACTAGAAAGTGTCCTTCTGACATGCTTTCAGAATGGACCATCCTAGACATATTCTATGATGGTCTGTCTGAATTAGCTAAGATGTCATTGGATACTTCTGCATGTGGATCCATTCACCTAAAGAAAACGCCTGCAGAAGCTCAAGAACTCATTGACATGGTTGCTAATAACCAGTTCATGTACACTTCTGAGAGAAATCCTGTGAGTAATGGGACGCTTCAGAAGAAGGGAGTTCTTAAAATTGATACTCTGAATGCCATATTGGCTCAGAACAAAATATTGACTCAGCAAGTCAATATGATTTCTCAGAGTCTGAATAGAATGCAAGCTGCATCCAACAGTACTCAAGAGGCATCTTCTGAAGAAGAAGCTTATGATCCTGAGAACCCTGCAATAGCAGAGGTGAATTACATGGGGAAACCCTATGGAAACACCTATAATCTCTCATGGAGAAATCATCCAAATCTCTCATGGAAGGATCAACAAAAGCCTTAACAAGGCTTTAACAATGGTGGAAGAAACAGGTTTAATAGCAAGCCTTTTCCATCATCCACTCAACAACAGACAGAGAGTTCTGAGCAGAATCCATCTAGCTTGGCAAATATAGTCTCTGATTTATCTAAGGCCACTCTAAGTTTCATGAATGAGACAAGGTCCTCCATTAGAAATTTGGAGGCACAAGTGGGCCAGCTGAGTAAAAGGGTCACTGAAATCCCTCCTAGTACTCTCCCAAGCAATACAGAAGAAAATCCAAAAGGAGAGTGCAAGGCCATTGAATTGACCATCATGGCCGAACCACAAGAGAGGAGGAAGACGTGAATCCCAGTGAGGAAGACCTCCTGGGATGTCCAATGATCAATAAGGAGTTTCCCTCTAAGGAACCAAAGGAATTTGAGACTCATCTAGAAACCATAGAGATTCCATTGAACCTCCTTATGCCATTCATGAGCTCTGATGAGTATTCTTCCTCTGAAGAGAATGAAGATGTTATTGAAGAGCAAGTTGCCAAGTACCTTGGTGCAATCATGAAGCTAAATGCCAAATTATTTGGTAATGAGACTTGGGAAGAAGAACCTCCCTTGCTCACCAATGAACTAAGTGATCTGGATCAACTGACATTGCCTCAGAAGAAACAGGATCCTGGAAAGTTCTTAATACCTTGTACCATAGGCACCATGACCTTTGAGAAGGCTCTATGTGACCTTGGGTCAGGGATAAACCTCATGCCACTCTCTGTAATGGAGAAACTGGGAATCTTTGAGGTGCAAGTTGCCAGAATCTCATTAGAGATGGCAGACAACTCAAGAAAACAGGCTTATGGACAAATAGAAGACGTGCTAGTAAAGGTTGAAGGCCTTTACATCCCTGCTGATTTCATAATCCTGGATACTGGGAAGGAGGAGGATGAATCTATCATCCTTGGAAGACCCTTCCTAGCCACAGCAAGAGCTGTGATTGATGTGGACAGAGGAGAATTGATCCTTCAACTGAATGAGGATAACCTTTTGTTTAAAACTCAAGGATCTCCTTCTGCACCCATGAAGAGGAAGCATGAAAAGCTTCTCTCAGTACAGAGTCAAACAAAGCCCCCACAATCAAACTCTAAGTTTGGTGTTGGGAGTTTATAAAATTGACCTAATCACCTGTGTGGCTCCATGAGAGCCCACTGTCAAGCTATTGACATTAAAGAAGCGCTTGTTGGGAGGCAACCCAATGTTATTTAATCATTTTTATTTTATTTTCTCTTTGCTATTTCATGTTTTATTAGGTTGATGATCATGTGGAGTCACAAAAACTACTGAAAAATCAAAAACAGAATGAAAAATAGCATTGAAAACAGAACACCCTGGAGGAAGGGCTTACTGGCATTTAAACGCCAGTAAGGAGCATCTGGCTGGCGTTTAACGCCAGAACAGAGTATGAAACTGGTGTTAAATGCCAGAAACAAGCAGCATTCTAGCGTTTAAACGCCAGGAATGCACCCCAAAGGAAAACTGGCGTTCAACGCCAGAAACATGCTATAGACTGGCGTTGAACGCCCAAAACAAGCATGGAAGTGGCGTTTAACGCCAGAAACATGCTGCAATCTGGCGTTAAACGCCAGGATTACCTACAGAGGGCGTTTACACGCCTAATTGGAGCAGGGATGATTAAGTTATTGGCCCCACTGGATCTGTGGATCCCATAGGATCTCCTCAGGATCTGTGGACCCCACAGGATCTCCACCTACTTCTTCTCTCCTCTTCACACATTTTCATAACTCTCTTCCCCAAATACCCCTCACCAATCAACTCAATCACTCTTTCCCATCACCTCTTCACCAATCACATCCATCCTCTCTTCCCCAAAAACCCCACCTACCTTTAAATTCAAAATAATTTCCCTCCCAAACCCCACCCTAAATGGCCGAACCCTAAACCCCTCCCCACTCCTATATAAACCCCTCATTCCTTCTTCATTTTCACACAACACAACCCTATCTTCACCCCTTGGCCGAAACCACTTCTCCCTCCATCTCCTTCATTCTCTTCTTCTTCTACTTCTTTCTTTCTTCTTTTGCTCGGGGACGAGCAAACATTTTAAGTTTGGTGTGGTAAAAGCATAGCTTTTTATTTTTTCATAACCATTCATGGCATCTAAAGCCAGAGAAACCTCTAGAAAGAGGAAAGGGAAGGTAATTGCTTCCACCTCTGAGTCATGGGAGATGGAGAGATTCATCTCTAAGGTCCATCAAGACCACTTCTATAAAGTTATGGCCAAGAAGAAAGTGATCCCTGAGGTTCCTTTCAAACTCAAAAAGAATGAGTATCCGGAGATCCGACTTGAGATCCAAAAAAGAGGTTGGGAAGTCCTCACCAACCCCATTCAACAGGTCGGGATATTAATGGTTCAAGAATTCTATGCAAACGCATGGGTCACTAGAAACCATGATCAAAGTGTGAACCCGAACCCAAAGCATTGGCTCACCATGGTTCGGGGAAAATACTTAGATTTCAGTCCAGAGAATGTAAGGTTGGCGTTCACCCTACCAATGATGGAAGAGAACGCACGCCCCTACACTAGAAGAGTCAACTTTGATCAAAGGTTGGACCAAGTCCTCATGGACATATGTGTGGAAGGAGTTCAATGGAAAATTGACTCAAGGGGCAAGCCGGTTCAACTAAGAAGGCTTGACCTCAAACTAGTGGCTAGAGGATGGTTGGAGTTCATTCAACGCTCAATCATTCCTACTAGAAACCGGTCTAAAGTTACTATAGACCTGGCCATCATGATCCATAGTATCATGATTGGAGAGGAGGTGGAAGTTCATGAGATTATACCTCAAGAACTCTACAAGGTGGCTGACAAGTCCTCTAATTTGGCAAGGTTAGCCTTTCCTCATCTCATTTGCCACCTCTGCAATTCGGCTGGAATTGACATAGAGGGAGACATCCTCAATGAAGAAGATAAGCCCATCACTAAGAAAAGGATGGAGCAAACAAGATAGCATGGACCTCAACATGAGCATGAGGAAATTCCTCACCATGAAATCCCTGAGATGCCTCAAGGGATGAACTTTCCTCCACAAAACTATTGGGAACAAATCAACACTTTCCTAGGTGAATTAAGTTCCAACATGGGACAACTAATGATGGAGCACCAAGAGCATTCCATCATCCTCCATGAAATTAGAGAAGATCAAAGAGCTATGAGGGAGGAACAACAAAGACAAGAAAGAGACATAGAGGAGCTCAAAAGCACCATTGGTTCTTCAAGAAGAGGAAGACGCCACCCTCACTAAGGTGGACTCATTCCTTAATCTCCTTGTCTATTTATTTTTACTGTTTTTCGTTTATTATGCTTTATGTTTGTGTCTTCATGATCATTAGTATTTAAATGTTTATGCCTTAAAGTTATGAATGTCCTATGAATCCATCACCTCTCTTAAATGAAAAATGTTTTAATTACAAAAGAACAAGAAGTACATGGTTTCGAATTCATCCTTAAAACTAGTTTAATTATCTTGATGTGGTGACAATACTTTTTGTTTTCTGAATGAATGCTTGAACAGTGCATATGTCTTTTGAAGTTGTTGCTTAAGAATGTTAAATATGTTGGCTCTTGAAAGAATGATGATAAGGAAAAATGTTATTTGATAATATGAAAAATCATAAAATTGATTCTTGAAGCAAGAAAAAGTAATGAATACAGAAAGCTTGTGAAAAAAAAAACAAAAAAACAAAAAAAAGAAGAGAAAAAGCAAGCAGAAAAAGCCAAAAGCTCTTAAAACCAAAAGGCAAGAGCAAAAAAGCCAATAGCCCTTAAAACCAAAAGGCAAGGGTAATAAATAGGATCCCAAGGCTTTGAGCATCAGTGGATAGGAGGGCCTAAAGGAATAAAATCCTGGCCTAAGCGGCTGAACCAAGCTATCCCTAACCATGTGCTTGTGGCGTGAAGGTGTCAAGTGAAAACTTGAGACTGAGCGGTTAAAGTCAAGGTCCAAAGCAAAAGAAGAGTGTGCTTAAGAACACTGGACACCTCTAATTGGGGACTTTAGCAAAGCTGAGTCACAATCTGAAAAGGTTCACCCAGTTATGTGTCTGTAGCATTTATGTATCCGGTGGTAATACTGGAAAACAAAGTGCTTAGGGCCACGGCCAAGACTCATAAAGTAGCTGTGTTCAAGAATCAACATACTGAACTAGGAGAATCAATAACACTATCTGAACTCTGAGTTCCTATAGATGCCAATCATTCTGAACTTCAATGGATAAAGTGAGATGCCAAAACTATTCAAGAGGCAAAAAGCTACAAGTCCCGCTTATCTGATTGGAGCTATGTTTCATTGATATATTGGAATTTATAGTATAGTCTCTTCTTTTTATCCTATTTGATTTTCAGTTGCTTGGGGACAAGCAACAATTTAAGTTTGGTGTTGTGATGAGCGGATAATTTATACGCTTTTTGGCATTGTTTTTACATAGTTTTCAGTATGATTTAGTTAGTTTTTAGTATATTTTTATTAGTTTTTAATTAAAATTTATATTTCTGGACTTTACTATGAGTTTGTGTGTTTTTGTGTGATTTCAGGTATTTTTTGGCTGAAATTGAGGGACCTGAGCAAAAATCAGATTCAGAGGTTGAAGAAGGACTGCAGATGCTGTTGGATTCTGACCTCCCTGAACTCAAAGTAGATTTTCTGGAGCTACAGAACTCCAAATGGCGTGCTTCTAATTGCGTTGGAAAGTCGACATCCAGGGCTTTCCAGCAATATATAATAGTACATACTTTGCCCGAGTTTAGATGACACAAACTGGCGTTGAACGCCAGTTCCATGTTGCAGTCTGGCGTTCAGCGCCAGAAACAAGTTGCAAAGTGGAGTTCAACGCCAGAAACACGTTACAAACTGGCGTTCAACTCCAAGAATGACCTCTCCACGTGTAAACTTCAAGCTCAGCCCAAGCACACACTAAGTGGGCACTGGAAGTGGATTTCTACATCATTTACTCATTTCTGTAAACCCTAGTAACTAGTTTAATATAAATAGGACTTTTTACTATTGTATTTACATCTTTGATTAGTTTTATGCTATCTTAGACGTTTGGGGGCTGGCCATTCGGCCATGCCTGGACCTCATCACTTATGTATTTTCAACGGTAGAGTTTTTACACACCATAGATTAAGGTGTGGAGCTCTGCTGTTCCTCAAAGATTAATGCAAAGTACTACTGTTTTTCTATTCAATTCAACTTATTCCGCTTCTAAGATGTTCATTCGCACTTCAATATGATGGATGTGATGATCGTGACAATCATCATCATTCTCAACTTATGAACGCGTGCCTGACAACCACTTCCGTTCTACCTTATATTGAATGGATATCTCTTGGATATCGAATACAGGGGACCGAGTCCGAGTTATTAGTGTCTTCGTGGTATAAGTTAAAACCCATGGATGGCCATTCCTGAGATCCGGAAAGTCTAAACCTTGTATGTGGTATTCCGAGTAGGATCTGGGAAGGGATGGCTGTGACGAGCTTCAAACTCGCGAGTGCTGGGCGTAGTGACAGACGCAAAAGGATAGTAAATCCTATTCCAGTATGATCGAGAACCGACAGATGATTAGCCATGCAGTGACAGCGCATTGGACCATTTTCACAGGAGGATGGGATGTAGCCATTGACAATGGTGATGCCCTACATAAAGCTTGCCATGGAAAGGAGTAGGATTGATTGGATGAAGACAGCAGGAAAGCAGAGATCAGAGGAACGAAAGCATCTCCATACGCTTATCTGAAATTCTCACCAATGAATTACATAAGTACCACTATCCTATTTTATATTTTATTTATTTTCAGCCACTATAATTTCTTAATACAATTTAATCCGCCTGACTGAGATTTACAAGGTGACTATAGCTTGCTTCAAGCCGACAATCTCCGTGGGATCGACCCTTACTCACGTAAGGTTTATTACTTGGACGACCCACTGCACTTGCTGGTTAGTTGTACGAAGTTGTGAAACAGATATAAGATCATGAACGTGCGTATTGAGTTTTTAGCGCCGTTACCAAGGAATGGAATGATCACGATTTCGCACACCAAACAGTTCGAAAGCAATTACGAAGTTGTTGGTCCAGACGGTGATGAATATCAAGGTGACGGCATCATGGCTCCAAATGTGATAGACGTGGTAAATGCACTCGCAAACGAAGTGCCGTTTGAGGAGCCATCTTTTATGCGAATTTTGGATTTGGATGCTATGCATGTTCCAGAGTTTCCGGAATATATGAGTGCAAGTACGTGGTTGCCTATATTTATAAATAGGATTAGAAGCTTGTAATAATTTAGATTGATCGATGGACCAAATAGTTAAGTGAAGTGTGAAAATATACTCAACTAGCATTTGTTTATCGGTGTATTTAGTTAAGTTTAAGATAATAATGCTTTTAGTTAGTTCTTGATTTAGTTAAAAAAATTAGTATTTATTAATCAGTATTTAATTATGTGTTTATGTTGTTATTTTGTTTAAAATGAGATAATGATCAGATGTACAGTTTATTTATATCATAATTGATACTGTGAGTATTGATTTACTTCTAGTTTTTTTTATTAAATATTCGTGTATTAAGTATTTTCTGTTCGGCTGCGTTCGCCGCAGAAATTCCTGTTGTCGTAGATGGTGAATTTGCCGTTGGGATGGAATTCAGTTCCAGGAAAGCTGTTATTAAGGCAATGAAAGAGTATACCATCCAAAGAAGTGTAGACTACCGGGTGTATGAGTCGGAGTCGTTGACATTTTATGCCAAGTGTACACAGTATGGGTTAGAGTGTGATTGGCTTGTCAGGGTTAGCATGATCAGCAGGAAGTACTGTTGGGTTATAAGGAGGTATAATGCTAGTCACACCTATACCAAAGCCACCATTTCTCAGGATCATTCTAAACTGGATTCGATCACAATTGCAGAAGCCATCAAGCCGTTGGTCGAGGCTGACCCCTCGTTAAAGGTAAAATCAGTTATTGCAGAAGTGCAATCGAAATTCAACTACACCGTCAGTTATCGAAAAGCATGCTTGTCTAAGCAAAAGGCAGTATAAAAAATATACGGAGGTTGGGAAGCATCGTACGAAGCATTGCCTATATGGTTTGAGGTCATGTGTCATAAGGAGCCATCAGCTGTCGTCTATTTTGAGATTATGCCTGCATATTAAGGCGATGACTTGGTGACTGATATTCGGGTATTGCATCTAGTATTTTGGAGTTATTACCATTGCATTAGAGCATTCAGACATTGTAAGCCAATTGTCCAGGTGGATGAGACTCACTTGTACGGAAAGTATAAGGGTTGTCTGTTAGTGGCAGTTTCACAGGATGGCAACAACAATATCGTCCCAATTGCATTTGCTATCGTGGAGGGAGACTTCTGATGCGTGGCACTTTTTCCTCAGTAATCTGGGACAACATGTTGTCACTCGGGATGGTGTGAGGCTGATATCCGACTGACACGAATCCATCAATGCAGCTGTGGCACGCAGTAACGGAGCTTGGTCATCTCCCAGAGCTTTCCACATGTTTTACATCAGGCATATAAAGTCAAATTTTTTGAGAAAATTCAAGGCACCGTACCTACAAAAACTGGTCGTCAATATAGGTAACGTTGAGTAATTCTAAGTTCGTTGCTAACAGAGTAACCTTCAACAAGTGCTTGTCATCCATTTTTTACGATTGTTTTTTGTTATCGTGCAGGTGACTGTGGCTCCTGCTCTTGATTGTCAACATCCATATCCTGATTACCCTCATCATTCTCTTGAACCACAAGATTGGACAAGTTCAAACGGTCCCCAAATTTTTTCCGGTACCAGTACTTGAAAGTATCCAAGGAATGCTGTGAAGGCATGGGAAGCTTAGTGAGAATGTGATTATACATGTTTGTCCACTGCATCACCCAAAATGAATGAGTCGTGACCGTGGTCCAGTTAAGATTCTTAGGACCAATCAGGACTTCTCCGTGTGCCTTGTTTAGATTCTGTTCCTGATGAGGAACTCCCTGAACAAAACCGAACTATCGCCTATACCTATCGGTTGCATGCCACTCAATGCATTCAAAACAGACCAACGACACCGTAGCGCTCCAACAAACCGAGTGCATGTAGATGTCTGGAGGAATTATGTCCGGATCCACGCGATCGACAGCATAAGCAACCCACACAAACTGGGAAAGATAAAGTAAACTCATGATTACAATCCACTTCACAATTATAATGACAAGAACAATAACAATAACAATAAGATTAACACTAACACTAAACCCGAAATAAATACTTCTTTAATGAAAACACACCTGGCCTTCCTGAAGATCATCCAAGGTCTTCCTAAAGTGAGCAAGCGTAAGATATCTATAGCGTCGGTCTCCACGCTCCTAATTACGCCACCTAATATGACTTATTTCATTAACACAATTGTATTCTAAATAATAAGATACGGGGTGACTATAAGATAATATTACATGTTTGCAAGCGAAAAACTGCGGGGTTCCCTAGGAAGTGGCTCTAGATATGGCAGTCGGATCCAAGCCCAACCCAGCAGAAGTGTTAGCGGACCATCGATCTCCTTACAGTCATAACGAGATGTCCTACATAACGCCCTGTATAGGTGTGCTAGGTATGTCGATCTCCAATTGTACTGTCCAATACTCTCAAAATCACAAAGCAGAGGTAGAAACTTCCAATGCACACCTGCGCCAGACTTGTCCCCAAACAAGATCGTTCCGATCAACAACATAATGTGGCATTTCACGTACCTTTGTATACTGTTTTCATTAGTCAACTGTAAATTTTCTTTTAGATCCCGCAGCCAGGTCAGTTTTATGCAGCTTCCTCTACAGTCTGACTTACTGGGTGCAACTCCAAATTGGTGTAAACACTCCGCCTCCAAGGCTTCAAAACTACTCACTGTCATCCCTGTGACTGGAAGACCGTCCGTCGGAAGACCAAGAATTATTGCCACATCTTCAAGCGTCACAGCACATTCACCCATCGGAAGGTGAAAGGTATGTGTACCTGGGTGCCACCTTTCGATTATAGTATTCACCTTTCTGACATTGGACTACCCCAATCTGAAATACATGATAAAAATCAGTTAATCGTAAATGCTCCTCCACCCTTTCATTGTATCGATTCGGAGGGACTGGATGATCACATGTCAACATCTTTAAACTCTACAAAAATATAACAAATTATTATTAGTCAACTCGTTAACATTTACTAATTTACTACTAGAGCAACTAAAATATCAAACTCGTGCTAAACTTTTTCCTAATTACAATATTTAATAGTTACCATGTACTAACCCACTAATTTATTAACTCTCATTAGTAAGAAATCTGCACAACTAACTCAACAACATATTAATTGAAACCACACAATTATCATAAATTATCTTACTAAATCCAACTAAAACAAATAATTCAAACTTCTAAATTTACTTAATAATCCTAAAAAATTTTCATAACTAACTATTAACAATAACAACTAATACATAATTTCAATTCTTATTAAACTAATAATGCTCTTATTTAATTAACAATTCTAGATTAGTTGTTTATTTATTCACGGTTACAAAAAAATGTTATAATATCTAAAATTATAATCTCTAAAATTAATTATAAAATTTAATTAACTAATTATAACTTTAAAAATTATTACAAAAAATATTCTAAGTTTCTAACTACATTTAAACAAATATTCTAACTATTATTTTTCCATATATTCTTAATTTTTTTTAAAAAATAATCATTTTATTTATATTCCTAAATTCAATTTCTAACGACAATAATAATTAACTTCTAACAATAATAATTATAATTATAAAAAACTAAAAAAATTTCCAAAAAAAAAATAACATAATCAGGTAAAAATAATAATAATCATTTACATTCCTAAATTCAATTCTAACAACAACAATAATAATTAACTTCCTAACAATAATAATTATAATTATAAAATATTAAAAAAATAAAAAAAAATGTAATCACATAAAAATAATAAACATTCCTATTCAAGTTCTAATAACAATAATAATAATTAACTTCCTAACAATAATAATTTTAATTATAAAATATTAAAAAAAAAAAAACTTACATAATCAGGTAAAAATAATAATAATTCCTAAATTCAATTTCTAACCACAACAATAATAATTAACTTCCTAACAATAATAATTATAATTATAAATATTAAAAAAATAAAAAAAAAAACTTACATATTTTAGATGACTGAGATAATGTATAATATGAAGTTCAGGACGATCAACATCTTAAAAAATTTTTTTTTGGCATTTTAAGTTTTCTTCCACCATGCAAACCAAGAACGAAGAAAGAAAGAATAAGAAGTAGTGGCTGTTCTTTGGTAAAAAGATGAAAGTGAAAATGGACGGTGGGTGTGGGTTCAGCATGGGATAATGTTGGATATAAGGGCACTGTTGCGGGGAGACATTTGCGTGCGACACGTGGTTGGGGAACCACAACACGCACCATCCGTTTTTTCACCTACAACTCGGACCGTCCGAGTTGCTATGAGGAACATGCATGGTCTGATTTGTGGTGTTCTGACACCACACACAGGTTAAGCACTCCTCTTCTCCATAATCGCATCCAACCCAAACTTTACCTCCATATTGAAATTAAAAAGTGTAAAAAAAATACTATACTTTTATTGCATTTTATTTATTATATTAGTTTCTATAATTTTACTAAATTTTAATTAAATTTTTATATTTTTTAATTAAATTCTTACACTATTTTTAATTTTATATTTAGAATATTTTATATAAAAAATATTAAAATTATCAGAATATTTCTTTTAAAATATATGTAGTCAAATATCTAATTAAATTTTTAATTATATATACTCTCAATTTATAAAAAAATATTCAATTAACTCTAACATTTTTTATACTAAAAAAGATCTAATTATAAAGTTAAAAATAACGTAAGAATCTAATAAAAAAATATAAAAATCTAATTACAAAGTTAGTAAAACTACATACAGTAACCAATAGATAATTAAACCTTTTATTACTACATCAATACTTTTATTATTTTTGACTCAATTTAAATATTCATTTTTATTTATTTTCTCCATTTTAATTTATTATCGACATAAAAAATTATATAAAACTTCTAGTTTTAAATTACTACGATAATAACAAAATATTTAATGTTTTCAATGTTATGGCAAATTATATTTGGCAAATCATATTATTGATAATAAGTAGGTAATATAAAATACTTTAGACTATTGGAATGTAAAAACTAATCCGCTTTAAATTTACCTTTCTTTAGTAATCACTTTATCTTTTGATTCGTTCATTCGGTCATTCCTTTTTTTTTTTTTTTCAAAGGGGAAGTGGAAGCATCAAGAATAAAATGCCCACTTTCTTATATATATAAACCTCTTTACCTTTTTTTTTCCCCTTCTCCTTATAATTAAAAATAAGAACCACTGAATAACTTTAAATCATAAAACTTGAACAATTTATTTTTTATATATGTTTGTCATTTTGGTAAATATTTTGCATCTAATTATTAATTTTAACGTTTAAATCATATCTACCTGAAATTCAGCAAACTAACACATGCAGTTTTAAATTATGGGTGAAATTACAACTTGTAGAAATAACATGTAGCAAATAAAAGTAATGAACCTCTCGTTTTCAAAACAACTAAAGAAAACAAAAGAATAGATTCTCTCATGTATGTATAGTATTCACATAGCATTATAATGCTCACAAAGAGACAAATACAAGCATGTTTTAGATAGGAATTTATCACTTGCAAATCATTTATTAAGACTTAAGAGAGTCATTACAGCATAAATAAAAGTATGGATCAGCAAATTCGATTAGTTTTATATTTGCATTAAAGAAATAAAATATTATGTTTACAATTATTCTCCATATACAAGTTATTTTACTATACAAATCATTTCTTTTTAAATCATCATCACGCGTGTACGGTGCATCTTACGCACCCATATTTCACGTGCCTCTTAATTTAACAGATTTCAATCAATGCATGCACGTTCTTCTTCGTGCTGTTACTGCACGTTTCTTCTTCTTCTTCTTTTTCGTTATCGTCGTCACCAACACTACCTCCTCCTCCTCTTCCTCTTTATCCTTCCTTTTTCATTAGAATTTCTTCTCCTCCTTCCTTTTCTTCCTTCTCCTCATTATCTCATTGTTGAAGATAATAAATAATTCAAGTTCAAATTGTCAATTGAACCAGAACGAAATTTAATTATTGTTTTGAATTTAATCAAGTGGTTGAGGTGTAGTTCGATTCTAGTTAATTTTTTGGTTAGTAGTTTATGATTCTATAGGTGAATAATGTTTCATTATTGATGGTTTGAATTGAATGTAATATAAAAGTTCTACATTAAAAAACTATTTTTCTGTATTTGCAGCAAATTTGGGTATAAGACGAAGATATTTGGGTGTATTCTTCAAAAATTTTCGGTCTATGTGTGCTGATAAATTCTGCATAATTCAAAACTCTTCTTCTCCCTCCTCCTCATCTTCTACTTCTTCTTTTCCATCATCATCATCATCATCTTTTTTTTATTATTCATCTTTTTTTTTGTTTTATCTTTTTAAGTTTCTTCTTGTTTTACTCTTTTAACAAGAATAAAAAATCAAACAAAGAAGAAGAAACACATAATGGTACAAAATTATTTGGAAGATGATGAACTTACATTCATTCAACTAAAAGAAAGAAAGAAATAAGGAAAAAAAGAAGAAAAAAATGCAGCATTAGATGAAACATTTTTATGTATTTGCAGCAAATTTGGGGGTAATACGAAGATATTTGGGTGTAACGCGAAGATATTTGGATATATTGTTTAAAAATTTTCTATGTATGTATGTGTACTGATAAGTTCTGCATAATTCAAAACTTTTTCTCTTCTTCCTCCTCATTTTCTGCTGTTTTTTCTTCTTTTTTTCATCATCATCACCATCTTCTTCTTTTTTTCTTATTCATCTTTTCCTTTTTGTTTTACCTTCTCAATTTTCTTCTTATTTTACTCTCTCACCAACACCACCATCTCCTCCTCCTCCTCATCTTCCTCCTTCTTTTTTCATTGGAATTTCTTCTCCTCCTTCCTTTTTCTCCTTCTCCTCCATCGTCAGTTATATCGTTGTTGAAGATAATGAATAATTCAAGTTTAGATTGTCAATTGAACCAGAACAAAATTGATTATTTTGAATCTAATCAAGTAGCTGAGGTGTGGTTTGATTCTAGTTAATATTTTTGTTAGTAGTTTATGATTCTGTAAGTGAATAATATTGTTTTTGTTTGTGAAAATTGTTGTTCATCATTGATGGTTTGAATTGAATGTAATTTAAAAGTTCTGCATTAAAGAAAATATTTTTCTGTCTTTGGGTGTAACACGAAGATATTTGAGTGTATTGTTTAAGAATTTTCGGTATATGTGTGCTAATAAGTTCTGCATAATTCAAAACTCTTATTTTCCCTCATCCTCATCTTCTGCTTCATCATAATCATCATCATCATCATCATCCTCCTCCTCCTCCTCCTCCTCCTCCTCCTCCTCGTCATTGTCGTCTTCTTTTGTTTCCTTATTCATATTTTTTTAACTTGTTTTACTCATTTAATAAGAATAAAAACAAACAAACAAAAAAGAAGAAAAAACACATAATGGTACAAAATTATTTGGAAGATGATGAACTTACATTCGTTCAACTAAGAGAAAGAAAGAAATAAGGAAAAAAAAAGAACAAAAAAATGCAGCATTAGAGAAATATTTTTCTGTATTTGCAGTAAATTTAGGTGTAACACGAACATATTTGGGTGTAACACGAATATATTTGGGTGTATTGTTTGAGAATTTTCGGTGTATGTGTGTTGATAAGTTTTGCATAATTCAAAATTCTTCATCTTCCTCCTCCTCATCTTCTACTGTTTCTTCTTCTTCATCTTCTTATTTCATATTCTCGTCATTCTTCTTGGGAGAAAAAAATCAAACAAAGAAGAAAAAAATACATAATATTGCAAAATCAATAGAAAGAGAAGGAGGAAAAAAATGCAGCAACAACAACAGTAATAAAAAAAGACAACGAAGATGAAACACGCAAAGAAAAAGAAGGAGAAACGTAAATAAAAAGGAGAAGAAGAAGAAAGAGGAGGATGAAGAGGAGGAACACGAAGGAAAAACGACAGTTGTGGTTTTGATCGAGGAAGAAGAAGAAGCGTCTTTCGTAATGGTGAGTGAGCGTGCTATAAAAACCATTGAGTAGTGCGCGTGTTAACACGCTCGTATGAGTGAGCATCCTTTTTGTTGGGTTTGGCCCAAGTTATATGACTTATAAGCCAAAAACGCATGTATGTATAGCAGGTCTGTTATCTTTATTACTCTAACTCTGATTTTTTCGTCAATTCTTAAATGATATTTATTTAAATATAAATTTAATGATATATTATAATTTGTAATTCACCTGTGCTATCTTTTTTTTTTTTCGCCGTCACATATTTACTAATTTAGATATCTGGGTATTTAAGTCGATCCAACTGGCTTAATCAATTTGGATTGGTGCTATCTTTTTTTTTTTCGCCGTCACATATTTACTAATTTAGATATCTGGGTATTTAAGTCGATCCAACTGGCTTAATCAATTTGGATTGATTTAGATCCATTTAAAAATATGTTTATTCGATCCAATTTAAATTGACTAAATTTCATCCATTCGATTCTATTTTTTTTCTAAACACAAATCAATTTGACTAGGGAAACTAGCATCTATTTAAAGTAACATCTACTCGAATAAAATTATGAGTAAAATGACAACTAAGATTTCAAAGATTTTGACTTCAAACTAATTAGTCTTTTAAGAAAAAGAAGTATCAATTTGATTTTTTTCGATAGCAAACAGTGAACATGTTATGTTCTTCTATTAATTTAATACGTAAAATTTAACGATAGTACTTTTATGTACTATTAACTATTGTAACGTGTTTATTTATAAAAAATTATTATATAAATAACAACTTCATCTATTTTGGTAAGACTCGTAATAAATAAAGAACAGTTGATATAAATTATATGAAAATTTAAAAGATAATAAATAATTTATTATCTAAAATTAGATCATTTTTAATAAAATACATACTACTATAAATAACAAAATATATAAATAATTCTATTTTATTTCGTATTACCTGTTAAAAGAGTAAACATATCTACTAATTATTATTGTAAATAATCTAATTGATATTTTTTTTTTGGTTAAAAAATTAATTAATTCTAGGTCGAAATCCTAGCTAATCTAAATGACAGTCTACTCTAAACTATTTATTCCGTGAAGGAAAAAAAAAGGTGCGAACACATGTGACTATGGGAGAGGCCGGCCCTTGGTCCAAGCTCCAAGGAGTTGGTCACAGCTTAAACTGTCCACTATTTACGCCTATTTTATTTGTGGGCTCCATTTCATTTTGGTGCTATTCCCACTCACCTGAATCTTCAATATTAGCCTCACTAAAGTTCAAGAGAATATTATTACATTATTACAAATACCAAAGGAATCTTTATCAATTCCTTTTTCTTCTTTTGACAAAAAAATTATACACGACAGAATCTCCAACATGCCAAGAAAAATCATATCCAACCTGTTTGGAAAATTTTCCTCAGACTGTAATACTTTTGTTTTTAAATAAAGCCCAAAATAGTTTTATCTATAGAATACACTTTTAGCATTTTCTTTCCTTCCCTTTTATTACTCATTTTGTTCTTTTGTTAAATTAAATTTATCGCTTGTGGGTTGTGGTTCACTTTCAATGTGTCACTGTGTGATTTGAAGTTTGTCACTTGTTCCATTTTGAGAATTATTATGTTGTGTCACAAAATCTACTTTTGCCTTTTCGTGCATGCTTGCATCTTCGTACAAGTTTGTTTAATTAGGTTTTCCTAATAGTTGGTGAAAAACTTTTCTTTTCTTTTTAATGTGCTGCGTTTTGATCTGTTCTTATACGTTGAACTCTTGTGAATATTTGGTTTGAGAATTTATACTGGTATTGGTAATTCCTCTTGTTTTGAACTATTATTATATCTATGCCTTAATGTTATGTGGACATGCCTTAAAGGACACTGTGTTTTTGGCAGCTGTATTATATCTTTATATTTATTTCAGTCAATTCTCAATTCAAACAATTACATGTTTACTTTTTTGCTCTAAGTGAATAATTAAAATTTTAAATTTTATACTCATATTAAGATTTAAAAAAAATCCAGATGTCATTACTTAATTTGAGAATTAGATGTAAAAAAGACTTGATCTAAGATATTTTTTTCTTGAAAACAACTTTAATTACTTTCAATAATTTCAAGCTTAGTATCAGATTCTAATTCATATCAATATTATGTATACATTAAAAATTAATTATTACACTAAATATTTATATAAATACACATTACAATATAAAATATATATTAAAAATAAATTAAATAATATATATTTATATATAAATATATAGTGAACAATTTAATGATTAATTTTTATTATTTATATGACATTTTTAAATTCCTAATTGACAATTTGTCATATTCTAAGCTGTAAGCAACTAAGCATGTATACAAATACAACGATCACTACTTTTTCACTTTTTGTCGTTTCTTTTTCTTTTTTAAGTTTATAGTGTCAGGTTTTTGAAAAAAAAAAAAGGGTTAATTCTTTTGCTATTGCTTATAGCCCAATTGTTAAAATTTTCTAAGAATGCTACCCAAAAATGTTCATATGACTGGTCATGAATTCATTATCAAAGTCATTGTGGAACTTTACCCTAAAAAAAGAAACTAGCATGGCCAAAATGAATAGTTCGCACTCACAAAACGAATTAAGAGGCATAGGAATAGGGTTTATTTTTTTGTAATGGGCATAGGAATAGGTTGGGGACCAGGTTTGCGGATTGGGTTTTACTTGTAGGGCTTGGCCCATGTTCAAAAAATAAAAGAATTACGAGTTAAAAATTGTAAACCAAAAATCACAAAATTGAAAAATAAAACGGGTAAACATTTTGTTGTGCTACGTGGGATGGAAAGTTCTAGACTATGGCTTAAACCTTAAAGTGGTCTTTAAAGTTGCATTTAAGTTTTAAAGTGATTCTTAAAATTAATAATTTTTTAATTTTATCTTTAAATTTACACTTCGAAACTTATACTAATCCCTAAGGCGTTTTCCCTTCGGAACATTAAAAACAATGTTGTTTTATATTTATTAAAAAAAAAAAAAAACAAAACAAAAAGCCAAAGCGCCTTCCTTTCCCCGAGTCTCCCCTTTTCCTTTCCTAACCCTTCTCCTTTTCCTTCTTCTTCTCCTTCTCCAACTTGAGGTCCTTTTCCTTTCCCGTCCTCTCATCTTTTCCAAACTGAGACTCCCAATATGAGATCCTTTCCCTTTCCCTCCTCCAAAATTTTGCATGCATTTATTCTTGGAACATGATTGCACTTTGGAGCTAAACTGAAGATGTTAAAGTCCTCCATCTCATTAGAATAGAGATACCGATAATTTTATTCCTTGTTCAATCATTAAAGCAAGTGTTAAAATCCTCTAAATTGATGTTACTTGTTTTTCCAGTTTGTAGCATTAACACAACCCCTGAACTCATTGGCATTTGTATTTGATGGTGTCAACTTTGGAGCATTTGATTTTGCATACTCAGCCTTCTCTATGGTGGGTTTTTCTTCCATGTTATAGTGGATTTTTTTCTTTTTCCGTCATGATGTCACGCTGCTCGCCTCCTTTCTTAACCTAGTCTCTCTTCTCTGTCTTTTTTTTTTGTATGGGTTCTTTTCCTTTCAATTTTTTTATTGTAATAGAGTTTGTTCTGGATGTCTGGATGTATTGATTTTGGCATTTGTGTTTGTCCATGTTTTTACAATTCATTTCTTGTTTGACTGGAATTTTTGTTTCACTAATTTACTTCATTAGTTTACTGTCTCTATGCATTTGTTATTCTGCACGGGGTGTATGAAGAAAAATAAAATGAGGTAATAGAGGAATTAATTTTGAGATCAAGGAGGTAGAGGAAGACAAAAAAGAGACAAGAGAAGGAGAGGCAAAGAGAGATAGAAAAGAGACAAGAGTGTAAGAGAGTAGGTTGGGGAAGGGGGCGTGCGGCGCGGCGACGTGACGGAGGCCGGCGAGATGCAGCAAGAGAGAAAAGGGAAGGGAAGGGGAAGGGGAAAGGGAAAGGGAGGAACGGAAAGCGCATTAGAGATTAGTATGAGTTCCGGAGTACAAATTCGAGGATAAAGTTGAGTAACTTGTTGAATATCATATTAGAGATATAGGCTGTATATAAGTTATTCTGAGAGATATAGGCTTTATATAAGTTATTCTGTTTTGATATAGTTTCTGTTTTTAGATATCTGATTCTGTTGTATCTCCTAGTATTAAGGGATTTTATTTTTGTACCTATATATATATATATATATATATATATATATATATATATATATATATATATATATATATATATATATATATATATTGACGCTGAGAGATGATTCTCTCAAGGAATTCATCCAAAACACAATACTTGTCTCACTCCATTCGTGTATTTCAAGTTGGTATCAGAGCGGGTTCCGACCCGGCTCTGGTTTCTATTTGTTTTTCTTCTTTTCCGGCTGCAATCTCTCAGCCGTGTTCCCTTTTCCCACCAGCTGACACTATCAGCTGTGTCTCTTTGTCAGAAACTGTTTTTCCGGTCAGAACCTTGTCAAACATCAGACCCACTCCGAAGCAACCCCAGAATCAGAGCCGGAAAGCCAAGTTCGGCCTGTCCCCAAAATTTCACCGCTGTCAACTGCCGCACGCGCTGACACGCGCCGCCCCTTTTTCCTGCGCGTGGTCCTCACGCGCCTCCGCTCCAGACGCGCGTGAACGTCACGCTCCGCTGCCCAGGTTTTTTTTTTCCGGCCCTCGTTTTCCTTCTGCAGGTGTTTTCTGGCCGTTTCTGAGTGTCTGCCATCATGTCTTCTGAGGTAACCCCCGACACCAACTCCAATAGTGGCAAACCGGCTATTCTAACATCTGTTGTTTCTGGAACCGCTACAATGACCTCTGAAAAATTGATGGGTGCCAAAAATTACCTTTCTTGGGCTGATTCTGTGGAACTTTGGTTCATGGGCCAAGGCTATGAAGACCACCTTACTAAATCTGTTGATGATGTTCGCGCCGCTGACAAAACCACTTGGAAGAAGATTGATGCCCAGCTATGTAACCTTATGTGGCAGACCATTGATCCACCAAAGCTGACTATGTTTCGGGCTTACAAAACTTGTAAAAAGGTGTGGGACCGTGCTAAAGCTTTATACACTAATGACATTGCAAGACTTTACGATGTTGCTAAGAAGCTGTGTAGTTTACAGCTTCAAGGAACTGATATGGAATCTTATGTTGGGGCTGTGGAAGCTGTCAAGGGAGAGTTTTTGACTCTCCTTCCCTATGTGTCTAATGCTGATGACCATCATGCTCAACAGGGAAAGCTGTTTTTGGTACTTACGTTACTTGGGTTGCCAGCTGAACTTGAATCTCTTCGGCAACAAATATTGGGCACCTCACCCGTTCCTTCCCTTCAGGACGTATTTGCATGACTCTTGCAATCCGGCCCCTCTCTTGAGACCCATACTTTCGACCAAACTGCATTGGCATCCCAATCTTCTTCTCAAGTGTCCTTTCAAGTGCCCACTCAGGGCGGCCGTGGGGGTCGTGGTAATGGTCGTGGTAATCGTACTCACCTTAGTTGTACCTATTGCCATAGGATTGGTCATACTTAGGATAAATGTTATGCTCTCCATGGTCGTCCTACCAAGGTAGCTAATGTTGTCCAAACTAATGAGCCATCTGACGTTTACTCTGCCGCACAACCACAAAGGATATTTGTCTCTGGCAATGATTATGATGAGTTTCTCCAGTACCAAGTTTCAAAGTAGGCATCTACTCCCGTTGCTTCGGTGGCCCACTCTGGTAATTCTGTTGCTTGTATCTCTCATTCCTCTTCTTTTGGACCATGGGTCCTTGACTCAGGTGTTTCTGATCACATTTCTGGTACTTCTTCTGTCCTCTCTAAACTTGAACATCCTGCATTTCTTCCTTCTATCACTTTGGCTGATGGTTCTAAAATTGGTGCTAAGGGAATAGGTCAAGCTACTCCTCTTCCTACATTACCTTTGAAATCTGTTCTTTACATGCCCAATTGTCCTTTCAAATTGATTTCTATTAGCCAACTTTCTATTTTGTCACCTTTATTGATGACTTTTCTCATTGCACTTGGTTATATTTAATAAAGGATAGATCTGAATTATTTGCACATTTCAAGTCTTTCTGTTCTGAAATTCAAAACCAATTCAAAACTTCAATTAAAATTTTACGAAGTAATAATGCTCGTGAGTATTTTTCAGCACCCTTTTCGTCTTACTTGTCCTCCTAAGGCATTCTACATCGGTCGTCTTGTCCTCATACCCCTCAACAGAATGGTGTGGCTGAATGTAAACATCGTCACTTGATTGAAACTGCTCGCACTCTTCTTCTCCATACTCATGTTCCCCTTAAGTTTTGGGGTGAGGCTGTTCTGACTGCATGTTATTTAATTAATCGTATGCCTTCTTCTGTTTTGTAAAATCAAGTTCCTCATTCCATTTTATTCCCTCATGAGCACATTTTTTTTCTTCCACTACGAGTCTTTGGTTGTACTTATTTCATCCATGATATTACCCCATGCAAAGACAAGTTAACTGCTCGCTCTATCAAATGTGTTTTCTTAGGGTACACTCGATTTCAAAAGGGTTATCGTTGTTATTCTTCAGCTCTTAATCGTTTCTTCATGTCTGCAGATGTCACTTTTTCTTGAGAATACCCCTTTTTTCTCTGCACCCGACATCACTTCACCTTCAATTACGGAGGTGCTTCCTGTTCATTACTTAGATGGGCCTCCTATTCCCACAAAGCCTCTCCAGGTTTATCATCGCCGCCCACGGCCTGCAGTCCAAGATAACTCATCTCCTGAACCCGTGGTTGAACCGTCCTTGGATCCTTCTTCGGGAGTTAGCAGTAGTCCTCCTATTGCTCTCAGACAAGGTACTCGTTCCACCCGTAATCCTAATCCTATTTATAATTTTCTTAGTTACCATCATTTATCATCTTTGCACTATACTTTTACCTCCTCTTTGTCTTCTGTTTCTATACCTAAAACAACAGCAGAAGCTCTTTCACATCCAGGGTGGCGCCAGGCTATGATTGAGGAGATGTCTGCCTTACATTCTACTGGTACTTGAAATCTTGTTTCATTGCCACCGGGCAAATCTACTGTGGGTTGTCGTTGGATCTATACTATTAAGGTCGGCCCAGACGGAACCATTGATCGATTAAAAGCCCGCCTTGTGGCTAAGGGCTACACTCAAATCTTTGGTTTGGACTATGGTGATACCTTCTCTCCTGTTGCGAAGATCGCCTCTGTTCGTCTTTTTCTTTCTATGGCTGCCATTCGCCATTGGCCTCTTCATCAACTTGATATTAAAAATGCTTTCTTACATGGTGATCTCGAGGAGGAAGTATACATGGAGCAACCTCCCGGGTTTGTTGCTCAGGGGGAGTCTTCCAGCTTAGTATGTCATTTACGCCGATCTTTATATGGCTTGAAACAATCCCCTCGAGATTGGTTTAGTCGCTTTAGTGCTGTTATTTCTAAATTTGGCATGATTCAGAGTGAAGCAGATCATTCAGTTTTCTCTCATCATTCTTCCTCCACGACCTCCATATATCTGGTTGTTTATGTGGATGATATTGTCATTACTGGAGATGATCATGAGAGAATCACTCAATTAAAACAGCACTTATTTGATCACTTTCAGACTAAGGATATAGGGAAATTAAAATATTTCCTAGGAATTGAAGTGGCACAATCTAATGATGGGATCTGTATCTCACAGAGAAAATATGCTCTGGATATTCTTGAAGAAAATGGAATGTTGAATTCTAGACCTGTAGATATACCAATGGATCCCAACACAAAACTTAGTCCAGATCAAGGAGAACCTCTTGCAGATCCTGGTAGATATCGTAAATTAATTGGCCGATTGAATTATTTGACAGTCACTCGGTCAGATATTTCATTTGCCACAAGTATCCTAAGTCAGTTTCTTGACTCCCCATGTGATAGTCATTGGGACATAGCTGTTAGAGTCCTTAGATATATCAAAGGTGCTCCAGAAAAAGGTTTGTTGTATGAAGATAAAGGACATAACCAGATGATTGGGTATACTGATGCAGATTGGGCAGGATCTCCATCTGATAGACGTTCTACATCTGGTTATTGTGTTTTTATTGGTGGAAACTTGATATCTTGAAAGAGTAAGAAGCAAAATGTTGTAGCAAGATTTAGTACGGAAGCTGAATATAGAGCTATGGCACTTGCCACATGTGAACTTATATGGTTGAAGCAATTAGTTAAGGAACTTAAGTTTTGTGAGCCAAGTAAGATGGAACTGGTGTGCGATAATCAAGCTGCCTTACATATTGCTTCCAACCCTGTGTTTCATGAACGGACCAAGCACATAGAGATTGATTGCCATTTCATAAGGGAGAAGTTGCAAAGTGGAAAAATAGTAACAGCCTTTGTCAACTCTAACGATCAACTTGCAGATATTTTCACCAAAGTTCTCCGGAGTCCTCGGATACAATACATATGTAACAAGCTTGGTGCATATGATTTATATGCTCCATCTTGAGGGGGAGTGTTGAATATTAGATTAGAGATATAGGCTGTATATAAGTTATTTTGAGAGATATATGCTTTATATAAATTATTTTGTTTTGATATAGTTTCTGTTTTTAGATATCTGATTCTGTTGTATCTCCTAGTATTAAGGGAATTTATCTCCTAGTATTAAGGGATTTTATTTCTGTACCTATGTATGTCGTGTATTTCAAGTTAATTATTAACTTCAATGATCATTTTAAGACTCGAGTGCAACTTTAGAGACTACCTTAAAACTTAACTATATCGACTATTGGAAAAGTTACATCCAATTCAAACCTTACGATATTGAGACCAATTTTATATTCCAGTATCAAGACAAAACAACAAGACAAAACAAGTGAACAAATATTATCAGATATTAAATTCAATTCAAAATCTTAAGTGTTAAATTAATGATTTCTCATTTTATAAATTCTACATTTTTTGTGTTTTTTTAAATGTGGGACTAATTTTAAATTCCTCCTCACCTCCAACTTTAACACATTTATTATTCTAGCTAAACAAATAAGTACACATTAACAAATCAGATTTATAAAAAAAGGGAGCACACATTATTTTAGAATGGAGTTTGCTATCTTGTGCCTTAAGGACATTGGTTAAGCATATCATAAAAAAAAGGTTCTAAGAAAAAGTTTAAGGAGTTAACTACAATATAAGCTAACTTAAGTCAATTCTTACCTTCTTTGTATCTTTAGTTTTGAAATTCGAAAAATTAAAATAGTAAAGAGTTGTTTTGTCTTTTCTATAATATACCTCCTGTTTTCTAATTAGTTGGCTTTAGTTAACTACTCTCTTAATTAGTTTTCTAGAATGCTATTTATTGCAATTTTTTTTTTACGTTTTTAATATATTAAATATATCAAAAGCATTAAAATATTTCTTTCTATAGTATGCTTAATCAATACCTTAAGGCACAGATAGTAAAATCCTTTTAGAAATTAAATTCTCTTGTTGATAGAGTTTTATCTAAAATTCTTGAGAATTAAAAAATATAATCAATAGAAAAATAGTAGAATTTGAATTCTTCTAATAAAATGATTCTAAATTCACTTTAATCCGAATACTATAGCTTTTTACAATACATATTACTTTAAAAAGAAATTCTAAATTGCTCACCAAACTTTTGGTTCTCTTACAGCCTTTTTATCTATATATGAGCTCATAATAGTAATATGTATTGGGAAAGAGGGATTACGCACGTGTAGAATGCTTTGGTGTATGTCCTTTCTCATTCTCATTTGAGTCGTGTTTATGGTGGATTAATCTTTCATTTTCCATCGGAGTGGGGTTGGATAGGGTCTAAAATTTGGCAATATATATTCCAATTTCATTATCATGATGATAAAAGTTTTCACTTCGTAATGAACACCAGGACCACTACTATACTTTACGAGTTAGTGGATACAATTATACATACGAGCAACAAAAAGGACATTTTTTTTTTAAGAAACAAAAAAAGAAAAGCACACACACTAACACCACCACCACAACCAACAACAACAACAAAAAGGACCACTATCTCTTGGACAGTCTAATCCTATACCACTAAAAATTTACACAATTATTAAGAAGAATAATGGCAGATTGGTAGTTAGTTATGTTAGTTTGAAAAGAAAAGAAAACTACCATAGAAAAGATAAAAATTGATGAATTTGGATAAGTAAACTTAGTAGTATAATATATGGACAGACAACTTTGGCAGTAAAATCTGACAAAATAGAGGTTATGTAATTCAAAAGTGTTTGATCCACCGCTATAATGTATATGTGCATAATTATATATGTGTTGTTGTTTAACATATTTTTATTATATATGAGGGTCATTTATTTATTTAAATTATTACATTATTAAAACTATCAAATTGTCTTAAAAATAAAATGATTATACTTTTACCTTTATTTTTAATATAAATTGTAGAATTCATACAAGTTTTTAACTAAAATGTAAAATCAGGACATAAGCCACGTTTTATATTAACCGGATCTATGTTTAAATTCTAGTTTCTACTTAGGTTTTAAGGGTTTTAAAATTGTAAGCTAAAACCCAATCAATCACCACAATTTAGGTGAAAAGTTTGTTGCAGCGTGAAACACTAGTAAAACCAACGCAGTGGTGGAGCTTAGTTCAGACAAAGGGGGCCATGGCCCCCCCAAATTTTTTATAAAAAATTTAGTAGTACTTTTTCAAAAGATAAAAAATAGTTCAATTGACTTAAATACTTTACTATGACTTAAAGTATCTAATAAGTTCAATAAACAACACTATCTCTATCTTTAAGTTCAAATATAAAAAATTAGATATTTTTTATTTATTTAATTTAATATTATTTTATATTTTACTATTTATTTAATTTAATTTTTTATATGGTAAAAAATAATAGAACATTCAATAAGTATTAATATTATTGTATTTGTATAAATTGATAAAAAAAATTCAATAAATATTATAAATTTTAATATTTGTCCTTCTAACTTCTTCTTTACATATTTTACAGGATATATATTCAAATTTTTATATAAAATAATAATGAAAATCAAATAATTGATACATTTTTTAAGAGGAAGACTAATATTTAAGAAGGAGAACATATAACTTTTACAATATCAACACCTGTAGATAGTTCTTCTACTTTAATGAATCACGAATAAAATGAGATATAACCTTCAAAAGTTCAAAAAGTTACATCTGATAACTTTAATCTTAACTTTTTGGAACGAGATCTTGAAAAACGACATTAAATTTGGCAATATCACCCAAACCAGAGAGATGAGATTAGACGAGCTTATCTTAAATGAGGTCCATATCAAAAATATTTTGACAATTATTTTCTATCTGGCCCCCCAAAATTTTGTTTCAAGTTCCGCCACTGAACCAACGATTTATGTGGAGATGGCATAAAACCAATATAAATACTACGATTTAGCAATGTAAGGAGACAAAACTCGACGAAAAGCAACGATTTAGTATATGGATCAGAACATTTTGATGGTACAAATAAACTAGAGTAACGTAAAAGAGTATAGTATAGTTAAAAAATTGGTGATAATTTCTTAACACTTGTTCATTGTAATGGAGAAATTAAAGAAATTAGGGAGGGTGTAACTTTTACTGGGAAGAAGAAGCCAACTGCTATATTTATCAAGCCGTCCACAACATTTAGAGAGTTATTACATAAAAATAGTGTACATGGGAAAAAGGCAAGTGACTCAACTCTAATATAGGATTTCCATTGTAGTTGGGCAAGGATTTGTGAAGTTCAATTCTTTTGAGTTACGGAATGATGATGATTTACAAGTAATATTTTATTGTTATAAAAGCTTTCCGAAGATTCGTACAACAAAATTGTATGCGAAACTTGAAGATGTAGTAGCAAGTTTTGGAGGATCGGCTCCAAATCCTCATTCTGTGAGCACAATGGGAGTTTCAAGCTCAACGCCGGTAAATTTACCTCTGGCAGCATTGGTGGCATCTGCTTATTTCGCCAGGAATTTCAATCATGAAGTGAATTATGCATGCGATATAGGGAATAATCGCACATTTGGTGAGCTTGCACTTGCAATATCATCACTTATTGGGGTGGTTGAAAACTCCATGAATGTTAGAGAGCCAAATCCAAGATAAGAAGAGCTCAAATTCGCGAAATTTATCCGCATCCGATCATATTTTGCGGATATTATTCGACCCGATCTGCACTCTGATGGGATCGGATAGCGGATATTGCATTGATACCCGCGGATCTAATCTACAGATCTACGAATCCTCACCTATAATATAAATACCATAGTTAAGAAAACGCAAATCCTAACTCAGACACCCCTTCTATACGGCGCATGCTCTCCCTCTCGGCCTCTCCTCTGTCCTCTCTCACACAGACCCAATCCCGCTCATTGTCCCAAATTCATCTCACTTCTATCCTCATCCACCACTGCCGTTCACCTCAGTCATTGGCGGCTCGCTCATCGTCGCGTTTCCTCCGTCGTTTTCTCAGACCGCGACTCCTAAGGTCGTCTCCTCCATTGGGGTGGTCGTCGTCTCACTGCATCTCTATCGTCCGTTCTTGTTACTACTTTGCCTTGCTATCATTTTGTCTGTTCGTCATCTCTATTCGTTGTTTTGTTTGTCAGCTCAGACGGATCTCTTAATCGTTACTGTCATTCTGCTTCAATCTCTAATCTGCTTCTGCAGTCTTTTATTTTTTAAAAATTTAAATAATATAAGTCTTTTTTAGTTGATGTTAAAATTCGTGCTTCAGTGATTGCTTGCCTTAGGGTTAGGTTGTGGTGAAAAGAATTTTGATTTTTTTGAATTGTGCTTCAGTGACTATTTGGCTTAGGGTTTGGTTTTGATGAATTTTTTTTTTCTAAATTTTTGAATTTTAAGAATATATTTTTTGATTGGGTATGTCCGATATCCGAAATTTAGTTTCTTAGCCTTGCGAGTTGCGACGACAATTTTTTTGTTGGTGACTAAAAGTAATGCACAACTAAACAGAAAAAGGAAACAAATTTCTAAGAGACTGTTAAGACAGGACAGTCCCTTTAAATATTATTCTCAAACTCCTTCTAAGGCAACGAAAACTCTATTTGTTGAGAATAAGACCTCAATGCTGTCTTTGCCATGATGTCTGCCACTATGTTTGCCTTTCTCAAGATCAATCAACACGTAATTTCTAAGTCATGATATCTCTGATTTTAAACACCAAAAGATATGCAAAACTCGAATCATCTTGAAAATTTTCAACAAAATTAAAAACTTTCACACAATCCGTTTCACAAATCACACCTCTTTACTCCAAGTCACATACTAGAAGATATCCTTTCCAAATAATAAACAACTATCTATATAAAATATTATTACTCTCGATTATTCTCAAATAACCGCTTTGTTAATTTTCATTCCAATCTCTGCTAACAAATATAAAATCAATTCGATCACCAATATTCACAATAATTGCATGTTTTTAGTTTTTAAAACATTTTTTTGTCAACAGTTTCCCTCCCGCGAAGGTGTTAGGTTGTGTGCATGAGAAGGATTCCGAATAAACTTCTTGAGAGATCCTTGCCGTCCAATTGCATTTTAACGCTTCTTTAATTATACATTATGTATATATACTTCTCTCATGCCTCTGTTAGGGATCAGATTCCACAACTTATTTCTTTTGCTACTCATAATTAAAACAAAAAAGTGATATCTATACCAACATCATCATCCACTTATACTGCAAAATAGTATAAAGAATCTCGATGCATCGTCTAGCTATAAGATTAAGAGTTATGTTAGATATAAATTCTTTTAGAAACTCTACGTGTTACTCCTATTATAATGAATATGAATATTAACATTATTTTCTCCAAGATTGATAGGTGGTATACATGTGACGATTATTAATAACTACTAAAATATCTTTATAATTACTTTAGATTGGATAGTTCGCGCATATGTTTGTACAGTAATAAATTTTATGTGCAAGATATATTCGAAGTGGGAAATTAAGAATGTATCAGAAAATGTATTTTGTGTGTATATATATGAAATTTTTTATTTTTTATTAATTTATTTTAATACTAAAATAAAAATTTTAAAAAACATTCATAAAATATAAAATAATATTACATATTTAAATTTTTTTATTAATTAAGTTCAATTAAATTAACCTATTATAACAAAAAATAATTATGATTAATATTAATTCAAATTTTATTATTTAACTTAGTTAGATTTAATTTATAAAAAAAAACTTTTCTTTTAAATATACTTTTTATTGCATAAAAAAGAGGTTTACACCTGCAGCATATTATGTCAAGATAAAAGGATTTTTTTTTTAGTTGAGATGGTAAAAAAAACATTATCTAATGGATAAAATGAAGAAAGTAGTTTATAAAAAATTTTGGATGTATAATATTCTAAAATATATAACATTATTGGAAGGGCATCACTTTGCAAAAAGAATGTTTCCATTATTTCTCAACAACATACATATACAAGACAAGTCCATGCTTTTCATCATAACTTAGCTTCCACTCCATTTTAGTGGCTTCTCCCTCTTTATTTCTTAGTGCCATCTCCCTCACATTTAAGTAATTACATTGATCTCTCTTCTTCAATTCATGCCATATATGGCTTCTTTTCTTGTTTCTCCAATCCACAACCACCCTACCACTACCTTCCCATGCCTAATTTTCCATCCAACAACACCTATCTTCCACAACCCACTCTCTCTTCAAAACAACAAACTCTCTTCCCCACAATCCTTCATCAAATGTTCTATCTCAAGCCTACGCCCCCGAGACCAGGAGTATCTGCACCAAAAATCAAGAGACGAGGACGGAGAGGAGGAGGAAGAAGAAGAACTTGAAGAAGAAATTCTTCTCTCCCATGAACCTCCCTTGAACCAAGTGTGGAAACAAATCCAAGGCTCCAACGACTGGGAAGGCCTACTAGACCCCATGAACCCACACCTAAGAAGGGAAATTATCCGCTGCGGCGAGCTAGCACAAGCATGCTACGACTCCTTTGACTTTGACCCTCACTCCAAATACTGCGGCACCTGCAAGTACCATCCCTCACACTTCTTCGAGAAGCTTCTCATGGAAGAAAAAGGGTACACCATAAGCCGCTACCTCTACGCCACATCCAACATCAACCTTCCAAACTTCTTCCAAAAATCTTCCATTGCCAGCGTGTGGAGCCCACACGCCAACTGGATGGGATACGTGGCAGTCTCCACCGACGAGGACGAGATCCAGCGTCTCGGACGCCGAGACATCGTCATCGCCTGGAGAGGCACCGTCACGTACATCGAGTGGATCTACGACCTCAAGGACATTCTCACGCCCGCAAACTTCACCAACGACCCAACCATCAAGATCGAGTCCGGTTTCTATGACTTGTACACCAAGAAAGAAGACGCGTGCAGCTACTGCTCCTTCTCGGCGCGTGAACAAATCTTATCTGAGGTGAAACGTCTTGTACAGTATTACGAAGACGAAGAACTCAGCATAACCATAACAGGGCATAGTCTGGGTGCTGCTTTGGCCGTACTAAGCGCTTATGACATAGCGGAACTCAAACTGAACGTTATCGAAAACGGTGATGTAACGGCCAAGATTCCCGTAACGGTTTTCTCGTTTGCGGGGCCCAGGGTTGGGAATCTGAAATTCAAAGAACGGTGCGAGGAGCTTGGGGTGAAAGTTTTGAGGGTGATAAACGTGCATGACATGGTTCCAACCGTTCCAGGGATAATAACGAACGAGAAGTTTCAGTTTCAGAAGTACATAGAAGACGCGTTGAGTTTTCCGTGGAGCTACGCGCATGTTGGTGTGGAACTTGCATTGGATCATAGAGAGAGTCCGTTTTTGAAGGCGACGGGTGATTTAGGGTGCGCACATAACTTGGAGGCGCACCTGCACCTTGTTGATGGCTACCATGGGAAGAAGAGGAGGTTTAGGTTGGCTTCCAAGAGGGACATAGCGTTGGTGAATAAGAGTTGTGATTTCTTGAGGAGTGAGTATGGTGTGCCGCCGCACTGGCGACAGGACGAGAACAAGGGAATGGTCAGGAGCCGAGACGGCCGGTGGATCCTGCCCGAGCGGCCTAGGATGATGGCTCATCCACCGGACACGGCGCTTCATCTTGAGCAGGTCCTCAAGAGCCACCTTAATAATAGAGGTGCGCATATAGAAGCCACATAGTTTCAATGTATTTCTGGTTTTTTTTTTTTAAAAAAGATAAATATTATTTTATTAATATAAAATAAAAGTGTTTTCATAAGGAAATACAAAAGAATTGGGTATTTCCATTTATCATCAACTGTGACTAACTAAGAGCTTAAAGAAGAGTAAAATAAGAGAATGAAAGAATACTCAATCAGATTTCTATTTCAGATTCTATCAAGATTTAGTAACGCACTAACGTAATACACTTATAGATTTGGCGGGATTGTGAGTGCATTTTGAGGGACATTAAAGATAACTGGTGGTGGAAACCAGGAGTCATGAAAGATGCGAACATTAGTGCCAGAGCCTATTTTCATAAAGAAAAATAACTTACTTATAGAAATTACGAGCATGTACGTGTACATTAAAATCAACCACTAAAATTAGTTATCAGTATAAAATATATGTTAAAATATAAATATACATTAAAAAATAAATTAAACCACACATATATTTATACATAATATATTAATAACTAATTTTAATAATTAATTTTAATATACAAATAGTATTTTTATAAAAATTATTACCTGAATAAAATAAAGGTGATTATTGGCGTTAAAATAATTAGAGTAATTTTTATATAAAATATTTAATATAATTATATTATTTTTTTAGATGATATTTATTCGTATAATTAATATAAAAGATAATTATTTTTATTTATGATACTAATAGAATGTCCATTATAAAACTGTAAATAAAAAGTAAATTTCAATTTAAAATCTTTAACTAAATTAATTTAAGATTATTCTAATCGTTTTTGTTTGAGTAGCAATTATGAAAATTGGGAATGTGGATTATGACTTGCATTCCATTACCTAATGGAATTAGCTAATCTCATCAAGTCATCATCACTAGCAACTAGCCACTAGTTACAGAGTAGTGTGCCCTTGTACTCTCTATAATGTGTGTGTATATAAGTAGAAAGTACGTGGAACAATGCTTTTTTTTAATAATTTAAATAATAAGTTAAAAAAAAAAGTTCATTTTAATTTTAAAATTAAATTTTAAATTAAGTAGATATAATTTTTATTTTAAATAATTAATAAACCTGAAATGTAACTCGTTGTTCGTATTTTTTATTGTTCATCTAATAAAATTGGTATATAATGAGATTACTTTTTATTATAAGTTGTGATTATCTTCTAGATCTCTATTATTTAATGTTTATTTTTTTAATTTACTTTTTATAATAAATTTTAACTATTTATTTTTTTTAATTTTTTTTTGACAAATTAAATAGCATTTTCAAACACCATAGCTATATTATCTATCTTTTAAGTCATAACTGCATTGTTCCCAATTTTTTTGGGTTGCCGACAACATTATTGTTTCTTAATTATGTCTATATATATTTGGGGCTAGTGATACTTGATGAAACCCATTTTTTGGAGTCAAATATAAAAATCTTCTATGAAAACTAAATTTGTACACCCTACAGTATAAATTGATGGCATATATGGATTTGTATGAGACCATATCCGATCAAATTGACTTTGGTGCTTTATATGCCAACTTCTTGGGGTCATATATAAAACTTTGAGAATTTAGTTCTATATGGATATCTGATTACCATAAATACATTAATAAATTATTATTCAAATATATATATAAAATTGAATATAATATATTAAAATTAAACTCAAATTTTAAACTCTAAATCTCATTTGCTTTTGGCTAATCTTGAACCGTAAGCTATTTAAATTCTGTTTTTAAGCTGAATAAATGAATAATATATCTTATTCTAGATGCTTTTGATAGAAAAAGAGACTTTTTAATGAATTGAATCTCAATCACCCCTATATAGCTAGCAAGCGAAAATTAAATAATATGTTAATAAATAATATGCTAATAAAGTTGTAATTTGAATATACCTGACTGATATCGAACATTATCACCTATATATGTATGGCATTTAGTATAGGAGTGATGTCAAATACAACGTAAACGAAATCACACAAAAAACAGTGGGAAAAAAATTGAATAAAACGAAATGCACGAGTGGGAATGGAATAACAGGAAACAACTGCGTCATGTTCTTGTATTATCATTGTTAGATTAAAACAATACCAAACCTACGTAATATACGTCTCACATTTTTATTCTTTCACAAAATTAAATGAAGAAATAAATGAACCCTTAATTTAATTTGTTTTCTTTTAATTTGGTTCATGTTGTTAATTAAGTACTTATTTTAATCTATGATTGGAATGGAGCATCTACCGCACTGTTCTTATGCTTCATTCGGCCTTCACTAGCTGGTTGTTGGGACCAAAAGGAGACAATATCTATTTTAATTTATCACAAGACAACTAGAATAAATGGATTCTAATTACACTATTGGAATACCTGTTAAATGCGATTAAATAGTTCATAATAGAAAATATAGCGTTAACATGTATTCTATAACCACCTAGTTTAAGAATATCATAAAACCTCTCTCAGTGGTTAACGTATAATGAGAAGCCAAATTAGAATTATTCAATAGTAGCAACAGAGTTTGGCAGGAAAAACTAACATCTACTACATTATCTCATTTTTTTTTCTTTAGTATCCGCCGTCACTACGTTTATTCAATTCAATATAGGTCCGTTTTATAAAATATATTAGGAAAATTAGTAACCAAGAATTCTTTGAAGCAAGCTAAGCAATAATAGCAGCAGCTAAAGAAGAAGAAGATGAGCAGCACGGAGAATGTGATGTGTGTGAAAGGTGCCAATGGCTTCATAGCATCATGAATAGTGAAGTTCTAGCACGGAAGAAGAAGGCTCATTTGACTCTGTTGTTGAAGGGTGTGATGGTGTTTGAAATTTTCTCTGTTTCATCTCTTGTATGTCTCTTTTCTTTCTTCTTCACTTTGAACTGCTAGTTTTTGGTGTTTTTTTTTATTCCATATTGATGCTTTGCTTAGGCATGAATACTAATTTTAATCAATCAAGAGGAGCATATATTCCATCTCTTTTGTATAGTTTGATTAATTATTAAGGTGACTAAAAAAGTGAAGAACAGAGAACCAATATGAAAATCCAACCTTTTTCTTGTTTCTTCTATAGCATTTTGCACAATGGAACAAGAAGATTATTATACTACAAATTATTCTCTGATTGGACACCTCTAACAGAAACTTTTCACTGTTGGTGCATCCAGGTTCTGAAACATTTCTGAAACTTTTCATATGGCTAATGCACATATTCAGGCATATGAGATTGATTCAGCTAGTGGAAGATATTTTATTGTTGAGAGAGTAGTGCACTTCTCTCTAGTCACAAAGATTTTGTGTTAAATATACCCAACAATCAAAATTCCACACAAGTAAATATAATTTCACTTTTTGTCCATTTCACACATATGCATTTTTTTTAAAAATTATCCTTTTTAATTTTTTATTTTTTCAAAATGTTATCAGGTGTGCAGATGATAAATCATATGTGCCAAAATTCCAGGTTTCCAAAAAAGAAAAAAAAAAGCAAAGAGTTTAGGAGTTGAGTTTATTCCTTTTTAAGTGAGCCTCAAGGAAACTATGGAAAGTTTGAAAGTAAAGAAGTTAATTAATTAAAGAGGAGTCTTAGGAGCCACCGAGCCAGCACTTTTGTTAAATTCTGGCCAGCACTTAACCATTAAAAAGAAATTGAATGATTTCACACCATTAAAAACATTATTGATGACTAAAAACTACAAAATCTATTAACCCTTAGACTTTCTCTTAATTAAATTATACTAGTTCACGGTATTTTCTACATAAAAATATTTGAGGTTAAAGTTTAGAAATTACAAGTAAGCCATATTTTTTTACTTTTGCTTATGTTTATTAATTGTTATTAAATATTACACGCATAAAATTATAAATATTAAATTAAATAAAATAATTTTAATTTATTACCTACCTAATATTACTCTTTCTAAAAACTTATGGTATTCTTCTTGCTGTGATATTTTATATACTCCTTACTCAAGGAGTAATTATTAATGGGTGACTAGTCACATAAATCTTTACATTTATATGACGAAAATAATTAAAAATTATTAAATAATTTATTATATTCAACTAACTCGTTTAATATAATATGTCTCAACATGTTAATTATAATAAGATATTTACACCAGACTAATTAAACTTAAAATTGAGGTTGTATCAAATGATTCAAATCAAATAAATACAGGGTCAAACCAATAAAAACGAGAAAGACAAGTATGGTCCTAAATATGGTGTCAGTCCTACCTATCAATTCTTGCATGTACACGTTATTATTATCAACTAATAACTATTTCTAAATAGAAACTACTTTAAAACTACTAATTATTTACTATCAGTAGTTGTTGTACACACAATCGTAGTTACTCCCCTACAAAATTTATACAAAAAAAAAAAAAAAAATTCATCTACATAATCTTTTTTTTTTTCACAATTATAAGTGATAACAACATAAACATAAAATAGATGTATATTATAAAGAGAAAATTTAAAAAACCAGCAATATTATTAAAATTTGACCAGCACTTAACTAACAAAAAAAAAGCAATATTACACCATTAGATATAAATTCACACAATTAAAAATACTAATAATAATTAAGGCTCCATTTGTTTTTAGAGACAGGACAGAACATAACACTGAAACGGAGACAATAGGATAGAGACACTAAAAATTATCTTTTGTGTATTGTGTTTGGATACGATGGACAAGACACTAATGTAATGTCTAATATTATGTTTGGATATACATGGATAAGACTAAAATATTATATGAAATGACTAAAATAGCCCTGTGATTCTAAATTTTCTACATCAATACAAATTAATTTAATAAAAAATGAGAGTACGTAGGAGTACAAACGGAACTTTAAAAAAATATTTGAAGAGGCAAAAAATTTTAATAAAAAAATATATTAATATTTATATTAAAATAAAATTTATAAATATAATTATTTTATTTTAAAATTTATTATTAATATATAGGAATACATATGGTTAAGATTAACAAAAAAAATAAATTTGAGTTTGATTAATAAAAATTTTTGTTTAAGTTAATAAGCTAAATTAATTTTAAATAAAAAATTAATTTTAAAAAAATCTATTTTTACATGAGAAAATAATTAGTTTTTGCATATAAAAATATCTTTTTATTTAAAAAAAAAACTAATTTTTTTATCTAAAAACTGATTTTTCTTTAAATTATATAAAATCAATTACAATTTATAAATTATTTTTTAACATTTTAAAAGATTAATTTTACTTTTGCTAATATTTATCTTTCAAAAGTTTTAAGATTAATTATTTTTATTACAAATCAAATAATATAATATAAGGTTAAAATGGTATTGAAGTAAAACGATAAAAAGAAAAGAATTATCTACCCCCAATAAAAAATTCTACAGAAAAGAGAGAGTATCTGAAAAAGAAAGAGATAGAGGAAGAACAGCAAGAAAAAAGTATCTCTGAATAACGCAATAGGAAAAATAAGAAGGGGTAATAGTGGAAAAAAAATGGAAAACAAAATTTATAAAATTGTCCGTGTCCACTCTTCCAAATTCCGTGTCCATCATTGTCCTTCGTGAAAGAGTGGACACAAAAGTATAAAAAACTGTCTCGGAGACAATATGTCCACTGTCCATGTCTCTGCTTCCAAACACTTTTTAAACAAGTGTTGTTCATATCTCTGTGTCCTGCCCCCGAAAACAAACGCTACCTAATTTATGGTTACAAATTATAAAATTTACTGGTCACCTAACACTCCTCTGTTATAAATTACATAATTTATCATAAAATTCACCTCAAGCCATGGATAACATAACCTAAATTTAATTATATTTCACATTGACCTATGAATCACGGACACTTTGCTGAGTTACCGTATCTACGTGTCAGACACATTTTTTATATGACACTTACTGACTCTCGTCCGGCGTGTCTGATGTGTCCAAATCGTGTCTCATTAAAAAATAAAAAATTCTTCTCTGGACACACTTGGACACACCTAAATACCATCACGTGTCAGCGTGTCCGGTCTTATTCTTAATATATATTCTTAAAATAAATTTAGATATAGTATATATTATTATTTATTAAAACAAAAAATATTTTAAATACTTGATATAATTAAAATAAGACATTAAAAATAATTTAAAAAATTAATTTATATTTTAATATCAATAAAATATTAAAATATCATTATGATTTATCTAAAAAATATTTTATATGTTATATGTATGCGTGTCTCCGTGTCATGTAAGATTTTAAAATTTGAGTGTCGGCGTGTCCTGTATCGTATCGTGTCTCGTGTCCGTGTTAGTGTCCGTGCATCATAGACATTGATAATAGGCATTTGTAGTAATTTTGTGAGAAATATCCGAATTCAAATTAAGATCTGGACATTGACAAGTCAGTTTGAAAATTATAGTGTTAGACTTTTAGTACTAAGTAGTAATGACTATAAGAAATGAATGATGCACTTGCTGTCGTCATTAGCAAACACAATTAAGAAATCTTAGATTAGATGAATTAGTCCAAAACTTTGAAGCAATCAATAGAAAAACAAGGAAGATGAGCAGCGGGGCACAAAATAAGGTGGTGTGTGTGACGGGTGGTTCTGGTTACATAGCTTCATGGATAATCAAGTTCCTCCTGCAACGTGATTACACTGTTAGAGCCACCGTTCGTGATCCAAGTAAGTGTCTTCTTTTTCTACTTAATTGGGGCTTAATTATAAATTAATTAGTATAGCGTTTTGTGAATGTAATTTGATTTATTTTAATTGGAGTAGGTAATCCGAAGAAGGTTGAGCACTTGCTGAAACTTGAAAGTGCAAAGGAGAGGTTGCAACTCTTTAAGGCAGATCTTCTAGAAGAAGGTTCTTTTGACTCTGTTGTTGAGGGATGTCACGGTGTCTTTCATACTGCTTCACCTGTTTTATCTACCGTTAAAGATCCACAGGTATGTAACAAATTCTAACTAACTTTACCCCACAACTAACAGCTCTAACTAATTTTAACTAATTTATTTTATTTCAGGCAGAATTAATCGATCCAGCAATAAAGGGAACGATTAACGTTCTTGAATCATGTGCAAAATCAGCATCAGTGAAACGAGTAGTTTTAACATCATCTTTTGCAACACTTATACATAATGGAAAGCCTAAACATCCGAATGTAATTGTTGACGAGACATGGTTTGCAGATCTAGATTACTGCAAGGAACAACGCGTACGTCCCCTCCCTTAATAATTTTCCCTAAAACTTGGTCTATAATCATACTCCATAACCATAAGAGAAAGTCTAGGAGGTCAGCAGATTTTGTGGTTTTTAGCCATCAATTAGCTATCAATGATGTTTTTAGTGATGTGAGATTGTATCTAATGGTGTAGAATCATTTAATTTCCTTTTGATAGTTAAGTATTGGCCAAAATTTAACAAAAATGCTGGCTCGCTAGCACTCCTCTACTCATAATGCATATTTATATGTGTGCTTTTCCTTCCTTAACTACAGAAGTGGTATTCATTTGGGAAAACTTCGGCCGAGAATGTTGCAAGGAAATTCCTGAGTGAAAATAATATTGACTTGGTTGTAATTAACCAAGCAATGACCATAGGCCCATTATTGCAACCAGAGCTTAATGCAAGTGTTTCTACAATTTTAGACCTACTTAGCGGTAAGAATGTTACTACATGCACACTAAAATTAATCACTATATATTTGTGTATAAATATATGTGTAATTTATCTCATTTTTAATATATATTTTATACTAGTGACTGAATTTAATGTACAGCTAATATAATTATTTATTTTTTATATTTAAACTAATAGTGACTGAATTTAATGTACAGCTAATATAATTATTTATTTTTTATATTTAAACTAATACTAGTTAACTCTCTATTTTTCATTAAACATATTGGTTCTCTAACATCTTTTACATTATTAAAAATTCTGTGTAAAAAACATTTTAAAGTAAGATTGTTAATAGAAGTAAAAGTCTTATGCTTTTACAAGTACAAAGTTTGATTCTTTTGTATGAAATTGTTGACTTGACATGAAAAGGTAGGCAAAAAACAGAGGACCAATATAAAACTTAAATCCATATGAAAACTAAAACCTATTCAAGTGGTAGATGAGGACTTTGATTTTTTTTTTTTTTTCTACGAGCTCTTATATATACTTGGTTGGTGGTGCAAGCAGGGTCAGAAACATTTCCAAATAAAACCTTTGGATGGATAAATGTGAAAGATGTGGCTAATGCACGTATTCAGGCATATGAGATTGCCTCAGCCAGTGGAAGATACTGTTTGGTGGAGAGAGTCTCACATTTCTCTGAAGTAGCCATGATCTTGCATGATAACTACCCAACAATAAAAATTCCAGACAAGTGAGTTTAACAACTTTGTTAGGAAAACAATAAAATTCAATAAAAAAAAATTACATATTTGAAATTTATGTTAGCTAATTATTTTGGTTTTGTTTTTCCCTTGATCATAGTAAGTGACTATGAATTGTATGTACAAGGACTAATGAACTAATTAAGAGATAATTAAGTTGCTATTTTTAATATCTTTCATTTTTTTTTCTAACAAGGTTTTCACAATATTATTACTTATCAGGTGTGCAGATGATAAGCCTTATGAGCCAACATTTCAGGTTTCCAAAGAAAAGGCAAAGAGCTTAGGAATTGAGTTTATTCCTTTGGAAGTGAGCCTTAAAGAAACTGTAGAAAGCTTGAAAGAAAAGAACTTCATTATATTCTAGCTAGTTCATTAGGGGAGTACATCTCAACCTTAAATTAGGCTTGCATATCAAGAACTAATTCACTACAAATTTGATTTTCATTTAAAGATTTTGTAATTATTTAATAAATTACTACATACACAAATTACTATTAGAATTTTTCACAATTATTTAGACTTAAATTATTAGATTGGATTTGTCAATTTTTTTTTATCTTATAATTTTTTTTTTTATAATCTACTTCTTTTGGGTCTGGATATTCCTTATTTTTAAATAAAATTTTATTAGATTGGGATAGAAAAAGACAATATTTTACGATAAGAATAATAAAATGAATAATAACTATAACGTTTTGGCTAAAAATAAGGATTTTGAAACAAATGAACTCATTAATTCTCTTGATTAGATTCTTTTTAGAATTATCTTTTACATTGTTAATTTTTCTCTTATAACCTATCATTTAATAACCTAAATAGAAAAATAAAAAGATTTAGTATCACTATCTAAATTAAAAGGTTAAGTACGATTTTAGTCTCTAAAGTAGGAGTTGAAATTTTTTTTCGTCTCTAACCTTTTTGTTGCTACAAAATGGTTTCTAAAATTTAATTTAGTTTTAAAATCGTCCTTCGAACTAAAATACCCTTCCCCTTTCCTTTCCCATTCCTCTTTCCCTTCTTCAAAATCAACGAGAAGCAAAGCAAAAGCAGAGCAACAATGAAACAACAGAACCAGAAGAACAACAACAACACCAACAACAATAATAATAAAATCAGAAGCAAAATCAATGTAATCAGAAGTATAAATAGAATTAGAATCAGAGTGAAACAGAAGCATAATCCACTGGTGGTACACGACAGCAAGAGCAGCTCCAATGAAAGGCCCAATTCAAAAAATTCACTGCAATGAAGAAAAGAACATGTGAAATTCAGAAAGAAATGAGTGAGAAAAAAAAGACAAACGAAGAAGACATACTTGATCATTCTATGCATGGTCTCTATTGAAGATGATGGCAGCACCAAAGTTCCTAGCTGGGTTAATCCCAGTTCTAGTGATAGGAATGATTGCCAAGTGGACCAAGAAGACAGCAAATCCGATCGGAAGCAGCGACGACCGGCGAGGAGCAGCGACGACCGGCGACCGAATGAGGAGGAGAAGCAGATCTAGAAACGGCGAGCGGCGAGCGGCGTGCGACGTCCACTCTCGCGGATTTGTTGGTGTCGACGTCGAAGAGCAGCGGCGAGATCCAGGGACCGAACGACGAAGAGCAGCGGTGGCGGCGAGGAGTAGCAGCAACGGCGGATTCTCTTTCCCCCACCTTTCCTTCCGCTTACATGATTTTAAAACAAAGTTAAATTTTAGGGACTATTTTATAGCAAAAAAAATTGTCGAAAACAAAAAAATTTTCAACCCCTACTTTAAGGACCAAAATCATACTTAACCCTAAAGTAAACATGAATGAAGAAAAATATTAAACTTCACTATTATGATGCTGTGGCAGTATTTAAAAACACTATCTACAAACATACACATAATGAAGGTAATTTTAATTGAGGGAAGAGGAGAAAATGTAAATTATATAGCGAAATATGGAAAAAAAAAATTATACTTTTTCTTAACTAGCAGAATACTTTTTTTTATGAGGGCAATACTTGATATGAAATCAGAGTTAATATTACATTCTTTAAGTATAATAGACTAAATTATACTAACAATTTCTTTTAGCTATCCAATTAAAATCAACGTTACAAGTATATTTAGAAAGCAGTTATGTTAAGAAGACAAAAAAATTAGTTAAAATTTATTTTATTTAGTATTTATTAATTATTATAATAATTTAAATATTAAATAAAATAAATTTTAATTATTTTTAATTAATTTATTTTGATTACTAAATATTTCTGTTAATAAACATATATACAATATAGTTTTTAGTCTTTTAAAATGTGTGAAAAGAATAATTCTAGAATTAGTTTCAATTAAATGTAGATAAAAATTCAATTGTAATCAACTTTACTTGATAACTAAGAATTGTTCAATAATTTAATTAATTTGACTAAATTTTTATCTAACAACTCTTAATTATTAATTTAAGGTACTTTAAGTTTCTACCTATAAATTAATATATTAGTGTTGGAAGGGAAAAACGGAGTGAATTTTATGAATGACCCTATTGTGGAACCGAAGTTGGAAGAGGAAAAACATATATAAATAACAGAAATTTAACTTTTAAAAAGTTAATGGATCCAATAATTTGTAATCTTTCATATTAAAAATAAACAATAAAAAAGAAAGAATATTAACTCATGGGCCTTGCATGCTAACAACAGTTGTTATCTATCGACACTGGAAGTTGATTTTGGCCCATCCCATGTACTTATCTATTGAAGTTTCTTGTACATGTTCACGTGTCCACCTTACCATCTAGGGAAAACCTGCCAAATATTTGGTGTTGGAACTTATATACAAACAGGATTAGGTATTCTCACAAGTTTGGACCATTAAATAGTTTTATAATAAAATATATTTTTTAAGTTTTTTTAATAATTGTTAAATAATTTTTTTTTTAAATTTAATTACAAATTAATTTTATATATTTTATTTAATTATAAAAACGATTTTTTATTTTATAAATAATTATTTTATTATAAATCTATCATATTTATTAACAATCAAGAACAAAAACAATAACGAATTAGATCTTCCATGGATCCTAATAAATTTTTTGGCTATTTCAATTGATTAAAATATTAAATTTGATTCGTCACGTTCGCGAGGAATCATAAAATTGTGTTTTCTTGAAAACCAATCGATTGGACTATCAAACCAATCGATTGAATTATAACTCAATCGATTGGATTATAGTTTACCACTAAACAATCGATTGAAAATTGCTGGACAACATGGTTTTCGCAAAAATCAATCGATTGGTCATATTACCCAATCGATTGAATGGTGTCTAAAAATGTGTTTCTTACAATTCAATCGATTGTTTAGAATTTTCAATCGATTGAATGCTTCAAAACAACCTGGGTCTCACAATTCAATCGATTGCTTTTGATACCCAATCGATTGGCATGTCCATATTGTTTTCATGAATTCAATCGATTGGGTATCAAAAGCAATCGATTGAATTGTAAGAAACACACATTTTTAGTCATCGTTCAATCGATTGGGTAATATGATCAATCGATTGATTTTTGCGAAAACCATGCTGCCCAGCAATTTTCTAATCGATTGTTTAGTGATAAACTGTAATTCAATCGATTGAGTTATAATTCAATCGATTGGTTTGATAGTCCAATCGATTTAATCTTTTAATCGATTGGAATAGCCAAAAAAATTATTAGGATCAATGGAAGATCTAATTCATTCGTTATTGTTTTTGTTCTTGATTGTTAATAAACAGGATAGATTTATGATAAAATAATTATTTATAAAATAAAAAATTGTGTTTATAATTAAATAAAATATATGGGATTAATTTATAATTAAATTAAAAAAAAGACTATTTAGCAGTTATTAAAAAAACTTAAAAAATATGTTTTATTATGAGACTATTTAATGGTCTAAACGTTCTGAGACCACCGAATTCGGTGCCTATCAACAGATATGTTCTGTAACAAAAAAAATAATTTTTTTTTTAATTTTTTTAACATTATTGATAGAAAAATATTTAAAATTATAAAATAAAATATGTTATTAAATTAATAACCAACTAATAAGTAAAAACAATAAATTTTAATTATTCCTAACAATTCTCTTGGCGATATATAAATGCGGAGGCGAGGCAACATGCAAAGGGAAAGAGAAAGTGAAGGATAGAAGAATGGAGAGAAATGGAAATGGAAAGGTGGTGTGTGTGACTGGTGGTTCTGGTTACATAGCTTCATGGATTGTCAAGCTTCTCCTTCACCGTGGTTACACCGTTAAAACCACCCTTCGCGACCCAAGTAATTTAATTATATTGCCCTCTCCCTTTAATTAGCTTTCCTTCCACATTTATGTTTGTCTTAGCTCCTCCATTTTAGAGTATCGATTTGTTTGGTGAACACGCATGCAGGTAATCCGAAGAAGGTTGAACACTTGTTGAAGCTTGATGGTGCAGAAGAGAGGTTGCACCTCTTTAAGGCAGATCTCTTGGAAGAAGGTTCATTTGATTCTGCTATTAGGGACTGTCATGGTGTCTTTCATGTTGCTTCACCTGTTCTTTTGGATGTGCAAGATCCACAGGTTCGCCCATTAAAAAAAAATGAAAAAGTTTAAAGGACCAGGAAATTTAATCAATAATCCAACATTTTTAATTTAGTAGCTCGTTATCTCATACTTTTAACTAACACTTTTAAATATTATTAGCTAACTATTAACTAAAATTAATAACTGAACTGGTCCTATAATATTACTCATATTTAAAAAAAAAAATATTAGTTAAACAAATTATTTCGTAACTAATTTTAACCAAATCTTTCTTTTTCTTTATGTCTCTTATCCTTCTCTTCTTTTTTTTTAACTAAAATTTTTTGTTATCAATTCTTAAGTTACTAAACCAATTTAGTTGAACTTAATTATTAAAATAATTTAGTCATATAATATTATCGAAAAATAAAAATAATAGGTGAAAATATTTGGTTATATAGCATCACTGTATTGAAAATATAATTTTTTTTAAGTTTTTAATATATTGTAATAAAGTTACAATTTTTTGTTTTAATTTTTCTTTTAAAATCCTATTCTAAAACAGATGAATTGAGCCTTTAGTTTTATCCGGGGTTAATAAATATATAACAACTTTTGTGTCCACAATTTCTAATTTCAGAAAGAACTAATTGATCCAGCAGTGAAGGGAACAATTAATGTTCTTAAATCATGTGCAAAAACACCATCAGTGAAGCGAGTGGTGTTAACATCTTCCATGGCTACAAATCTATATAGTGGAAAGAATAGAACTACTCCCGAAGATGTTGTTGATGAGACACTCTTCTCTCTTCCAGATATCTGTAGGGAATCACAGGTAGTTTCAAATCAAATCAATAATTGGAAGCTTATTTTATTATATTAGCCTTATCAGTGGAAACACATGATGATTAATTAATTAATTATATTAATCAAGTGCGCATTATTAGTTAATTAATTAAGTGTATTATTATTTGTTTTCAAACTTTTCTAATTTTCTTATTTTGTGTTGCGTACTTGCGATATGTGTTCACAATGCAAAGATGTGGTACTGTCTTTCAAAAACATTGGCTGAGGATGCTGCATGGAAGTTTGCAAAGAACAACAACATTGACATGGTTTGCATTAACCCAGGAATGGTGGCTGGCCCTCTCTTACAACCACTCATTAATTATAGCGTTACACCAATTTTAAACCTAATTAATGGTAGTAATCAAATATTTTTATTTACTCCTCAAATTGAGTTATTTCTATTTTAGTCTCACTAGCTATGTCTACATTTCTTACAATATATATTATTTTGACATTAGTAGTTTTTTAACAATTAAACACATATTTTTCTTGCTTTAGTATTTAAACAAAAGTAAATGCATAATTATTAGTTAATAACAACTGTATTTTTATATAAGTGTAAAAAGTTTTTTTTTTTGGACTGAACTATAATAATATAGACAATTAACAAAATATATATTGGATTAAATGTAAAATTTTTAATTGAGAACCGTTAGATAAACATTTAGTCAAACATAAAAATTATTTAATGATTTTTAACTAACAACTTTACATAAAAATAATTGTACGTGAGTTTTCATAAAAATATATATTCATAAAAACTCACGTACAATTATTTTTATGTAAAGTTGTTAGTTAAAAATCATTAAATAATTTAATATGTTTGACTAAATGTTTATCTAACGGTTCTCAATTAAAAATTTTACATTTAATCCAATATATATTTTGTTAATTGTCTATATTATTATAGTTCAGTCCAAAAAAATATATATATATATATATATATATATAGGTGAACTCTACCATACCTTCTCTAAAATAAAGGGTAAATTACCCCTTGTGATATATACAATAATTATTGATAAATTATCCTTTCATTAAAAGGAATTAGAATTTTAAAATTGGAGAAGAAGAAATGTATTTGGTGGAATAATGAAAATGACATTGTTATCAATAATCAAGAGAAACATAGCGTCAATTAAAAAAGAAAGAGAAGATAACGTGGATCTTAAAACTCTAATAGAAAGATAATTATCAATAATCACTGTATATATCACAAGGGGTAATTTACCCTTTATTTTAGAGAGGGTACGGTAGAATTCACCATATATATATATATATATATATATATATATATATATATATAATTTAATTGGAACTTAGAGTAGAATCATATCAATTGTTAATGGTTATAATAAAAGTGCTAGAATATGAGTGTGTTACTTGTAAATATATCTGTGGTGATAGATTTAGTTTCATGATTTTGTCCATGTGTTTAGTTCCATCATGTGAAAGTAAAATTACATTTTTGCCCCTAGAAAAGAGTTATTTATATATTGCTTATAATTGGAAGCGTTTGACGTAAGTGTTCAGGTACAAAGACATTTCCAAATTTGTGTTATCCATGGGTGAACGTGAAAGATGTTGCAAACTTTCATATTTTAGCATATGAAGTTGCTTCAGCTACTGGAAGATATTGTTTGGCCGAGAGAGTGGTGCATTTCTCTGAACTTGCCAACATGTTACGTAATCTCTACCCGACATTACAAATTGCAAATAAGTACGTAAACCATTTAATTTCTCCAACTCCAACCATATTTATAATCAGTGATTTTCATATATATCGTATGTGTATTTTGTTAAAAGAGTTTTGTGTTGAAGGTGATGTAAATCTAATTATGTATTATAGTATATGAAAAGCGAAATTAAAGATGTTTTATAATTATTTCTAAATATTATATTTTTATTCCATATTTCTTTTCAAAGTGGCATAGCTTTAGTTTATTATAATATCTTAGAATTTTTCTTACTCTTTCATTTTACTCATCTTCGCGTGCGTTTATTATTTTTAGTTACTTTATACTTTTTTATTTTATTATGTTTAACAGATATAATTGAATTATATATAAACCTAATTTTTGGACAGGTGTGAGAACGATGAGCCATATGTGGCAACATATCGGGTTTCAGAAAAGGCTAAGAACTTGGGAATTAGATTTACTCCTTTGGAGGTGACCCTTAAGGAGACCGTGGAAAGCTTTAGAAAAAATAAGATATTCAACTTCTAAATTCGTCATTTCCTCCGTTTGAAGAATAAATGTTGATAAAATGCCATTATGTACTGTATATGTGTGTGCTTCATGTTGATTTTTTTTTTAATAATCGATACATCCATCGTCAAATAAGATCAGATAACTAAAAACTCTGTTGCTAATATCAAACTATAAGGCTTGATTCGAAATCAAAACATGTTAATATAAAAAATATTATTTGTATATTAAAATTAATTATTAATATATTTGTATATAAATATATATATAATTTATTTTATTTTAATATATATTTTATATTAATAATTAATTTTAATAGTTAATTTTAATGTATATGTATCATAGTTGGGTCAAATATATATACTGCTTGATAAGCTATCTGATTATATGTAGGTACGGCTATTAGATGTTAGTATGAATGAATCCTTAATTACGGTAACTTGACTACTTAAGACATAAGAATGACGGTCTTTTAACTGATGTATCATTTTTTTTAAATTTAATACTAAAATATATTTCTTTTAAAATTAATTATTCAAATATTATGTTTTTATAGAATAAAGTATTATTTTAATATTAAGTATTTGAAATAAATTCTAATTTGATAACATTTTTAATATTTTATTTTTATTCTAAAAATGTTTAAACAAATTTTAATATTCTTTTACTATTAAATTTGATATGAATAGTTAATAAAATGGGTGATATTTTTTGTTTTATCAAGGATAAAGTCGTTTTATTTTATTAGAAATAAATTTATGGTCCATATTTAGACACTAATTGAAGAATAATATTGGAAATGTTCCACCAAAAAATAATTAAGCTTACAATAGAAGAGTAAAGGTCTCAGGAGAGGGAGAGACATCTCTAAGCTTGAGATTCATTAACCGCAAAGCTTCTTCCGCAATTAGGAGGGGAGAACTTCTGTTTTCCTTCAAAAACAAATTCATTTCTAACCGTCCAATTCAACCAAGTTGTAATAGCTGTCAAGTTCCTCTTCTTTCCGTTAGCGTCACTGAACCATTCGAGCAATTTCAACCACCATTGCCATGGGAAGTCCGTGTGAGATAGAATAGGGAGGCCGCAAGCATACCAAGCTTCAACTGCGTTCAGACAAGCCCAGAGACAATGAAAGATCGATTTTTCTTCACTGTGGCATCTTGGACAAATCGATACTACTGTTTGAATTCTTTGGCCCAATTTCTGTTTTACAGATAAACCGTCATGCATGACTTTTCATATAAAATTTTTAATCTTTGGTTGACATCTGAGTTTCTAAATGGCTGTCCATAGTTCTTTCTTTCTACAGTGTTCTGGAAAAAAATCTGTTGGAGGATAAAAAAATTGAAAGCCCACACCATAACCAGAAGCTATTGTATATGTCCTAGATTTTTCTTTCATCCAGGTAATTCTATCCTCCTCCTGGTGAATTGTTGAATTTAGAATAGCATTTGCAATTGCTGGATTGAATGCCTCACGAATTAGTATCTGATTCTATGTTTTGTCTGGTAGCATCAAATTTGAGACCCATTCTAGTCTTCGACCCTCTGGGTTATTAGGATTAGGAGTAATTTTTTGAAAGTCTCTTAACTGTAGGTCTTGCTGAATCCTAATTGTACTACCTCTACCAATTTGCCATAAGATTTCTTTTTTTAGCACTTTTCGACCCTCCAAAACACTTCACCAGCTCCAAGATGGGTTGTTCCCAATCTCCGCATTTAAAAAATTTGAGAACTTAAAATATTTACTCTTGTACACCTTATAATACAGAGAGTGTGGCTTAGTTATCAGTCTCCACCCTTACTTTGTTAACATTGCAAGGTTAAAGGCTTTAAGATCTTTGAAGTTAAGACCCCTTGAGATTTAGATCTACAAGAAATTCTCTATCCTATCCAGTGCATCATTCTTTCCGAGCCTCGCTATCCCCACCAAAATTGGAGCATGAGCTTTTGAATTTCATCAACCAGTGTCTCTGGCAGTTTAAAAGAACCACTACAAGAAAATGGAACATTTGTAACAAAAAAATTGTATCAAATTTAAAATTGTTATAAAAAATTAATATTTTTTAATAATAATTTTTTATTGTTACAAAAGAATAATGTTTTGTAACAACCTGTTTTATTTTGTTACAAATTATGTTAGTTTTTGTAACGATATAGTATTTTATTACAGAATATTGTAATATTTTGTAACAAAAAAAAAAACAAGTTACAAAAATTTAAAATATTTTGTAACAATTTTTTTTTTGTTTAAAAAACTCCAATTATTTTGTAACAAAATTTAATATTGTTTGTAACAAGTTAATTATTTGTCACAAAATATAAGTATATTTTATAACATTTTTTTTCAAAATGTTAAACACTTTAAGAGTAAAAAAATTGTGTATATATTTTTTTAAAATAATTTTATTTTATTTCAAAAATTAAAATTTTTTATATAATGTATGTATTCATTAATTTTTAAAAATTATAAATATTATTTTACTTTCTTCTAAATAATTAATATATAATTTTTATTAATAATTAGATTTTTATACTACAAATTTTTTAATAATTAGTGGAGATTTTTTAGTGAGAATTTTTAAAAACTTACACAAAATATTTTATTTGTGTCAAATTATAAAACTCCTCTGCATAATTCTAAAAATTCTCCCACTATTACACATAATTAAAATTTTTAACTCCCTCCAAACAAACCCTAAAGCTCTCAGCCGTCGCAGTGTGAGAGAGAAGATCTCGTGAAAATGTGCAAGAGGCTAGCTTTAACCCTAAAGCTCGCAGCCGTCGCCGCCTCCATCGCCGCCGCCATCACCACCACCATATCTGTAAGACCCGGAACTTTTGAAAAATCTTATTATGATCAAGTCTCAAATCATATAGTTATTTATAGTCTTAATTTCAGAATATTATTTTATTAAAGATAATTAGAGCAAATTTTGATTAATTAAATTTGAAATAAATTAGGATTATTATCTAATTTTATAATTATTAGATTATTTCCTATATTTAAATTATAAAGTTGGTAATTATGAAATAATAAGAATTTTATATGGTTTGGACTAAATAATTAATATTTAAAATATTAATACCGCTGCTTTGGAAAATAGAGAAATTAATTATATTATTTCTAATTTTTGGATTTGAACATTTTATTGAAAGTCATTTATAAAATTGATGAACAAATAGTATTTTTATACATTATTATTGTTGGAGTAAAATTTATTCCTAATTATTATATTATCCCCACTTTTATTTGAAATTACAAAACTAACCCTAGACCTATTTTTACTCAAAATCCTAATCCACCCTCACTCATCTCCCAGCCGCAGCCCTTCCCCAGCAAACTCATCAAGCTTGAAACACACACAACATCACCGAACTCAAGAAACATAAAGGGTAGAAAGGAGAGGGATTCACAGGAAAAAGGGGAGGGGAGAGTGAGGACGGTGCCGGCGGGCGTCACTGCCGCCACGCCGTTGTGTCGCTCAGAGAAGAGAGAGGTGCGAGCCGAGGAAGGACAAGGAGGAGAAGGCCGCGCTGTTGCCACCGTCGTTCGGTCTGTCCATGAGCTGCTGCCAGAACCGCACGAGGAGGAGCGTCGCCGTTCTGTGGAGCCGTGTTGTCGCTGTTCAACCCACTGCCGGAGCAGAGACGCACGAGGGAGGAAGCCGTCGCGAGGAGGATGTCATCAGTGCGAGCTCGCGGAGGGAGAGAGGGAGCCCGCAAAGTCGCTGCTGAGCTACCGTTGATGCGAGGAACAGAACACGCGAGAGGGATTTGAGGCTGCGCTGTTAGATGCTTTTGAATCCGAGGAACAGAACCTCTTCTGCTTCTGCTGTCATGCCGTTGTCTGCCCCTCTGGACGTCGCTGCTTTTGAATCGTGTCCTGTCACTCGGATACCACTGCTATGAAGAGGCATTGATGAGGAAGAAGCACAAACCCTCCACCAGCAATACCACTGCTATGAAGAGGATGATGAGGAATCCTTATGAGTATCACCACGATCTGGGTTAGTTTCCTCTTTTTTTCCTATTTGTTAGTTATGACTGCCAACTGTTTAATATAATGATGGGTTTCCTTTGTTAATTTCTTGCATTTTGTATAAGTTGCTAGAAAGAACAGTTAGTGCTGTATTAATTTGTGTCTATTATATAAAATGCATAGCACAGTAATATGATTTCTGCTGCTAATGCAATCCGTGATTGATTTATTTCATGTATGAATTACACACTTATAACTGATAATCTCATTGTGGGATTCCAACCACAGAAGCCTGAAGACATCAATCACCTCAAGAAGGAAGAAGGTGTGACATACATTCTGAATTTGCAGCAAGATAAGGATGTAGAATATTAAGGAATAGACTTGAAGTCGATAAAAAGGAGGTGTGACGAACTCGATGTTCGACATATGAGGAGGCCGGTAAGTAAGAAAGCTACAAACCTGTATTTCAGTCAATTTTGTTGAGAAAATAGACTCCCACTCTCTGAATTTTATAAAAGTATATACAACAATGCCAACTTATCTTGCTTAATGGCATTGTCATGAGATAGAAATTTTAATTTTTCCTATCTGGCTAATACAATGTATGGCTAAGTCAAGGATCCATATACTTTTGGTGCAATTGACATTGCACTTTAAAAGTGTTAGAAAACCTTTTTCTAAAAGAGTTGTGAGTTTGTTAAATGCTTTGCTTGCTTTTCTGAGACTGGATTATAATTCATAACTTGATATATTTTATAAATCTATTCTATAAGGCAATAGACTTTGATCCAAACTTCTTGCGAAATATTCTACCTAAAGCAGTCTGATCATTGGAATGGGCAATCTCAGAGGGAAAAGGAAGAGTTTATGTGCATTGTACTGCTGGACTTGGGAGAGCACCAGGGGTGACAATAGCTTATTTGTTCTGATTCTATGACATGAATGTGAGTTCTAAACTTCCACCTATCTTTGATTCAAGAAATGATTATCAAATTTGATATTGTTAAGTGTAATGTTATGGTTGCACTAATTTTCTAGCTCATGTTATGGAAAAACAGTATTTTTAATATGTATGACAGATTAGTTCACAATTTCTTAAAAAGTCTTAATTATCAAGAAAAGAATGTGTTGTCTTTCTTGTGAATGAATTGTTATGGAATCCATGCCTGATGAGATAACAGCTTCCCTTATACAATGCTTGATAATGTAGCTTAGTGTATTCAATTGATGGTGGAGTAATGTGTGACCGTGACTTATATGGAAAGAGGGATATAGAGTGTTGATCTTGTTGTGGCCCTGAAATCAGGAATAGGCTTTGAACTTTTGGGATAATTTTGGACTCAGATACATAATGGGGATAGAATAGAATAGGATTCTATCTTTTAACACCAAAAGTTGCATTCTTATTCAATGCAAAAGCTGATGGATGATGCTGCAGCAGCAACACTAAGCTCTGAGGTGTTGCTTATTAAGCTAATTAATGTGGCAAAGTTATTATGAACATACAAAAATTGTGCTGCATCTTACTCACTATGCTTCACCAACTCTGATGGTTTTCAGTGGCTAAGAGAAGGGGGGTTGAATCTTAGCCCCTTTTTCTTTCAGTAACACTTGCTGGTCGTGAAACAACTTTTGGAGACTTTTTGCCTTTTTGTCTCGTCACCAGCCACGAGACTTTTTTTTTTGTCTCGTACCCAGCCACGAGACTTTTCTTTTTGTCTCGTTGTTCAGCACGAGATATTTTTTTCAATTTTATCTCCAGTGCAGCAGAAACAGAAATGGAGTAGAAGGGAGAGAAAATTACACTCAGATATATCCTAGTTTAGCTGCTAAGTGCAGTGCAGCCTACATCCAGTCTCCATCACAACAATGATAGAATTTCACTATAATCATCTTTGATTACAAACACCGATTCTCCCTAGGAACTATCCTTCCTATCCGGGACAAGTCCAGAATCTAAACCCCAATCCTGAACTTGACTTGGTCACTGCCAAGCTTTCCAACTGCTAAGTGCTAACCCAACTTGCAAGGGAATTCCCACAGAATCATGAAACACAACATATATGTACAAAGGACCTCTAAGGACATCTATGGCTTTTTCTTTTAATTTTGCACTCTCTGCCTTTTTTCACTCTATGGCTTTTTCTTTACAAACCTCACTGTTTGCCTTTTTTCATGAGACTCAAGATAGACAAAATTAAACAGAAAAATTACAAAATAAAGAACATTAAAGGAGAAGAACTTCTGTTATCTTAGGTAGCTATGAGAACTCTGTGCCTTGCACTCTCACTCCTTGCTCCTTGCCCTGGCTGTTCACCCTTACTTATAGGGAGAAGCCTCCACGGTTGGAACTAAACAAACCAAGCTAATCTTCTTCTTCTTCAAACCAGAACCGGTTCGGCCAGAGAGAGAGAAGAGATAACCCATGCAAAACCCAACATGTAATTACCTCTAGTCCTTCCTTGGTCACCAATCTTCATCAATCCGAGCCCTCCATCCTTGCCTTGCTCTCCAAGATGGATTCTTAGCCCTTGATGCATGCTTGATGATGATGGCTTCATCTGCTCCAATCTCTGCCTCTTCCATCACGTAGCCACTGTAGCTACCTCCTGTGGTGGTTGAGCAAGATCAGAATCAAGCCATCCTCTCCAAGGATCTTCTTCTCTGACCGGGATCTTCTCTTCCATTTTTGGGTATGGAGAAGCCAAGATCTCTTCACTAAATCTTACCATAAGTGATGAGAATCTTAGTCACAACATACTTTTAGTTTTCTTTTTCTTGCCATCATTGTGATGGTCTTGTTGCTTGCACTTTCTTCTTTTCGGTGACTCAATATTTCTTCCATAGTTTGCTGTGTAATGACTGAAAACAAGAAGCAAGGTGAGAAAGAGAGGAAAGAGAAATTTGAACACTAACTAATAGATTTTGACAAAGTAAATTAAATTTTCACTTCCCTTGCATTAGGTAGCCTGTAGCATTGATGATGTCCATCAAATGAATAGCTAACTCTCTCTCATATTTCCAATGTAAGTTTAATTCAAGTTAAATGAATTTGAAATCCATATGATGAAAGAGTGAGATCCGTTGGAAGCAATGGAATTTTGCTTTCTTTGCTTAATGGTTTCGGACCATGCAAGCTTGCCTTCAAGCAATTTAGTTTTGGGCTTAGTTCAACATGGTTCTGGCCCAATTAATCACAAATTGCTTCAGCCACTTAATATAACATACTTTGAACAAGGCTAAAAAGCACATTGGGCTTGCAGTAATAAATCAAGCTGGCCCAATAAAATAATTCAGCCAACATAATCATATTTAACATCAAGGCTAAAGGTAAGATGCATATATGGGCTTGCAACTTTTTTTCTATATTTTCGGCCCAATTAAAATCTGTATGAACAAAATTATCAATCAATACATATGAATTAAAAAATAAATTGACAATTTTGTAATTTAATCAAATTAATAATATTTGTTCATCATCAAAATAAATTTAGAGTTTTCCAAACTCATCAAACTCTATCTCAGTATATATCTTCTCTTTTTTATTTTTCATTATATTTAAATATATATGTTGTCAATTAGTGAACATAACTTAAGTGAATTATGATATTTTATTGCATGGACTTGATTCATTGTAGGGTGTTTTGTTTTCCTTTTTCTTTTTCTCCTTGATTTGAAAGAAAAAAAATTGATGTTGTATATATCAAACTCCATCCTTAGGTGAGACCTTGAATCTTTGTTTTACCTTAGGATGGATTCTTTACCAGTATTTCATTTATTATTTATTTTTTGGTCATTATTGGCAGTCTTCAGAAGACATGGGGTGACATGTACTGCCACTGAAAATGATGTAGATGTTTTGATAGCTGCATATGCATTTCGTCTTAAAATTTTGCATGAAAGGGGACTTAATCTGTTAAACAAGGAAGGTATGGGCTTCCACTACTTATATGAATTTGATGACTTATTGAAAATCTTACTTCAATTCTACTTATCAAACCATTTAACATGCAGCAGAAAATGATAAAGCAAAGCGTGTTCATTCTACTGACAAGAAACTCTCTCTTCATAGTCAGCATGCAACCATGATCAATGGTTTACAAGGTCGTCACCCAAATTAGAGGATACATTAACTTGTTTGGTAGATACAATGAACTGAATTTATTTATTGAATTTTTAATTAAATTTTGCTTGTGTAATAGATGTGCTCAAAGAAAAACTTGAAGAGCAACAAATACGGAAAGAGGAAGAATTAGCTAGAGTGAAAGCTCAACAAGTCGTACTCTTTCATAGCGCGTTTTGACGATGAACGAAACTAGACAATTAAAGGTACTCCTAAAATTGCTTATAGTTTTAATACATATTCTTAGATGATTCATATATTATTAGTATAGCTTAATTGTATATGGATCTATTTATTATATTTTACTTGTGTCATGTTGATAAATGATAAATGTTCTATTATTTGGTTTGATAAATTTAGTTGTGTATTGGATGAGACATAATTGGTTGCTTTTGTTGGAACCGTAGACAGTGGAAATATCCAAGTTTTAGGGGAGGTTCTGCCAAAATTTTTCTAAACATTTTGGATAAAAGTTAATGGAAAAAATTATAATTAGTGTTATATCTTGTTTCTAATTTTTTGTTTCGATTTTTCTTATTTACAGGAGTGCTGAAATGGTGACCACATGCTACCTTAAGGGCTCAAGAATATTTTGATTCATAGAGACACTAATCTATGTTAGAACTTTTAACTTTTGGTTGAAATTATGCAAGACATATAACTTGTAGAACTAATCAATATACTCACTAATGTTATTTTGTTTTAAAACAATTTTAGCTAAAAAGATCTTGTTTGAATTATCTATGTTTTTGCATATTATATAGATGTAGACTTCGCTTATTAAAATAGTTAATATATTAGTTAATTTAAAAAATAATTTAGTAAATTATGCATGCAATTTGTATTAAAAAAATTGTTACAAAATAATTAATTTACTTTTGTAACTAAAGAAAAAAAATGTTACAAAATTATGTTACATTTTGTAACAAAATTTTATGATAGAAAAAAATAGATTGTCACCAAAAATACCTTGAATATCAAAATTTGTTACCACTTTTGTAACGGCCTCTGGTTTTTTGTATCAGAAAAATTTGTTACAAAATATCATTTTGAATTGTAACAGTTCCATTTTTTGTTACAAAAACTTTTTGTAACGGGACATACTGCAACGGCTCCTTAGTTTGTTAGTCTTTAAGATTGGTTGCTATTTTAGTAATTTTTTTATAGTGTTTGTTGTTCTCTTCTCTTTTTCACTTCAAATGTAATTTTTCAATTGTGATTAAAAATTCTATTATATTATTGTCATGTCATTAAATTTTGTGCACTACAAGAAAGTTGTCAGATACTGGTAAATTTATCAAAAAATTTGCCGTAATCTGTTTATCGTCAGATTTAACGACAGAATAAATTCGACAGTATAAATCTCGCTGGTAATTATTTACCGGCAAATTTAGGGACGAATATAAACTTTTAGTTGCAAAATTCTGGAGTTTGTTACTGTCGGATTTTCTTTTGGTAAATTCGATGGTAATATATTATTTAATATTAATAATTAAATTATTACTTATTAGTAGATTTAACCGACGGTAAACTTAAATTTTAATCTTTTTTAAAAATTTATTTGAAAATTTAATATATAATTTTAAATAGAAACAGCGACAACTTATTTATTACTTTAGGTGACACAACTGAAAAACAGAAGATTAACTAAACAAGTTTCTTTTATCTCTTTTCTTCTACTTTAAAACTACTTCATTCATAAATGGAATCTACAACTTATATGGGAGCTAAACAATAACAATGATAAATAAAAAAACTAAAGATCCAAAAAATAATTCCTATATAATTTACAATTCCAATTCAACAAATCACAAAATCATCAAATTGAATAAACTCTTACATCCTAAACAAATTACAAAATCATAGAGAAGCTAAAAACAAAAAATAACAAAACATAAAGAAGTTAAAGTCGAAGTATTTCCTATACCTTGCTATAATACTATTCAAATTAACAAATCAAGAGATCAATCAAAATGCACTAAAACCCCAGTAACTTACTCACAATTTTGTTGAAGTTACTTACTTACTCCGCTGGCAATGATGACACCAACGATAATCAGAACAAGTGTGAGATATGTGAGTCAAATCTCCCTCTTAAACGTCATTAGGTAAGTAAAAACGACAATGAAAAAAGATGTTGTGGCAACAATTGCTTGGTTAAACGACACAAAAAGGTACCTCAACAACACATTTTCAAACACAATAAAGACACAGAAAATAAGACTCAAAGTAGAATCTTGAAGAACTGAATAAATATTAGCAAAAAATTTAACAAATCAACAAGAACCATAACAACAATAACTACAAGAACTGAACACTTATTAGCAAAAAATTTAAGTAATCAAGAACAATAACAGCAAATAAATTTAATAACTACAAGAACTGAACATCTATGCAACAACAACATAACAATTAACAAGAAGAATCAGCAACAAGAAAAACAACTAACAGAGGCTGAAGAAGAACAATCAGCGACGAGATGTTGAAGACTTGAATCGAATAACAGAGTCATGCACTATACCTAAAAGCCAGAAAGAATGGAGCTAGAGGCGAGTAGGTCTGAAAGGGACGGCGACGAGAGGCATAAGACGACAACAAAGTGACTATAGAGCTCGCAGAATAGCAGACAGAGGAACTCGCAGTTTGAAGCTCTGGGAGAGGAAGGAGATACACCGTTGGAGAGGAGAAACACAACTCCAGCAACAGAGAGAGCTGCAGCAGTAGCTCTTCTAATGGTGGCGAAGATAGAGGGAGCAACTCCATTTGAGGCAACGAAACATGATATAGACGACTTAACGCATACTTTGGAGGAGAATGGAGGTGGACATCATTGGCGGAGGGGCTATCGGAGATAGTTGCAAGGGAGAGAGAAGAGAAAGGAGAATGAGGAAGAGAAAAGAGTGTTCTCAAAAGTGAGGGGAGAGGGCCGCGCATTTTGAATTTTAATTAGATTTATCGTTGGATTTACCAGTGGATAAATCTGACGGTAATGCATTGCGTATGACCAAAACAAAGCGTTCCATTAATTGACCTTTACCGGAGGATAAATCCGTCGATAATTGTGACGGTAATGCTCGCGCCAATTTTTCTTTTTCTCTTCAAAATATTACCGGCAGATTTACTGTCGAAAAATTTAATCCGTCGACAACTTTTGTACCCAACAAATTTATTGTCATATCCAACGATAAATTTGACAGTATTCAGCATTTCTTGTAGTGGTGAAGAACGTGATACAATTGTTGATTTATTTATTTATTATTTAAAAATAAAAATTTAAACTCTCAACCAAATAATCAAATAATAACTTATATTTGCTTTTATTCTTAGTATATATCTTCTCTTTTTAATCACTCTTAATAATTTCTTTCGTAAATTATTAATCATAGTTGTAAATTTCTTGTAATAATTATAAATTCGTGGAGACAATAGAAAAATTAATATATTGTATGTTAAAATAAGTAATTAATGATTGGATAATATTAAGAATATAAATAAAATAATAGTGATTAATAATAAACTCTATTTTGAAGGGAAATAGAAGTTATGAAAGTGTAAACATTCACTTTTAGTATATTAAGGTTGATGATTTCACAACGTTTATATATATATATATATATATATATATATATATATATTATAATGGCTTATTAAATTTAATTTTTAAAAGATAATTTTTTATTATTGTAATATTTATATTTGATAAATTAAAATAAAAATAATTTTCAAAAAATACAAACAATAATAACTAATCAACTGTACGAAAAACTCAATTATTTGGTGGGCTGTGATTAATAACCAAGTATAATTGACATGTTACCAATTAGATATTATATTTCTATAATACGACTAAATTATAAAGGATGCTTGAAGGCTAAAGCATTATTTTTTTTTGAAGGAATTTGATTCGTTTAATTATATGTTACATTTTTAAATAGATTTTGAAAAAGTGTAAGAACCAACTATATCATAAGCCAATTTAAATAAATTTTTTTGTGTTTTTAGTTTTAAATTTTGAAAAATTAGAAGTAGTGTGATTTTTTTTTTATATAACAAATTTTCGATTTTAAAATTAGTTAGTTCTAGTTAGTTATACTCTTAATTAATTTTTTAGCAAAATTCAATAAAAATTTAAGTACGGTTAATTTTATACGAATAACTTAAAAACAGTTAGATATAACAATTTAATCAAATATATTAAATTATTTAATAATTTTTAACTATCAATTTCAAATAAAATTAAATGAGTTTTCACATTTATTTTAACTTATTAGTGAAATCTGAAATCTCACCAAAATTAGAAGGGGACAAGAAAAGAAGACAGCAGCAAAATCCGGAAAGAGCTGAACAACAAAGGAAGAGACTGAGAAAATGAGCAACAGCATCGCTGGAATTGGAACTGGAAATGGAAATGGGAAAGTGGTGTGCGTTACCGGCGCTTCTGGTTACATAGCGTCATGGATAGTCAACCTCCTCCTTCAACGTGGCTACACTGTTAGGGCCACCCTTCGTGATCCAAGTCAGCCTTATTAGTTACTAATTCACTCTCACTTATTAATAATCACTCCTTAATCTCAATTTTAACCGAACGTCTCAGGTAATCCAAAGAAGCTTGATCACTTGCTCAAACTCCACGGCGCAAAGGAGAGGTTGCAGATCTTTAAGGCGGACCTTCTAGAAGATGGCTCCTTTGACTCTGCCATTGACGGTTGCGATGGTGTCTTTCATACTGCTTCGCCTGTTACGCTTCGGGTTGTCAATGACCCGCAGGTTGCTTCTTTCCATAATTCAATTCGTTCATCTCTTGTTGATAATCCCCTTTTTGCCGCTACTGTCTTTGCTGTATATAAATATAGAGACAAACTCTTTTTAGATAGGCAAATATTTGTAGAGACAGAAATTTTATTGTTTAATTTTGATGTACGGACATGAAGCTTTATATAGTAATCTAATCAAATTAATGTTTGGATAATTTTTAAGCAGCTAATTTAAAAATTAGTTGCTTTTGCTGGCATGACAATATACGATTATATATATTTGTAATTTCTGAAAAATTGAAAGCAAAATATATCTATTTCTATTTCTATGGAATCTAATACAACTTATGAGAATTACATGTCCGAGTTGATATATTCTAAGGTGCTTATTATTTATTTGTCTTACCTACAAAAGAAGAAAGGTTAAATTACACAGACCTCTCTGTTAAGCTTAGATGATATTAGATATGACACTCCTTCATTTGTCAATGCCAAATTTTATTAAATACATGGATACTAAGTATATAACTTAAAACCTCAAGAGAGGTTAGTTTTTTTTTTTTTTTTTATCTTTACAAATGAAAAGGTGTTATGCATAATGTCCTTGAGAGGAGTTCTATCTAATTTCCATTGCCCTGTCCTTTTGAAACAAGCTCAGTTGCCTATTATTCACTTTTCTTTTGTTTCTTTGCTTCAGGCTGAATTAATTGATCCAGCAGTGAAAGGAACCTTGAATGTCCTTCAATCCTGTGCAAAATCACCATCGGTGAAACGAGTAGTATTGACATCTTCTATTTCTGCGGTTCTATTTACAGATAGGCCTTTAACTCCCGATGTAGTGGTCGATGAGACATGGTTTTCAGATGCTGATAACTGTACAAAACTAGAGGTTTCGTGCTATGCTTACTAGAACTCATTCAGAAATGAACTACAATTAGAACTTTTTGCCTTGTATAATATGTTAGCAATTTATCTGATTTTCTTGCCATTTCCTATTTGAATTGTCAGAGATGGTATTCACTTTCAAAGACTTTAGCAGAGGATGCAGCCTGGAAATTTGCAAACAAGAACGGCATTGACATGGTTTCTATTTTACCATCAATGGTAGCAGGACCTCTGTTACAACCAGAAGTTAATGAAAGCGTTGAGCCAATCCTAAGCATAATAAATGGTAACTTATATTCTAATGAATTTATGATGTATCAAAGTTAAAATCCAAAGAACATTGTAGTCAATTGATGTAATAATATCTTTGGATAATGAATCAAAATATCAGTTTGATTTTGATCATTATTTTGCCTTGATCCAAGAATAGAAGCACTGTTTAACTTGGGTTGATGCTGATGCAGGTGCACCATTTCCAAATAGAGTTTTTGGATGGGTGAACGTGAAAGATGTCGCGATCGCCCATATTCAGGCATATGAGATTCCTACAGCTAGTGGAAGATATCTTATTGTTGAGAGAGTGGTGCACTACTCTGAACATGCTAGGATTTTGCATGATCTTTACCCAACATTACAGATTAAGGATAAGTAAGTTTAATTATTTACTAAACTTTCTTTTGAAATTTTAATGTCTAGTTTGAAAACTTGATTCAAGCTGAAAACAAGAGGATTGAAATTGATTTGCTTAGTCTAATGTATGTGCCAAAGCGGAAATCAAGAGGAAAAGTGCTGAAGATGAGTACCCATGAATAAATGCAAGAGCGACATGTTTCTTTCTAAAATCATTTAATAAAAATGCATACTTTTAATTTTCAATCTTTTTGGTATAAGGCTTAAGAATAGTAAAGGATAATAGTATTCAGTTATCCAATATAAGCACCGTAAATATATATCAGTCTCATCAATAGCATCCTTTGTCTTCACTAATTTTTCCCTCATCAATGTGTTTCAATAGATCATTTTTTTTCTCAATTTGGCTTAAATGAATTTACTTCTTGCATGACTGCGTGGTTGAATAAAGTTAGTAGAATCCACTTTTATATTGCAAGAATATTGTGTATTCTAAATCTATGAACTGTTCTTTCATTCCTGGTTTGTTTTCCATCCATTCAATTCAGTCAAATCTTTATACATAATCCTGTCTATTTTCATATTCTAGTTTAAATAGTTTAAGCCTGTTTTTGTTCTTTTGATTTTTCTGATAACATTTTATAACTTTGAACAATGTTATCAGGTGCGAAGACGATAAGCCATTTGTGCCAACATATCAGGTTTCCAAAGAAAAGGCAGAGAGTTTGGGAATCGAATTCACACCATTGGAAGTAACCCTCAAAGAGACTGTTGAAAGCTTTAGAGAAAAGAACATTGTCAACTTTTAAATTTCTCAGCCATGATATCTCATGAGGTAATAAATGTCAATATGGTTAATCCATGTTCAATTGGTAAATATAATTTTACAAACTCCGTGCTTATATTCTATGAAGGAATAAATACTGTTTACTGTGGTTTGTATTGACTATTGAATCAGATCAGTCAATATTGTTTCAAGTAATTTTAAGCAATACTGTAAAATGTAAATGATATGAAGTTTTCAAGTTTGTTAAACTCCATGAACAGGCATAGGCACAGATCTAGAAATATTATTATGGGCCAATAATATATATAATATTAAAAAATTATGCAAAAAATTATATAATGTAAGATGTATTACAAAAAATATACCGATAGAAAATATATTTTAAAGTACAAAAAATATGTGTGTACTTTTTACTAACGAAGTAATCGATTCTTCGTATCATAAAATTTATCAATAATAGAATTTGTGTCAAATTTTTTAGCAATTTTCTTTTCAATATAATTAAAAGACAATTAGCAAGAAATTCATCTTTCATTTTGTTTCTGAGTTATTTTTCACAATATTTATAGTTGAAAAAGATCTCTCAATTGTAACAATTGAAATGGTGAGAATTAATACCAAATGAATAAAAAAGAACGGTTATAAGAAAAAAATTCATTTTATGGGACTTGAAAATTTTTATTTAATTAAAAAATATTAGTAATAATATCTTTTTCATATTTTTTTAATATTATTACTTACTTTTTAGATATTAGAAATCATTAATATTTAGATTGGATTGGATTTTTATTTATACTAGACTAAATACTAAATAAATTTTTTAAAAAATTAAATTATACTTAATAACTTATCATTATTAATTTTCTTTAAAAAAAAGCTGGGGACCGGGGCCTCCAGTGACCCCCATATGTCTGTCAGGAAGAATCACATATTTAAACCCATATATTTTTTAGATGCGGGGTATTATCAACATGGAAGTTCAAAGTTGACAACAACTCTTAAAAAAGAAAAATCAATCAAAAAGTTAGCAACATAATAATTCAAAAAATTCAACAACTGAGAACGAGAGTAACCTACATGCAGAACAATATCAGAGCAAACATAAATCAAAATCAATACCATGATCAGAGGTTTAAAGAACCAACAGGAGCAAATTTGACATGAGAAAGCACAAGACTTCTACAACCTTGGTTAAAGAAATTGGAGATGAAGAAACGGTGGGAGTGGAATTTCAGTGGCAGCATCAATTTGTATTGAGACAAGACACGCAATCAAAATGATATAACAAACTTTATTTTGAGGATGTATAAAATACAGGTCGGTTACAACTTATAAGAGAAAAGAGAGTTGGAAAATACACCATCATCGAAATTGCAAATTTAGAGGAGAGGAAGCAGAAGCTTCCATGTTTGTGCATCCTTGGCGTCGAAGCTTCATTCGGAGCGCAGACAGCAGAAGAGACCCAATCAAAAGTCTCATTTACAATTACATATCAATATAGGTTCTGGAGAGAGCAACCGCGTTGCAACGGCTTGAACACATTAATTGCCTAAATGGAAGAGAATACATGTTGCGGTAAATTGGAGCACAAAACGAAAAAAGGATAAAAAGATCTTTGTGCTTCAAAGTTCAAAATAGATGGAATGAATTAGGAAAGTTAGATTGGATTGGGGTTCGGTTGGGTATTCTGGGATTTAATGGCCAATATCTAAAAAAAACCTATATATTTTCTAAAAGATGTGATCATTTACTAGATTACTTCATGTTGGTTGAGAAAACTTTTCTCAAAAACTCAATTCAATGATTCCTTTCAAAAATTAGTTCGGGCCTTCAAAATGTTACTGCTTAGTCTCACCAGTCATGTGTTGCAAGAAAACTAACTACGCCAAACAACAATGCTGGAGTAAATACATATTGTTTTTGTAATATGAAAAGAGTTTTGATCTTGTGGTGGTGATAATATTGAATGGATGGAGAACTCACTCTATTCTTACCTACATAAATGGTTTTTTTTTTTTCAAATTTAAATAACACAGATAATATTTAAATTGATGTTAAAAAAAGTAATTTACTAGCAGCAATTTACTTTTTTACTCCACATAGAACCAGTCAAACGCGGAGAAAATCTAAGACCGTTTTTCACATGGTGCAATATAAGAATTAAGATATTAAGACGTAGCCGTCAATAGCGACATTTAAAAAAGCTTTGTGATCAAGATTGATATAAACCAATTCAGCTAACTAGTATTTATTTATCTATTTATGATCATAATACACGTTCTGAAGATTTGCTTGTGATTTAATTTAAATTTGGAACAATAAAATGAGAGATTTAAATTTGCTTATTTAAGCTTGGATTCGTTTACTATTTTTTGTGTCGATTTTCGGCAATTTTCAAATGTTTCTGATTGCAAACAAGTAAAATGAATTAATGTATGCATTGAAAGAAGTACTAGAAATTGTATTTTATTTTTTACAAAATAAGTTAACTAAAAAATTGTTTGACGGCAAGTGGCGTAACTGGGATCGTGAAAACTATGCTTACTGATATTATTTGTTTGTGTATTAAAGGGAGGTTGTTGGATGATTTGCAAGAAGGACATGTATGTTATAAAAAACTAGTACCTGGTTTAATTTGGTCAATGAATTAATTGTTGTGTAATCATCTAATAATATTGATGTGTCCAATTTGTTTGGCAGGCTTATGGCATTAAACGCATTGAGCCAGACGTGATTCCTTTAGACATCCGTCATCATTCGGTTATTTGGAGTGTCACGGCGCCGCTTATATCTTTCGAATGCGTCGAGTGGCATGCATCCGATAGATTCAGGAGCCAATTTGGTTTGATCCAAGGCATTCCTAATCAAGAGCGGGATCTAGGTGCATCACACGGCGAAGTACTAACTGGAGCTAAGAATTAAAATTGGGCCGACACCCATTTTTTTTGGATGATGCAGTGGACCAATCGATATAGTCACGTTCTTGCTGATGACTTGGTGCTTTTACATTATCCTTTGAAAATTTACAAGCATTGGTACCGAGGATATTTGAGAATACACGATACTCTCCTAGATATTTGAGAATTTATCTTCTCACAAATTACACCGTTTAATTTCTCAAATGACAATGTAAACGGAATAACATCTAATGAATTTTCACATACAAATTAAACTCTCTCATATGTTTATAATAAAATCTGTCCATAACAATAAATTTTTAAGATAATTCTATCATCTATAATGATATTAAACACTCTCAATCTCACTATTATTTTTCTGAAAAAATAAAAAAGAAGAATAAGAGGAGAGAAAGAACATGATGAGCTCATATTTAAAACTCATGGTGAAGAAGAAGCAAGGAGTTCTATACAATTTTGGTTTATGCATACATGAACAAGTAAATTGGACAGTCGGACTGCGTTTCAAATTTCAATTTTTTTACGGATCCAAAATTGGTGAATCCGATTAATGTGCACTCGCATTAAAAAGAATTTCTAAACCCAAAAATTAGTGAGTCCGATTTTAATCTAGCCCAATTTCTTTCTCCCTTGATTCCAAAAAAGTAACACCATCATAACAGTATATCACTCCAAAAAATTTTATAACCCAGCATAACTCATATGTGTAAATCATATAAAAACAAATTAGCCGTATTTCACGTGGTGCAATATAAGAATTAGCCACCGAAGAAAAACGTACCTAGATATAGTAGACTTTATGAGAAAAACTTTGTAATCAAGATTGATATAAACCAAATCAGCTAACTAGTACTTTTTTATCTATTTATGATCCTAATACATGTACCTTTTTTTTTGTCATGATAATACATGTACTGAAACGCAATCCATACGCTTCCCTTTTGGGCTTAGGGCTTCTTTTTCAAATAAAAAGTAGACAAGATTTGGTTGTGATTTAATTTAAATTAAACGTGGAACAAAAAAAAAAAAACGTGGAACAATAAAATGAGAGATGTTTTTGCCAACCCGACGTAATAAAATTCGAACACTTGGTTGGTTATGAATTTTAATTGATTGCAATAATATGAAGAGTGAGTTTGTGATTAAAAAGAACACAAATTAAAATTAGTTTAATAAATTGTTAATTGACTCTTAGTTGATATTTATTGCTTACCAAACAGTACTCAGTATAATAAATAGAATCTTTCCTCGAATTTTCTTTCCTCGAAATTCTAACTAGGAAAAAGGAAAGGACTGCATATAGATTGGATAATATTCACGTATTCGCAGTAATTATCTGCATCTGATCTGAATTTTGTGGATATTATCCGATCCATAGAGTTATCGGATCGGATCAGATCCGATCCACATTATGGTAGGATCGAATTGCGAATTTAGCAGTAATATCCGCAGATCCGGTCCGTAAATCCGCATATCCGCACATCTCATATAAATAGCATAGTTTAAGAAAGTAAACCCTAATGTGATATGAATAATAGTGTGTTGCTTTATGAATTTTATGATATCTTGTTTTTAATTTTTTATGTTGTACTTCAACTTAGAATAATTAAACTTAAATTTTGTGTTATTATTTTTTTTTTGTTATTCAAGAGAACTTTTATTGATAATATTTTAGGAATAAATAGGCTTAAACAGGTGAAAAATGAATATTATGGATATTTTTTTGTAAAAATGGCCAAATAGAATCTTAAAATAGTTTATTTTTAATTATGCGGATATACTCATATCCGATCCGATCCGATCTGCAAGTATACGGATCGGATCTCGCCTGAAAAAATGCGGATATCGTATCCGATTCGATACGTGTGCAGCCCTAGAAAAGGGCAGTTTTTCAAAGCTTTATCATGTGGGGGTGAAAGAAAAGAACTAAATAAAAAGAAGATAAACTTTTACATGTAAAACTAGGTACAAATAAGACAAGGTAGTACTAAATTTTTGAAAATTGAACTGCAGTAAAGTTAGAAATTTAAAAGTTTAATCAAATTTTAATTAGAGTTGAACTTGATATATAAAATAATTTATTTATCTATAAATTATATAATTTTTTAAAAATAATTTTTTAATATTTTATTATTTTAAATTAGTTAATTACTAAAAAATAGATTAATTCGATTAATTAATTGATTGTTTGATTTTTTTTTTTATTTTTTAACCAATTTATTATTGGTCAGTTTTTAATTTTTGTTCTAAATTTGACTGATTTAATAACTAATTCTTAATTAATCCATTTAAATCAATAAGTTCAATTCAATTCTTGAAACAATAAGTAGTATATCGTATTTTTATTTTTAATATTAAAAAATGGGTGTTTTATTGTATCATAGAGATAAGAGGTGTATTATAAAATTATAAAAAAATAATAAAAAAATTAAAAGATCAAATTTAAAAATAAAAAATTTGAGGATCAAATTTGGATTTATAATTTTTTATTTGTTTATGAATTTTTTTATTTTTTTAAAATCACAAATTTGATTATTAGCTTTTCTCTCACGTCAACATTTATAAATTAAATTATCACCTAACCTAACTCGCAGAAATTGTCTGAAAATTTTAAAGTAGTAATCAAATCAATCAGAAATTATTGTGTAGTCTTGATGACTAGTAATAAATTAAATATGTTCTTCAATAATTAATCCATCCATCGCTTTATTTTTTTTAATTAACATGTTTTTAATGATGACTTATAAAATAACATACATACATCTCAACTTTATATATATATATATATAAAATAAATGCCCCTTTAATGAAATCAATAAGTGAAATTGCATGAATAGTGTAGCTTATAAGTAAAAAACGACCTCGTAAAATAATATATTTATCTATAAATTATATAATTTTTTAAAAATTAATTTTTTTATATTTTATTATTTTAAACTGATTAATTACTAAAAGACAGATTAGTTCAATTAATTAATTGATTGTTTGATTATTTTATTTATTCTTTAACCAATTTATTATTGGTCAATTTTTATTCTAAATTTGACTGGTTTAATAATTAATTCTTAATTAATCCATTCAAATCAACTGGTTCAATTCGATTCTTGAAAGTTATTTTGTCAATGAAAAAGAAATCGAAAGTTTTTGACAAATGGTCCCATACTTGGGAAGGTCCTTTCCAAGTGATAGGATTATATTCTGGAAATGCATATCAAATCAAGGATATCGAACCGGAAAATATAATTAACTCGATTAATGAAAAGTATTTGAAGCAATATTATTGTTTGCTGAATTAAAGATAAAATGCATAAGTCTGAAAATAAAGAAAACCATGATAAGTACTTAAGTTCAAGGTGAAGAAATGTAAGGCGCCATAAGCTTTGCTAAGTTTAAGCGTAACTTTACCCTTTCATTGTCTAGAATTGAAAGTGTCTCAGCATGCTTGAATTTTAAGTGTCCAAAATTCGCAGACATGTTGATTGATTCTGCAGCGAAAAACAAAATTTTAAGTTTTATGGACGGTTATTCAGGATATAACCAAATCTTCAATGCAGAAGATGATGTATCCAAAACTGCTTTTCATTGTCCTGGGGTGTTAGGCACTTATGAATAGGTGGTTATACCTTTTGGTTTGAAAAATGCCGGTGCAACTTACCAGCAAGCAATGAATGCTATATTCCATGAGTATATTGGGAGATTTATGGAAGTGTATATCAATGATGTTATGGTTAAATCAATTTCGGTGAATCAGCATATTGATCACTTGAGGAAAGCATTTGTCACCATGAGAAAGAAAGGGTTAAAATTGAATCCTTTAAAATGTGCTTTTGGTGTGTCGGCTTGAAATTTTTTAGGATTCATTGTTCACAAAAAAGGGATTGCAATCGATAGGAGTAAGGCTGATGCAATTTTAACATTGTCTTCACCTAAATCGAAAAAAGAAGTGCAATCGTTCTTGGGTAAAATAAATTATCTTAGAAGGTTCATTTCGAATCTTTCTGATTGAACTCGAGTGTTCGCACCTTTAGTGAAACTAAAGAGTGATTCGCAGTTCGAATGGACAAATGAGCATCAAACAAGCATTCAAGTCAATTAAGACTTATTTATCTAAGGTCCCAATAATGGCGAATGTTCGTCCTCATGAGCCCTTGAAGCTATATATTGCAGCATCTATAAATACAATTGGGTGTATGCTAGCCTATGATAACGAAAATAGGCATGAACAAGCAGTTTATTACCTTAGTCGAGTTTTGAGTAATATCGAAATAAGGTATTCCCCGATAGAAAAATTGTGTTTGTCCCTATACTATACTTGTATGAAATTAAAGTGCTATATGGTGGCTAAATCGGTGAAAGTTATAGCACAAACTAATCTCATCAAATATATGTTGAGTTTTCCAATGTTACGAGGTCGATTAGGGAAATGGATGCTCGCCCTGATAGAATTTGATTTACAATATGTCCCTGCCAAGGCTGTGAAAGGTTAGGTCATTGCAGATTTTTTAGTGGATAATTCAAATATTCTGAATGATCAGGGGGCAAATATACTCGACATTAAAGTCGATGAAAGTTATATTTTGATGGATCGAAGCACAAAGATGGTGTAGGGGTTAGAATTCTTATTATATCACCAGGAGGGATTCCATCAGAATTCATATTCAAGTTAAAATATCCTTGCTCGAATAATATGGCGGAGTATGAAGCTTTGATTTTGGGTCTTAAAATATTGATTGGTAAAGGGGCTTTGGAAGTCCAAATACTAGGGGACTCTCAGTTAGTCCTGAAACAATTATCGATGGAGTTCAAATGTAATAATGAGAAGTTGCAAAAATATTTGGCAACGGCTTGGGAATTATTAACTTCTTTTCGAAAAGTTCTTTTAGTTCATATCCCAAGGATTCATAACGAGATCGCTAATGAATTAGCCTAAATCACTTTGAGATATAGAATTGGTCCAAAAACTTTAAGAAAATTAGCTAGTATTCATCAGATTTTAGTGCCTGCAGATGAAAGGGGGGCTTTGTGTATAGGCGAATGGGAAGATAATGATTGGAGAAAGCCTATTGCTGAGTATATAAAGAATCCTAGCATCCCAGTTGATAGAAAGATAAAATTTCAGGCAATAAATTTTGTCTTGATGGCTGATGAGTTGTATAAGAAAATGATCGATGGAAGTTTGTCGAGATGTTTAAGTCAAGATGATAAAGATATTACTTTGGGTGAAGTCCATAAAGGGATATGTGGTGCTCATCAATTTGGGAAGAAGATGAAATGGGTGCTACATTTCAATCATGTGTATTGGCTATCTATGATCAAAGATTGTATTGAATAAGCAAAGGCGTGTCAGGAATGTCAAAAACATGATTCGGTACAACAGATACCAGCATCTGAGTTGCATTCGATAATAAAACTATGGCCATTTAGAGGTTGGTCTTTGGATCTAATTGGATTGATTCACCCTCCTTCATCGAAACTTCATAAATTTATTTTGGTAGCAATTGATTATTTCACAAAATGGGTTGAAGCAGTTCCTTTAATAGAAGTTGGGCAAAATGAAATAATAGATTTTATTGAGGAACATATAATCAATCGATTTGGGATTCCTCAAACATTGAGTACTGATCAAGGGACTATGTTTACTGGTCAGCGCATCAAGAATTTTGCATCTTCGAGGAATATCAATATGGTTACTTCAACTTCCTATTATGCACAGGCCAATGGGCAAGTTGAGGCAGCAAATAAAATCCTGATAAGTGTGATTAAAAAACAGATCGGGAATAGAGCTCGAACTTGGCATGAAACGTTAAGTCATGTACTATGGGCTTATCGAAATTCTCCAAGAGGGTCAACATGTATTTTGCCCTATAAATTGGTTTATAGTCATGATGCTATGCTACCATTGGAAATCAATTTGAATACTCTGAGGGTATCAAAACAGAATGACTTGCTAGTCGATGATTATTGGAATCCAATGTTTGATGAGTTGAATGAATTAGACTTAGAGCGGATATTAGCACTTGAAAATATGATTCGACAAAAAGAAAGTGTTGCTCGAAATTATAATCGTCAAATAAAAGAGAAGTGCTTCAGTATAGGCGAGTTGGTTTTAAAAGTTATTTTGCCAATGGAAAAAAAATCGAGAGTTCTTAGCAAATGGTCCCATACTTGGGAAGGTCCTTTCCAAGTGATAAGATTATATTCTGGAAATGCATATCGAATCAAGGATATCGAATCGGGAAATATAATTAACTTGATTAACGGAAAGTATTTGAAGCAATATTATTGTTTGTTGAATTAAAGATAAAATGCATAAGTCTGAAAATAAAGAAAACCATGACAAGTACTGAAGTTCAAGGTGAAGAAATGTAAGGCGCTATAAGCTTTGCTAAGTCTAAGCGTAACTTTACCCTTTCATTGTCCAGAATTGAAAGTGTCTCAGCATGCTTGAATTTTTTATATTGGGCCTTGTCAAGTTACTTCTCACATTCTTCATGTTTGGCCTCAATAAAAATGATTTCTTGGACAAGTTGTTGTTACTCTTGCTGGGCAGTGGATAAAGGTGTAACTATATCAGCTCTTCTCTTCCAAATTTTTGGTAAGTTTTTCATTGATCTGAGCCAATTCTACTTCGAGCTTTCTCTCTTCCTTGTCATAGTGAGCTTGAATGGAAATACCTTGAGAAATTCTCAAATAGAATTCTTCACGGGAAGCTTTGATGGGTTGAAGAGTCGCAATATAGCTTTCTGCCTCAGTCCTGATTTTTAGCCTCTTCATCTTTGATTTCTTGAAGTTTTTCCTAGGTAGTTACACTTCTGTTGGTAATTTATTTGAATTGGTTGATTATGACAGAGTGAAAGATCGAAACTTGAAGTTCAAAAGATGAACTTAAGAGGTCAGATGAAAGCCTGTTCAAGGTTACATCATTAGTCCAATTAATGAGTGGATGGTCCAGGAGCTTGAGAAGTGATAAAAGTTGTTCTCGAGTATTAAAACTCAATTCAAATGAAGGACTAGATGTAGATGGACCAATGAGTACAGGGGTAGAAATAGGCACTTCATCTTCTTGAATAGCCTGATTTAAGATGGTGACCAGGTTAGCCGGAGTGGCATTTGTAGATCCAGTAGAAACACCCAAATTTTCAGATCCTTGACCAAGGAAACTTTGAAGTTCAGCTTGTTGGGGAGGACTGGAGGTTCTTTGAGGAGAAGGAATGGTTTCCAAAACTCTAGATGGGGAATCTGAAGCAGTAGTCTCAGCGACTCGAGAAGGAGAGTCAGCATCAGGGGCCACTTGCAATTCAGTAGAAGGTGCAGCCTGGTTGATAGGAGAAACATGCTCAATGATCAAAGTTTGTGTTGGTGAGTGATGGATATGCTCCCTTGTTAAGTCTACTACATGTGTTCCCGTCGAAATTGGAAAAGCGATTTGGAGAGGCTGAACTGATTCTGTGCTTTGGATTGATGAGTGAGATGTGGTTTGTCCAAAGCCTTGTTGTTGTTGATGTGACTGGTCAGGTGCAAGAGAAGAGGTAATCGATTGAGCAACAGTGACAGGCTGAAATGTAAGGTGCGATAAGTTGAAGTTTATTTTGAGTGAATCAAAATTTATGTGAGAATGATATAGTATTACCAGAATGGGTCTTACTCTTCGAATCAATTGAGAGCCTAAATCTGAATCAATTGTATCCTCCGATTGTGAGGACGTAGCAAGAATATTCTGGATAGACAGCTCACTTTCATCAGAGCTTTCACTTGATGGTTGCAACTGTAACTAAGAAAAGATTGATATTTAAAGAGTTGCAAGTGAATGTGGTTATTGAAGAATGATAGTTAAAGAATGAGTGTATGTACATAATTACCTTCCTAGAAGTTTTTGAAGGTGTTCATCGACTCTTCCTTTATGGTTGACGTGAGGAAGTTGTAGTTTCAGCTTTTCTTTTTTGAGTTCTCTTTGGAGAACCCTCAGCAGCAGGGACCGCTTGAACAGCAGAACGCTTGATCTCCTCTAGGGTACGACTGTACCTAGAGTAGTAAGTAGTCCACCAATCGAAGCAAGATTTTGTGATGTATGAGCTTCGATCGTAAACCAGGTAATTATAGCCCTTTTTGTTTTTGATTTTTTAAGAGGCAGAGATCAAGTTCTTTCTGAGAAGTCAAAGTGATTTGGCAAAATGGTTTGTTGTTTCGGGGGAGTGGAGTTGGGATGGCTTGTGAGAATCCAAGTTTCCTGGCTGTGTAATGAGGAGCGTATAGAGTTACTTTGAAACGTTGTTTTTTGTGTTGAGGTAACCCTGTAGGAATCACTTGTACATCCAACAAATTTTTCCAGTTCCTATTGGCAAGCTCATTTTTTTCAGCATCATTGGGGAAGAGGAGACGCTCGAGCCAAGCAGGACCGCAATTTCGACGCATGAAAGGGGAGAAGTTGAGGTCCTCATTGTGGAAGTCTTTGCAGGAATGGAAGGAGAAAAGACACCTCAAAATCGGTCTTCATCCGATTGTACTTCTGGAAAATCTGGTTTGAAATTAGCCAATCAAAAATCTTCAATGTGTTGTTTGTCTGTAGCGCCAGCCCCAGGCATTATCATATGCTTTTCGAAAATGGCGTTAAGCTATAATTGGAGAAGTCCGAGTGGACCACATGTACTGATCAAATAATCATTTCGAAGACAATAACAAATTGGTCAAGTTCTTCGAAAACATGCCCTATAAGAAGTTTGGCCAAATTGAGGTTGTTTCCTTCGTGAAGCAAAGAAGCAAGAAGAAGGAAAAGCTTCTGCATCTGCACACTTCGAGAGTAGAAAATAATTGCATTTAACCAATAAAATAGAAAGACTACATGCTCATCATCTATAATAGGAGTGCCTTCTTTGCCCATATGATGAGCAATAAAGACACTATAGGAGGTCATAGGGCCTATGTTGTATTGTTGTCTGGGTTGCATGTCAGAGGTGAAGTCTGGAGGACTAATGGAGAGTCCCGTAATAGTAGTCACGTCCAAAAGTGACATACCAATCATCCCACAAGGAAGATGGAAATTATTGGTAGTTCTGTTCCAGAAAAAAGTCACTGCTCCAATTATCCAAGGGAGCGTCGAAGGTGAGAAGTGTGAAAGCCTTATAAGGTCCTGAATCCCGAGAGCTCCCCAAGCAGTGCTCTTCGAGGGAGCAAAGCGCTTGTACCAAGCTGTGAAGTCAGTCCCTCGAGGATTATTTTTGGGTTATTCCTAAAAGGCTTTTGGCTGATGAAAAAAAAGATATCAAGGTCTTGGTTGATCACCAAATCTTTCCCTTAAGCACTGGGGAAGAAAGACAATTTCTTGTTTGCCCTTTCCAAGTTCTCGACGGGACCAATGAAACAATGTCTTCACCTATAGTGAAGGGAACAAGGATTCTAGGGTCATTGACTTGGAGTTGTGAGTCGTCAATGACTTTATCATTGACTTGATTCAGCACATGAAGAGTTGGAGGAGCCGGTGGTTCTACCATGGGACCTTTGCCTTTGTCTTGTGCAGCGACGTGGGATGAAGAAGCAGCCATTGAAGAGCAAAGAGGAATGGAGATTGAAGAGTCAAACCCTAATGTGATATGAATTTTAGTGTGTTGTTTTATGAATTTTATGATATCTTGTTTTTAATTTTTTATGTTGTACTTCAACTTAGAATAATTAAATTTAAATCTTGTGTTATTATTATTTTTTTGTTACTCAAGAGAACTTTTATTGATAATATTTTAGGAGTAAATAGGCTTAAACAGATGAAAAATGAATTTTATGGATTTTTTTTTGAAAAAATAGTCAAATAGAATCTTAAAATAGTTTTTTTTTAATTATGCGGATATACCCATATCCGATCCGATCTGATCCGCAAGTATACGGATCGGATCTTGCCTGAAAAAATGCAGATATCGTATCCGATCCGATTCGATACGTGTGCAGCCCTAAGAAAGGGCAGTTTTTCAAAGCTTTATCATGTGGGGGTGAAAGAAAAGAACTAAATAAAAAAAAGATAGGCTTTTACATGTAAAATTAGGTACAAATAAGACAAAGTAGTACTAAACTTTTGAAAATTGAACCGCAATAAAATTAGAAATTTAAAAGTTTAATCAAATTTTAGTTAGAGTTGAACTTGATATATAAAATAATATATTTATCTATAAATTATATAATTTTTTTAAAATAATTTTTTAATATTTTATTATTTTAAATTGGTTAATTACTAAAAAATAGATTAATTAATTAATTGATTGTTTGATTTTTTTTTATTCTTTAACCAATTTATTACTAGTCAGTTTTTAATTTTTGTTCTAAATTTGATTGGTTTAATAACTAATTCTTAATTAATCCATTCAAATCAATAGGTTCAATTCGATTCTTGAAACAATAGGTAGTACTATACAATACCGTATTTTTATTTTTAATATTAGAAAAGGTGTGTTTTATTGTATCATAGAGATAAGAGGTGTATTACAAAATTGTAGAAGAAAAAAAAAATTAAAAGATCAAATTTAAAAATAAAAATTTTGAGGATCAAATTTGGATTTATAATTTTTTATTTGCTTATGAATTTTTTTTATTTTTTTAAAATCACAAATTTGATTATTAGCTTTTCTCTCACGTCAACATTTACAAATCAAATTATCACCTAACCTAACTCGCAGAAATTGTCTGAAAATTTTAAAGGAGTAATCAAATCAATCAGAAATTATTGTGTGGTCTTGATGAGTAGTAGTAATAATTGAATATGTTCTTCAATAATTAATCCATCCATCGCTTTATTTTTTTTTAATTAACATGTTTTTAATGACTTATAAAATAACATACATACATCTCAACTTTATATATATATATATATATATATATATATATATATATATATATATATATATATATGTTTAAAATAAATGCCCCTTTAATGAAATCAATAAGTGAAATTGCATGAATAGTGTAGCTTATAATAAAACAAGCCTGAAATTCAGGCACCATTGATCAGAAACAAACGTATATATAGTTGTGATTTGTGAACATGTGATTTCGTCTTCATTATTAATTCTTTATATGTATAAATTTAAATATAAATACAGCGCAATTATCTTGTCTTGCTTCAGAAATAAAGAGCGTGGTTATTTCTTCGAAGCAAAACATGGCACATGGGAGTAATCCCCTGTGGGGTAAAGAGAGGTAGAAAATAATAAAGAAAATAATCAAAATGTATGTTAATTAGGTTGTGAACTTGTCATACAGGCTTGGTCTGTAAAGTTGTGTAAAATATGTTGTTGATATACAATTTTCTTTTCTTCCTTCATAAATATAATTTCTTTTGGCAAAAATCATACACATGTTAAAAAATGAGTCCAACAATATAATATTAAAATTTTTTCAACTAAATTATCCTTGTATTTAAATTTTTATACATAAAAAAATTAATACTTAAAATAATCCCTGAAATTTGATCCTCAATTCAATTTAATTCTCAAATTTTTAATTAATCTAAATTATACCCTGAAATTTTAACGTATGTCTCAAATTGACTCTTCTATCCATTTTCGCCGAAAAAATGACATAAAAAATTTAGTTGACACCTAACAGTGGCACAAAAAAAAATGACGTCATAAAATAATATATTTATCTATAAATTATATAATTTTTTAAAAAATAATTTTTTTATATTTTATTATTTTAAATTGATTAATTACTAAAAGACAAATTAGTTCGATTAATTAATTGATTGTTTGATTATTTTTTTATTCTTTAACCAATTTATTATTGGTCAATTTTTATTCTAAATTTGACTGGTTTAATAATTAATTCTTAATTAATCCATTCAAATCAACTGGTTCAATTCTATTTTTGAAACAATAGGTAAATAATAATAATAATAATAATAATAATAATAATAATAATAATAAGTAAGAAAAATACTACACAATGTCCTGTTTTTATTTTTAATATTAGAGAAGGTGCGTTTTATTGTATTATAGAGATAAAAAGTGTATGTATCACAAAATTGTGGAAGAAAAATAAAAAAAAAATTAGAAGGTCAAATTTAAAAATAAAAAATTTGAGAATCAAATTTGTATTTATAATTTTTTATTTGCTTATAATTTTTATTTTTTTAAAGTCACAAATTTAAAAATCAAATTTGTATTTATAATTTTTTATTTATTTAAAATCACAAATCTAAAAATCAAATTTATATATTCATCAAATTTCATCAAGAATTCTGACCACAAATTTCTTATTTCCATATTAAAAAAAATTCTCAATTTATTCACACCAATAAATAATACATCATATCTGTCCATTATTAAAAAAAATTAGCCCACAAGACAGAGGTAGAGAGGGAGGAAAAAGAAACTCAAGAGAGAATGAGTGTCACCACTGGAAATGTTGTGTGTGTCACTGGTGCCTCCGGCTACATCGCTTCATGGATAGTCAACTTTCTCCTTCAACGTGGCTACACTGTCAGGGCAACAGTTCGTGATCCAAGTCAGTTTTTTTTTTTTTTAATAAACTAATTATTATTTATTTCTCACATGAATATAATAAAATGATTGATTTTTTGTTTTGGATGCAGGTGATCCAAAGAAGGTTGAGCACTTGCTCAAACTCAATGGTGCAAAGGAGAGGTTGCACCTCTTCAAGGCAGATCTTCTAGAAGAAGGTTCTTTTGACTCCGCCATTGAAGGATGTGATGGTGTCTTTCACACAGCTTCGCCTGTTTTACTTCATGTTGTTAAAGATCCAGAGGTTCTCACCATTTTTCTAGCTTGGTTTGGCTTTAATAAAGAGCAGCATGAATCTATTTATCAATGCCATATTGATTATGAACACTTTCAAAATTTAAGGCCACTCATCTAAATCTATATTTGTTATTTTCATATATAAAGAGAATATATACATACTACTACTTTCCACTACCATTGCCTATTTTCTAAAGTTTTAAATTATCTTCTAAACAAAATTTAAGAAAAGTTTCTCTTATAAACAATAAAAAAAATGACTCAAGCAAGTACCTATTAAGTCAACAATTATTTTGTAAATTGTAAGGTTGCAATAAGTACTTCTTTGAAAAAATTAGTAGGGGATTATTTTTTTTATGTAATTGTCAAAATATATTTTATCAAAAATAGAAGTAATTAAGATATTTGGATATAAAAAATATCGAAATTTTTTTATATAAAATTCCAACAAATGTCCTACATATGTCTGGATTATCATATAGTTTTTTTTAAAATAAATAATAGTAAACAAAATTTAAAATAAATTATGTTCAGAATATTTAAGTTAAAATGCTAATAATGTTAATAGTTTAAAATAATATTCAACATTTAAATATAAATATTGTAATAAAATACAAATATTTAATTTAAGATAGGATAATTTTTGTAGTATAATATATATTTATATACTATATATATTGAGAATATAAGATGAGTTAACGTCCAATTTTTTTCTTAAAGTACCCTTAATTAAATTATACTATTATAGTTATAGTTCATACACATGTCATTTCAACTACTTTATCTTTTATTATTTTTATACATGTTTAACAAATAAAAAAAATTAATAGATATGTTAGTATCTATTGATATACTAGTATATATAATACTAGTATATAATAAAAAAAATTAATAGATATGTTTTACATGCATTCTATTCCACCGACAAGTCATGTTAACTTTTTTTTTTAAAGCACAGACAAATGACTATTTAAAAAAAAAAACAATTTTTTTCCAAAAACTTCAAGAAAGGAGTCCAATCTATATAATAAGAAATTTTATATAAATTTTATGTACAAATTTATATGTAGTTATTGTTTTATGATGTTGATAATTGAAAATTATTATACAATAATTTAATTAAACATATTAAATTATTTCACTATTCTTAACTATTTATTTGAGACTCAAACAATATAATGCAATTGAATATTCATCTATTTATCACGGATCGGATTGGTTTAGATTTGGGGTAAAATTAGAACCAAACAATTGAATTGTAATTGGTTGTTTTGTTTGAATTTATGCTTTTTTGTATATGTACTTGAACCAAACAAAATCGTTTAAGAACGAATTAGTTTACTTCAAATAATTGGGTACTCGATGAAACAAAAATTTATAAAAAAATTTATCTTAAAAATTATATAAATACAATAAATATGTAAAATCAATAGAAATAATGCAAACATGTTAAACACTAAACACATTAAAAACTAAACATATTAAAAGATATATATTTTAATTATCATATGATTAGATCTATGGGTTGGTTCAGATTCTGCACTCCTATCCAAATTAATTATTAGAAAGAGTAATAATTTGATTTGGGTTGAACTCAATTATCCATTAATTTCAAAACCAATTTAATTGATTAAATTCGGATTCAATCTGATAATCGAATACATGATATTATGATCACCCTATTTTTTTAGGAAGAAGAGAATAAAATATATCATATATGTTAACAAAACCACACACATACTCTACCATGTCTCCGGATAGGAAACTGGTCCTACATAGAGTTACGAGTGCAGCGAAGTGGTCCTAATAGAAATAAATGATATTTCTATATTTATCTAAATTATCTATTAATAATTTTGCAGCTCACAGATCTGTTTGTTGTGTTAATTCATTTATGGTTGCAGGCTGAATTGATTGATCCAGCAGTGAAGGGAACTGTGAATGTACTTGGAGCATGCGCAAAATCACCATCTGTGAAACGAGTTGTCTTAACATCTTCCATTTGCGCAGTTGCATTCTCTTCCCGGCCTAAAACTCCTCAAGTAGTAGTTGATGAGACTTGGTTCTCAGATCCTCAATTCTCCTACCAATTGAAGGTTTCATTTGTGTCTTTCTCTGTTTTATTTATTTTTCATTCTTAGATTTAAATACCAATTTAACTGAGCAAACACATCCAAGTTAGGAATTGAATGACATTTTTTAATCTACACATTTGTTTTTATCCGTACATCTTTCTAATAGTAGAAGATAGAGATATTATTCTGTCGGATTTGAGTTTGTTATTTTTACTAGTATAATTTTTGACCTGGGTTTATGTCATATAAAATTATATAAATTAGGTGGATTCAGTTTAACTCGATTGGTTTTGATTAATTTAAGATCGAAAACCTATAAAATAAGTCGAGTAAAATATTAGAATCAAATTCATTCCAAATTAAACTCAATTTGGCCAGCTCATGTACTCAGAGTAAGGGTTCATTTGGAAAATTTCAAAAGTTACTTTTTTGAACATTTTACTTATGAAAAATAGTAATATTAATATTTAGTGAAATTTTTAAAATCAAATTGTAGTTTTTTAAGGAGTTATTTAAGTGTTTATGGAGAAGTTAAAAAAAATAACTTCTCTCATAATATAAAATTTTTTTATCACATTTCTTTTAAAATAAACACCTTTAAAATTAAAAAATCAAATACAAAATAACTTATTTATAAACTACTTTTAATATAAATATTTATTATTTAAGTTATTTTTTAAAAAAGAACTTAAATAAACTGTTTACTCAAATTGACCTAAGTGTCTAACTGACTAAATTTGTTAAGAAAATGTGCTATTCATACTCAATTTTCTTTTGTACAATAAATTGATTAGTTTTAATTTTTATTTTTTATAAAGGCGTTGTTTATACTTATCTATGTACATTGAATTGACACGGTTCCTATTCATATTCTCAGACATGGCAGTGGTATACAATTTCAAAGACTTTGGCTGAGGAAGCTGCGTGGAAGTTTGCGGAGAAGAACGGCATTGACATGGTTGTTATCAACCCAGTGCTGGTGGCAGGACCTCTCTTGCAACCAGAAGTTAATGCAAGTGTTGAGCCAATCCTCAATCTAATCAATGGTACATTTCATTCAAAATTTAAACACTAGAGTTTTTGGTTTGATACATTCCTTGTTACCAGGGAAAAACATGGAAGCATTCTTTAACTTGGTTGATTTCAGGGAAAAAATTTCCAAATAGTTCTTTTGGATGGGTCAATGTAAAAGATGTTGCAGAGGCACACATTAAGGCATATGAGATTGCTTCAGCTAGTGGAAGATATTGTTTGTCTGAAAGAGTGGTTCACTACTCTGAACTTGCTAGGATTTTAAAATCTCTCTACCCAACGTTACAAATTACTACTGAGTAAGTTTAATAATCTCTTTATTACAATCAATTTTTTCCAATTGTTTATTGAAATCTCTTTATTACAATCAATTTTTTCCAAAGGGTGAAGTACTATTTTCTAATATTTGGGTCAAATTTTAATTTGGTTTCTAACATTTCAAACGTCTTATGTTCATCTCAAAAAACTTTAAACAGGTTTAATATTGTTTTACCGTTAAATTTAAATAAATAATTACCGGGTCATATAATAAAAAAATATAACCAAAACCTTCTTATAACATTTTCTTTTCAATCTCCTTCTTGTAAAAAACCCTCAAATACTATCAATCAATCATTAATATTTCATAATCAAAAGAAACTCTTGCATTAGTAATTAGTAATGACTTGATTTTATCTATGTACTAAAATCAAACCTTATTAACTTTTAAATATGTTAATTGTTCGTGTCAAATTTAAAAACAAAACAACATTAATTCCATTTGAAACTTTTTATGACCGAAATAAGACGGTTAAACTTTTTACAACTAAAATAGGATGTTTGAAACCTTAAATACTGAATTAAAATTTAACCCAAATATTAAGAACTAAAATAGTACTTTATCCTTCTTTTAATTACATTTCACTTTGATTTTTTTTTTTAATCAATAGGTGCGAGGATGATGGGCCCTATGTGCCAACATATCAGATTTCTAAAGAGAAGGCAAAGAGTTTGGGAATTGAATTCCAACCCTTGGAAGTAAGCCTCAAAGAAACTGTTGAAAGCTTTAGAGAGAAGAACATTGTCAATTTCTAATCCATGATTTTGTAATAAGGTCAACCATGTCCGGTTGGTGACCATATACCATTAGAAACTCCATGAATGGAAGGAATAAGTAGGTTATGAGTATTAAACCAGATCAAGTGAATCTTTGGAAATGGACCAAGTTATATTAATATAAACTTGCATTATCAATAACAATCCGTTAAAAGCTAGGGTAAGGCACCATAGCTCAAATTTGGTGAAACTATTTTTCAAAAACTTGTTCACATAAAACTTTCACTATAGTTTCCTTCTGTAATTATGAAAGATACAAAAATCTTAGGGTAACTCCATGGCCCCATGCATTACAAAATTTGCATCTAGGACCATAATCAGCAAATAAGAAGATTACATTCACATGAACCCCAGAAAGCTACTCAAAATTGCTTTGTTTTTATCTCAATCTGTAATAGCAAAACAAAGCTTAGCCTCATCCCAAGGTCCATTGATCTCAAACTTGTACTCCTGGATCCGTATAAGCCAATAAGGGCAGACCACATTGACAAAAACCAGCAAACTAAGCAGCAACACAAAAAGTAAGCGATGCAGCATGTACACGAAACTTAATGTCACAACCATCAAACTGATAGAAAAACACAGGTGTAAACGGAACGAATATTTCTTAATGCAGTAAGTAACCAGGGGACCAAATAGGAAAACTTGCAAGGAGAATAGCATGATGGCAAAAACATGTAGTCTCGACGGAAGGCGAGAAGCAATGAATACAGAGGCGACTACAGAAGCATTTACAGAGATGCAACTGGTCAATGCAGGATTTTTTAGAGCCCCCGGTGCATTGACAGTTGATTCCGAATAGTCATGCAGGAAAAGGTGAATCACGAGAAGCGATACGGTTAACGCCCAAATGGAATCAGAACTGATGGATCTTGTAAGGGTTTGGTAGATGGGAGCCAAAACATATAATCCCATTATGAAAAACGAGATATTGAGGAAATAATGATGAACAAGGATGCTAAGGGAAATCTTTTCCTGAGTGAAAAGGAGAATTAAGAAACCCGAAACAAGAAGACTAACATCTATGCACAGAAGACAATTCTCATCAATGGTTGATTCTAGTGTGTAGGTCCATACTAAGACAACAAGAGCTACAATGCATAAGTATTCAGAAATGGAAACAGAGTCTAACATCACCTTTAGCATGTCCCTTCTTACAACATTGGCATTCATGACCATTCCTTCAAGGAAAGATTCATCGGTATGATTGTCATCAAAACCAGGTTGCATACCGCCATATGCTACTTTCCTCCATCTAGGACGAACCTGCGGAGAATCACTAGCCAAGTGATGATCCATCACAAGAAGCTACCCAATTTTCTTCAAATGTTACCTCAAATCTCAAATCTATCATATGAAAACACTTCTCCAACTTCTATTATGTGCTTAAATCTTGCTCCCCAGACATGATGCCACTTTGGGGCTTATACAATCAGTAAGGTAAGAAATCATAGTTTATTCACACTCTCTCGTGTTTTCAAGCTTGCAGATTTACATGTCAAAACCCTGAAGATAAAAAGTTGAAGAATTCACATAAATGCAAAGAAACCGAATTCACATTTGCAACTAAAGGCATATATGATTGATAACAGAAACATAAATACAAAGACAAAGAATTAAGAATATGATTATGCTACACAACACAAAACAGATATTGAGACACAAAATCAATTAACAAAAACTTACATTTAGATAGATAAATGAATAAAGGATTAAATGCAGCAAAGTTGTTAAGGTTTTTTTAAAACCCAAACCTGATTAAAGGTTAACCAGAAATAAGTAGCCACTATCAATAGTTCAAAGAGACAGTAATTTTTATTCCTCATGTGATGTGTGTGCGCTACACAAATCACGTTCCGAATGACGTAGCAAATCCATAATGCTCCTGTCACTATTTATGCAAGAGTGATTTTAATTCTATTTTGTTATAATTTCATTATACAGAATTACAGATTAAGCCACAGAAAAATGAATAAAAGAGAACATTCCAGATATATTAATCAGCAGAATACAGAAGACCAATGACAGTTATGTAGTTTACCTAAGTGAGAAGAAAAGTAGAACAAAGTAGAGAAGAGGGCTATGCATAACTTGTAGATCAAAACTAATTTACTTTATTTCAGTGCTAATTTTAAAATTTTCACTGAAATTGATTCGAAACATTTACCCTTAACTAAAATGAATAAAAATAAAAGAAATATCGCAGCAAGCAATAGAAAAAGAAAAAAAGGCAATTACAGAGCTACGCATTTCTCCAACTTTTTCAAGCCATATCCATTCACAAATTCCAAAGCATATGCTATGCTAATCCACAAGAACAACCAAACATGCCCACAAAACCCTAAGAACCCAAATTCCAAGGCAACAGAAGAGAGGAAAAGAGGAATAGAGGAAAAGAGGAATACCAGAGGGAGAGACGAGAAAAGAGGGAATGATATGCGTTAATTCAATTGGCAACGATCACTCGAGCGTCACCACCGTTGAATTGTGAATCGGAGAAAGAGAGAGAGAGAGTAGCGGAAGGATTGAAAGAAGGAACCTTGTGAAATTGGCAAACCAAGGATCACTTTCAGCTTGCTAGCTGCTGCAAATGAACACTACTCTTATTACCATTTTCTTCTTTCCTTTTTTTTCCTCCTTTTTTCCATATATTTTTTTTGCTTTTCTTTTACCTAACTGAATTGGGCCATGCCCCTTAGAAAATAAGCCCATCCATGTTTATTAGTGAAGAAGAAATTATAATTATCCAAGACCAAACAAAAAATAATTATAATTATCTAAATTATAATTACAATTTCGGGTAAAATTGATAGCTTTATCAACGTCACCTGAAATTAATTCACCTTAGTTTTCACCATATCTAAAAATAAAGGTTTCAAGAACCGGACCAGTCATCAAACCGTTTTAGTTATTAGTTTACTGATTTATTGGTCTAACCGGTCCAACCGATAGTTCAACCGAAAAAACCATTTTAAAATAAAATAATAAAAAATTATAAATAAATATCCTAAAATATAATTATAGTCTAACATAATCTTAAAATATCTTCGAAATTTAAAACACTACATAAAATATCATCAACAAAATCCATATGATCTTATTAAAATACAAATTCAACCGTTAAATAGTAAAAAAATATATCTAAATATTAAATCCCAACATCATAATTTATCAATCATCAAAATCAGCAAGAACTTATTATCAGCAATTGCTTCTTGATTAATATTATTATCCATAATTGAAATTATTAAAACAGATACAAAATTAAAAACAGCCACAGCACAATGAAAAATAAAAAAACCATCAACAAGACCATATCTGAATTAACCCCACAGCATTCAGCAACAATCACAAAACCCTAGACCTTCACCCAGCAATTAGCAGAATACAAAACACCAGAACAAAAATAATTAGGAGCATACAAAACACTAAAAGTCATTAGCAGAATACAGTATCTACAAAACAAAGCCATTAGCAGAATACAGTAAACCTTTACCCAGCAAAACTAGCATCTACAAAACAAAGCCATTAGCAGAATACAAACACCAGCAAATTTGAACAAAATAATTAGGAGCCATCAGCAGAATACAAACACCAAAGCAAAAAATTCGGCAGAAATAATGAACTTCATTGGCACAATACAAACAAATTGCTTTAAAATAAAATAAAATTATTGAACCCAACTAATACAACAGCACGTTGTAACTCAAGTTGCACAAAGTAACCAAAGGTGCTTGAACTCAGATATACACACAAAGAGCAAAATTCTTGGCACAGTGTGCTAACTAACTAAGCCAGCTATAACAAATGTAAACAAAGCCAATTTTTTATTGAATCCTAAATCCTAAATAAAAAATAAAATTGCGGATTTCCAATTCTTGGCACCGTTTCTGGAGGTAATCTAACTCCCATGGTGTTTAATCACATCAGTAAAGAACCAATAATCAGTAGAGAACCTGAGCTAATCACAAAATAATCATTAATCAATAAAATCGCAACACATAAAACCAGAGCTAATCACAAAAACAGAGCATAAAAAGTAGAAAAAAAAACGAACAACAACTGAACAATTGAAGAACAAGCAAGCAAGACATTCACTGACCTTCGAAGAAGACGCCAACAGACCCTTGATTAATGGATGACGCCGACCAGACGACGGCAAGAAGATGAAGCTGACGGCAAGAAGATGCAAAGAGTAGGGGATGGGGCGAGCTCGCGGAAGAAGAGAGCAGGGGAGTTGGAGACTTGGGAGGCAGTGGCTACACGGATGGACGGCGGCAGAGCTCGACGGACGGACGCGGCAGTGGCTCGAAAAGAGTAGCTAGGGTTGGATAAGGGAGAGTGAATGATTCGGGCAATAGCAGAGCATAGGCTGAGAGGAGTGAGAAGTGAAGTGGTTCAGTTCAGTAATCACTAATCAGTAGGCCAAAGTTGCAAACGACGCCGTTTCCTTCAAACCGGCCGGTTTCCGGTCCAACCGGACGTTTTTGTCCGGTTCATCAATTTTTTATCGGTTTTTATTTCAGCAGTTTTACATATCTGACCGGACTATTAATATCATCGGTTCGCGGTTGGACCGGTTCGATCGGCTGGTCCGATCCGATTTTCAAAACACTAAATATCCTAATCCAAAAAAACTATCTTGTAAATTTTTTGGTGACGTTTTAAAAACATTTTTGTTACTATTATTTTATAAGAATAGATGTGATTGAACTATTATATAAAATATTTCATAATATCAATGCATTAAAATTAAACTTATTTTGTAAATAGTAGTACGAGGTTTTTTTACACATTTTTTTGAAAAACTTAAATAAAATAGTAATATTATGGTTCAATAAAGAGTGAAATTACTTTTTTATTAAAAAAAATACCTAAAAAATTGTCATATACAATAAATATATTTTCTATAAATTTAGTAAAAAAAAAGATTTCATTCTTCAAAAAAAAAGTCCTAAATAAAATTTGAGACAGGATCCAAGAACTTGGAATTTAAACCTTGAAATATGTTGAGACCGTTATGTATATGTGTCAAACTAAAAGTTATTGTTCCGAATTAAATAGCATTGTATATGGAATATGAAGGAGATAGAGAAACACAAATTTCACAGAATTGATGCTTCAAAACTATACTTTGATCATGCTGTAAATAATGAACGAGGCCGGCCAACAAAACGCATTACACTCTTCATATTCATTTGGATAATGAATTTGGTTGGTAACCTATGACATGAATATAACAACCTTGGGCATTCATTTTCTGCTGACTTAGTACACATTATTACATTGACACATACCAAATCACCTTTATCTTGATCCATCCCATTATGTTAAAGGTTGTTATGATATCTATATTTGTTGTGTTAGTGAGGGTCACTCGCAGAAAATCTTGTCAGCATTTGAAGCAACATGGCTATGGCTATGGCTATGGAAGTGGGAAAATCGCTTGGCATTGTGGTTCACCAACAATGATGATGAGTTCCCAATGTCTCGGAACGGTGTTCGTTTCGTGGCGAGGACTCCACCTATGGTGGCAGCATGTTGTGCTTTTTTGCTTTCCCCATTCCCTGAAACTTCTTTATGCCTGTTGCTATTACTATTTTCCTTTGAGTTGCAAACCATCACTACTCTCTTCTCCAATTCATCATGCCTTTCAAGATCACCAGAGACCGTAGCAATTTTCGCTTCAAGCTCTTTTGTTTTATTTTCAGACAAAATAGCCCTTTGTTTCCATTCTTGCACCTAGTTATAAACAGTTAAATAACAATTTAGTCAAATATGTCAAACTATTTTTCGACAACTTGGAGTGAGTAATCATCTAAATAAGTTTTTCTTACATCATTTTGAAGGGACTGGGCTCGATCTTCCCAAAAGTTGCGAGAAGACTGCAATTCCTCCATCTCTTCTTTAACCTGAGCAAGCATCTCTTGCATTTGGGACCATTGCTCTGTTTCAGCTCTAACCTGCTCCACGATTCTTCGAACAATCGTCTTGCATTCTCCTGAACACAATTTCCCTCCTTCATAACCCAATTTTTCCTGCAGTTTTAAACAAAACAACACCACAATTGAGTTCAGGAATACTGCATTTACATATGCTACCTTTTACAAAAAACCAGTTACTATATAGAATGATATTGAAATACAAAAATAAACATGTATTTATACTTGATGCGATTGAGGTACTCGGATGGAAGAAGATGATGAATCTTGAAGTTCAACTCTCTTTGAAGTTGAAGCAGAACTGTTAGCACTTGACAACATTGAATTGTACTCTTCCTCCATTCTCTTCAACAATACCCCCTTTGATAGTCCCTCCATTTTCCTTTTCAATATCTCCACCTGTGCAAACAAACACAAATATCTCAAAATGTAGATTAAGATGCTAGCTAGATGTTTTTGTTTTGCCGCTTACATTTAGTTTTCCTCTTGCAACAACGGATTCATGAATGGTGTTAACCGAGAAGCTTATATTTGCCATCTCTTGAAACTCCCTCAAGTATATGTCATTGGAGGATCCTCCAATCTTGTCAAGTCTTCTCTGCAAAACCGAAACTTGCTTGTCGAAATTTTTGGTTCTCCTGTTATAATTATTACTAGCCTGGGATGAATTTGTTGATCTCTTTTGCATCCTCTGAATCTTCTCCGTCAACTCACGAATCCCTTCATCCAAAACACTCTCAATGTTCTCCCCTTCACAAATCTTTATTCTTCCCTGCAGCATTATTCAAGTTTGAATCAGCACAAGATAGATGCATGCGCAATGCATATACAAAAATGTTACGCGCACATAAAAAAATCAGCTATCAAATCGAAAAAAGAAGTGAAGGGAGTAGAACTAACAGAAACAAGAGTGCGAAGTGCAGATCTGAGAGTGGTGTCGATCTTGGAACGAGTCTTCTCGAGCTTCTTGAATGCAATCTCCTTCTCCATCCGCAAAAGGTTACACTCAGCCCTCAACATCTCCGCCTGAAACTTGCAGTAGTTTTCTTCATCAACCACCGCCCTGCTGCTTCTTTCGGCGACTTTCTCTCTCCTCTCCCCACCATTAGCAAAGAGGACGATGGGAGGGGCCGATGCACGGCGTTCTCCATGAAGCAAGGTGTCGGCGTTGTTGCCGTTGTGGGGCCTCCGGCGACGAGGGAAGTGGAGGATGCGGGGAGTGGGAGGCGGTGGAAGGTGCCACTTATTCAGAGGGGGTCTCCTTGATGACATGGCGGCAGTAGTAGTGGTACGGGTTTCATACATACCATGCAATGAAAAATAGAGAGAGAATGGGCGGGGCGTGCAGTGCAACAAGGTCCTCGTGAAGTGAGTTAAGTACACAACACAATGCAAGAAGAGCAACAGAGATTTGAAATGAAAGGTGGTTGTTGTTTTCTTTTTTGGTTTCGGTATTGCTCGAGTCTTGAGATAGTAGCTTATTAGGTGTGGTGTTATGTTATGTGTGTATGTTATGTTGTGTGTGGTGTAACTATTTATTTCCAACGTCGGACACTGCCACTGCCACTGCTTCTTCATCGGAATTTGAAAAACATTACTGTTGCTCCTTTTATATATACTAACCAATCATCTATTCCAACTTAATTATTACCCTATACTTTTCAATTTTTCCACCCTTATATAACTACACATGCAATGATGCATCACTAGCTAGTTTGCTATTTTATAATTTTCGAGTTGAATCTAGAAAATACTTAGGCTAAATAATTTTATATGATTTGGAGTCATGTATGTTTTATAGTTAAAATATATACTTTATGATAAAATTAATAATAAAATATTATATTTTTATATTTAAATTAATATTTTTATTGATATTTATTAAATTTAACTTTTAAAGATAAAATTTTACTAATTTATCATATATATAAAATTTATAAAATTACATATACTAATTATACATCAAATTTAAGGTTAGATTCAAATTTTTAAAATAGACCTAATAAAATATTAGGTTGAATCCAAGTCTAGTTAAATCCAATATGGCCTAACCATACTCTCATATTAGCAGATCGAATTTCAATTTGAATCTTTGTGCAGTTTGAGTTTGTTTCTCATTATCATTAATCATCTCAATCGTCTCTAGTAATGGATATTCTTATGATAAGGAAATCAAACGTGTTAGACCGGAGAGAAAACAAAGCAAAGGAAAATTTTAAAGGATAAAATCAAGCCTTTTATTCATAAGTTTGAGATAAATAAAAAGAGAAAAGCAAAAGATTTATGATATATATTTTTATAAGTCTATCTTTTACCAAAAAAAAAAAAGATATGCATATTATATTTAATATATGTGCATATATTTATTACAATAAGTTCTTGAAAATAATTTAATTAAATTAAAATCTAACTAAAATACTCTAATTTGAAAAAAAATATATTTAAATAATTATATAATAATTATTAAGATAAAGGTATTTTTACATGAATATAAAATATATTAAGTGATATAGTCTAATATGACAAATTATCTAATAATTTTTAACTATCACCTTCATATAAAAATATTTTGATACACGTTATAATAAAAAGAAAAAATAAAAAAATTGATGAATAATTAGATGTCTATCTAATATAATATATTATTTTATTTTTATTAACTTTTTAAAATAAATTATACACTTATCTTAATTCCTTTTATACAAAATTATTTTTCTTATAGAATTTGCCAAACATTTTTACGTGATAATCACTGAAATAGCATATATAATAAGTTCTAAATTTTAAATTCGGACCCGTCACTTCACTTCGTACACTTTACTAGTAGTTAAGATATAAAAAATCATGATATTATTGTCCATACTCAAAAGACTTTAGTAAGTCCCACTAATGAATAAGTACTGGTGGATTTCCCTGTTATGATTTGATTTTTTATTTTGTCTAATTCCGATCAACCAAATGTCCAAATCCTCTTCCTCATTATATTCTCCTACTTTCAAATTTGAATATATTTGACTACGTTATAAAATAAATATATTGAATTCTTATGTAACGGGGAAAAACCCTAAAAACGTGTGTTTATATATTTTTTTATACAACCATTGGCGGAACAAGAATATATTAAGTATATATATAGTAGCAGATACACAAGCTTAAAAGCTGGAGCTGCCGAAATTAAAGTAAGTATAATTTAATATCAAATAATTACAATTTTTTTATGTATTTGATTACTATCCCAATTTTTTTTTTCTCTTATTCTCTTCTCATCACTCATACCTTATGAAACAAATAATACTATATATGATATATCCTAATCTCATTTTAATAGAATCATGGAAAATATATATTTTTTTCCCGCGCCAATCATGAACCGACGATGTTTATTATATTCAAGTTTTGAATTTGATACTGATTACATTGATAAAATAAAATGATATAGCAATGTATACTAAAAAGTTAGAAATAAAACTTACCACTTGAAGAAGCAATAGTAAATACGTAACTGAAACAATGAATACTACGAATAAATGGAATATAAATAGTGAAATACTAGTACTAAGTAGTACCACTAGTACTATAAATAATTTTTATTAGCAATTAAGCATAGGTGAAGAAACTCGTGCTTGCAAATTAAAAAATAAATTGAAATTGAAATGATGAAATATTTGTCAGCGCATGTTTTGAAGGAAGTCACACATAACAAGGTGTGCTCATAACAATCACATAAAGTGTCAGTGAGTCATTAATAATCAGCGATTAAATGCGAGTATGCCAATAAATATACATCGTCCGTGCCGTCTAAGCTGAACAAATTTTGATTCTCTGTCTCAACTCTTTCTTCCTCAACGGTCGCAATCTCACTCACTGTCAATTATTAACGATACTTCTTTTTCACAGGTTTAATCTTAAAAGGATTTCAATGGCTTCTAGTAGGATCATTTCTGTCTTTTTTATTCTCATAGATAATTAATTAATTAAATTGCTGTATTTGCATTCTAATGTTGTTAGTCATGTCTCAAAATGTATGACTATTTATTAATAAGAGAATATTTATGGATAAATTGTTTTATAAAACCGTATTATTATAGTAATAATATTATAATTCCTACAAAAAAATACGTTATGATTTATAATTTTTCATAACATGAGCCCATGCATATAGTTAAGTGATTGAAATATTGATGATACATTGAAGTAATAAACTAAATTTAATTTGAAAATGAATGAATTTTAGTTAAATAATATATGGGTATCTATCCATCAATGAATTATCAATAATTTAATTTTGATATATAGATAAAATAAACACTAAATAAGCTTTTAAAATACCATGCACTTAAGTTTGACATTAATTAAAAATATAAAAATTAAATTTTTTTAACATATAATCAGTCGACATTTATATAAAATATATAATAAAAATAAATTAAATAAAATATATATTTATATATTTATATATAAATATATAATATAAAAATGAGAAAAATATAAAACAGTTCTTGATAATTACCTCAAAAGGCAATGAGGTCCTTGAAAAAAAAAAACTCAATCCGGTCCTGATAATTAATTAATTATCTCAAAAGGACAACGAGGCCTCTGTGCCAAAAAAAATTAATGTTGTTTTTTTTTTTGCACAGGGACTAATCAATCCAAAAAAAGATTCGAACTCGGATTGAGTGTTTTTTTTTTTTTCTTGAAGACCTGGTTGTCCTTTCGAGGTAATTGCCAGGGGTCGGGTGGAGTATTTACTCTATAAAAATTATTTTTAATATGGAGATGAAGATAGTATTTAATTGAATATTGATATTTGAAGTGTATACGATATTGTAGAAATACAAAAAAAGCGTTCAACACATATCTACGTATTGTCAAAATAATGACACGTATCAAACACACATTCTGCATGTTAATTCTCAACCTACTAAATCCACTCACATATAATTATATCAAATAATTTTATTTTCAATAAAAATACTAATATTTTTTCATATAAAAAAAATTAGTCTATATATTAACTAATTTAATAATTTATTTTTTGTATATAATAGTTTTGAATGAAATAACTAGACAAGTCGAAGCTAGGATCAGAATCAAAGAAAACATGATTTGGCTTGTACTTGTCACTGACGTTACTGTGTTACTATGTAGACTTTTTTGTATCATTGTAAATTTGTAAACAATCTGACTAAGTAACCAATAAAAATTTAGTCAATAATAAATTAATAAATATTTTTAAATTGTATTATATATTAATTAATTATCACTAATTAATAATTATTTAAATTTTATTTTTTAAAAAATGCAAAATTAATATTTATTTTACCTATACTTTTTCATTTGCAAAATAGGATTTTAAGTATCAAAATCAAAATGACCGCACACACAGTTTTGTGTATGCAGAACGTGTAGCTAGTGTGACACTTGTGTTGCCCTATTTTGAATTTTAGATAAAGTCAAATAGAATACAACCATAATATAAATAGATTTATGCAACTATACTAATAATATTGAGGATTGATCCTTTTCTCACTTTGTCTCGGTTTGTATCTCTCATTCGCAACAGTACCACGCTGAGATTCTCTCTTTAATTTGGCCTTGGGCTTCTCTATCTATTTAATTACAATATACTATTTCTTTTTCTTCCAAATTCAAAGAAGCCAATGGAAAATCAAATAATGTCGTAAGCGACGAGAGAGTAAGTAAGGCATGCACCAATAGGGCTTAAATTAATGCACCACGAGGATTGGAACGTATATCGAAGTTGCAACTGTTCAATACTCGTAAATTTTTGGACCCTTCTCTCCCTTGTGTTGTCTTTACCACTAGCTGTTTATGGTCATGTACGCTTTTGAATTCAGCATTTATGTGTCTAGCTATTTTCGTATTTTAGACACCAATTTTGAATCTAACGTAATTTACTCTAAGCTATGATAATTTGATCATAATAATTACTTCAGTTAATACTTAAATTCATCTTTAAAAATTAATTTATTTTTTAAATTAGTTTTTAAAAAATTTTGTTTATTATATTAATTTTTAAAAAATATAATTATAAATCAAATAAGTCTTTTTATATGTTAAATAAAATGTATTAAATATCACATAGACATAACATAATAACATGATAGATTAATATCACATGTTATAAGATAATTGATTGATATATTCATAATTATAATTGGTTGACCAATCATTTTATAACACATGATATTAAATCTATTATGTCATCACATTATATAGTATTTAATGTGACATGTTATTATTTAATTTAAAAAAAAAACTACTTTAGTTTATATTATATTTTTCAGGAACTAATATAATTAGAGGACTAACTTAACAAATGTGTTATCTTTCATTGATGAATTCAAATATTAACTCATAATTAATTTATATATGTGTATATTTTGATAATCTAATGTTAGATTAATTTTGATACATTTTGTTGTTATTTAATTAGATTCATGTATTTAGATGATTTTTTAAGTATTAGGTATAAAAATTAGTTATTTTTACTAATTAAAAAATATAAAATGACAAATTTTACTCAATTTTTTTTTAAAATAACATATAATTTATATTTTATGATATGTCAAATTTTAATTGAATGTTATCTTAATTTGATAACAAATTATACTTGTAATTTGAGTTACTTCAACTTGAGTTAATATCTTAACCATAATAAAACTATTTGTAATTAAGTTATTATTTAAAATGAGTGATTATCTAATTTCTTAAAATATTAATATAACCAATTTTTTTTTCAAATAGTTATTTTCTAAAAAAAATCCTCCTGAGTTTTCTGCACACCATCACTCCTCAATGTAATCGCTCACAGTTTACTACCTCACCGTGATAATAGTTAAATATTTTGAATAATACTGTATCTTTTTTTTTGTCTTTTTTTAAATATATTTTTACCAAATTATAAACCTTGTGAACTTTTAAATTTTTAAATGAATTTTACTATTCATACTAAAATTTTGATTTTACTAGATGAAATCAATATAAAAAATAATATAACATTGTCAAAAAGAGATAATAGAAAACTGAATAAGAATGAGAATTTTATGAATTTATTTTTGCTAAAGTGTATTCAAATTAATTATTTGATGGGATGAACGATTTTGAAAGAAATTGAGAGAAGTAAAAGCCATTATAAAAAGAGTTATGGTACCTAATTTGGGAAAGAAGTTTTTCAATTTTTTTTTTTCTGTGTTTTGGAAAGAATGATTTGAAAAAAAATAAGATTTAGTTATTAATATTTTAAAAAATTATATAATTATTTATTTTAAATAATAATTTAATTATAAAATAATTATATTATAGTTAAGATATTAACTCTAATTAAATTGAAGTAACTCAAGTTCTAAATATAGTTAGTTATATCTAATTAAAAGTTGACACATCATATAAGATAAGTTGTATATTATTCTAAAAAAAGTTGAGTAAAATTTATCTATATAAAATTGGTTATTTGTGTGTGAAACTTTTTAACTAATAATGTATATATAAAAATTAAAGGATAATTTAAATTAATAAAATGAATGAGTCTCAAAATTATATAGATGTCTCAAACACAATTCAATTATATGTCTGTCCGCTTTATATCTCTATGTAAATCGAATTAACTTAATACGATTTACACTAAACACATATAAATCGAATCAACCTAATTCAATTTATTATTGTACAACATATACATAGTAAATCAAATTAACTTGATTCTATTTACTACTTGTACAAATTATTTACTCTTTATTAACTTTAAAATATAAATATCAATAAAAATACTCGAACTTGGAATAAAATATCAAAAAATCAAAACGAATAAGAATATAAATTCAAATTTTGTATTTTAGTTAAAATCCTAAAAAATCTACATTTTTACGAACTTATAAATTCAAAACGAAATAATAAATAATTTTAAAAAATTCATTTAAAAAATTTTTTTTGACTCATTAGCATCTAAAGAATCATAATTAAAATTTTTTATGTTAAAAAAAATTAATATAAAGTATAGCTCTCCAAAAAGGCATATGAGTTAAAACTTGAATTTTTTTTAGAGTTAGAAATAACGTATAACATCTTCAAAATGTTTGTTCTACACTTAATTTTACAAATTAAATAATACTTTAATTGATATAATATGTTAATTATTTGTAAAAATACATATTGTATAAATCAAATTAAGTTGATTCGATTTCAATAAAAGTATATATAATTTTGAGCTTTTATTTATTTTATTTATATAAATAATTTAAAATTAAATTTATATAATATTTTATAATATTATCCATTAAAAACATAATAACGTACAATATAATAATATAGATAATCGTAGTCAAGCTCATTAAATTGGTAAATGTTGAAAATTTTTAATTTCATAATCATTATCACATTTTATTGCATATACAAAATAAAAAATTCAGTTAATTTAAGATTAAATATTAAATTAAATATTAACTATAGATTAAGTTATGCAGGCAGCTGAATAATGTATAACCATCACCCATATATATCAATTTCCATTGCTTATTGTGGTTAAGGATTTTTTATGAAATTAGAATCTAGCTCCTATTTTGATTTTTGAATGTTCAAACTTACCATATACTACAATTAAGAAGTACTTACTGGATAGTACAAGTATATATGAAGCATTGCATGAGCACCACGTGGACCAATGAGAGAAAATAAACAATGTGCATAAAATTAGTTAATTAATTAATTAATAATTGATGCAGTACAGTCATATACTCATATCTTTAATGCTGCCATTGCTGTGAAAGCAAAGTTAAGGTGGAAGAAAAAAGGGACACTATCTCAAATTAAAATAAAATATATGTTCAATTATTATAATTAAATCCCTTTTGAAGAGTTTCATGATTTTACCGTTACATATTATTATATATACGGTGGTAGTGATTCTTATGAACAAGTTGTAAGATTCCAAATCCATTGAAAAACTTGAATTTTTAGCAAGTTTCCTTTTTTTTTTTAATGGTTCATTGCAGCTTTTCAAAAAATAAAATAAAATGAAATTATTATTATTATGAAAAATTGCAATGTGGCCCTGACACTTTTTCGAATGGAAGTATCTGACAGAAGTCAATGTTTAATATTTCATTCTACGGAGTAATAATTTATAATTGGAAAATGGTAGATACAAATCTTTGCAAAAGATTAAATGATTAATACAGGAACCTTACCTAGTCACACTCTCACAGCCCCCATCTCCCAAAGTGGATTATATGATAATTAATAAAAGAAAAAGAGTCAAATGTTTCGCTATAAAAGGAGCTTTATCTTCTTTGAAACATATACTTACTTGAATGGTTCTCTAATGTAATGTAATGTTTGGTCATATAAAGTAACTGTTAGTGCAATCTATATTCTAAATCATGACAAGACAATGTTGCTGTAATGATTTTAGGGAAATTTAATTTGTATAAGCATTGAGCATAGAAAAATTGAAGACACAGAAATATAAGAGAGGAAACGGATTACGATTACCACATTTCACATGATAACTACTACATTCTTTTTATTTTTTATTCTTTTGGTTTAAACGTCTTGTACACAAGAACTAGGTCCATTTTAATTGGGCTACTTAGGCTCCATATTTATTATATTACTGTCTTCTTCAAAACGAGTTACAAACTCTTGACCCAACAAAAGAAACAAGATAAATACCAAAAGAGTAAACTACTATTTGTACCCACGGAAGTTAAAAACGCTGACATATCTATCCATAGAAAAAGAAAATTATCATTTGTATCAATAAAATATAGATTTTGCATAATAAAATTATCCAAACACTAAAAAATTACCTAAAATTCCTAAATTACCCTTACTTCACCACCATACCACCTCCTTCACCCAATCACCTTTCTAACCCTAACCCTCTTCGCCCTGCCACCACCCCTCTTTTCCTTTCTAATCTCAAATCCCACCACCACCTCCTTCACCCACCACCACCCCTCAAACTCTTCACTCAATGGTGGCTCCCGCTACCCCCGCAACCGTCACCGGAATCCTCGCCCTCGTTCACGAATTTACCGGTGAATCCAACTAGTTCCTCCAGCTCACCGCCATCTACTTCGCCAAGGCCGGATTCGCCACCTGCGCCATTGACCATCAGGGCCACGGCTTCTCCGACGGCTTCATCGCCCACATCCCTGACATCAACCCCGTCGTCGACGACTGCATCGCCTTCTTTGACGAATTCCACTCTCGCTTCGATCCTTCTTTTCCTTCCTTCCTCTACTCTGAATCCCTCGGCGGCGCAATCGCGCTATTAATCACTCTCCGCTGCTGCGATTCGCCAGAAAATGTCTCATCTGCGAACCGAGCGTGAGCTCTGATTATGGTGTCGTCCTCTTCGTGGGTGAAGGCCTGATGCTCTACCTGCGGGGAGACACCATCGGAGCCTGCAAAAAATGGGTTGGTTCATGAACCTGTAATGAAGAACAAAGCAAAAGGAAATCAGGGGAGAGGTAGATATAACAACGGCAGGGATCAGGCAACGATGGTGGTGGTTCTACGACGCAGAAAGAGGTGAAGAGGGTTGGCTATGTCGACGATAAGGTAGCGTGAAGAGGAGGGTATCTGACGCAGTAGGCTCTAGTTCGAGGCCGATGGTGATGGTGGCGAGGAGAAGCTGGCGCGATGCTCCTGGGTTCGGGGTAGGTCTGCGACGTTGCTAGCGGAGAAGGGGGTGAATAGTGATGAGGAGGGTGATACGGTGGTATGTGGTTGATGTTGGAATTGGGTGGCTGAAAAAAATGAGAGAGAGAGAGGAGATGATAGTGGTGGAGGGAAGGGTAGTTTAGGAATTTTATTTAAATTTTTAGGGTTTGGATAATTTTACTTGCAAAAACTATTTTTTATGGATACAAATAATAATTTTCTTTTTTTTATGGGTAGATTATGTCAGTATTTTCAACTTTTGTGAATACAAACGATAGTTTACTCTAAAAAAAACAAAAGAAACAAGATAAAATAAAATAAAACGAATAAATAAATATTGCATTTGGAAGTGGAGGCATAGCTGAATTGCACTTGGTTCGACTTTCGAGATTGGTTATAACTCAGTGGAGAATGAACTTATTGTCTGCGTGAGTGCATGAACAAAAAGATTCTTACACGATCAATCTATAAGGTTGTGGAGGTCGTCACACAAAACAAAACACATTGTTGTGAAAAAAGAGGGGAAAGATTAATTTAATTATATATTTTTCAAACAAAATTATTCCTAAAAATAAACGGCATTGAATTGTGATGTGGGAAGAGCAAAACTACAAAAAGCCAGGAAGGTGGAGAAGCTAATAGAAATCAGCATCCAATTTGCTGGACGTTGTTTGCTTCCGGCGAACTAGATAAGAGGAAGCCTAACTGATTTAAATTAATAGGATGATTAGTTCACTCGTCTACTTAAACAAATATCAACTAATTTTTTTTATATATCAGAAATAAAAGAATGGAAAAATAATTTGTGTATTATTGAGTGTATTTAGTATATTTGAACATTTATTATAGAATATTACATTTTTATTATTACGATTCTCTTTTTTTGTACGGCCTTAAGCACAACCGCCATTCGGGCAGCCAGTTACCCTTACGACCATAGACTCGTTATACTTCAGACCAACCTGCACCACCCAGTCATAGATCATTAATTTACAATAACGCATACTATTTGGAGATCTTGATAAGCTGTAGACAAATCTCCCCAGAAGAACAGCTTGAGCGTTGTTGTGATGGGAGGCTTCCATGCATAACGTATATCAGTCAAGATGATGTTTTGATTTTGAGTGATCCGGACATTCAAATTATACTTCTCAATAATCTCTCTTTGTGTTTTCTTCGTCTTTCCACCAATGCGACCGTTATCAACATGAAGACCATAAATAAACTGCCATCACCCTGGAAGATGGAATCCAGCAAATAAGGTCATGTTGCATAATGGAATGGAACTATATTCAAGCCAAAGATGTATTACCAAAGCATGAATCAACTAAAGATCGTTTAACCACATGAAAAGAAGACATGGGTGTTTGAGAATGAATTTATATACATATCTGCAACTAAAGAAGGCAAGTAAAAAAAATCTATAAAACAACATTTTTTTTGGCTCCTCGTGCTATCCCTTAATCTGTCTTAGTGGGATTTGAATCACCGACACTTGCTTAAGCAGGCGAGTAAGTTAACTACTCCACTAACACAAATTAGTTACAAAGCACCATTTTATCAGAACTACAATATTCTTTTTTTTTTTTTTCTGAAAACAAAGTGAATTTATGTCCAGAATAACGTTTTTCATTTATACTTTGCAGAGTAAGTTCAGTTTGTTGGTCCCACATTTTTTGTGCTTTGTTTGCTGGACCAAAGCGTTATTACATATAAGTATATTTTACAGTTTGGGCTTGAGTCCACCACTTTTGATAAAATTTGGGCCAGTCTTTTTGTCAAAATTTGGCCCACTTTACTTGTTCCAATATCTCCACTTTCGAAATGGAGTTTATCCCCTGACCAAAACAAAAAGAAATAGAGTTTATCCCCGTCAAAAAAAAAAGAGTTTATCCAGACCGAAAACGAAAAAGAAATGGACTTTATCCTTTGAGCGAAAAAAATAATCTAGTGGTTGTATTTTTCAGTAATTGCACCATAAAATTCTTTGATAGATGTTAGATATTGAAATGACTCGTTTGTATAACGTTTATAATTAAAAAACTAAGTGGGTTTATGCTATTTAAAAAAATTCCTAAAAGAGAGATTATGTGATATAAAGTGAGACTGGTTGTCAACAAGCTATAGTTCAGTCGGCGTATGTCTCCCTTCCCACTAAAAAATCTCGGATTTGACTTTCATCTAATGTAGCTTGAGCAAAAAAAAAAAAAAAAGCGTGGATTATATATGGACATATGGTTCAAGGGTGTACATGACCAGGCCACACCGGATTTAGTTTAATATAGACTCGACCCGAAATATAGATTGGGTCTAATTTTTAGACTCTAACCCGATCCTAGACTCGATGAAACCTACGCACCTTTGGGCCGGGTGAAAACCGGGTCTTTAGCATGTAAAAATCACCTAATCTCCAACCATTATTTTACAATTCACATAGTAAAATTCACTTAAAAAAATATAACAAGAACCAATCATTCTTTAAAATTAAAGCATAAGCATAATCAATACTAATATTGTCTAATAAAATCAAATATTTAAATCAATACAAATAACACAATATTATGCATTAGTGTAAAGTCTTATGCATTTTAAACATAAAACATTAACTTATAATCTTATAATGACTAATAACACAAAATATTAAGGTTTACAATATTTAAATTTCACATAAGAATAGCCATCATTCATCACTAATAACACAAAATATTAATTGTGTATGATGACCGGGCCATCGGGCCGAGTTCGGGTGACCCGAGCTATGGTCCGATCCCGACCCGAAATAATGACCGGGTCTATTTTTGAGACCCTTACCCGACTCTAGATCCGATGAAATCACACTAAATTAGCTCCTAAAGTGTTCGGGCCCGGACCGAAGCTTCGAGTTGGGCCGGGCCATGTACATCCTAGGTCCAACCTCCAAGTTTTCTTAATCCAAATACTGCTTTTATATGTAAATTTCATAGTGCCGTTTATGGTCTAAAACAGATTTCAAAGGTCCTGGTTTCGTACACTTGCTGCAACCTTAAAAGCTAAAACAGTGCAGTTTGTGCCTTTTTGTTTATTTGACAAACCAATCCTTCCATTATCTCTCTTAATTTAATGTAAATGATATTCTTATTGCTAGCAACAATGCATCTGATATTTATTCTCTTATTAAAATTTAAAATGCTGTGTTTTCTCTTAAGAAATTAGGCATGTTTAATCGTTTTTTTCTGGACTATTAACCAAATTTGGGACGGATTCCTCTAAATGGACCCACTCTTTTTAATGTTAAACTAACAGTGTCAACAACTTATTTATTTCTGCTTACCAATTTAACCAAACGAATGAGTTTACCTGTGTCTGGTCTTTAATCAAGGTTAATTTCTTATTTCTTTGTAGGTGAATAATAACAATACAGTATGACTACGTAAAATGATTTAAAAAATGAATGGTGCAGACATTTAGAATGGGTAAAAACATAAAAGTTTTGTTAGATAATATAAATCAAACACATCATGATTATCTTCTACTTATCAATAATTCTGGAGGATTAAAAATGCTACAATAGAACATCGTAGAAGTGTTGTGGAAGTTGTAGTCAAACGTGAGTTGCAATGTTTGACTATAACAATAAAAAATTGAAACCTTAAAGAATTTAAGATAAAACTGAATAGGAATTATGCAAGCTTTGTAAAATGTGCTTCTTTACAAATGCTTAGTAATTCAGCAGTGCCAATGATAATTACAAATTGGTGCCCGTTTAGACTCCGTTTGAAAAGCAGTAGAATTTTTTTTTTATTTTGAATTATAAAAAAATTACAGTACATGTATTTGGTACTTTTTTTAAAACAATTTTTAATTTTTCAAAAAGTTAATTCATATCTTTTTGAAAAAGTAGAAATATATGACTTCTTCTCTTCTATAAGTCATTCTATTATCTTCGTAAAAAAAATATCTCAAAATAAAAAAAATCTACTTTTATTTTTGACTCTATAAAAAAATATTGAAAATATTGACTTCCCATTACTGTTTTCACCCAAGATTCCATCTGCTAAAAGTATTGGTCTTCCACTATTATTTTCACGTAATGATTTATCTGTTGAAAATATTTATTTACCCTCCACCACTATTTTAAAATAATATTCCATTTGAACCACTTATTACATGTATTCCTTTCAATTTTTTTTAATCATTTTACCACTCTATTTTTATTATTAAATTTGTATTTAATATTGTGTGCGGTATAAAATCTCAGTTTTAATTTTATATAGTTGCAATTATTTTTATAATTAGTTATAACAAGTTCTTGACCCCAATAAAAGAGGTAAAAATTTTAATAGAAGTAAAAAAGAAAATAAAAAACAGCAACAAAATATACATTGACACATATTTCATAATTATTTTTTATTTTTATCGACCATATTATACACAATAAAATAGCAAACACTAACTACACAATAATTTTGTTGGCATTGCCATTAAGATTATTGTGAATTAAAATTTTATTACTATTTACCACATACAAGAACACCATTGTGAGTGAAGATATATGAAGTAAAAGAATCAGTTTCTACCTAAAAAATGGAACTAATAAGAAAACAAATAAAGAATTAATTGCCTAAACAATTGTAATCTTAGTAATTAGGTTATAGAAAATTAACATTTAATATTAAAAAGTATTTGTTATCATGTTGTTTTAATATCTATTTTTTGTGAAAAAAATATATTTTTTTAGTTATTTATCTAAACGTTACAACTTTAAAATAAGGACTTCTATAACTAAAAATTCAAATACAAAATAACTTATTTATAAACTACTATTAATAAAAATCCTTATACTTAAATTTTTTTTTAAATTTATTTAAATTATTTACCCAAACTTTATACTTGTAGAAATGTCATAAATGAAAATATACTTATCAAGAAGTCACTTGTCTCTAGCTTCTATTTTTTTTTTTCTTTGAGTTTTAGTGAATTTGAGAAAAAAAAAAACATGATAACGTCATCCATGTGAATGCAAAATTGTACACTAATTAATTATAGAATTTATTATTACAAATTTTCCAAGGCACCAATAATTTAGCTGAAAGACTAGTCCATCTCCGAAGAAGCTAAGAAGGCTGGCCCATCGTTATTGAGGTAGAAAAACAATTTTTCTAAGTGATGGAGAAGACTAACTACTGCTACTATATGGAAATTTCCCTTTTTTTTTCCATAGTATATATCATACGATTATAATAGGTATGTATTAAAATCAAGTATTAAAATCAGTTATTAATATAATATATATATAAATATATTAATAATTAATTTATTTTAATATCCAAATAATATTGTTAATATTCACATTACATCTAATTTTTTTTAAATTTTATTTTAATGTGGAATCCTTGTGTATCGATTTTTTTTTTAATACAATGGCAGCTAGCTAATCAGGAAAAAAAGAGAAGCAAGCATATATTATTTAAGCCATTTAGCATTTAGGCCTTTATAATGTTCACATTATAGTGCAATACACATAATATGAAACATATATATAGAATTTGTTCCCCCTACATCTACTTTATTCTAAAGATTGAGTCTTGCATGCATGCGCAAATTATATATTGGATAGAACCTTAACCATTTCTTGACGTGGCTTGCAAAAAGCAACCAAAGGTTTAGCTTTGGGCAACGTAAGCCCTATTCCCTCTGCCATGTCCACTTGATCCTCAATTTTCTCCCATTCAAAACACTGAAACAGTGCTCCTAATGCATGTCCCATAACATGTTTTGCCAAAACAGCTCCAGGGCAAGCTCGTCTTCCAACACCAAATGGAATCACATTGTAACAAACTTTACTACCATCTCCATTATCATCAAATCTTTCTGGAACAAATTTTGTAGGATCAGCCCATAAGTTAGGGTCCCTCTGCAGTGTCCACAAGTTCACAAGCAGCATTGTCCCTTTCGGTATGTCATAACCACAAACATTGCAATCACTTGAAGACTCGTGAGGTAAGAGAAGTGGTGCCACGGGGTATATGCGAAGTGTCTCAGTGATTATGTTCTGCAGGTACTTCATTTTGGAAGCGTTTGATTCATTCAAGAGTTGATCATGGCCTGCGTGTGTTTCGATCTCGTGTTGAAGCTTCTTCATTGTTTGTGGATTGTTGAGGAGAAGCGACACTGCCCATTCCATTGTAATAGCCGAAGTTTCTGACCCAGCTATCAGCATTGCCTGGATTTTTAACAGTTTTTAAATTATAACTATTTTTAATTTTTTATATATTTCAAACATTAAAAATATTAAAAGTTATTTTTTAATAAGTTTTAATAAAATATTTTTTTATGATATTCTAAAAAACGTATTCGTAAAACATATGCTACTATGTTAGTTAGCTCTTTTCATTTTTGAAATAATTAGTGATTGAAATCAATTTTGACCTATGACATGACAACATCATCAAATCTTACAATATTTCCCCAAAATTCACTCTCTAAACCAGTCTTAGGCAACGCCTTTTGTACTATTTTTTTAAAGTTCATTTATATCCAAATCCAAAAAATCATTGCCTATGCTAATATAAGCAGCGGTTATAAGTTTTTTGGCGTTAGAAGCAAATTAACATATATTTTTTCGGTTATGCTGAGAAAAAAAAATCTAAAATTATCCTATTTAATTTAATATTTATAATGTATGTAATATTTATTATTATTATTATTATTATTATTATTATTATTATTATTATTATTATTATATTTAAGATTATTCAATTATTTTATCAATAATTGATAATGAATATAAAATAAATAATGATTATATGTGAACTGAAATTTCTTTTACATGTAGAAGACAGAAGATATTATTATTGTCAAAGATATGGTGATGAGAGACTTGGAAGAGATACGTCTTCTTTAATTTGGAGTGGCATATGATGTGGGGTATTTTCAGTCAATTTTTCTCATTACGTGTTTTGACTTTCTCCCTCTGTTTTCTACCTTGTCTATTCAACAATACTTTTCATTTCTTCCAACAAAAAGACAAAAGGAATAAAGTGTGCGATTTACATTATTATATATGGTGATACTATCACCAAAATTTTATAATTATCTTTATATAAAGATATTTTTTTATAATTATTAGATCATAAATTATATAATTTGATTTTGATGTATTATAAAAATATTATTTTTTTAAAATATAACTAAATAAATAAAATATACTTTTAACACAAAAATTTTTATGAAAAAATATTTTTAATATTTTTATTTAAATAGATGGCATTAGATATTCGTACCACCTTTAATTTGAATGTTACCTTTGTATTTGGATAAGGTATACTTAACAATATCTCAAGAAGTGAAATGTGAATTTGCTTCATTCTCAACTCAAAAAATATAAAGAGCTGAAGATTATCTATAATTCCAACAATTTAACCAAAAAATCAAACATGAAGTGCTTTCTGACGCACACAGCTTGTTCCACAATACCATGCCTGGAGCCAAATGTATATATTATTTGTTATAAGAAAAGATATAAATAACTAATTTTAGAATTTAAATTTATAATTTAAAATTAAAAATAAAAAAATTATAATTTAAAATTTAAAATTTAAAAGTAATAAAATTTATTTCTAAAAAATTGATTAATATTAGTTGAAAAAAGTAAATTTTTAATATTATTCTAAATTAAAATTATTAAGCATTCATCGTTATTTATTTTCTGTTTTATTGATTAACTGTTAATTAAAAAAAAAGAAATTAATTATTTAATAAAAGCGAAATATAGCGCATGCTATTAAACTAGCTCATGACAACAATAAAGAAGTCTTGTGGCCCACAAATTCAACCCAACAGAATACATAAATTCAGTTCTAATTTCAGTCTTTATTAATTTATCTTATCTTATCTTTATGTTATCTTCTCTTCTTATCTTATCTTTACTTTTATCTTTCATAGGACAATACTTTATATATATATTTAGTCTTACCCTCATAGTTTACAACACTTCAGTACAATTCAATCAATCAATAATCAATAAAAGTTCGCATTCTTTTCTTTTCTTATTCTTTCACAATTTTATCATGGTATCAGAGCCACTTCTTTTTCAACTTCCTCCCACAATAAATAATCATAGATTTAGTTACATGCATCCAAGTGAAAATTCTACCACAGTTTTGATTATCCCGGTTCTTTACCAGCAATTCCGTCTGCGCCTTCTTGTATTTCATCTGCAACTTCTTCCGGGAGTTTTGTTTCAGCAGTTCAATCTGCATCTGTTCTAGCAGTTCAATCTGCATCTGTTCTAGCAGTTCCATCTGCGCTCTACGCGCCATTTGAAGACCACTCTTATTGCGCTATACGCGCCCTCTAAAGATCAATCTTGTTGCGTTTTACACGCTTATTTTTTATTTTTTATTTTTTATTTTTTATTTTTTATTTTTTATTTTTTATTTTTTATTTTTTATTTTTTATGAAGATCGCTGCTTGCTCTCTCTCCCTCAAGCACAGCATCTCCTTTTATGTATTTTTGCCGTCGGTAGCTCAAGCTCCGCCGCACGCAATTGTTTAAAGATCGCTGCTCAAGCACAACATCTCCTTTTATGTATTTTTGTCGTCGGCAGCTCAAGCTCCGCCGCACGCAATTGTTTAAAGATCGCTGCTCAAGCACAGCATCTCCTTTTATGTTTTTGCCGCCGGCAGCTCAAGCTCCGCTGCGCGCATTTTTTGAAGATTGCTGCTCAAGTACAGCATCTCCTTTTATATTTTTGCCGCCGGCAACTCAAACTCCGCCGCACGCATCTTCCTCCGCGTCACTACGTCAAACGCGTCTTCATCAACAATTTCATTGGAACTTATCCAAGCTGTGGATTATTGACATCTTCCATCCACCAGCTTGCGGGGGCGTATTAAACTAGCTCATGACAACAATAAAGAAGTCTTGTGGCCCACAAATTCAGCCCAACAGAATACATAAATTCAGTTCTAATTTCAGTCTTTATTAATTTATCTTATCTTATCTTTATGTTATCTTCTCTTCTTATCTTATCTTTACTTTTATCTTTCATAGGACAATACTTTATATATATATTTAGTCTTACCCTCATAGTTTACAACACTTCAATACAATTCAATCAATCAATAATCAATAAAAGTTCGCATTCTTTTCTTTTCTTATTCTTTCACAATTTTATCACATGCAAAAAGCCAATAACCCTTATAACAATCTCTTAAGGTGAAGAAGAAATAAATATCTCACCAGAATGACTCCTTTCATTGTTTCATACGTGTAGAGTTCAGGTTCCTTATCTTGCAAGTCCAACATGACTTCAATCAAATTTAGTTTCCCATTATTATTATCACTTCTGATGCTCCTATTCCTTTGGATCTCATCAAGTAGTTTCTGAAGAAAACTATCCACCCTTTTCATCAAATTCACCATCTTCTTTTTCATGCCTTGAAAATCAATCCATTCTGGTATTGGAATGAAGTCATTCAAGCAACTAGCTTGAAGCGCCGTGAACTCCTTCATCAGAATTTGGAACTCTTTACCTTCTTCATCAATATCCTTGCCATAGTACCTTTTCCCAGATATCATCCTCAGCAGCATGTTGAAAGAGACTTCCACAAATTTTGGCCTCAGTTCTACCTATTATCATTAAGTAGTGACCAAACCATAAATAAAAATAAAAAAAAATGAATAGAAGAATAATTTTACATAAACTTTATCTTAGTATATGGACTAATAAAGATAATAAAAATAATAGACAACATAATATATCTAAATTTGTGATACACTAAAATATATTATATATTTAAAATTTATTAATACTATGTGTACACTAAAGTAAGAAACGAGACTCGAATTCGAAATCTTTAATTGAGTATGGAAAGATTATGTCATTTAAATACTATAATTGATGAAAAATTGAGTATACGATGAATTGAATCTTTTTGGCAAACCGGATATTATAATGTTCTACCTTTAACTTTTGAGTTTGACCACCTTTGCTGCACTCTTGAAAGAGTTCCTTCACCAACAACCGAATCTCTTCCTCACGAATGCTTTCAAACATGGCAAGACGATTGGTAGAGAAGAGCTCCAAGGTTGTTAGACGGCGGAGGCTGCGCCAGTGGTCGCCGTAGGAAGCAAATCCTATCGTCCTACTACCATAGTTGAGAAGCTTCGCGGCAAGTGTGGTGGGACGGTTTGCAAAAGTGATATCATTCTTTGTGAAACATTCTTCAATGGCGGAAGGTGAAGAGACAACAAGGACTTTTCGTGTGCCGAGTTTGAGGAACAGCATGTGGCCATATTTCTGTGTGAGGTTGTGAAAGCTTTGGTGCAAGGGTTGTTTTATGAGATGAAGGTGACCTATCATTGGTAGAGAAGGTGGACTTGGTGGTAGGTTTTTGTGTTTGCCATGGATTTGAAGAATGTATTTAGAAACAAGAAAGAAGAAGAGGAGAAATATTGAAGTAGGTATCAGCCAGTTACTTGCTTCTTCCATGTTATTGTGAAAGAAAAAAACTGTGTGGGAGAGTGTTTATATATTTGCTGAATGATTCTTGTTGATTCATTTGTTTTACTAATGAGCTTGACTTTTGAAGCATTTTGATAAGGATTTCATGTACTAAAATTTTGAGATTTTTTTTATACGAGTGGAATATTTACAGTGGAACATTGCAATTATTGTTGTACCGACCACTTTTGCTAAGAAATTAACCTTTTTTTTTTTCTGATCATTAATGAGCTATTAAAATGGAAAATGAGCATAGAAGAGTGGAAGTTTGACGCTGTTATTATTATAGAGAGGGAAATGACTCAAATGAGAAAGTTAGATGATTCAAAATTTAATACCTATTTTTTTTAAGTTTAAGGAGTAAGTTAAATAATTTTTTTTATTTTTTATTTAAAAATTAAAAAATTAAAATAGTAAACTTTTTTAACTAATTAATTAGAATTGCCTTCAATCTTAGTTTATCCTAGCAGAATTGTGTTTTTTTTTTTTTCACTCAACCACGTTACCTAAATCTACTAATCAACTTTTAAGATGTGTGTACATAAATTTTGTACCAATAAATGTTTTTTCTTAACAGAAGTTGGCCTCTATTTTCTTCCTTTACACATGTACTCCTTAGTTAATTTTCGGTCCATCTTATTGTATGTTGAGTTTTTTATTTCAAAAAAAAAAAAAATTCCATACTGAAATTTGGGAGGATATGGACAAGCAAAGAAACTGGGTTTGGTAGTCTCGAACAGGGACCTACTTCTGCATTTAATATAGGCGGCTAAAAATTTAGTGTCTTGGAAGTATTTTGTCTAGTAATGGAATTGAGAGATTAATATTACCGTTAATATTTAATATATAAAAGAATAAGGTATATTTTTTATTATTAACGTTTATAATTTAAAAAAAATTATTTTTATTATTTAATTTTATTTTTAATCATTTTTATTTATTTAATTTTATTTTTAATCATTTTTATTTATATCAAAACTACTTCTAAAAATTTTTTATTTTATCTATAATATTTTACATAAAATTAATGTTTAGATATAATTTTGACACAAATAAAAAATACTAAAAATAAAATTGAATGAAACTAAATGTTGAAGATTTTTAAAAAAAATCGCAAACATCAGAAATAAAAAATATATTTATACAAAAATTAAAAAATTTTAAAATACAAATATTTAAAATTTAATTAAAAAATATATAAAATTTAAACTCAATAAAAATATACTTTTAGTTAATTTTATAAAAGTTTATTATTTGACAACTTACTATAATATTGACTGCTATAATATATATTGATTCGAATTCCCTAGCATTAGTCATTTAGTCTTTTTAAAATAAGAAAGTGCAATAGAAAAATTTGTGTTAATAGATTTCAACTACTTTTTGTGGCTTCAATTATGTCGAATTGAATTTGTCGAGCTTTTGGCAATGGAATTCGGATGCTTTAGGCTTACTAGAGACAAAAAAAAAAAAAAATTAAGTAGAGAGTAAAAATAACTATAAAAGTGGTTTTTTTTTTTAAGTTTCAAAATAAATACTCTAACAATTGTAATAACGAGAGAAACACATACAGAGCTTTTAGTTTTAAAAAGTTTTAATATATAAAAAATCTTTAAAGTTTATAGGTTTCAATGAAAACATTTTTCATTATTTGCCTTAAAAAATTATTAACTAAATTATTTTTATTTGCAGTGTTAAACTTTTTTTAAGTCTACTCCAGTCTCCAGTTAATGGACTAAGATCTTGTTATTGTTGCTGTCATTATATTAAACTTTTATTAGAAGTATAAAAAATAAATTATACATACATTAATAAAATATTTTAAATTAAAATCAAGTAATCTAAAAGTCAATTTATTAATTCGCTTAAATAAGTGATCTAATTCAAAGCATACCTTGTATTAATAGACTCAGTAGCACAGTAAATTAATTTTTTATTTTTGAATTGGACTAAAGGATATTGTGAAAAACTAAAATATATTGAAAGCTTCTAGTATGAGGAAAGTATTTTAAGGTCTTTTATAGACCAGGATAAATTACAAATATGTAAAAATTATGGGAGTCACTTTGAAATATGATAAACAAGTAATTAATCTTTACATGACTATCACACTCATATGATCATCACGTGTGTTCAAAGAGAATTCAAAACCCAAATTCTCTACATGTGTCAACATCACTAATAAAAGAAATACTGTAAATTTAAATTACTTGTTCATTTCTAAAAACAATTTCATTAAAAGATCTAAAACATTTTTGTTAAAAATGTGTTAGTCATAAAAAGTAACAATAATAACAATAATAATAATAATTATAATAATATCAATTAATGTACTACATTAGAGAAATATATTTTTTTTAAACAAAAAGCAAGTGACGGAATTGTAGATTTGTTTTTGAACTTAGTCCTTGTAGTTTTATCATGTAATATAGGCCCAAATATAGAAAATGTTGGACTTAATTTACAAAAACAAGGCCCAAAATACTTCCAAACTATTGTCAATAACAGGATTGAGGAATAACCGAATAAGTAACGTGGTTTTTTTATAAATGGTTATTATCAGTCCCTAGTTGATAATAATACTTTCAAAATATTGTATAACTAATGGCAATTAAATCACACACCAAAATAGTGTACAACAACTCATATAATAGAGGAGTAGCATTGTTAGTTAATTTAAAGTGATAAGGTTGAGGAATAAGAAGCATCGTATAATTGACCAATTTTTAGCAGCTAGAACATGAAATTCAGGATAAATGGAACACACTCCAAATTTTTTACTCTTAGAAGAGTAAAAAATACGATGAGATTATACTAATAGTTCGGCTTTAAATCTCAAGTAGGTACATAGAGTCATAGACAGACTCCCCCACACTGTAGCACCAGGCCAAAATGCTTTACAGGACTTCCCTAATTCCTATCACCAACCTCGGCACCAAAGGCGGATAAATCTGAAAGTTCTTGGTGAAACATGAAATTTATTGTCTCATATGATCCCTAACAACTAACCAGTCCTCTGCAACCTGCAATAAGTTCAGCAGAAAAGTTCTATGAAAATTTTCAACAACAGAGTCTGTGAGCCTTCAAGTTTACTTCTACAATGTTAAAGTTTGTGTAGAACTGGAACTCCATACAACATGCAGAGTTGCTACAAGCACAACAAAACTTTTTCCCCTAGATGTGTCTGCTAAATAAATCATATCATGCAATGTATGAAAACTAATTTTTCTAAAAGCTTAAATAAATTTTTGTGTAGAGATGCAACTACTTAAACTAGGGTCAGCCTCATTCATGTCGTGCTCAAATCTAGAAAATAATTTTTCTAAAAGCTTAAATAAATTTTTGTCCCCTTTAAAAATAAAATAAAACTATAAGGACAAAAACCAAAGTTTGCTAATGTTACAGAGACCAAAATCTTATTTAAGTCTTCTCTAAATTTGATAATACTAAAGAGTCCTAGCAAGCTAAATGCTTCATTAGATTAAATATTCATATTATAAATTACGAATATACAAGGAAATCAGAAATAAGTACACTAATTGGTGAAACCAAGTTAATACAAGTTGGCAAGCATCATCTGAACAAGGCAGTAATATAAATTAAAACAAACCTAAATATCTCAATTACAGCTTAGCTTAGGTAGTTGTTTGCTTGGAATGCAAAACATTATTAAAAGAAAAGATAAAAAGATGAATCCCAAATATATATATAAGGAAAAAAATAACAAAGTTCTAACAGGTTAAGACTTAAGATGTACGAGTGATTTCTTCCCGTCAATAAATACATTGGGGACATGAGCTATCTCTCTCAAGTACTTGATATTTGGACAATAACTCAATTCCAAACGCTTAAGAGAATTGAGGCTAGACAACACTGGAAGTGAGTGCAGTTCAGGGCAAAATTTTATCTCAAGTTTATTCAACCATGGAAAGTCTCCATTTTCTACTCCTGTCCACTCTTTCAATTGAGGCATGGATTGAATTGACAGTGTTTCCAACTTTGGAAATGCATGATATAGTTGATCTTCTCCATCCCGACAAAAGTGTTCATCTATTCTTTCAAGCTTGTCCATTCCGTCGATCCACAAAAAGCGAAGAGATGGCAATTTACCAATGGGTAGAAGACATTCACAATTCATACAATTATAAAGTTCCATATCAACTAGATGGGCATAGGATGGATCAGAAATCCAATTTGGAAGCTTAAAACCTCCATAACTTGTTATTTCTAACTTTTCAAGATCCAAAGAAGGTTGAAGATATTGAAGGATTTGTTCTTCTTTAACAGCATCACATTCCCGTGAGGTAGTCCATATTAGTTCTAGACTAAGCAGCTTCTTATTACTCAAATCAACCTCCTGGGCTTCCTCAAAACTCGAGATGTTTTCCATTCTTAAAATACATAATGATCCAGTCAGATCAACCAGATCCTTCAGCTCTAAAATCCTACAACCATCATCCTTACCAACAACGAATTTGGACAAAGTCTGAAGACTAGTCAGGTTACCTATCCCATGAGGCATAGAACCCGATCCTCCAATAATGTCAAAAACAAGATGCATCAAACTGGTGAGCTTCCCAATCTCTTCGGGCAACCCATCTAGCTTAAAACAATTCTTCAACCTTAGAGTCTGCAAATTAGAAAGACTACTAATTGAATCAGGCAATCTTTTGATGGGCGTAAAGGAGAGATCAAGATATCGAAGCAACTTCAAGTTCCCCAAGGAACTAGGTAGTTCCAAAATATGACTTCTACTAAAATTTAATGCCCTCAAGTGCTTAAGCCTCAAGAAAAGATCATGCGGGACTTGATGAGCATAAAAGTCAGGTGTGGGAGTAACGAACAGCGTTTCCAGATTTCGAAATCTTTCCAATGACTCAAAACCAACATGTTTGATGCTTTTAGCATCTAAGGACAAATGCTTAACATCGTCGGAGACACCATCAATGTCTCCATCAAAGACTCTGGCATATTCTGCAGAAAACTTTAATTTGGATTGGTTGATTTTATACAGGAAAGTGCGGAAAACACCCATAGATGGATCTAACCTAGAAGGAAGAACAACTTCATCAGATAGCAACGAAGCAAACACTTGATTCTCCACCTGTCTAGAAGAAGCGGTAAAGAGGTCTTGAGCTGCCCATAAGGAAATTAATTCTTGTTTGGAAAATTCATAACCGAGAGGAAAAAGAGAACAGTGAGAAATAAAAGGAAGAAGATCAACATGTTGTTCAGCGGTGCTTCTTTCAGAGTGAATTGCAAACGGAGGAGAGGATGCTGAAGGAGAAACATCCTTGTCCAGATTAACTTTGAGCTGTGTTAATTTCACAGCCTTTCTACTTCTCGGTCCGGTAGTAGAAGGGAACGGCATGGTCGCATCAGATGGTGATCTTGGAGACAGTCCAATCGTATCTCGAATTGTGGGCAAGGATTTTCTTGAATGGATAGGAATATGATCCGCGAGATCCCTTGAAATGTTCCCCACCCGCGGAGGCAGAGTCTCGTGTGTGTCAGGAGGAATAACTTCCTTTGGAACAGCTCTTGGTTTCGGCTGATTAGAACTGGGATTCGAGTCCATGGGGTGTGTGCGTAGATTCTGGTAAAGAAGATGGTGGTTCCAGAAGGAGAAGCAGCTGCAGAAGCAAAGGCACATAGCGAAAGAAACCCTAACACATTGTTTGGTTTGATAGAAAATTGGTGGAAAGAAAATGGATGGAAAATGATATTTTCCTTTGTTTGATTATGAAAGAAAATAGAAAGGAAATAAAATTTTTGTATGGTTCCATTGACAAAATTTTCTTTCCATCACAAGCAAGAAAATAAGAAGAAAAGTGCTATATTTTTGTATTTTCAATATTACCCTTAGTTATATTATTATTAGTAAATATTAATATAAATTTAGTTTTAATATATTATTATAATAAAAATTTATATTTAAATATTATATGTATTAGATAAATAATTTAAATCAAATATATAAAATTATAATATTTTATAATATTTATAAAATATAATAAAACATGAATAAATAAAAATATTTATATTTTATTTTATGATAAGAGTATTAATGTAATTTTATATTATTATGATTTTTTTTTTCACTTTTCTTTCTATCCAAACAAAAGAAAATTTTCTCTCTATTTTCTTTCCATCTATTTTCTATTCATCCAAACAACACACAAATAACTTAACTTTTCTTTCCATTTTCTTTCCTCTTATTTTCTTTCCTTTCATTTTCTTTTCAACATCCAAACAAACCCTAAGCGAGGGAATAGAAAAGTAAGTTTGTATTAGAGTGATTTATGTTTGACAATTTTTGATAAAAAGTAAGTTTGTGTTAAAGTAATTTATGTTTGGCAATTTTTGTATCAAAATTGATTATAGTAAAATAAATGTTGTTTGACTTATACAATTCAAAATCACTTTTAGATCAAAAATTACTAAAATAGACCTCAACTTAAATTATTTTTTTTATATTATCTTATTATTATTCTAATTTAGATATTTAAATAGATCTTATTAATTAATTTTATAATAAAATTAATATTTACTTACTAAAATAAAAATAACATATAAAAATAGATAAAATATATTTTTAAATAAAAATAAAATAATATAAATTTTATATATATATGTAAAAGAATATTTAATCAAATATGTTACATTTTTTTAAGTATTAACTAAGAATGTTACTTTAGTATTTTTTTGCATCGTACTCTTATTCTAGTACTCTCAATAATCTTATTCTTAATATTAATTTGGAATCCAACGTTTATGATTTTATTATTATCTATGATTAATTTTTATCTAATTTATTTTTTTAATAGAATCATAATCTAATGTTATAAAAAATTACACTAAAACATAGTATATGAGAATTACAATTATAACAGAGAGTACTAAAAATAATAAAAAAATTAAATATTTACTTTATAGTAATTGAAACAAATCTGAAAATTTTTTATGATCTTTTTATATAGTATATTTTTAGTATTTTTAGTACTCTTTTTTTAGTATGTTATAATTTTTTACTATTATTATTATTTATAGTTAATTTTTTGTTTAATTTACTTTACCTAATAGAATCAATAAATCATATTATAAAAAGATAATAACAAACATAATACACAAAAATCACAATTATAAAGGTGTATAATATCAAACAAACAATTGAAAAAAATAAAAATAATAAATAATAGAAAAATAGAGCTCATATAAATAGAAATAACAAGAATTTTATAAATAATATAATAACATACATGAAGGATAAAGTTGATAAAAGATAAATAAATGGTTAGTATCCATGGTTAAAAACGCATAAGCTAAAAATAGTTGCTTCTTGTAAACGTTGGTTTTGGTAGCAAAATCACTTCTGCGTTCATAAAAAAAAATTTGCCAAACCAAAAGTTGAAGCTTTCAAGAAGTCTAAACGTGCTTCTTCTCTTCCAACGAGTTTCCCAAACACAGCTAGTGGTGGTGGTGTTGCTGTCAACTCGACGTCGGCCCTCGAGTGTTATGACGTTTTTAAAGTAGGCTTTGCATTTTGGTAGCCCACTTTTGAATGGACTATCGTAGCCTCTCTTAAAACATAAGAATAAAGCACTTGTATAAACTAAATCGATGCTAATATTATATGAATCACCCAGACTAAATAACGTTACGTACATGTCTCCAATTATACTTCTATATAAATCGAATTAAACTAATTCGAATTGCATAATATCTTTCAATATTATGCCGAGGATGATATCTGGGAAGAGATACTATGGAAAGCATGGAGTGACCGAAGGAGGAAAAGAGTTTCAGATTCTTACGAGGGAGTTCACTGAGCTTGAAGAGAATGATTGAGTTGATGAAGAAGATGGACCGGTTCTTGCAGAACCTCTTTGACGAGCATAGGAGAAACAGGACTAAATTAACGAAAAAAGGAGCATGACTCTGATTGATGTCATGTTGCATCTCAGAGAAACTGAACCTGAATTCTATGCTGATGACAATATGAAAGGAGTCATTTTGGTAAGTAAATAATTCATTGACTTATGGAAGAAAAAATTGAGATTTTACGTGAAAATAAAAAGGTAAATTAAAAATTGTATCTTAATTTAAATCATAAAATTGTCTCTTCTAATTGAAATTTTGTAAAATCAGTAGACTCATTTAAAATTATAATACTGGAAGATTTTAGTAACTATCACTTAATTGCCAACAATAATTGAAACACTTATACCCTGTGACACCACAACTTATACCCCACGAATCCTCTAGTGATTGCCAAGGAGAGGTTCGAAGAAGAAGATAGAGGTGGGGAAGTGTACTACAATATGATTCCATGAATATTGGAAGGAGAGCTTGCCCTGGAGCAGTGTTGGCAAAACGTATCATTGGGCATACATTGGGTGCATTGATTCATTGTTTTGAGTTTGATAGAGTTGGAAATGAAGAAATCAACATGAAGGAAAGACTAGGACTTACCATGCCCAAAGTTGAGCCTTTGGTGGTTTTGTGTGGGACAAGTCGGAGTATGATTGAAGTTCTGTCTAAGTTATGTGTTAATAATAATTAGATCATGAACCATCTTGGATTGGTCTAATAGTTAATTCAATAATTCGTTCAAACAAGTACTAGAGATTCAAATCTCACTTTGTGCATGCAACAACCCATTAGCCATCAATAAATCTAATACTAGTAGAATTATTTTCTAAACAAACACCAACTATTTTGATGTGCAAATAACATTGTTAGTTAAGTTAAAGTGACAAGATTGAGGAATAAGTAACATGGTTTTTCATAAATTGCCAGTTCCTAATTGATAATAATACTTCCAAAATATTGTATAATCAATTGCAATTAATCACACACCAAAATAGTTTACAACAACTTATATAATAGAGGCGTAACATTGTTAGTTAATTTTAAGTGATAAGGTTGACGAATAAGAAGCATAGTATAATTGACCAATTTTTAGCCGGTGGAACATGAAATTCAGGATAAATGGAACACACTCCAAATGATTTGATAATTGTAATAACTATAAGCGAAACAGTCTCTTAGAAGAGTAACAATACGATGAGATTACACTAATAGTTTGGCTTTAAATCTCAACATAGGAACATAGAGTCATAGAAAGAGCTCCCTCATACTGTAGCACCAGGCCAAAATGCTTTACAGACTTTCCTATCACCAACCTCGGCACCAAAAGCGGATAAATCTGAAAGTTCTTGGTGAAACCTGAAATTCATCGTCTCATATGATCCCTAACAACTAACCATTCCTCTGCAACCTGCAATAAGTTCAACAGAGAAGTTCTATGAAAATTTTCAACAGAGTCTGTGAGCCTTCAAGTTTACTTCTACAATGTTAAAGTTTGTGTAGAACTGGCACTCCATACAACATGCAAAGTACTACAAGCACAACAAAACTTTTCCCCCTAGATGTGTCTGCTAAATAAATCATATCATGCAATGTATGAAAACTAAATAAGATGGAAATCTTCTGATGGTGCAACTGCTATGCCTATGCCAAAACCACCGAGCCTTTTCTTCTCTTTCCAAACTGAAGGAGGAACATATATTATTGTTATTTCTGGCTTACAATCCACAACTACATCTCCATTTTCAGGCACAAGGCTACATACATCTATCCTTCCCAAACCTTACCAGGTAAGGAGCATTGAACACTGCATCACCCTTGTGTAGAGATGCAACTACTTAAACTAGGGTCAGCCTCATTCATGTCGTGCTCAAATCTAGAAATTAATTTTCTAAAAGCTTAAATAAATTTTTGGCCCCTTTGAAAATAAAATAAAACTATAAGGACAAAACCAAAGTTTGCTAATGTTACAGAGACCAAAATCTTATTAAGTCTTCTCTAAATTTGATAATATTAAAGAGTCCTAGCAAGCTAAATGCTTCATTAGATTAAATATTCCTATTATGAATTATGAATATACAAGGCAGTCAGAAATAAGTACACTAATTGGTGAAACCAAGTTAATACAAGTTGGCAAACATCATCAGAACAAGACAGTAATATAAGTTAAAAACAAACCTAAATATCTCAATTACAGCTTAGGTAGTTGTCTATTTGGAATGCAAAATATTATTAATAAAAGTAAAGATAAAAAGATGAATCCCAAATATATATAAGGAAAAAAATAATAAAGTTCTAACCAGTTAAGACGAGTGATTTCTTCATCATCAATAAATACATTGGGGACATGAGCTATCTCTCTCCAGTATTTGCCCTCCACTTTCTTGCAGTCTTTCGGTAGCTCGGAGCAGTGTCTGATCAAAAGATATTCAAGACATCTAAATCTGTTTCCATCAAAAGAATATGAGATATTTGGACAATAACACAATTTCAAATGCTTAAGAGAATTGAGACTAGACAACACTGGAAGTGAGTGCAGTTCAGGGCAAAATTTTATCTCAAGTTTATTCAACCATGGAAAGTCTCCATTTTGTACTCCTGTCCACTCTTTCAATTGAGGCATGGATGAATTGACAGTTTTTCCAACTTTGAAAATGCATGATATTGCTGATCGTCTCCATCCCGACAAAAGTGTTCATCTATTCTTTCAAACTTGTCCATTCCGTTGATACACAAAAAGCGAAGAGACGGCAATTTACCAATGAGTAGAAGACATCCACAATTCATGCAGTTATAAAGTTTCATATCAACTAGATAGGCATAGGATGGATCAGAAATCTAATTTGAAAGCTTAAAACCTCCATAACTTATTATTTCTAACTGTTCAAGATCCAAAGAAGTTGAAAATATTGAAGGATTTATTCTGCTTCGACAGCATCACATTCCCTTGAGGTAGTCCACGTTATTCTAGACTGAACAGCTTCTTACTGCTCAAATCAACCTCCTGGGTTTCTCAAAACTCGAGGCGTTTTCCGTTCTTAAAATACATAATGATCAGCTCTATTTTTATATAATCAATGAATTGGTACTAATTTATTATTATTATTTTATTTTACAGGTAAAAAACTAATAATTTTGGACGTTTCTAATTTTCAATAAATAGAGACTAATCAAATTTAAGATACTTTTAGTTTTTATAAAATATATAGGTAATACTAATTTGAGATTTTTTTATGATTAAAAATATCGTAATTTAAAATTTTTATTTGAAAAAAAAATTATAAAATTATATGAATGTAATAATGAAAGACAATTTTTTGAGATTTGGTTCACATTTAATTTGGAATTGACTTTTGGTGTAATTAATGAGAGAAGATAGTTGTAGAAAGAAATTAATTGTGTCAATTAAGTTAGGAGCGTAATTTACACTTAGGGCTGGCAATGGGTAGGATAGAATAGGATTTGGACTCTACCCTTACTGTACCCGCGGGTTGAAAACTTTTTTAAAATTCTATCTTACCCTACCAGCGGGTTGAAAATCTCTCAACCCTAACCCTATCTGCATCCTAAAGTTCTAAACCTTATCCTATCCGACCCTATCCATAGAAAAAAAATTTTCAAACAAATATAAAATTCAACCATTCCAAATTTTATACATATTAATAAAATAAAAAATTAAAAATTAAGTTCAAATTAAAATTAAAAACAATAAAATCTTTAAAAAATCCAACATAAAATTACAAATAATATAATCATCAACTAGTTTAATGGTTACTTCAAGTTTTTATAAGAAAAAGATTGTGACTTCAATACTTACTTTCTTCAATACATACATAATTTTTTTATATATATTATATAATATATTAGAGGTGCGGGTAGGATAGGGTATACCCTAAACCCGTACCCTACCCCACCCTACTCTACCCACAGCGGGCAGAATAGACAACCCTACTCGAACGGGTTGGTCCGAGTTGGATACATATTACCAGGCCTATTTACACTCTTTTATCAGTACAAATATTATTGATCATATATTTTTATTTATTGTCTATAATATTTTGGCTACCTAGCATTACTCAAAAATAAATATTATGCATTGTTGCTGGCAGTAAGAATATCATTTACATTGAATTAAGAGATAGATAATGAAAGGATTGATTTGTCAAACGAACAAAAAGACACAAACTGCACTGTTTTAACATTTAAGTTTGCAGTAAGTGTACGAAACCAGGACCTTGAAACCTGTTCTAGACAGGCGGAAAATTAAGCGTTTGATTCATTGCTATCTGATCAAGTTCTTGTTCCTTCCAGCTGTGGGTTCTTTTCGCACTTTCCTGTATAAAATCAACCAGTCAAAATTAAAGTTTTCTGTAGAATATGCCAGAGTCTTTGATAGTGTCCCTGACGATGTTAAACATTTGTTCATAGATGCTAGAAACATCAAACATGTTGGTTTTGAGTCTTTGAAAAGATTTCGAAATCTAGAAATCCTGTTCGTTACTCCCACACCTGGGTTTTATGTTGATCAAGTCCTGCGTGATCTTTTCTTGAGTGAGGCTTAAGCACTTGAAGACATTAAATTTCAATAGAAGTCGTATTTCGAAACTGCCTAGTTCTTTTGGGGACTTGGAGTTGCTTCGATATCTTGATCTCTCCTATACGCCCATCAAAAGACTGTCTAATTCAATTGATAGTTTTTCTAATTTGCAAACTCCAAGGTTAAAGAATTATTTTAAGCTAGATGGGTTGCCCAAAGAGATTGGGAAGCTCACCAGTTTGACACATTTTGTTTTTGACATTATTGGACAATTGGATTTTATGTCTCATGGGATAAGTAACCTGACTAGTCGGCAGACTTTATCCAAATTCGTTGTTAATAAGGATGATGGTTGTAGGATTGTAGAGCTGAAAGATCTGGTTGATTTGACTGAATGTATTTTAAGAATGGAAAACCTCTCGAGTTTTGAAAAAGCTCGTAAGGTTTGATTTGAGCAATAAGAAGCTGCTCAATCTAGAACTAAGGTGGACTACCTCAAGAATGTGATGCTATCAAAGAAGAACAAATCCTTCAATATCTTCAACCTTCTTTGGATCTTGAACAGTTAGAAATATGAATATCAACCTTCTTTGACAGCATCACATTCCCTTGAGGTATTAGTTCTAGACTAAGCAGCTTTTTACTGCTCAAATCAACCTCATGGACTTCCTTAAAATACCAGTCAGATCAACCAAATCCTTCAGTTCTACAATCCAACAACCATCATCCTTACCAACAACAAATTTGGATAAAGTCTGAAGATTAGTCAGGTTACCTATCCCATTAAGGATAGAATACAATTGTCTAATAATGTCAAAAATAAGATGAGTTAAATTGGTGACCTTTCCAATCTCTTTGGACAACCCATTTTACTTAAAACAATTCCTTAACCTTAGAGTCTGCAAATGAGAAAAACTATCAATTGAATCAGACAATCTTTTGATGGGTGTATAGGAGAGATCAAGATATCGAAGCAATTCCAAGTTTCCAAAGGAACTAGCAGTCTCGAAATATAACTTCTACTAAAATTTAATGCCCTCAAGTGCTTAAGTCTAAAAAAAGATCACCCTGACTTGATCAACATAAAATTCAAGTGTGGGAATAACGAACCGCGATTACAGATTTCAAAATCTTTCCAATGACTCAAAACCAACATGTTTGATGCTTTTAGCATCTATGAAAAAATACTTAACATCGTTGGGAACACTATCAATGTCTCCATCAAAGACTGGCATATATTCTGCTGAAAACTTTAATTTGAATTGGTTGATTTTATACAGGAAAGTGCGCAAAAAATCCACGGATGAATCTAACCTGGAAGCAACAACTTGAGCAGATAGCAATGAGTCAAACACTTGATCCTCCACCCGTTTAGACGAAGTGGTAAAGAGGCCTTGAGCTACCCATAACGAAATTAATTCTTGTTTGGAAAAAAAAATAGTGAAAAATAAAAGGAAGAAGATCAACATGTTGTTCAGCGGTGCTTCTTTCAAAATGAATTGCAAACGAATGAGACGATGCTGAAGGAGAAACATCCTTATCCAAATTAACTTGATGATGTTCGAGCTGATCCCCTTTAGGACATTGGATGATCCCTGATTTTGGCGGCTTTAATTTCACAGTCTTTCTCCTTCTCGGTGAGATGGTATATGCGTACCTAACTCACAACAGACAGAATATCATAATGTTTAGGTTCCAAAAGGAGAAGCAGATGCAGAAGCAAAGGCACAAGCGAAAAAAACCCTAAGTGAGGGCAAAGAAAAGCACAATGTTTAGGTTTGATTTGACAAAGCCAAGGTTCAGACAACCAAACCGGTTGTTACTGGTTTACTAGTTTAATAGATTCAACTGTGATTCAATCAAAAGATTGTTTTATAAACTAATGTAAACTTCAAACTATCATCCAAATTAAAAGAAATACACAACCACAACATTATAATCTCCTCCAAATACAAACTCAAAAGTCAAATAATAAAGAAACAATCAATCATGAAATGCCAACATCAATAGATACACAACCAAGAAAAAATTCACAACAGAACAGAATATCATAATCAAGATTCAAGAATATCATCAACATCATCGAAAATCCTAAACCAAACCAGGATATGGACAACAATAGGTACACAACCAAAAAAATTCACAACAGAATCATAAATCCATAACAGAATCAAAGAAAATCAGTCACTGTAACAACAGAACCATAACAAATTAAAAATATAACCACAGAAGATCATAATCAAGATTCAAGAACATCATCGACAATCCTAAACCAAACCAGAGTAATGACAACAATAGGTACACAACCAAAAAAAATTCACAACAGAACCATAAATCCATAACAGAATTAAAGAAAATCAGGTAACAACAGAACCATAACAAAGTAACAGTAGAACCACGCAATATCAGAATCAAGATTCAAGAACATGATCAATATCATCGACAATCCTAAACCAAACCAAAGTAATGACGGCAATAATTGAAGAAGAAAAATGGAAAATCACATATTAACAATGCTAAGAAGAATACCTTCTAGAGCACAGAGGTGAGGGAGAACCGGATGGCTGGAGCAGAGAAGGGTTGGAGCTTGGTGGAACAGAGCTGGCGCGGCGGAACAGCGGCTTTGCGCGACGGAGGAACGACGCGAGATGAGAGCAAGTGACGAAGTGATGGAGACGACAGTGGACGAGAGTGACGGAGTGAAGAGAGCAAGTGGACGGTGGCTTCGAGCAGTGGTGGAGAGACAGTAGTGGGGAAGGCGGTTTCGATCAGTTGCTATGGCGGAGGTGACACGTCGGTGGCTGGACGGAGCAATTGACCGAGTGATGGAGGAGCTCGATGCTGCTGCTGGTAGTTGTGAGTGAGTGAGTGCTCATTGCTCAACGAAAGGGGAAGGGGATTAGGACATTTTAGGGTTTCCGTTTTCATTTTTTTTAATGCAAAAAACGGTGCCGTTTTTTTGGTGCAAAATGTGAACCGGATTCCGGTTCTGCGACCCAATAGTATTAATCTCTGGTGCAATTTTTAAAATCAAATTGCAACTTTCTAAGAAGCTATTTAGGAGCTTATAGAGAAGTTAAAAAAAATGACTTCTCTCATAATACTTCTACTTTTCATCACATTTTTATAAAATAAGCATTTTTAGAGATAAAAATCCAAACACAAAATAACTTATTTATAAGTTACTTTTAACAGAATCATTTATTGTTTAAGTTATTTTATTAAAAAGAGCTTAATTAAGTTGGTTACTCAAACTGGGCCTTAAAGCATAAGAACTTTTATTAATAACAGCTTATAAATAAGTTATTTTGTATTTGGATTTTTAGTTATAAAAGTACTTATTTGAAAATTATAGCGTTTGGATAAATAACTCAAAAAATAATTTTTTTTACAGAAGAGAATGAATATTAAAATAACGATGATAATAATGTTGATTTTACATAACCTAATCACTAATATTATGTATGATATGGTAGGTGAAAATAAAAAATAAATATAAAATGTGTGTCAATGTATATTTTGTTGCTATTTTTTATTTTGTTTACTCTTATTAGAACTCTCTCTCCTTTATTGAGGTCAAGAACTTGCTATAATTAATTATGAAAATAATAGCAAGCTATAAAATTACATATAAAAAAAAAATTGAAATTTCATACCACAGTTAAATATAAATTTAATAATGAAAAATAGAGTGATAAAATGATAAAAAAAAATACTTAGAAGGAATATATGCAGTAGGTTGTTTAGATGCAATATTGTTTGAAAATAGTGGTGGAGGATCAATACTTCTATCAGATGAATCATTACGTGAAAATGGTGAAGTTTGGAACATTGCGTGAGAATGATGGTGGAATAATGGTGGAAGACCAGTGCTTCTAGCAGACCTTGCGTAAAAATGGTGGTGAAGGGTCAGTATTTTTCACAGAGTCAAGAAGGAAAGTAAATTTTTTTTATTTTGAAATTTAATTTTTTTTAAGTAAGTGGTAGAATGACTTATGGAGAAGCAAAGAAGTCATATACTTCTATTTCTTCAAAAAGCTGCAAATTAACTTTTTGACAAGTTAAAATCTTTTTATAAAATGGTGCCAAATACGCAGATTATGACTTTTCATAATTCAAAAATAAGAAAAAAAAAATAGCTCCTGCTACTTCTCAAACGGACTCTTAATTCTTGTAATTTTATCATGTGCTATAGCCCTAAAAATAGAAAATGTAAATTTACAAAAAAGGCCCGAATAAAAGCCGGAGAAGAGATAAAACTCATGTCCAAAAACCAAAAAAAAGGCAAAACTAAAAACCACAGATCAGTTTTTGTTTGCTGCTTTTGTGGTTTTAGAACCCCCGATGTCAATCTTATTCTATCTTGACTGTCCTTTGGTGGAGGTATTGATAAACTTCTTTTCTTTGGGCTTAGGCCCCTATGTTTACCAAAACCAAAAAAGAACCCCGCTCTCAAAAAAAAAAACATATATAGGGCGCCACCCCTGCTCGCGAATTACTAGTTCAATGTTCCATTTTATGTTTTGCAGATTGCAACAGTCTAGGTAAAAATCAAGTTCATCATATGTAGAAGCAGCGAGGAAGGAGAATTATAATAGAAATAGGAGAATAGTAATAAGGATGATATGATGTTTTCTTGATTATTGTGTTGTCTTTGTTTCTTGACTTAGGCTCTTCTGAGTATTTAGTTGTCAAAGAGAATAACTAATATTCATAAAGAGTTGCTTTGTTGTCTCTCACTTTTTTTTGTGGGTAGAATTGTTGTAAATGACCTAAAATAAGCCATATGTAGAAGCAATTGTAATTTGAAATTGATATCTACTATGAAAGTGCGGTATTGCTTTTATTTTTTTAATTAATCATTTTAGTTAAACACATAATTACTCAAATATATAAAATATAAATTAAAAATAAATTATTAAACTATTTTTTAATTAATAACACAGAATCGTAAAATAATTTCAAATAAAAAACAAAAATTCCATATATTGTAAAAATAACACTAACATAAAAGATATTAAAAAAATAAAACTAATTTAAAAAAATCATACTTTTTGTATATAAAAAATATCATCCATCAATCACAATCATTATATCAGAACGGAAAAGTCTAAGGGGCCAGCAATTTTATCAAATTTTGGCCAGCATGTAACCATCAAAGAAGAGTGAGCCATTGGATGAAATCTCATATTAATCTCACACCATTAAAAATCTCATTGATGGCTATTTGATGGCTATAAATCTCAAATGTTGCTGACCCCTAACATTTCTCTATAAGAATATATATTGTGTTTGTAAAAACTTTTTTTTTATTATACTGATATAAATAAGTTTAATTATTCAACTATAAAAAATTAATTATTTTATTAAAAAAATGTAAAATAATATATAAATAATATACTCAAAGTTAAAGAGATAATAGCTAATTTGATGTCAAAACTTTAATGTTTATGAAATTTTTTTAAATGGAAGAAACTTTTTCCTTGAGGCTCGATAAAATAACATTTACCTGCTACATATATAGTATCTTATCTTCTGCCGGCCAATATAATAATTAACATTAATATATAGTGTGTTCAGTACCTTAGATTTTACAATAATAACATATCCAAATGGAAGACGAAGCATCAGTTTCAGGGGACTGGCTGATGATACTTCTTCTTCTCTTGTTTCTTTTTCTTGCTAAATTCATACTTGAAAGAAATAATAAGAACAACAAAAATCTACCACCAAGTCCAACTTCTCTACCAATCATAGGTCACCTTCATCTCATAAATCAACCCTTACACCGAAGCCTACACAACCTAACAAAGAAATATGGCCACATCCTATTCCTCAAACTTGGCACACGCAACGTTCTTGTCGTCTCTTCACCTTCCGCCATTGAAGAATGCTTCACAAACAATGATATCATTTTTGCAAACCGTCCCCAAACACTTGCTGGGAAGCATCTCAACTACAATTGTAAGACAATGGCGTTTGTTCCCTATGGCGACCATTGGCGCAGCCTCCGCCGTCTAACATCTCTTGAGCTCTTCACCGCCAACCGTCTTGCCATGCTTGCTAGAGTCCGAGAGGACGAGGTTCAGTTGTTGCTGAAACAACTTTTTCAAGATTGCAAAGCTCAAAACTTAAAGGTATAAGTTTAGACCTAAAATTTTAAGTATGAATTGTAAAAATATTTGATTGCAAGATCACTTATTCAAAAGTTTAACTTTGTTCCTATTTAACAGGTTTTGTGGAAAGTCTTCTAGAAAAAATTAATACATCATTTTATATAAGAATTTTATATAATTTTTTTTATATAATTTAATCAAATATAAATAATTATATCTTTAATAGGTTTTTATATATATATATATATATATATATATTTTTTTTTTTAATTTATTTAAAATTAAAATAAAATTATATTCTAAACTTTTAAATTATATAAAAATTTTGATATCATCTTATGAAATTATTTTCCTCAAAAATAATGTTTGCTGATTAAGTAAACATTTATACTTATATCTTAAAATTTTCAATAAGTTTGAATTAGGTAAATAGCTATGCATCTCGGAAATTAAAGTTGCTAACTTCTTTATATATATGTCGTTTAATTTAATCCATTAATTTGAATCTTGTAACTTGTAAGTGACCGCAACAGGTAGAACTAAGGCCGAGATTTTTTGAGCTTTCTTTCAATATCATGCTGAGGATGATATCTGGGAAGCGTAACTATGGAAAGGATATTGACGAAGAAGGGAAAGAGTTCCAGATTCTAGTGAAGGAGATGGCGGAGCTTCTGGGTAGTGGGAACTTGAATGACTTCATTCCACTGCTAAAATGGATTGATTTCCAAGGTGTGGAAAAGAGAATGGTGAGGTTGATGAAAAAGATGGATGGCTTCTTACAGAAATTACTTGATGATCATCGAAGAAATAAGAGCATCAAAGGAAACCAACAAAATAATATGAATAATCTCAATTTAATTGATGTCATGTTGGATCTTCAACACAAGGATCCTGAATTCTACACGCATGAAACTGTGAAAGGAGTCATTCTGGTCAGAATTCATTCTTTCTACAATTTTTCTATTAAAAATTAATATGGTAATTATATTATATTATTTTAAAAATACTCTATCTATAAAAATATATGAATAATTTAATTTAATTTTAATAAATGTTTTATATTAATAATTATTTTTAATGTAGTGGCAGTTGATATTGTTTATTTATAAGTCCTAGAGATCTAGACTAGCGGCAACGCAACGACTAGTTCGAATAGGACAAGAAGAAAATAGGCGAAAGCTAGTGCACTCCAGACAAAGTAGGGAGTGCAGCACTCTTTAAAAGTTAACCTATTATCAAAAGTGATCAGGTAAATTAAATTTATTTATTATTGTTATTTTTTTTTTGTCATGGGTTGAACAAACAAACCGACACTAACAAAAAATAACTAATTCGCTCGTTTAACACAGGACTATCTTTACACCAGAAAAGTACTCAGAAAAAATTGATCGAATTCTTCCACTATTGTTCTGTCTAGGCACAGATTTTGACGCTCTTGAACCCACCCCATTTCACCTCTACCATAAATTGACCTTCAAAGCCCGAAAAATTGCTGCCATAGAAAAGAAAGACGTTGTTTATAGCCGCTGCTGGTTGGCTAACTCCAAACGTAAAATTGATTCTGTAGAAGAACCTGGTCTCCATGAAGGTGCCATGATTCTCAAATGACGACGCAGTCAAAGCAAATACATGACAGTTACAACAAGTCCATTATTTTTTATTTCAAATTATCCTCAACGTATACGTAATAGAATGAAAAATTAAAATACAATTATATTTAAACAATTATTTGTATTTTTTTATTAATTTATTCAAAAAATAATTAAATTTTAAAGCTAATTGGTATAAAATATTACAGATATAAAACTAAAAAAAAAATTATTTGTATAAGAATGAGTCTAATAAATAATTATTCTATTTAATATATAATTAAGAGTATTTCTTTCTTTGTCAACGAGTTATAGTTCAAATGACATAGTCTCTATATTCACCTAAGAGTTGGTAAAAAAAAAAGAATACTTCTTTTTTTATTAACTTTTTTAAACATTAATTATTTATTTTACATACAATATAAAAATAAATGAATATAATATTTATTGAGTAGACGCAGTTACGTAAAATTTTTTTATTGTCATAGTATTTGAACCAAAGAAAAGAAAGTATTATTTTAAGAAAAATTAATAATATATTTTTAATAATATTCTTAATACAAAATAATAAATTTTAAATATTTTTTAAATAATATATATTAACTAAAATGATATAATTATTCCAAATAATATATTATAAATATAGTAAAATGACATATTTCAATAAAAAAATTGTTAATAAAAAATTATATGAATTTTTGTTTCACACAAAATAAAATTATTATATGTTTGTTTGCTTTTTACATTGTATATATGTTTTTTCAATTAAATTAATATAATACAAAATATTTTATCATTTTATTCATATTTAATGTTTTAATTTTGTTTCTCACAAAATAAAATTATATATATATATATATATATATATATATATATATATATATATAAAACACAAAATTTTTTATTATTGTGTTTATATTTAATATTATAATTTTATTTCACATAAAACAAAATTTATTTAAATTTTAATATTATATACATAATATATATGTAACACAAAATTTTTTATCATTGTGTTTATATTTAATATTATAATTTTATTTCACACAAAACAAAATTTAGTTAAATTTTAATATTATATACATAATATATATTTAATATTATTTTTTTAAAATTCTAATATATCTTTTTTTTCTAGATTTAGTACATGAATTTTCAACTTATTTTTTATGTATTATTTATTTTAATTATAAAGTCCAATAACTTTTTTTTTGTGTACAGACATATTGCTTTTAATATTTATATACTATTTTTTTATTTTGAACTTCAGTCCAATATCTGAGACTTACAAAAAAAATCTAAAACTTGAAAAAAATGATTAACCTGATTAACAGGTTACCTTCTTAAATCCAGACCATTCAAATAAAATATAATAAATGAAGAATTCAGATTTAATGAATTCACAAGGTGTGCAGCACTCCATACTTAGCGAGGAGCGTTTAAGGATGAGCCAAGAAAATATTATATACTAAAATCAAATAGAAGCCAAAAGAAAAAGTTTCTTTTAAAAAGGAATTTACTGTTTTCCATGCTCTCAGCCTCTAAACGAGAATCAAATCTCTTACACTTAATTAAGAGAGAATGAATTTCATCCACTCAGCCTCACTTTTAAATTGAAATAAAGAAACCTTACTTTAATCAATAAATTGTATGTGAATGATGACCATATGATTGAATTATTAATTATTATTTTCCTATCAAATGGCTGACATCGGTGCAAAATTATTAGTCAAATAAATTTATTAGGATTTGCTTTCAATGCTACCTAAATTAACAAGTATATTACGGAAATAATAAAAAATTAATCTAAAATAATTTAAAATTTAAAATTTAGAATTTTTAAATTATTATTAAACAATTAAATAATATTAAATATAATAAATATTTAATTATAAATATTATATATAAATATAAATATTAAGTTACATATATATAATTTTAGATTATTATTGTGTCTATAACATATTGGAAGCTTTTTTGCATGCATATGAAGGCAATGGAATTTCTAAATCGATTGTCTTTATGTGTGAGTGGAATATGTGATGTTAGAATAATGCACTTCTATAATGCTACTGTTCCGTCTGTGATGACCGAGGTTGATGATCTCCGGCCGAGCGTTTGGATGCGTGGCTGGACTGTATGTTGTCCTCGAAGAATAATGTGAGTTTAATCTCGGCCTTCTGAAACACGGCGGCGGAAGCACCTGCACAAAGCACTCCGACGCTCAAGTAAGTGGGGGAATAATTAAGAGTAAACTACCATTTGTACCCACGAAAGTTGAAAACGCTGACATATCTACCCATAGAAAAAGAAAATTACTATTTGTACCCATGAAATATGGATTTCGCATAACAAAATTATCCAAACACTAAAAAATTACCTAAAATCCCTAAAATACCCTTATCTTTACCACCACACCACCTCCTTCACCCAATCACCTTCTTAACCCTAACCCTCTTCACCAAACCACCACCCCTCTTTTCCTTCCTAATCTCAAATCCCACCACCATCCTCTTCACCCAGCTACCACCCCTCTTTCCCTTTCTAACACACTCTCACCATTAAGTCGAAAACCTCAGCTTCATGTTCTGCGTAACAGAGCCCCTCTCTTCTTCCGACTAAACTCAACTTCAGGGCCCAGAGCTTGAGCTACAATGGCGCCGAAGAGGCAGGACGATGGAAGCACCAAGAAGAGGAAGCGGATTCCAGCTTCGGGCTCTAATGCCGAAACATTACATGAATCCCCTTCTAAGGCTCCTAAACTCTCTACCTCTAAGAAACCCTTCAAATCCCTCAAAACACGCAAACCAGACGCCGTTCCTAAAGACAAGACCAAGAAGACTCCCCTTACAGGTCGAGAACGTCGTCTTCATGCTAAGGTCTTAAAACGTTACCAATTTACTTTCAAATGCATTTGAATTTGTGTTTTGTTATTGTTATGAATCAGTGGAACATTTTGTTGTTTGATTTCAGGAACTTGCGGAGGCTAGAAAAAAGAAGAGGAAGCGCCATTTCACTATTGAGCAAGTTTTACTTTGAAATTTTGTATAACTCAAGGCTGGTGACAGAAGCTCTGCAAAAGATGAAGGGGAAAATTCCTGAAATTGCAGGCCTGTCTCGCCATCTGCAAGGTCTGCTGGAACGGCTGTTGCTTCAACTCTGACATTCTCGCAACTTTTGATGCTGCCGTCGCCGATAAGGTAGCGTGAAGAGGAGGGTCTCTGACGTGGTAGGCTCTGGTTTTTGGCTGATGGTGATGGTGGCGAGGATAAGCTGGCGCGGTGCTCCTGGGCTGGCAGAGGTCCGCGACGTTGCTAGCAGAGAAGGGTGAACGATGATGAGGAGGGTGAGACGGTGGTTTGTGGTTGATGCTGGGATTGGGTGGCTGAGAACATTGAAAGAGAGAGAGAGAGAGAGGAGGGAGGAAGGAGATGATAGTGTGGAGAGAAGGGTAATTTAGGGATTTTAGATAATTTTTTAGGGTTTGGATAATTTTGCCTGTAAAAATATTTTTTGATGGGTACAAATGGTAATTTCTTTTTTCTATGGGTAGATATGTCAGCGTTTTCAACTTTCGTGGGTACAAATGGTAGTTTACTCAATAATTAATGAATAAAGAGTAAATAACTAGAAGTGAATGTGGAACCTGCCCCTTTCTGAATCAGGGGGGTAAGATTTATAGGCTCCTTGGGTTTACTGGTGAGCTCCTGTTAGTTCCGATATTCCTGGTCAAGTGCCGTTGTGGATATCTTGTGAAGAGACGTGATTGAGTGGTGTATTCAGTTTCGGAGATAATTTATAAAGTTTGTTTGTTCTATTCTACTTGGTTCCGACTTTTAAGGTCAGTTTGCAACTGAACCTCCATGCCGATTATGGCGTGGTACGCATCATAGCCCCCCAGGTCGGCTAGCGTTCCGTGTAGGTCGGTAGGCGAGCTTTTTGTTTTTCATACGTGGCTAAGTTTTGTTTTGAAAAAATTTGAAAAGGGTTTTACTTGTCTCTTCGCAAATCGTGTCATCTTTTATTGCCCATTATTGCCGTGACTACGAGTGCCAGGGCGAGCTGTTCTATCTTCGGGTACCTCTGTTCCGTTGGTTGCATTACTCTGCTGACGAAGTATACTGGCTGTTGGATCCTTCCTGTCTCAGTGACAAGGGCCGAGCTTATGGAATGATTGGAAATGGATAGGTATAGATATAGAGGCTTGCCAACCTCAGGTCTTTGTAGTACGGAAGGTGATGATAGAAGGGTCTTTAGCTCGGCGAACGCCGTTTCGCACTCTGGTGTCCATTGAAATCGTTTGTTTTTTAAGATCGTCTGGAAAAATGGATGTGACCGACTTGAAACCGCGGGTAGGAATCGGGAGAGGGCGGCTATCTGTCCTGCTAGTTGTTGTACTTCCTTTATCGTCCTGGGGCTTGTCATGTTGAGTATAGCCTTGCATTTCTCGGGGTTTGCTTCGATCCCTCTGGAAGTCAACATGAATCCTAGGAATTTCCCTCCTTGGACTCCAAAGGCGCACTTTTCTGGGTTTAATCTCATGTTGTATGCTCGGATCTGTTCAAATATTTCCTTGAGGTCGTCGCAGTGTGACCGATCTTTAGTGGACTTGGCGACCATATCGTCCACATATATTTCAATGTTCCGACCTATTTGGTGTCGGAATACTTTGTCCATCAGACGCTGGTAGGTTGCACCTGCATTCTTAAGGCCAAATGGCATAACTCTATAACAGAAATTACCATGTTCAGTTATAAATGCTGTTTTGCTTTGGTCTTCTGGATGCATTAGAATCTGGTTGTACCCAGAGTATGCATCCATGAAGCTCAAGCTGTTAAAACCTGAGGCGTTGTCTACAAGTTTATCGATGCATGGCAGGGGATAAGCATCCTTGGGACATGCCTTGTTTAGATCCGTAAAGTCGATGCACATGCGCCATTTACCTGAGTTTTTTCTTACCATTACCACGTTTGAGAGCCATGTGGTGAAACGGATTTCTTTGATGAAGTTGGCCTTGAGGAGCTTTTCTGTTTCTTCTAAGGCCGCTTTTGACTTCTCTGTGCCGAGGTTTCGCTTTTTCTGGGCTATGGGTCGGCATGTCTTGTTAGTGGCTAACTTGTGGCAGATGATATCTGGGCTAATGCCAGGCATATCTGCCGGGGTCCAGGCGAACAGGTCAGCATAGTCTTGTAGTAACTTTATCAATTCCGATCTCTGTTGTCCTCTTAGTGCTTGGCCGATGTAAGTCACCTGTCCCGGGACTTGAGTTAGCTGGATCTTGTGTAGCTCATCTGTTGGTTGAGGTCTTTCCTGGGTATCTCCTCGAGGATCAAGCTCGGCCAGGGATAAGATTTCTGTGCCATTTATTGCATGGACCTCCCTTTGTTTGTGGCTTATGTCCGATTTTTTTAAGCTAGCATTGTAGCATTGCCGAGCTTGTTGTCGATCAGAATGTATTGTCGCTATCTTGCTGTCTTGCGCCTGAAACTTAACACACAGATGATAAGTAGATACGACTGCCCTGAACATATTCAGGGTAGGTCGTCCGAGGATAATATTGCAGGGGCTGGGGCAATCAACTATTAGGTATTGTACGCTAAGGTTTTTGATAATGGGTTGTTTCCCATCGTCGTCCTTAGCCATATGTAACCTTTGATTGGTACTCTCTCGCCAGAGAACCCTACTAATTCCCCGGACGATGGCTGTATTAGTTTTTCAGATAGATTCATTTTTAAGAAAGTAGAATAAAAGAGAACATCTACACTACTACCTGGGTCCAAAAGGACTTTCCTTACCAGAAGGTCGCCGGCTTGGATCGATATTACCACCGGGTCGTCCGAATTTGGAACAGCCGAGCATATGTCGGTTTGGTTAAGCGTGATTTCTAAGTCAGGTATGTCCTTGTTGTTTGGTAGCGTTGTTTCTTCGATTGCTAACATGGCACGGTAACTTCGTTTCCTTGCTGAGATCGTCTCACCCCCTCCTGCGAATCCTCCAGATATGCAGTTTATGATGCCTTTGGGGGGGGGTTATTGCTCGGCCACTTGTTGGTGTCTTTATTGGCCGAGGTTTGTTGTCGCTCTTCCTTGTTATTTTCTCTGTGTTTTCTACCCTCAATGTATTTGTCCAGGAGGCCCTGCCGCGCCAATCTCTCGAGGAGGTCTTTGGCTATCACACATTCGTCGATCGTGTGGCCATATTTCTGGTGGAAGGCACAATGTTTGCTTTTATCAACGAACCTCTGATCCTGGTAGCTTCCCGCCCTGGTAGGTGGTTTTATGATTTTAGCATTGAGTATTTCTTTTATTATCCTTTCTCTCTTTGTGTTGAATTTGGTATAGTTGTCGAACTTCGGAGTGAGCTTGAATGATCTGCCGAGGTCTTTAGCATTTGCTGGTCTGGAAGATCTGTCATCCTCTTTTCTCGGCCTCCTTTCTGTTTTGTCGGCTTCCCGGAGTTCTTCGATTTCCATTTGCCCCGCTGCTCTTTCGCGGAACTCGTCTAGTGTCTTTGGCTTAGTCACTGCGATGATTTCTCTGAACTTTCCGGGCCTGAGACCAGCCTTGAGGGCATGTAGGTGGACGGCTGGGTTCAGGTCAGGTATTTCCATGGTGGCGTCTGTGAACCTGGTCATGTAGTCCTTCAAGCTTTCTTGTGGGCCCTAGCGAATGGTGCTGAGATAGTCCGATCCAAGCACATAAATCCGAGCTGCCGCGAAATAATCGATGAATGACCTGGCTAATTCCTCGAAAGAGGAGATTGATCCTGCAGACAATTTCGAGAACCACAACAGGGCAGCCCCATCGAGGTAAGTAGGGAAAGCTCTGCAAAGCACAGGGTCATTGTTAGGTCCGTTAAAAAACATCATGGATTGAAATTTCTTTAGGTGAGCCCGGGGGTCACCAATCCCCTTGTACGGCTCAAGAGAGGAAGGGAGAGTGAAATGTTTTGGCATTTGGTAGTTTGTGATCTCCTCGGAAAACGGGTTGTCCAAGGTCAGCTTTTCCTTGGGGGGGTTGGCACAGATTAGATCGGCTGGACCTTGGGTTGGACCTTTGTTTTCTTCTTGCTTGCTGTTCTGCGTGGATAGCTCAGCTAATCTCTTGACTTCTGCTTGTAGTTCGGCCAGCTGGGCCATGAGTTCGGCCTGACTGGGTTGAGGGACTCCATTGTCAGCCATGTACTCAAATTAATGGGTCCTGCGTAAGAGAAGAAAAGAGGGTGGAAATAAAGTGGGGTTAGATCGGGCCCCACAGTGGGCGCCAAATGTTCCGTCTGTGATGACCGAGGTTGATGATCTCCGGCCGAGCGCTTGGATGCGTGGCTGGACTGTATGTTGTCCTCGAAGAACAATGTGAGTTTAATCTCGGCCTTCTGAAACACGGCGGCGGGAGCACCTGCACAAAGCACTCCGACGCTCAAGTAAGTGGGGGAATAATTAATGAATAAAGAGTAAATAACTAGAAGTGAATGTGGAACCTGCCCCTTTCTGAATCAGGGGGTAAGATTTATAGGTTTCTTGGGTTTACTGGTGAGCTCCTGTTAGTTCCGATATTCCTGGTCAAGTGCCGTTGTGAATATCTTGTGAAGAGACGTGATTGAGTGGTGTATTCAGTTTCGGAGATAATTTATAAAGTTTGTTTGTTCTGTTCTACTTGGTTCCGACTTTTAAGGTCAGTCTGCAACTGAACCTCCATGCCGATTATGGCGTGGTACGCATCAGCTACTATTAATGTATTTTCTTTAGTTATGTTTTCACAATTTTATTAGCCAACTAACTTTTTGTGTAACCAATAATAAATTTATAAAATAGTGAATGATAAAGGTAATATAAGAATTTGAATTGCTATTGTTATTGTTAAAAATTTCTTATATTTTCATATTACTTTTTTTTAAAAGATAAAAAAATAGATATACTTGATCGTTTAATTTATTTTACATTTTTCTTCTACCAGAGGCTTTCCTTGTAACAACTATGAAACATTGTAGCCAAATTATGGTTGCAAAAAGCAAGTTAGAGAGCCATAGTATATAAACTGTTAATTTCTTTTTACAACAACAATAATAATAATATTAAGCATTATTCATGTTATATATGTAGGCAATGCTCACAGCTGGGTCCGAAACTTCAGCTACTACTCTGGAATGGGCAGTGTCACTTCTCCTCAACAACCCTAAAACAATGAAGAAACTTGAAGCTGAGATAGAAACTCACGCAGGCCATGGTCAACTCTTGAATGAATCAGAAGCAACCAAACTCAAGTACCTGCAAAGCGTAATAACCGAGACTCTTCGCCTTTACCCAGCGGCTCCGCTTCTTCTACCTCACGAGTCTTCAAATGATTGCAAAGTTTGTGGTTATGATATACCAAAAGGAACAATGCTACTTGTGAATGCGTGGACACTGCAAAGAGACCCTGATTTATGGGTGGATCCTGCAATGTTTGTGCCAGAGAGATTTGATCTGGGAGATGGAAGTGGCGGTGGTGATCACGTAGTTTATAATATGGTTCCATTTGGGGTTGGAAGACGAGTTTGCCCTGGAGCTGCTTTGGCAAAACGTGTTATGGTACATGCATTGGGAGCATTGGTTCAGTGTTTTGAGTTGGACAAAATTGGAAATGAAGAAATCAACATGAAGGAAGGACTAGGTCTTACCATGCCCAAAGTTGAACCTTTGGTTGTGTTATGCAGCCCTCGCCAACAAATGATTAAGATTCTGTCCGATATGTAATAATTCAAGGTATTATAGTGTGCATCTTGCTGTGACGTTAGATTTTTATTGGTTGAATAAGGTGACATTAGATTTTTATTCATCAATTTCTGCATAGTAAATAAACATCCTACGACTTCCCAGTAAACCTAACACTAATAGACTAATTCTAACATTCTCTCCGTGATTTTGATACAATTTCACTCTCTCTATTGATTAAGCAGCTAACTACTTCTTGGTTTTCCAGTAACCCTATGAGTCTGATCTATCTCTTCCATATATTGTTGGCTTTCAAGTAGTGATACCTACAAGTCTCTATTTATCATGTTTGTACATATCCACACAACAACACAAACTTCAAATCTCTAATATTATTTAAGCCCACATTCTTTTTCCACATTCTTCATTAACTTTAGAGCGAAAATGACAAAAGGATTATTTGATTCTCTTGTGCATGTATACCTGGTCTCCTTTCCGAGGCAAGGCCACGTCAACCCTCTCCTGAGGCTAGCAAGCGCTTAGCCACAAAAGGTCTGCTGGTCACCATTTGCACGCCGGAAAGCTGGGCAAAACAAATGAGTCTTGCCAGCGATATAGTCCCGGGTAAGCCGTCCCTAAACTGGGTGCGGCTCGAGTCCTTCGAAGACCAGTGGGCCGAGGACGAGCCACGTCGCCAAGACTTGGACCAGTGTCTTCCCCAGCTAGAATCCGTTGGAAAGAGAGTCCTCCCTGTCATCATCAAGAACCAACACCCTCCGGTGTCTTGCCTCATCAACAACCCCTTTATTCCATGGGTTTCCGACGTGGCGGAGTCCCTCCGCCTCCCTTCCGCCATGCTCTGGGTTCAATCCTGCGCATGCTTCTCCGCTTACTACCATTACTACCACAAATTGGTGCCGTTTCCGTCCGAAACCGACCTAGAGCTCGACGTTCACTTACCCTGCATGCCGTTGCTGAAGTCCGACGAAATTCCCAGTTTTCTGCACCCTAATACTCCTGAACCTTTTCTGAGAAGGGCCATCCTGGGACAGTATAGGAACTTGGAGTTGGAGAAACCGTTTTGCGTTCTCATAGACACATTTATGGAGTTGGAGCACGAGAATGTTGACTTCATGTCTAAGATCCGACCTATCAAGACGGTGGGACCGTTAGTTGTTCAGTAACCCCAAGGCAGCCAACAACGCCGCCGTGAAGGGTGGCTTGCTAAAGGCTGATGACTGTATCATCCAGTGGCTCGACACAAAGCCAACGTCCTCGGTGGTTTACGTGTCTTTCGGCAGCGTGGTGTATTTGAAGCAGAAGCAGGTGGATGAGATCGCTTACGGTCTTTTGGATTCAGGAGTTTCTTTTCTTCGGGTGATGAAGCCGCCGCACAAAGATTCTGAGCTCAAGATTCACGTGCTGCCGGAGGGAATGTTGGAAAAGGCGGGAAACAATGGTAAGATAGTGTGGTGGAGTCCCCAGAAGCAAGTCCTGGAGCAGTCCTCTGTGGCGTGCTTCGTCACCCACTGTGGGTGGAACTCATCCATGGAGACCATGGGCTCCGGGATGCCCCTTGTGGCATTTCCGCAGTGGGGCGACCAAGTCACGAATTCTAAATATTTAGTGGATGTGTTTAAAGTTGCGGTTAGAATGTGTAGGGGCCAAGCTGCCAACGAGTTGATTAAAAGAGAAGAGGTTAAGTGTTGTTTATTAGAGGCAACGGTTGGCACCAAGGCAAAGGAGATTAAGGAGAATGTTTTGAAGTTGAAGGCAGCTGCAGAAGCCGCTGTGGCGGAATGTGGATCTTCTGACCGGAATATCCAAGAATTTGTGGATGAAGTTAGAAAGAGAAGTTTGGAAATAATTAAGATAAGCAGCAATAATAATAATAATAATAAGTCAGCCAAAGTGAAAATTCACATGAAATCATATAATTATCTTCATCTAAAGTTGATAGCAAATAGTCATGAGATAAATTGACAAGTTTGATTAAATTATTCTTTAATAACTTTTAATTATCAATTTCACATGAAGATTACTGCATGTTAGTTTTTACCGTCAGCTAATGTCGCAGCGTGTTCTACCGAGGAACCCACAACATCTCTTAGTGAGGTTGGTGATTTTCTTGAAGAAGCCAATTCCTAACAGCAAGGCACAGTTAGTTTGAACTTTGCAGCTTTGATCTATATTGCATTAATTAATAAGAGAATAAAGTTCTGAGGAAAAAAAGTGATGCTTTATTTCTGTTGTTGTTCCCACCGTTATGAACGAATTAAAATCATTCCAAGAGAAAACACAACACTATTGCACTGCAAACAACCCAATCGCACATGGAGGTGTATTAATATTTTATGTAAAGTTTTTACACATAATTAGTAAAAAATTGAGGTGAGGTCGTTCATTATTCTTGACTTTTAAGTCAAGTAATTGAAGAGTGTTTGTTTGTGTGTGTCACTGTGTTACCCGTGCTGCTTGTTCTGTTAGTTGTTTGTAATTCCTCGTCTAGTTTTCACTTTTGCTTCTTCTCATATTTAACTTAATCTAAGCTAATAAGCTATTATGTGTCCGGTTGTTGGAAAATAATGTACACAAATTATTCTAATTAAATATATAGACTCTAATTAAGGAGTAAATATATTAGTATATTAAACATAATTTTTGAATTGAATTTTGAGAATAAAATAATATTTAAAATTTTTTATTATTAAAAATTCTTTGATTAGTTTGTTTAAGATTGTTATTTTGAGATTTTATTTTCTCATATATTGAGTATGATTTTATTTTGATATTTTTTATTATATTATTAATTAATAATTTTTTTCTAATCTTAAAAGTATTATACTTATAGAAGGAGCGTGCATATATATTAATACATAATTATGAGTAAAAAAATATTTATATATTATTAATTAGAATGCATGTAATAATGTTTTAAATCAATTAACGAGAAATGTATTTGTATATATTATTAGAAAAAATATAATATTTTAATTTATTATTAATTATACTAAATATAAATTATACTACAATTATACATAATTATTTGTTACTGAATTAGAAAACTAAATTATTATATTATTAATTAATTATTTTTTAAATTAATCTTAAAAGTAACTAAATCAAGCTTAGTTTATTTTAGATTGTTGTTTTAAGATTTTGTTTCTTAACATATTGGGTATGATTTTATTTTGATGGTCTTTATTTTCTCTATACCTGTATATGGGTGTTTTAGGAGTGTACAACTATTACAAAAAAAATATTTAATAATATTAAATACTTTTTGAAGGGTATTTACAAATTTGATTAATTAATATTATTGATATTATTATTAATATTAATAAATGGTTACTAACCGTTTAGTACCATTTGGTTGAAAGGACACAACCTTTTAAGGATTGTGTATGTTCAAAACATTGTGTTTATTGGTTAAAATGACACAACTTTTTAAGAATTGTATATATTCAAAACATTGTATCTATTGGTAATAGAAAAGACACAACCATTTGTATACGTAACTAATCATAATTGCTACGTGCGATATGTATAAATAAATCATTGTCCACTATTTCAGAAATATAAGTACTAAGTGTACATTTTAATCAACTATTAAGAGATTTTCTTTGTTCGAAAGAATTGAGAATTTCTTACTATTGCTAATTAAGAAATTCTTAGGTTTCATTGTATCTTGGGAGAGTATTGTCATCAACCCTATAACAACTAAATGTGGAAACAAATATCTTTCTAAAGAAAGCGATCTAATCGTGTTTTGAAACTACTATATAAATATAAAATTTTGTCATCTTCTCATACTACTATACCCAACACTTTTAAAATTATTTTATAAAATCTCAAGTAGAATAATCTGGTTAGGACTTAGGACTACAAATAATAAAAAAAATAGGATAGAATAATTATTAAATACAACATATATTAATTAAATTGTTATAATCAAGATAAATTTTTTTAACACATATAAGACATTAAAGATACAATTAATATATTACTATTACTATTATGTTTCTTTTTATTTTATATTATTGTTTGGTATTTGTATAAATAACCAAAGATATATAATTATTTTATACAATTTAAATATATTCATGATAAATTTCATTTAAAAATATATTTCAAACATAAATACAAAAAAATAAATATTGAATATTTTTATGATAAGAGCTTTAAAGTAAAATTTTTAGAAAAATATCTAACTGATATATTTAATGAATTATCTTAATGTACAAATACTATGTACTCCATGTAATTCATTGTGTTTAAAAAAGAAAAAATTAACGGAAAAGCTCTGCATACAAGCCATTAGGGCTTGTATGCTTTACAAGTTCATTAAGCAATAAAACAAAAAAACGTGTTGCTCCACATACGTTGTATACACGCGCTATATAAGATCCCGCGTATATCTAACTACCAAATTTAAAAGATTTGTTTCCTTCTTCGTTTTCGTTATTTTGAGATTTAGTTGTTCTTCTTCTCGCGCGTCTTCCCTCCTTCTTCTCAATCGTTCTTTTCCTCTCCTTTTCTCACTGGTATGTTCTTCGTTTACGTTACTTTCCTCTCTCTCTGCAACTCAAGCTTCATTTTCTATTTTGATTTGTTGTTTTCTGAAATCAAAGTTTGAACTCGTTTTGAAGATAATGGATCATTCAACCTCAGATTGTCAGCTGAATCCAGGCGAAGTGGATTATGAATTTGAATCTAACGAAGTTCCTGAGGTTTGATTTACATAGGATTAGTATGAATTTTCTTTCAGTAATTTGTATAGTATTGTGTAGTTGAAAAATTGCTGAACATTGACTGTGAAAGTAACACGTTAACATGAATTTGTCGATTCAATGTATTAGTTGTGATTAATTATCTGGAATTTATAGCAGACGCTCGGGTGTAGATCAATTCCATTTTGGGTGTATTTTTTCTAGAAGTGTGGGTGTATTTACACTTTACTGGTTTTTTGTTATTTTAATTGAGTTGTTGTTGTTCAGGTGTATTATATCAGACATGATTGGGTGTGTTTTTAGTTTTTGACATGGTGTATTCTGCAGCCTGTGTATTTACAGTTTATGGCTTTAAAGGTCATTTTGTAGTTGAGTTGTTGCGGTTCGGGTGTATCATATTAGACATGATTGGGTGTATTTGAGTCATATCTATGGGTGTATTCACAGTTTCTGACATGGTGTATTGTGTAGCCTCTCTCGGTTGTTGATGACGAGCTTGTTCCGAAGGTTGGAATGACCTTTACCACCCTTGAAGATGCTGGAAAATTTTACAGGAACTACGCTAAGGCTGCAGGTTTCTCTACAAGAGTTCGATGCACAAATAGGAAGGGAAACGAGATTAAGAATCAACTGATTACATGTAGCAGAGAGCGAAAATGGAAATCTAAAATATCTCCGACCGAGAAGACCAATCCGACAGCCGGTTTAAACTGTCCTGCAAGAATTTATATACACACATTGAAGGATGTCGGTGCTTGGATCATTTCAAAGGTTGTGCTGGATCATTCACACCCCTGCTGTCCAAGTAAAGCAGAGATGCTCAAACAGCACAGGGAACTAAGCATGTCCATTCGTCGTACGATAGAGAATAACGAGGAGGCCGGTATCAGACCAAGCAAAACCTACCAATCATTTGTTGCGGCTGCTGGGGTCACCGCGAGTTAAATTTTATCGAAAAGGACGTGAGGAATTACATTACCAGGGAAGTACGGAATATTTCCGGACAAGAAGATGCAAAGAAATTCGGGAAATATTTCTTAAGAATGAAAGAGAAGAATTCGAATTTCTTTTTTGAGCTCGAACTCTAGGAGGATCAATCGATTAAGCTCGCTTTTTGGGCCGATGCAAGAAGCAGAGCTGCCTTTGAGTATTTCGGAGACATCATTTCATTCGACACCACCTACAATACAAACAAGTAATAAACTGCCACTGTTTATGATGCTAAATTAATGTATTTTTACGAATTCGCAGCAGAGGTGTATATTGGCTGTTTCATTGGGTGTATACGAAGCATTTATTGGGGTGTACCTAATGATTTTGCATTCTGGACTATGGTAATTTGTTTCAGGTATAATTTGGTCTGTGGTTCTTTTGTCGGGGTGAATCACCACGGTCAGTCAACACTTCTCGGATGCTCTTTGGTGAAGAACGAAGAAATTGAATCATTCAAATAGTTATTTCAATGCTGGCTTCGTTGCATGGGAGGAAACGCTCCGAAAGGGTTTCTCACCGATCAGTGCGCATCAATGAAAAGGGCTTTAGAGGCCTGTATGCCAACGACAATTCACCGTTGGTGTATTTGGCACATCATGAAAAAGATTCCAAGCAAATTAAACGGGTACAAGGGACATGCTGATATTGAACAAGAAATGAGCCAAGTTGTTTGGAACTCTCATAGCAAAGACTTATTCGATAGGAATTGGAATGATTTTCTGCTGAATTTTGGTCTTGCGAACAACAAGTGGCTTTCAGGTAATGTCTTTTTAAAATCTGCAGCAGAGGTGTAAATTGCATGTTCCCTCGGGTGTATTTATAGTCTGTGTTTGGGTGTATTATGCAGATCTGTACGAAGACCGTCACATATGGGTTCCTATCTATCTGGATCACCACTTATGGGCAGGGATGAAAAGCACACAAAGGAGCGAGAGCATGCATTCATTTTTTAACAAGTATATCACCCGGAACAGCTCGCTTATTCAGTTCGTCAAACAATACGATAATTGCCTCGGAAGCAGGGAGCAAGCAGAGAGAGAATCAGATGCTGCAGATTTTCATACAGTCATACCGTGTGCAACCAAATCCTCCATTGAAGCTCAGTTTCAAGATGCGTACACTCATGCAAAGTTTAGGGAAGTCCAAGCGTAATTCAGAGGAAAGGCGAATTGCATCACCAGATTAAAGAATTCTGCTCTAGGCTATTCAGTATACGAAGTCGGAGAACAAGTTTCCAGCTCAATATTCAACAAGTTCGTGGTTACTTACGACTCAATTGCAGCCGAGGTAAAATGCCAATGCTCATTATTCGAGTCGAGGGGGATACTATGCCGTCACGCACTAAGCGTGTTAAGCTTCGAACAAGTAAGCCAAGTGTCACATAGATATATACTGGAACGATGGAGCAAGAAGGTAAAGAGGCGACACACACACATCAAGAGCAGCCACGACGAGCCACTAATGGATCCAAGAAGCAAGAGGTTCTACCAATTGATTTTTTGTTCGCAAAATATTTGCGAATTTGCATCCGAATCGGAGGAGCTGACTGCAATTCTGCACCGTGCGTACGATAACGTCATGGCCGAGATGGAATCATTAAAAGCCAAAAGGAAGGGGACATCTTCTTTATCCCATGAAGACGCCAACTTGGAATCCGTTAACGAGCTTCAAAGCCCGCCAAGGATTCGAACAAGAGGACGTCCAAAAAATAGGCTAGGTTCAAAGTTGGACAAACAGATTGCAAATGCCACAAAGAAGAAGACGAAAGTTTTAAGCGAGGTAAAAGTAATGTTCTTTAAATTTGTGGCGATTGAGTTTATTTTTCTCGTTAATAGTTTAGCTAATGTGTGAGTGTTATATTCAGATAAACCTGTTTGATGCTGCATCAGCGGTGCATTCAAATTCCAGCCAATATCAAGGACACGTTATGAATTATCAGTTCAGGGTACCAGCAGCAGGGGATAACTCTTTGGGTGTATAGTTTTAGAGAATATGGGTGTAAAAGCACTGTTCTTTTGGGTGTATTTTTGTTCATTGACAATTTATATATAGATATATATATAGATACACATAGAACAAAAGCTGTAAAAATTCGCAGGTTATGGGTGTATATTTGATTTGATGTTTTTCTTCATATTTTAGTACTTGTAATTCATACATTTTGAATACAGCACAGACAGTTTGAGTGTATATTTTATGCAATCTTGGGTGTATTATTAGACCTGCGTTGGGTGTAACAGTTTATAATTTGCGTTTATATATGCCTTGATTTTTTTCTTCATATTTTACCACCTGTAATACAGCTTTTGAATACAGCACAGACAGTTTAACAGCACAGATAGTTTAACTATGGAAAAAAATATACATGGAATAGAAGTTGTTGATAAATGGCAAATATTTACAGCATTTGTTCAATTTACAAACTACCCAGCAGTTGGATTACGCAGTTTCTATATCAGTAGAATTTATCTGACAAAACGGACTCAATAATACAGAGGATGGCTTCGACAGCCTTATAGCATTACTCTCTCTAATTGCCCGATCTCTCTCTTTATTCATCTCACTGAATAGTATCCGCGAAGCATACTCCACTCTATAGTGGTCCACCTCCTCCTACAATTAAAAAGTATATTCTGTTTAAACAGCAATATTAATTCAGTAAAGTAATACAGAGTTATATAGTTCTAAAGACAGTTACCTGTGGCCAATTATCCCATTCATACTTCCCCTTTTTAATGTTTTCCGGCTCAATTAACTCCATCTACTTCATAACGTAGATAGCGCAGTCATAGCTGAAAACGAAAAAAATAAATTACAAATCTCATTTACGAAAGTTTAATGTTCAGAGTCACAAATTTATACCTTGATTTTTGGCTTGATATTTTAACATATGATGATTTAATTTCCTTCTCCTTCTCGCCTTTCTTCAGAACTTCTCTGCCGGCATATGTTATCAATCTTGAAAATACATATCCCTTAAATACCAAAACAAATCAGTAATACACCCGAATGAATGCACAAGATACACCCAACTGAATGAACAATATACACCCAACACAACTAACGAAATAGACCTAAATATTAAAGTAAAGAAGACAGAGGCAACTTACAGTGAATTTATTAACCTTCTTTCTCTCTTCGCCGGGAGCTTTTTTGTGTAGCGGGTCAAGTATATGACATCTCCGCTTCGTTGTATCTATCAGCCATAACCACCAATGCCCCGAGTAGCAAACAGGTGCAAAAATCTGAAGGATTGCCACATTTCAACAGTGTGTTATTTTATTTGGCATATAAGTAAAGAAGCGTACTAACAAATTTAGCAATATGGATGTGAAGTTAATTTTTTTGCATCTATGAAGGGAATAAAACTCGGGTAGTCTTCCACCCTGAATTCCTTATTCGTTTTCGGTGATATGAATTCCCCGTTTGGGTGATCCGAAAGTGCCATGTTCTGCAAGAATTGCAAAACAAGAAATAAAATACTGAAAATACACACAAGTGAATACTTTAAATACACCCAAATGACTACACAACTTACACCCAATTGAACGTAAAAAATACACCCAAATCAATACAGAAAATACAGCCAAAGTTCGTAGAAGTAACACTTACCACAATATCGGGGGGGGGGGAGACAGTATATTTGTTCTTGAAACCTCTTTTCATTTTTCTGGTTGAGGATGAGGCAGATGGCAGATACAATCTAGAAATATATGCCGAAATCAATTTTACATTAATAAACATTGCAGTTGACTTTGGTGTAAAAACATTAATGTTATTCTAATATTACCCTAGATTCTATATCACTTTTTGCCTGGAGGGATGCAAGGTGCATTCTAATCAAAAGGTATTCATCTTGGGCAATTAGAGTGCACATGTGCTCATACTCGTTAGTATTGCCATCTGCGTCTTCCTTCAGTCGCGTCCCCCAGATGTAGCACTTTTGTTTCATATCATCCGTAATCTGATTCATTCCCCCAGGAGTTTCAAACTTCCCAGAACTTTCCCCCCAGTCTCCCTTTGAATTTGTGGACTTTTGTTTTTTCCCTTCGCCGCACTGCTTGCTATTTTTTGGACCAAATCGTCTAATTGTTCTATCAAATTTGCAGCTTCTGGAGATTTTGCCCTTTCTGTCTCCTGTGTTGACGCTCCCTCCTGGCTTGAATCAGTCAATCCAAGGCTGAATGATGGCACCCCTGAATCTGTTTTAGGAACATAGGATGTTGTCCGTGCCATCATCAACAGGGCAGCAACGTCTTCTGCGGCTGGATGACTGCGTCATCATGTATAAGAATAAGAATAAGAACAAAAATATACGGATGATAAGCAAAGATTGATTTTAGTCTGATGAATTTACATTTTAGTTGGAGCTGGGGGAAGCGTGGGTGTGGTTTCTTGAAGTTGTTTGGGGGTTTCAGGAGTGCTGCACAGTTACACAAAATTAATCATGGCGTAAAAAAAACTAATCAGGAACAATATACACCTAAACTGTTAGCAAATATACACCCAAACTCTAAACAAATATACACCCAATACTATTTCTTACGTTTCTGTAGTCCCTTCAATCTGTAGCATAGGGGTTGGTTCAAAATCTGTCTCAGTGGTTGTTTGGGATGTCGGCACAAAAACCTGAATCGGGACTCTAAACAAGAAGAAAAAAGAAGGGTTAACAACGCCTTTGAAAATAATAAGGTTATAAGGTTGAAATATTCTTGGAAAACTCACATTGTAAGCGCATCCGACGGTGTCTGTTCCCTCACAACCATCATATTCGAATCAGCCGGACTCAACCTAAAATACACCCAAAGAAGGTCAAAAAATACACCCGAACAATTCAAAAAGAAGACAGGCTTTGTTTTTTGAGAACTTACATACTTGCAGTTTTTGCTTTTTTTTCCTGCCTTTTTTTTCTTGAATAAAATAATAAAGGGCTTTTTTTTTCTAAAAAAAATATATATAGAATTAGAAGTAGAAGGTAATAGAAGAACAAAAGTAACGGTTATTTGAAAGAGAAATTACATGCTCTCTGACGGCTGATTTACACTACTCTGTTCTGTGCGTCCTTGAGAGGAAGGATAATCACTTCCCAAGTTCACAACCGGTATTCTAAAACAGATTTGATGTTATTCAGACAAAATAAGATACAGGTATAAAATACACCCAAATGAATGCACAAGATACAACCAACCGAATGGACAATATACACCCAACACAACAAACGAAATATCCCAACTTAATAAACAACATACACCCAACTTGATCAACAAAATACACCCAAATGGTTCCACAAAATACACCCAAATCATGATAACAATATTTTATTAAATAAAGCTTCTTACATTTCAGAGGACACATAGCGACCTTCTGTCGATCGCAGGTCTGCTTGGTTCTCCCTGCGAAACAAGAAACAATTATTAGCAAACAAAACACACCAAAATCTGAAATAGACACCCCACCAATACATACCCCTCTGCAGCAGATTTATCAACGTTTTCCCTTAGCCATTCTTCTAGTTCGTCACTTGATATTTCATATCTCTCACTACATTCATAAAAGAAGATGTTAACAAAAATAATTACGATGATAGACGGTAATATAGCTTACGAGGTACTGTACCCATCAAAGTATTGATCTTCTTCAGGAGGTGAATCCTCCACAACAACTTTTTTCTTTTTTGGTTGTGTTCTGGGTGGAAAAAAAAGAGTACCAATGAAAAATAAAAAATTAATTTTATCACAGAATATTATCCAAAGAAGTGCTTACTTTTTTGGTGATGTTTTTGTCTTTTTCTTTTTCTTTTCCTTCTCCACCGGTGATGATTCTTCGCTCCTATAAGTTAATAAGAGACACTTCAGTTAATACACGAAATCTTTACAATGAAGCCAAAAGAAAGGAGTAATAATTTCAGGACATTACTCATCACTTGATTCAGATTCAGATTCTAAATCAGAATCTGACTCCTCTTGACTCTTCTTTCTTTTTCTGGAGTCCATTCTGGAAGGCAAACAATCATTATTTAGAACATACTAAAAAATACACCCAAATGAATGCACAAGATACACCCAACTGAATATATAATATACACCCAACGCAGCAAACGAAACACACCCAACTTAATAAATTACATACACCCAACGTGATCAACAAAATACACCCAACTCGAAAAAGAAATTACACCCAAGTATGGTACTTACTTTTTCCCCTTTTTGCTGCGGTGTTTTCTTCCTGAATCCTCTGAGTCTTCTTGAGTCTTAGATTCAGAGGTAGAAGTGTCACTGTCAGTAGTTGTTTCTGTCTCCGAAGACGATGTTGAACTCGCCTTCCTTTTTTGTTTTTTTTTTTTCTTTTTTTTTTCTTTTTTTTCATTTTTTCTCTTGCTCTTGTCTCCGCCATCTTCACAATCCCCTGAAACATTAGATATTTTAGCTAGCAGCATTCAAGTAAATAAAATACAACCAACATATTATGTTTACTTACCAAAATTTCCTCTCTTTCTGCAGTCATTCTTTCCACCAACTGCTCCTTAGTCCAGTTGGCAATCCAGGGCTTTGGTGGTCTTTCAGCCCTCTTCTTGCCTTTGTTTTTTGAAAGATGAAAGTAAATTATCATCAGGGCGAAGAGGCAGCCATCAATTGCCTTCTTTTTTTTTCTCCTTATAGTCTGTGATGCCCTTGACCATGAAGGTCAAAACATGCCCCCCCAGTTTCTCTCCGATATGCCGTCCATCTTAAAAATTGGGGCCAAGTGCACAGGCGATATTTTGTTTATCGTCGTTGGCAAAAGGAACGCCATCTATATATAGAGGATGAATATCCTCTTGAACATCAGGCGTTCCTCTTCGTTGCCAACGCCGATTTCCATCATCTCATCGGTAAGACTTTTGAGGGTCTTACTCTGGAATCTTCTAAAAATTATTTTGTCATCATCAGAAAGTTTCTTATACTCAACTTTCTCAGGAAATAGATCTCCTACAAAAAGGAAAACAAAAAAGTATCCAAGTCGGTTCAAATACACCCAATCATCAACTTAATATACACCTATAATTTTAAGCTAGTTACCTGTTGCATTGATGCCAAGCGCATCACCTATTATTTTTGGTGTTATTTTGAAAGAACCATATCCTGTTTTCAGTCTGTTCTCCCCATGTTTGAAGTTGTTTGCTAGCTCCCTTAACAGTTGGTGATCCACCCTTAGTGGTGGGATGTGCATCAACCCACCGAATCTGAGATCCCTCACAATCGCCTTCTTCTCCTCACTCATATTTCTGAATTTATCACTTAGGAGATGTGTGGCACACTTAAGGTCTTTTGTTTGGTTTCTTGCTGCCATTCTCTCTGAAACAAAAAATACACCCAAAGATATCAGTAAGATACACCCATATATCTGAGTCAGATACACCCATTAATAATAGTAAGATACACCCATTGATAACAGTGAGATACACCCATAGATATGATTCAGATACATCCATATATATATCAGTCAGATATCACTCAAACATGCTTCAATATCAAGCAACATTACAATGTCAAGCAGTATACACCCCCCAATCTACGGAATATACCCCCAAAAATCAGTTACCAGAAGATCTAGAACAACAAGAATAACAGGAGAACTTATAACAACAACGTAGAAGAACAGTGTAACAAAGAAGCAAGAATAACAGTAAACCCTAGAACAACGACGTAGAAGAAAAGTAAAACCTAGTTCGTAATCTGGAAAATATACAGGAATCTTAATGAACTTACCTTGAGTATTGTTGCTTTGTTTTCTCTTCAGATTCTTGATGGAGAGTTTGATGGTGTGTTGATGGAGGTTTCGAAGGTTAGCGACGACTTGTATATTTTGAACTTCGATTTTCGCTCGAAAACGGAAGGGTTGCTTTGTATTCGAATCGGTTTGAGAAGTGGAAGAAGTGAAAGAGTCTGTCATTACTCCTAGGATACGTAACCGTTTGAGTGTTGAGCGCGTGAATGTGACGCTCCATGTAATCCTTCTTCATGCGCATGAGTTGTATTTGGGCTGGGTCAACTTGTAAGCTTGTAAACTTGTAGCAGACCCGAAAAATTAAATCTTGTTTGATACGATTTGATTCAATATGAAGATTACCATTAAATTTTTAGACTAAAACATCGCTAAATTAATAAGTTCTAATTTTTTCATATAAAATATGGAAAGGACATTAATCGAATCTTAAAAATATTAGTGTTTGAAAATCTTTTATATATGTTAAAGAGATTATATACTAATAAATTAATGTTAAATTTAATAAATGAAATTTATTACTCTAAAAAAATAAGATATTATTTTTATCACCTTTTCACGACAAAATATTTATGGCAAGAGGTTTTTAATTTTTTATTTTTTTAGAAAAAGAAACTCTCTCAAAAAAATAAGGTGCATAGATAAAATTTAATAAGTAATTGAGTTTGGAACATTCACGAATCTCTATCTTTCGAAGACTTGCAGGATATCTAATTATAAGAAGGATTTATAGAACAGGACAATGGCTTACGGTAAGTTGATACAGCATACTGAGCATAGGCATGTCATCCTCCTTTAAGCATGTCATCCTCCTTTAAAGCTCTCCAGCTTTAGGTCTTGCATGTTATGTAATGTAACATATTTCAACCTACTAATCTGTTAAATGCAAAGATCTTTTAGCATGAGAAAATAGCTAAAAAAAGGAGAAAATTATATAAATATAATTAATCAAAACAATATTCTCAATCTTTGTAAAAAATTTAATTATTAAAATAAAATGATACATAAAATGGTTAATATACATTTTTTTTGTTATTAAAGATTTAAATTTGATTTTATAATTTTTTTGTGAATTCTATTAAATAGATATAGAGACTCAAGAGACATGTGAAGATTGAATCATAATAAAATTCTTTGTTTTTTACTAATTTATTATTTTTTTTTCTTATAATTATTATTTTTTGTTGTTATTAATAATGATCTATTTTGAAGAATGAAAAAAATAATATTTAATCTTATATATAATTGATTTTTATTTTTTATTGTTTTAATTTTAAAATTTGTGTAGTTCATGATGGTGGTGTATATTACTACTAATTTTTTAAGGACTACTTTTGTCTTTTTATTTTTAGATATTGTATAATTTTTTAACTATATTATTTCAAGTATATTATGCATGTATATTTTACACTTCTATTTTATGATTTAAGCATAAGATTCTGTGTAGTAAAGTATTATAAAAAGTACTTAAGACAATTCCATATTCATTCCATCCCTTCTACCACATACCAAACTTCAATTTTATCAATTTCATTTCAAACAATCCACAACCAAAACAACATGATTCATCATTATACATTATCATAATCAAACACCAAACTCATCAATCAACAAAGTCATCATTCATCAATTCATTTTCAATATAATTCTATGTTTCTATCAAGGTTATTAAACATCCACATACGTATACATTTTTAACCTATCATATGATTATGTAACCTACGTTTTTATGAAACATTATATATTATCTACGGCAACCTAAACCCATACCTTGGTCGATTCCTCCCTAAACTCGGAACACCTCAATTATCCACTGTTTCTCAATCTCCAAAGTTCCAACTCCTCACCAATTGAATTTCTAACTCCCAGAATTCAATATTTCAAGCTTTTAATATCTACCAATTTAACTCCTAGTCACCAAATTCAACACAATTCAATCTATTTCCATGAAATTCACCAAATTAATACTAGGGTTTACATAATTGAATAACCACAAGGGTTTAGAGTTTTCTTACCTTACCTATGGATTAATTAGACAAAATCCAACAATTATTCACCTGCAATGTCTTAGATGAGTATGGAAAAATTATGCCATTTGAGTTATAACTCATTGGCTGTGATTGTATCTTTTTGTTAAGCACAAGAAGAGAAAAATGAATTGTATTTGAGTATTATGAAAGTAATTTTGCAATCTCATAAAATATTTTTTTAATAAATATTTGATTATTAAATTATATAAAATTTTCACGTTTTGTCTTTTACATTAGTTTGATAAAGAAAATCACTTAAAATATAGATTTTTAAGTACCAGATTTACATAATTACATGAATATTAAGACATGTTGAACCTAATTTTTTTTGTTTTTTATTTAATGTGTTTTGAATTTAACTATATACTAATTTTTAGAATTTTGAATATTTTGTGAATGACAATATAGTATAGATAAATTTATTTTTTTTTAAATGGCATTTATCTTTGTATACTATTCTGGCCGGTTCCGGCTAGCCTAAAGCCTAAATCCGAGTAACCGGCCGACCCGACAGCTTTACGCAACCTGAATCGGGAGGCGAGCCAGATGTCACCTCCCCTTCCACGAGGTACCTGAGTACCTGACAGTTGGGAAGGAAACTTCCTAGAAGGTGGGTCTGCCCATGTGAACCTGCTCTAATACAGACTATATTAGGGAGGGTCCTACCCCTCCCCAAAGGTACGACACCTATCCTTTATTCTATCTGTCGCGTTCGTACGGACACTGATTTGAGCGTCGAAGTCCTTTTGCAAGTGCTCCAATTCCAAGCCGTCAGCTCGACGGGACCTCACGCCTCGACCTCACCCCCTTCACGCTAGCCCGGGAGACCCTGACGCACGAAAGCGAACCGAATCCAATTTTCTTACCTCTTTCAGGCATTTGGCATATCCTACTCGTTCAAAGTCTAGCTACCGAACATATACTTAATAAAAAATTTACATAATTAATAGATTTTAACTAAATATATAAAGCACTAGTAAAACAGGAAGCTAAAAATATATTTATGTTTTTTACATTAATTCTAAAAATTTTATATAAGAAAAAAGATATTACTTACATGATTTTACAAATAAATTTATTGATTTGGATAATAAAATTATCCATTATTTTTTTTTTTTGTAAATTTAGGTTAGTTTAAATATAAATTGGTTGTTACACCTTGCTCTTTTCCAAAATGAGCACTATAAAATATTACATAAAATTTGTTTCTTAAAAGATATATTATATAGGAATTTTTTAAAATAATTTGTTAAATTATTTTGTTAAAATTATATTTTTTATTTATTAGATTTTTTAAAAATGATATAAATACTAAAAATATATGTCTTTACTCTTTACAAATATATATACAGTTAAATGTTATATGTTTGATAAAGATGCGCAGTCATTTACCTAGTCTTGTAAAAGGTTGGGTTGCCCACCCAACTTGAAACAAGATACCACCATATCCTGTTATGAGGTTAAGTTTTCCGGGCACATCTTGTGAGGTTATATACTAATAATAGTAGTAGAAGAATTAACAGATGTAATGATGTAAATTTGGGTAGTATTTTGTTTTATTTATTAGGTACTCTTTAGGTACTCTAATGTATATAGTTTGTTAAAATAAATTTATTAAAATTTAAGTGTTTAGTACTTTATGTAGTGAAATATTATTTCTATAATCTTTTTTATGAAAAAATATTTATAGTGAGAGGTTTAGTCTTATTTTAGAAAAGAAATTTAGAAAGACAAAGTGAAGAAATAGAATTTAGTATTATGGACATTTCCAAACTCATCATCAACATATTCTAACTTACTACTAATTTATTCAATGTAAAATCTTTCAGCATGGAAAGATGATAAAAAAAAAAAGGAAAAATTACACAAATGCAATTTTCATAACAATCCTCTCAATCTTGCAAAATGTTGGATAGCCCACCCAATACTTGAAACAAGATGCCACCATATCCTAATATGGTTAAATATAAAGATCTTTCAACATGGAAAGATGATAAAAAAAAAAAAAAATTACACAAATACAATTTTCATAACAATCCTCTCAATCTTGCAAAATGTTGGATAGCCCACCCAATACTTGAAACAAGATGCCACCATATCCTAATATGGTTAAATGTTTATCCTCTTGTAAGGTTTAAGTTTGCTTAACATATCTTGTAATTGAAGCTATATATTAATAATAGTATTATAAGTATGTAATTAATTAAGTACTCGGTACGTACTCTCATGTATATAGTTGGATAGAATAAATTTATTAGGATTTAGATGTTTAAAATTTTATGTAGTGAGATATTATTTTTATCAATCTTCTTAAGATAAAAATATTTATTGTAAGAGTAGGACAAATCATTCAAGCTTGGAACATTCACAGATTTCTATATTCTCAAGACTTTGTAAAATATCCAATTGTATGAAAGGTTTTTAGAGTAGAACATTTGCTTATGGTAAGCTGAAATGGCTTAGTATGTTCCCTTCCTTTAAAGCTCTCCACTCTCCTAGATCTTACATATTATGCAATTTAAGATATTATAAAGATTTAAAATCAGTTAAGATTCTACCAGACTCATCAATATATTCCAACTTATTAATTTGTTCGATGCAGAGATCTTTTAGCATTAAAAGATGTTCAAGAAAAAGAAAAATTACACAAATACAATCTTTAAAATAATACTTTTAATGTTACAAAATACTTGATATAGTTAAATGTTTGATCCTCTTATGAGGTTTAAATTTGTCTAACATATCTTGTAATTGAGGCTATATATTAACAATAGTATTATAAGTATGTAATTATATGAATTTGGCTAGTATTTTATTTTGTTAATTAGGTACTCCGTATGTATTCTCATGTATATAGCTTGTTAGAATAAGTTTATTAGGATTTAGATATTTATGTGGTTTATGTAGTGAGATTTTATTTTTATTATTTTTATTAGTGACAAAGTATCTGTTGTAAGAGGTTTAGCTTTTTTTTTTTTTAAGAAAAAGAAACTTTTTCATAAAAAAAGAAAAAGGTAAACAAATAAAAAACATTCAAGCTTAGGACATTCACAAATCTCTATATTCTCAAGACTTATATAAGATATCTAATTGAGCTAGCTTAAACATGTTATCCTCCTTCAAAGCTCTCCACCCTTTAGGTCTTACATATTATGAATGTAAGAGATTGCAAAGATGTAAAACTAATTTAGGATTCTACTAGTCTCGTCATCAACATATTCTAACTTACTAATTTGTTCAATGCAAAAATATTTTAGCATTAAAAAATGTTAAAAAAAATTACACAAATACAATCTTTAAAATAATGTTCTCAATCTTGTAAAATGCTACATTATCCACTAACCTGATATGATATGGTTAATGTTTGATCCTCTTATGAGGTTCAAATTGTCTAATATATCTTGTAATTGAGGCTATATATTAATAATAGTATTATAAGTTTGTAATGATGTAAATTTAATTTGTATCTTATTTTATTAATTAGGTATTCCATGTATATATCTTGTTAGAACAAATTTATTAAGGTTTAGGTATTTATGACTATGTGTAGTGAGATATTATTTATGGCTATATAAATTTAGTTTGTATTTTACTTTGTTAATAAATAGCAAGTTTGTTTCTACATACAAAGAGTGTGTGTTCTAGTGTGGTATAAATAAATTTAAATAATGTCCCTTAACATCGTAATAAATGCGATATAACCATTGAAGTAAGTAATTTTTTATATGTTTTTAATATGGTGAATATTATCCAACACCCTCTAAAATAATATGTAGGTTATTCTTTATAATGTGTCAAATTTTAATTGCTCATTATCTTAACCATAGTTGAATTATTTTGTAATTTATTATTTGAGATGGTAATGCTATAATTTCTTAAAATTTCAAAATCTCACTCCCATTAATTGAAGCACCTTTCTATTATATTCCTCGATTCTTCCTTCATCGCGTAGTTTCGATCCTTTCAAGCATCGTCGTCGCGGTCGTGATAAGAAGCGCTGACGTCTACTGTCCTCTCACGCAATCTCTCTTTTTCGAGTGCATCATTCCTTAACTACGTCGTTGAATTCCCTCTTTCTGCTGTGGATCACTCCTTACTAACATAATTAATGATTAGTTTGGTTATTAAATTTTTTATTAAAAAATATATTTATTTAATTACATAATAGAACATATATTCATATGTAGAATATAATATAATAAAATAAATCTATTTAGAGTACTTAAAATATAATTAAAATCATAAATATATAAATATAATAGTAAAATTTGTACTCTAAACAAGTAAACATATGCTTTATCATACATAAATCATTTAAAAAAATTGAATAAATTGTTAGAATTAATAACAAAAACTTAAAATGATAAAATCTAACTTTTTTATCATATTTTTTATAATATTTTATTTTTTTAGTTTTTAATTTATTAGTACTTTATTATTTAATTAATGATTAAACAAATTATTTTTATGAGAAATTATTTTTTGTATTATCTTAAAAAGGAGACTAATATAACAATTTAAAAAAATAACGTAAAAATAATATTTTAAATAAAAAATATTTAATATTAAAATTTTTATATACAAAAATAAATTGTATAAATATTTAAGAGTTAAATATAAAATATATGTCTAGAATAAATAAAACATATAAATAGAATTATTCTTGAGAAATAAAAAATTATTTTTGTTTATTTTATTTATTTTAGGAATGTATTTCATATTTATCTCTTAAATATTTATACAATTTATTTTGACATTTAAAAATTTTAATATTAACTATTTTTTATTTAAAATATCATTTTTATGTTATTTTTTAAACTGTTATATTGATCTCTTCTTTAGAATAATACAAAAAATAATTTGTTTAATTATTAAGTAAATAATGAAGTACTAATAAATTAAAATTTAAAAGAATAAAAATACTATAAAAAATACTTGTAAAAAAGTTGGATTTTATCATTTTAAACTTGTGTTATTAATTTTAACCATTTGTTTATTTTTTAAAATACTTTATGTATGATAAAAGATATGTTTACTTGTTTAAAATACAAATTTTATTATTATATTTATATGTTCCTGATTTTAATTATACTTTTAAATACTCTGAATAGATTTTATTTTATTATATTATACGAGTATATGTTCCATCATGTAATTAAATAAAAAAAATATTTTTTAATAAAAAAATTTAATAACCAAACTAACCATTAATTATGTTGACAAGGAGTGATCAACTGCTAAAAGAAGGTTCGAGTGAGAGGATAGGAGATAACAATAAAGTCAGCACTGGCTATATTGGGAAGGACGGTAAAGTTACGGACGACGAGAATTTAACGACGTCGTTAAGAAATGATGATGACGACGTTGGCGTTCCTTATCACGACAGCGATATTTGGAAGGACGGAAACTACGCAATGAAGAAAGAATGGAGGAGTGAAAAGTTGTTTTAATGGAAGTGGGTTTTTTTTTTTGGTGACTTCTGTCTATGGAAGTGGGTTTTGATATCTTAAGAAATTATATCATTACCATCTCAAATAATAAATTACAAAATAATTTAACTATAGTTAAGATGATGACCAATTAAAATTTGACACATTATAAAAAATAACTTACATATTATTTTAAAGGGAGTTGGGTAGAATTCACCTATATAGGGATGTTTGTAGTGGATATGTGGGTTGAATGACTAAGGTGGCCAAGACCACCAACAAATTTAAATGGGACACGTGATAGAGTTTGGCATGAATGAATTGATAATTTGACCCCAGTAATCAAGTAGCTAATGTGCTAGGATAAAATCTATGAATTATTAAATAGTTATTAACCAATAATTATTAACAATTTAACCAAAATAGCAAATCATGGAGACAAATTTGTAAATTTTCAGTAAGATTGAGCAAGTTGGAACTTGAAAGAGCGACAGTATGAAGCATCGAGGATGAACTAGAGTTTCAAGTGTTGTTGGTGGTTAAGTCGCGTAAGCCAATTAAGGGTGGCAAAGCGGGCCGACCCGTCTCAACCCGCCCCGCTCCGCCTAAGTCCGTCCCATAAACGGGGCGGACCGGCCCGCCCCGCCAACTAAAATGAGTTTAAAATGTTAGCTCGCTCCGTTTTTTGGCGGATTGGCGGGTTGGCGGGCTAGTCCGCTTCTTTTTTTTTTAAAAATAAAATTCATTAAAATTAACTAAAAAATAATAATTAAAAAATCAAATATAAATAAAAAATAGCCAAATTATAATATAAATTTTTTACTATTTCTTTTTATTTTTAACTTCAATAAAATTGTTCAAAATAATATTTGTCAATAGAATCATCTTTATTTTAAAAAATAAGTCACATAATTTGAGCCTATATACGAAATTGTAAAATAAAATAAATAAAGTTAATAACTAAAAAAAGACTAAAAACAAAAAATGAAAAAAAAGTGTTTAAAAATTCTATAATTATTAATTTTATAATAATAATCACTCTTTTATTTAATAAAAAAAAATAAAAATCTTTGGCCCGGCGGACCGGCCCGTCCCGTCCCGCCAAAACCCGCCAATTTGGCGGTGCGGGTTTGACGGGTTTTTTTAATTTGGCGGGCTCCAAATCCTAACCCAACCCGCCTTTTTTAGCGGGGTTAGCGGATCGGCCCGACGGACTCGACTCGTTTTGCCACCCCTAAAGCCAGTAGGAGGGTGATTTTCGGCGTGCAGTCGGCGGCAAAAATAGTGGCGGACAGGAGCAGCGGCTATCGTGGTGCATTGAAGGGTTGCGTTGGTGAGGGTTGCGTTGAACTAGACTCCTGGTCCTGTGCACCCACTAAGAGCATCATTAAATAGTATCGATTACTAAAGCTTCTCCGGCAATGACCAATGGCTACGTGTCGAAAGGGAATCTATTCCAAATGGAATAGATTTCCATTTGGAAAGAACCCCTTAAAAGTTAAGGGATCCCGCCCTCCTTTAATTCATATCTCGATTTTAACTCTCTCCAAATGAAATCTATTCCAAACATATATACCATGGTTCCTTACTTCGACAGGGTACAAATACTTGCAGGTCAACAAATACTTGCAGGTCAACAAATACTTGCAGATCTTATAGTATTATTCTAAATATAATTAATTTTTATAAATATTAAATAATAAGAATATAAGGCTGGTAAGATATCCAATTGTAAAAAGGATTTCTAGAGTAGAAAAGCTGGCTTAGCGTGTTATCCTCCTTCAAAGTTCTTTACTCTCTTAGGTCTTAAATGTTATGCAAAGTAAGAGATTGCAAAAATGTAAATTCAGTTAGGACTTTATTAGATTGATCATCAACATATTCCAACTTACTATTTTGTTCAGTGCAATCTTTAAAATAAGGAAAAGTATGAGGAGCTAATGAAATATCTGAACAATGTGTACAATGGAGGTTTATGGAGTATTAGAGATATAATCATTAGTGTTACCTTTTTCCATCAGTTGAAACTTTTGGGATGAGTGGTATCATGACATGATATTAGAATGTTAGATCCAAAAGGTCAAGACTTCAATTCTTGGTGAATCCCAAAATTAGCTTAATCTTTTGGGAAGATGTTTATTATCCCTAATACTCTGATGATTATTCTAGATAGTATGGAGGATGTTCATTTTGTAACTCAATAGCTCATTGTACATATTGTACAAATAGTCCATTGTCTCTCTAGCAGGATCCTTAAAATAATGCTTTCAATCTTGTAAAATGCTGCATTGTTTACCCAACTTTAAACAAAATGCCACCATATCCCGATATGGTTAAATGTTTGACACTCTGATGGTGAAGTTCAACTTTGTCGTCTAACATATCTTGTAACTGAGGTTATATATTAATAATAGGATTATAAGTATTTAATTATGTAAATTTGGTTGGTATTTTACTCTGTTAATTAGGTATTCTGTATATATGGTTTTCTGTAGTGAGATAAAAACTCTCTCTCGAAATAAAAAGAAAAAAAGAAAAAAAAGATGAACCAATAGAACTTGGTAAGCATTTAAGTTTGGGACATTCACAAACAAAAAAATTTTAGCATTGGAAGCTAGTCAAGAAAAGAAAAAATTATACAAATACAATCCTTACAAACAATGTTCTCAATCTTGCAAAATGTTGGATTGCCACCAAACCAAAAATAAGATGCCACCATATTCTGGTATGGTTAAATGTTTGATCCTCTTATGAGGTTCAAGTTTACCTAACACATCTTGTAATTGAGACTATATATTAATAATAATATTATAAGAATTAACATATATGTAATTATATAAATTTGGTTGGTATTTTATCTTATTAATTAGGTAATTTTTAAGTACTCTAATGTGTATAGTTTGTTAGAGTAAATTAATTAAGGTTTATGTGTTCAGGATTTTATGTAGTGAGTAAACTTGTATATATATATATATATAGATTATGGTAATAACAAAAGTGTGTGATTCTATCTTTCAACTATCTTTCTTTTCTTCCTTTGGAATTTTTCTCTCATATATATGGTGTTCCACTTTTTCACTATCCAATTCTACATGTTTGAATAGAGCTTTGTCATGGTGCAATGAGTTTTATTACAACAAATTTTCAAAACTTTAAAAGGATAATTGTTCAGTTTCAACCAATCCAAGCCACTTCCAAATTCAACATCAATTTTCTTCAAGATCCTTCAAGTTGTTACTATACTTCCATCCAAGTGAGACACTTAGCATTCGCAATCACTCTACTAACCACACTAAACTATCACACCTGATCCAAATTTGTGTACATCTATCTAAACTCAGAACAAAATTAGACTCATGGATGACACATTGCTCAAACTACCTCAGGGACCGGTACAACACATTCGTGCTGTCATGGCTACATGGCTCGTTGAGCCTAAAAATTATGCAGAGTGTATTATTGTGCATTCTACATGGAAGGACCTCAAACATCAATTCTATTAGGGTAATTTATTTCGGATTGCTGAACTTGAGGAGGATCTGTTCAACACAAAATAAGGTGAGTTATCCATCACTTATTACTATACAAATTGAAAGAGATATAGAAAGAACTAGATGAATTCATACTCATACTAACTTGTGCTTGTTTGAGTAATTGTAATGGTGAATTAGACATAATGAAGCAATATAGGTTGCAATCCTATATGATCTGTTTTCCTAGAGTTTTAAATGACTGATATGTAAATGTACGCTTCCAGATTATGTTGCTTTAGGCCCTTCCAGATGTGAATATTGCTTTCTCTCTACTTCTTTAACAAGAGAGACAAATGATGCATCTCATTGAACTAGATTCTAGAATGCGCTAGTAAATGCTATTTACACAAAATCTGTAGCTGCTAATGCCTTTGAGACATACCAGAGTAGCCAAGGAAGAACCAAATTTATCAACACTGAAGGTGAAAAAGGCCGTTTGGAGCCAACAATGTCAGAGGAAGAGGAAGGGGGTGTGATGGTAAAAGGTAGCAGCGGTACTGGGAGCGGAGCTCCCAAGCTTTGCTCGCATTGTGAAAAACAAGGTCATTTTGTGGATACATATTACCAGAAGCATGGCTTCCCACAAATCACTCTAATGGAGTTCCACATTCAGCTACTTCAGTGAACTCAATGCTAGTTGCAAGTAATGCAGAGTGCAGCCCCTAACCTGTTATAAAAAATGAAAGAAAAATCAGTTTGGATGGGATATTTCTCAGATAGGCAGAAGGAAGCACTTATTACACTATTCCAGTAACATAGAACCTCTTCATGATGGAAATTGAAAAATATTCATGCTCCTTCAGAGCTGTTCAAACTTCTTGGATCGGAGCTTTACTTCTCGACAAGCTTTCATCAAGGGATACTCCGCCAAGGCTGCACCATTAATTGATCTTCTCAAGAGTAATCACTCTTGAAAATGGCCAAAGGAGTATCAAAAGGCCTTTGATGAATTGAAGGCTATTATCATAGAAGGGTCAGTACTAGCACTGCCCGACTACTCAAAGGTGTTTGAAGTCTATACTGATGCTTCTGACTATGCTATTGGAGGAGTTTTGGTACAAAAAGGACATCCTATTGCCTTCGAGAGTTGTAAGTTGAATGATATAGAGAGGTGATACACTGTCCAAGAGAAGGATATGATCGTGGTGGTGCATTGTGTGAAAACTTGGTGACACTACTTGCTTGGTTTACACTTCATCGTCAAGACAGACAATGTGGCTACAAGCTACTTCTAAACTTAGAAAAAATTAAGCCCCAAACAAGTTAGGTGGCAAGATTTCTTAGCCAAGTTTGATTTTGAATTTAAATACAAGCCTGGCAAGACTAATGTGGTAGCAGATGCACTGAGCCTTAAGGCTGAGTTGGCAGCCATTTTTATGGTCAAAAGAGATATTGTGCATACCATCAAAGAGGGGTTGCATCATGATCCATTGGACAAAAAGTAGGTGGAGTAGGCTAGAGAAGGTAAAACCAAAAGATTTTGGTTAGAAGACAACCTTTTCTACACCAAAGGGAGAAGACTATACATCTCTAAGTGAAAAAATCTAAGGAGAAAGCTAGTGAAGGAATGCCACAACACCAAATAGGTTGGTCATCAAGGCCAACAAAGGACCTTGGCACTTATTGAATTTTTCTATTATTGGCCTCAAACGAGGGATGAAGTGGAGAGCTATGTGAATACTTGTCTTATGTGCCAACAATATAAGATTGAAAACAAGACATCAAGTGAATTTTTGGAACCTATGTTGCCACCAGAGCGACCGTGGCAAAGTGTGTCTTTGGATTTCATCTCTGCCTTACTGAAGTTTGAGGGGTTTGGATCTATCCTCGTGGTAGTGGATCGATTTTCGAAGTATGCTACCTTTATACCTACTCCTACTGAATACTGATTGCACTGCAGAGGAAGCATCATGAATATTCTTCAAGAATGTGGTAAAGTACTGAGGATTACCTAAGAGTATCAGATCTACGCTTCACAAGATGACTATGGACAAAGCTGTTCAAACTTTTTGGATTGGAGCTTCATTTTTGGATAAGCTTCCATCCTCAAATAGATGGACAAACTGAGAGAGTGAATGCTTTAGTCGAGTGTTATTTGAGACATTTTGTAAACGCTAATAAGAAGGATTGGACAAAACTCCTAGACATTGTTCAGTTCTCATACAATCTGCAAAGGAGTGAGTCCACAGAAAAGAGTCCATTCGAGATTGTGACTAGACAACAGCCACTTACACCATATTCTCTTTCTTCCTCTTACTCAGGAAAGAGCCCTGGAGCTTATCATATGATTAATTCATGGGAAGAATAGGCAGATGCCACTCGTTCTTACCTCGACAAAGCTGCAAAGAGGATAAAGAAATTAACAGATAAGAAGAAGAGGCATGAAAGATATCAAGTGGGAGATAAGGTAATAATTAAACTTCTTCCACAATAATTCAAAGCCTTTCACAAGGGTCATAAGGGCTTAATCCACAAATACGAAGGGCCATTTGAGATCATTGGGCATGTTGAAGAGATTTCTTACAAAATACAACTCCCTCCCTCTATGAAGATCCACCCGATTTTTCATGTGAGTATGCTTAAACCATATCATGAAGACCAAGATGAACTGAGTAGAGGTGACTCGAGTCATGCTCCGCTGTGGTGATTAGATCCTTTGATAGGAAAATCGAAGAGATCTTAGCTAATCGTGTCGTGCGACGAAGAAGAGTACCACCAAGTATCTAATACTTGATCAAGTGGAAAGGACTCCCGATAACCGATGCTAGCTGGAAAGCTCGTAAAGACTTGTGGCAATTTCAAGAACACTTAGAACGCTATCATGAACAGAACGTGACGAGGACGTCTATGTAATAGGTGGAAAAGAATGTCATTGTAAATTTTAGAAAGTTAAATTTAATTGTGTTTGTTTAGTTTTCTGGAATATTTGAGAATGCTCTAGGTGGTTCTGAAACATTCTAGAAGTTTTAGAAGGTCTCGAAATACGCTAGAAGATTCTAGGAGACTCTGAAAGGTCGTAGAGTATTATAGAAGAGTGTGAATATATATATATATATATATATATATATATATATATGTATATAGAAGTATGAATAGTAGTATGGAATGAAAATGATCTAGAAATATTTTGAGAAATGTGGTAGGATAGATATTTATAGTGAAGGTTCTAGATGATCAATTTAGACTGTTGATTAGATTTAATCCTAACCATCCATTGAGGAGGTGGATGGCTAAAAATAGGGGTGAGAGTTAGAGCTAGGTGTGTGAGTCATTTGTAATAAACATTTAGATAATAAAGTGTTCTTTTCACCAAAACTTTTTTCCTTGTGTACTCTTGTATTCTTAACTTTTTTTTGTTAAGTATTGAGGGTTAGGCTAACTTGGTCTTAACTCAAGAGGTTGAGTAAGTCCGAGTATCGACATGATAGCGTTGAAATGTGTCCAGAGCCGTGACAAACTACTTACATTTGCTTTAGTCTTAAATATTTACATTCTTTTAAACACATTAATCTAGTTAAAATTATCATGCCAAATGATTCACAAGCTATTATAACTTTATGTGGAATCGTTTTTTCCTCAACGAAATTTTATTTGAAGTTTTATATGTGTCAAGCTTTAAATGTAATCTTATTTCTATTTCAAGAGTTACTATTGCTTTATCTTATTGTTTTATGTTTAATACTCAAAATGGTGAGATTTAGAAGTGGCCTACTTTAAAAAAACAGAATTTTATTTGAAGTTTTATATGTGTCAAGCTTTAAATGTAATCTTATTTCTATTTCAAGAGTTACTATTGCTTTATCTTATTGTTTTATGTTTAATACTCAAAATGGTGAGATTTAGAAGTGGCCTACTTTAAAAATGATTAGAGTTGCTAATAAAAAATGAGGGCCGTACACAATGAATACTCAAGCAAAGATAGCCGTTTAACTTTAGCAAATTAGAAAAAAAGAATTTTGCATATTATGGCACAATAGGACAAACATACTTCACACACCTTACAAAGTGTTTTTTGGTATTATTTTTTCTAGATTACAACAATCAGAGAAAATGCATCTATTCATCTCATGTCTAAATAATGATGTACTATGTGATCCATATTATTTTGTAAAATAAAAGAGATTATTCTAATTAATATAACCAATTAATTATAATTAATGTAGTCAAATAAAATATTAAATAATTTAATATTTATCTGCATCAAATCAAATAAATGATTAATTTTAATACTTTTAAAAATAATTAATTAAAATACATAAGACAAAAAAATTAATGTAAATTAAAATAAAATAAATTTATTTATTTCAGTCAAATCAAATAATTAATGTAATTAATTACTTATAGTTAATGTGATCAAATAAAATATTAAATAATTTGATATTTATCTCAATTAAATTATTTAATTAATGTATTTAAGTGAATCAAATAAAATATTAAAAAATATTTTTTTTTGTGACTTAAAAGAAAATAAACAAAAACTAAGAAAGAAAAAAAAAAACAAGAAACTGCTTAAGAAAGGCAGTTCCGCTGAATACTACTCTCAAACTCCTTCCAAGGCAATGGAAGCTCCACTTGGGGAGAAATAGTCCTCATTGCAGTCTTTGCCATGATGTCTGCTACTGTATTTGCATCTCTCAAGATCAACCGAAGATCAGCACGCCATTTCCAAGACATGATATCTCGGATTTTTAACACCAAAGGATCAGTAAACCCAGAGCAATCTTGTAAATTATTGACAATAGTAAAAGCCTCCACACAGTCTGTCTCACATATAATGTCTCTTTGTCCCGAGTCCCATACTAAAAGAAAGCCTCTCCAAATAGCAAACAACTCTCCTTGCAAAATGTTACGACTCTCAATTGTTCCCAGACAGCCTCGTTGCCACCTTCCCTTCCAATCTCTGCTAACACAAGCAAAACCAACTCGAGCACCACTGCTAGGATAGCTAGCATCACAATTAATCTTAAAGGTACCCACTGAGGGGGAATCCAAGAGCCACTAATGGTTGAGGGGATAGATAGTCGTTGCAACTCAAAAATATTTCGGAGCTCCTTTTCTAAGGACAAAGCCATACCAATCACCTTGTCTGTGGTCCAATGCTCGTGAGGATGAAAGATCTCGTTGTTTCTCGAACACCAAATCCACCAGAGACCAGAAAAGAATCTAAAGGGGCGCTGTTTGCTATTATGTAAGAACCAACTCATCAAATCCACTGGTTGATCGGAGATCCCTAAAGCTTGCCAAACAAGTTGGGCTTTTGGACAATCCCGAATACAATGTAAAACCGACTCCTGACTTGAGAGAAACATCGTGGACAGCTATCCGTGTGCGAAATGCCCATTCTAAAACGAAATGCAGCAGTAGGAAGAGCCTCCCGAAGACATATGTCTTGTCAGTTACGCTATTAATTGAAAAAAAAATCTGATTTTAATAATAGATAATAGATTAGAAAAAAAACTAGAACAGATCCACAATTATTCATAGATAATTTTTTTATAAGGAAATTGCGTTTATAAATATGATAAACAATTCGAAATAAGAATTCTTCTCAGTATGTTTTTGCATTTTATCATTTCGTCTTTCCATGTTTGCAGTTTATCATTTTGTAATTTAAGTTTTTGAAATATTATATTCTTAATATTTTTTTAAGGAAAAATATTTCAAATATAAATTCACCTGTAGCCACTTCACTCTTAGTATTTATTTATTTATAATGGTGAGGTACTATCATGGCACAGTTAAACAGAGGCAGAATAAAAGTTTCATAGTCACCACTCACCACTCACTTCTTCCCCAACTTACACTTTAACAAATAATTTCACGGTTATAGAAACAGGTAGAGAAGAGAGAATGAAGAGAAAGGTTCTGTTGGTGAGTTGTGTTGTTGGATTCTTGGGTCTATTGTCAGCTGCAACTAGCTTTGGTGCAGAAGCGACAAGGATTAAGGTAACTTTGTCTGTAGTGTTCTATTTGGTTCAATTCCTTGCTGGCACATGAGAAAAAAGAAAAAAGAATCGAACTTTAGATTAGTTTTGTTGCTTAATAGGTGTTTGTGTATTATGCAAGATTTTTAAATTTGGTATCTTTGAGCATTATTATATACTTTTCTTTTTCAGCCGTCTAATTGAGAAGTTAACAACTTTAATGTTTCTTCTTTTGTCTTATTACACTGTTCATCAAGAAGATTTTGCTTTCTCTATGGTGCTGTCACTAATCTTGTTTTCTATGGTAACTTAATTGGATAATCCTTTTCTATTTTGTTAATTTTGGATGAATAACATTGTATCTGAAAAAAAGAAGGATGGTAAGATTTTGCCATCAATCTTCTGTAAGGAGACAAAAAAAAGGAGTGATATGATGTTCAAATAAAACTTACTGCTGATAGTTTTCATTAAGCAATTTACTTTTGCTTCTTTTGTTAAGGAATTTTTGGCAGATTTAGTATCTTTTGTTTCTTATTTATGATGTTGACTTTGCAATTTCTAGCTTTGACTATTGTTTGGAAGTTCGGATGTATGTGTAACATACTAACATTGAAAATATTGAAAGCTCCTATATATCAATTATCATAACTATTACTTTGTAATATGTGCAGCGTTCTCAAGTTCAATTTGTAACCCCAAATCAATGCATATATCCTCGAACTCCAGCTCTACCTCTTGGTTTAACTGCAGCTCTGGCTCTCATGGTATCTCAGATTGTCATAAATGTCGCAGCCGGCTGCATTTGTTGCTCGAAATTCCCTCAAATCCCTGATTCCAGTTGGAAGGTGGCTTTGATCAGCTTCTCTTTATCTTGGTAACTATGCTGGTATCCTGATTTGGCCTAAATTGTTTTTATTTGAGAACATTGTTTCTGTGGTGTTTGATTAGGTTACTTCTGATATATAATTATAAGAAACTTATATGTAATTTAAGTATTGAGTTCAACCATGTTGGTGATTATTAAAACACTCTTTTCGAACAGGTTCACATTTGTCATTGCGTTTCTTCTGTTGCTAACTGCTGCGGCGCTGAATGATCAACACGGCGAAGAGAGCATATACTTTGGCAACTACTACTGCTACATTGTGAAGCCTAGGGTGTTTGCAGGGTGTGCAATTTTATCCCTTGCAAGTGTTGCCTTTGGTATTGTCTATTATATTACCTTAGCTGAGGGAAAAAATGGTAACAACTCTTGTGATTCCTTGGATCCAAATCATGGGGGCATAGCCATGGGACAACCTCAGATACCACCAACTCAAGTTAGCCATGACCCACTGTTTGTACATGAAGACACATACATCAGAAGACAGTTCACATGATAATCAGCAGTAGTCCCTATTTCTTTATAGTTAGAAAAAAAAGGTCTATAATTATATTGTTGTGTCTAGCAGTTGGAATAGGACATAAATATAGAGATAGTATAAAAAATACATCATTTATGTTTTGAGATATGTACCTCATCTAGTTTTCCAAGGTAAGCCAAGCTTTATTCATATTCATAGAAATAGTATTTGTTAGAGTTTTTTTTTTTATGTAATAACTAATTAACTATGTACATGCATGTGTCTCAAAAATGTTTTGTGAGGGAGTTATGTTGGTTCTGACATACAATACAGAATAAAGATGTTGCCTCCGTTTTCATTTCAATTCATGCTGTTATTATTACCAAAATCAATCCTTGGCCATTTGTTCATTGTTAATGTACTTATTGTTATTCAATTGGTTGTAATATTTTAACCATTGCACCAAATTCAAAATCATCTTATAGTATAAAAATTTCTACATTGCACCATTCCATAAATCAACTCCTTTTTTGTGACATCCTGAATATAAGATAAGAATGTAATAACTCAATTAGTCAGTTTCTGCCATATCATTCTATTTCATGTCAGTATTATATCAAAATAATAAAATAAAAATAAAATTACTGAATAATGGCATTAACCATATTACCAACTTTGAAATGGTTGGAACATCAAAGATTCTCGACATTGAGCTAAGGAGATTCGAGTAAATATTTACAAGACTTGATTGTCTGATTTCCTTGCATGGATACATGGATCTAATACCACGTTGTTTCTTACCTTCTTTTCCTTTATTGTGATATCAAACTAGATTTGATACTCTCTACTTTTGAAGCAACAATTTATTTGCCTTTCTTGGAAAACTAGTCTAGATGTGTGGAATAATGCAGCCTAAGCATTCTTCTAAATGGAATTTGCACCCATTCTAAGCTATTGATTATTGTAGGGATGGCAAAATTCACCGAGACGCGGGGATTCCTGCGGGGGCTGCCCCGAATGGGGATCCGATTGTGGGGAATTTTTTCTGCGGGGATGGGGATGGGGGACAAAATTCCCCCGAAGCAGGCGCAGAGACCCGATCGGGGATCCCCGCCCCATCCCCGCTATTCCCCGAAATTTATGAATTTCTTGAATTATCCTTAATAGTTTATTTCTCATATATGTTTTTTAGACATTTCTCACACACACTATATATAGAAACCCAAAACTCCTAATCTTTATTTGCATAACCCTTCTTCATCCAACCTCTCTGCAGCCACCCCCTCGTCACCCTTCTCACCGCATCGTCACACCTCACCGTGCCATCACCCTTACCGCGTCGTAATTTCTTTTTGCGGCGTTCATTTTCGTAACTCTGCCGTCGTGTCCATTCTCCCCTCTGTTGCCGCGTCTCCCACCTCGTCTAGTACTTTGTCCTTTGGCTTGTCGTTGCATCCCCATTGCGTTATTTCGAAAGAAGTCACCATCGTGTCATTTAGACTTTTTGTATAAAATCTTGCAGTTTTTGTATAAGATAGACACTTGCAGCTCTATTCATATGGAAATTAATAATTAGTTAAAACTATTATGTACATGGGGAATGGGGTCCCCGCCGAAAATGGGGCCCGTAAGGAATGGGGATGGGGAGTAATATTCCCCCACAGCGGAGAATGAGGCGGGAATGGGGAGCAAATCTGAGGGTGGGGATGAGGAGCAGAGAGGCATTCCCCGCCTCCGCCCTGCCCCATTGACATCCCTAGATTATTGGAATAATTACTTTCTTACCATGTGGATTATACCTGAAATATATATGTATAAGAAATTAAGAATTGAGAATCCGGCAAGGACGTTGCTCTGTTCATGAATAAAACATATAGGCTACATCATAGCAACAAGTAGATACAAGTTTAATCATGATTAGGAGCGATGTAAAGAAAAATAAAAAACTTTTGAATTTTATTTGACTAAAATTATAAACAAAATTAAGTAATGTCGCTGAATGTGGGTTTGATCCATCAATATTGTTAATGGAGAGTATGATGTGACTTTCAATTATGTAATTTTTAACTAAAAATATAAATGTTCACTTTTATACACTGTAATTAATTATGTTTATCATATAAATAAAGTAATTAATTTTCACAGACTACATAAAAAATATCCAAACATATTAACTTTTTGAAAAAATATAGGTAGACAATGAGAATACTAAATAATGTGAACAATAGATATATCAGATGATCAATTCAATAGGTATCTCTAGGTGAATATGGGGAGACTATACCATTCAAATTGTAACTCGTTGGCTCTAAATATATTAACTTGATTAGAAAAGTATGTAAAATTTTATTCACTATTATTGTTTCAAAATTAAATTAAAAAAAATTGTATAGTGAATAATTTAGTTGTTGTTATTAATCATAAATGACTTATGACTATATATCTAAAAAGATAAATAAAAAACATAAAAAGTCTAATTTAATTATAAAGAAAATACTTACTTTTCACATTTATAAATCATAATTAAAAAACACATCAAATTTAATTCTAATAAACTTCACTTGGTTTTGATTAAATTTGATTGATAATAAAAATTTGATCTAATATGTAATCTAGTTCAATTTATGTGATTTATAAAATTTAAGATTCCATTTAATTCAAACTTTTGGGATTTTGTTGGCTTGCAAATTAAATTGAATTTGTTTAGTTCAGCAATTTCGATTAGCTTGAATTTGGAATTTGAATCATAAAATTAGGGCTGGCAATTCATATTTTATCCGTGGGTACCCAAATCCGTGGGTACCCAATCCGATCCAATCCGTTTGGGTTTAGGGTGTACCCTACTCTATCCTACCCGCACCTCAAATATATAACACATATTTTATAAAAATTAAGTATATAGTGAAAGAAGTAAGAGTTGAACCTACAACCTCTCTTATATAATGACTTACAATAAGTGAAAACCACTAAACTAGTTAGTCAATTTAGTAATTTAAAGTATTAGTTTGTTATTTTTTATGTTATTAATCTGTAAAAAATTTGAAATGATTGAATTTTATATGTACTTTGAAAAAATTTGATATATCTGCGAGTAGGATAGGGTAAGGTAGGGTTTAGAACTTTAGAGTGCGGGTAGGGTTAAGGTTGAGAGATTCGAACTCTTAACCATCCGGATACAAGGGATAATAAACAATCTCATGTTATAAAAAATTAATTTTGGGTTCACCAAAGTTCGAACTCTTAACCTTCCGGATTTGGAACTTTAATACCATGTCCTGAAACCACTCATCACAAAAACGTAACCTAACAAGACAATATAACACTAATAATCATATTGGCTCCCTATACTTTCTCATAAATAAATAGCAAGCAAAATCGTATAATAAAAATCAATTTAAAAAAAAAAAGAAAAGGTATTTAAGCCTATATTTATTTATTCTTTTATTTTTTTTACTCTTTCTTTGTTGGGCTACTTGCTTGCTTCAAAACCTTCAACTTGTCAGTTCTTAGCGGAAACCAGTCGAAAATCGTTTCGCCTGAAGAACACATCACGCTCACTGGGTTACCATCTCCTGCATCCTTGAATTCTTATATCTCCGTTTTGCATTTCTTGCTGCGATTCATTCTCCATACGATATTTCGATTGGAGTAAACACGTTTTTGTTTATCAATCGCTAAGCCAGTGCCCTAGCCCTACCAATTATAGCGGTTTGCTTTCTTCTTCTCTTTCAATTTCAGTTCATTTATTTATTTTTTTTCTTCAATTATTTTTTTGCGTGCTACGTAATATGTTCGTGCTGTTCTTAATTCGTTATTTACTTGGATGCATGTGCCACCCGATTAATAGCGCGTACAAACGTTCCCAATTTGCCTGCTAGGGTTTGGGATTACTTTGTGGTTTTTTTTTGTGTCTGTCTAAAATGTTTGCTTTTGCTTGCAGCGTGAATTCTGAGGAGAAGGGACTCAAGGGAGCTGATGGAAGATGGAAAGCATAAATCAAGGAGAGAAGATTCTGAGGTGAAGGAAGATGATTCCAAGAGGAGCCACCGTGACAGGGGCGGGGAAAAGGATAAGGATAGAAGCAATGGGAAGCATAGGGATAGGGAGAAGAGGGACCGCGACCGGGATAGCAGAAGGCATGATAGAGATCATAGTAGTGATGATTCTGATGATAGGTATGAGAGGGAGAGGGAGAAGGAGAAGCGCAGAGATAAAGACAAGGAAGAAAGAAGAGCTCGCGAGAAGAAAAGAGAAAGGGAGAGGGAAAGGGAAAAGGAAAGGGAAAAGGAAAGGGAGAGGGAAGAAAAGGAGAGGGAAAGGAGAGAAAGGGCGAAGGAGAAAGAAAGAGAGAGAGAAAGAGAAAGAGAAAGGAGGGAAGATAGAGAGAGGGGGCGGGAGAGGGAACGTGAGCGTGAAAAGGATAAGGATAGAAGGGAGCGTGAGAGAGAGAAGGAAATTGAAAGAGAAAGGGGGAGGAGAGTGCGCGACCGGGAGAAGCGTAGGGAAGTTGATAGTGATTATAGTGATGATGATTCTAGGGAGAGGGAGAGAGACAGGAAGAGGCACAAGAAAGAGGATGATGATTATAAGGGGAGAGACAAGGAAAGGAGTTCTGGCAAGTCACATAAGCATACTGAGGATATTGAAGGTAGCCCAAGAAGAAAGAGTGTTGAAGATGACTCGGATGCCAAGGTGAAGGAGAGAAAACCTACTCATGAAGAGGAGATAGAGGAAGAACACAAAAGATTGGATGAAGAAATGGAAAAGAGGAGGAGAAGAGTTCAGGAGTGGCAAGAGCTGAGGAGGAAGAAGGAAGAAGCTGAGAGAGAAAAGCAGGGTGAAGCAAGTGCTAGTGAACCAAAGTTGGGAAAGGCCTGGACCCTTGAAGGGGAATCTGATGATGAAGAAGCAACTGGTACAGGGAAGCCAGATACTGCGATGGATGTAGATGAAGATGAAAAACCTGTTGATAAAGAGCCTGGGGATCCTATGGTGGCAGATGGTGATAATGGGGCAATTACGTCTGATTTACAAGAAGGAACTGCTGGTGCTCCTGAGGATGAGGAAATTGATCCATTGGATGCCTTCATGAATTCTATGGTTCTACCTGAAGTTGAAAAGCTGAACAACACTGTTTGCTCTTCAATACCTGATAAAACTAATGACAAGAAACTCAAGGATAGAGGGGATGAGCAGGGTCGTAGTGGACAGGCAAGGAAAGTTTCCAATAATAAATCGATTGGAAGAATAATTCCTGGTGAAGACTCTGACTCTGATTATTCAGATCTTCAAGTTGACGATGACGACATTGAAGAAAATGATGAGGAGTTTATGAAAAGAGTGAAGAAGTCAAAAGCTGATAAGCTGTCTATAGTTGACCATTCAAAGATTGATTATCAACCTTTCAAGAAAAATTTCTACATTGAAGTGAAGGATGTCTCAAGGATGACTCCTGAAGAAGTTGCTGCATACCGGAAGGAGCTGGAGTTGAAGATACATGGGAAGGATGTTCCAAAGCCAGTAAAATCATGGCATCAGACTGGACTTACTAGCAAAATTTTAGAGACAATAAGAAAGCTTAACTACGAAAAGCCGATGCCTATTCAAGCCCAGGCACTGCCTGTAATAATGAATGGTCGAGACTGCATTGGCATTGCTAAAACTGGTTCAGGCAAAACACTTGCTTTTGTTTTGCCTATGTTGAGGCACATCAAGGATCAGCCACCAGTTGTTACTGGAGATGGACCAATTGGGCTTATCATGGCTCCTACAAGGGAGCTTGTTCAACAGATTTATAGTGATATAAAGAAGTTTGGGAAGGTACTGGGTCTAAGATGTGTACCTGTGTATGGAGGTTCTGGTGTTGCTCAACAAATTAGTGAGTTGAAGCGTGGAGCTGAGATAGTGGTTTGTACTCCAGGTAGGATGATTGACATACTATGTACCAGTGGTGGCAAAATAACTAACCTGCGCAGGGTTACTTATTTGGTCATGGATGAGGCTGATAGAATGTTTGACATGGGGTTTGAACCCCAAATCACAAGAATTGTTCAGAATATCCGACCAGATCGTCAAACTGTTCTATTTTCTGCTACTTTCCCCCGCCAGGTTGAAATTCTTGCCCGCAAGGTTCTAAATAAACCTGTTGAAATACAAGTTGGTGGCAGAAGTGTTGTGAACAAGGACATAACACAGCTGGTGGAGTTGAGACCAGAAAAAGAAAGATTTCATAGGCTATTAGAGATATTGGGTGAATGGTATGAGAAAGGAAAGATTTTGATATTTGTCCAGTCACAGGAAAAATGTGATGCTTTGTTCAAGGATTTGCTAAAGTCTGGTTATCCTTGCTTATCTCTTCATGGAGCTAAGGACCAGACAGATCGTGAATCCACAATTGCTGATTTCAAAAGCAATGTCTGCAATATGTTGATTGCAACTAGTATTGCTGCCAGGGGACTAGATGTCAAGGAGCTTGAATTGGTTATCAATTTTGATGTTCCTAATCACTATGAAGATTATGTTCATCGTGTTGGCCGCACTGGCAGAGCAGGCCGAAAGGGTTGCGCTATTACTTTTATTTCGGAGGAAGAAGCAAGATATGCACCTGATTTGGCAAAAGCATTGGAGCTATCTGAGCAAGTTGTTCCTGATGACCTGAAAGCACTTGCTGATGGCTTTATGGCAAAAGTGAAACAAGGGCTTGAGCAGGCTCATGGAACTGGTTATGGAGGCAGTGGCTTTAAATTTAATGAAGAAGAAGACGAGGAGAGGAGAGCAGCGAAGAAAGCTCAAGCCAAGGGATATGGGTTTGAAGAGGATAAATCAGATTCGGAAGATGAAGATGAAAATATTAGGAAGTCGGGAGGTGACATCTCACAGCTTGCTCATATTCTTGCTGCCTCAAAAGGAACTGTCCCTGCTATACCTAGCCCCATCTCTCCTGCTCAGCTGATTTCTAATGGTGGACTAACTGTTCCGTTGCCAGCTGTTCTTGGTAATCTCCAAACTACTACAGTTTTGCCTACAGGGCTTCCCCTTACTACAAATGATGGGGCAGCTCGGGCAGCATTAGCTGCTATTAACCTGCAGCACAACTTAGCTAAGATACAGTCTGAAGCATTGCCTGAGCATTATGAAGCTGAACTAGAGATAAATGATTTCCCTCAAAGTGCTCGGTGGAAAGTCACACACAAGGAAACCTTGGGTCCAATTTCTGAGTGGACAGGAGCCGCTATTACCACCAGGGGACAATATTTCCCACCTGGTAAAATTGCGGGACCTGGGGAACGCAAGCTCTACTTGTTCATTGAGGGTCCTAGTGAGCAGTCTGTTAAGAGAGCTAAAGCAGAGTTGAAACGTGTTTTGGAAGACATCACAAATCAAGCTTTACAACTTCCTGGTGGATCTCAACCTGGCAAATACTCTGTTGTTTAAAGGGTACGATCTGGCCTATTTGAGCATATTATTACTTGCATATTTGATTGATAATGCCCCACAGATATATCCTCCTTTGGTTCACTCAGCTTGTAGTGAAATCATTCTATTAGTTACTATTTCATCATGTCTCATGCACTCTATATGCATTAAGTTACATACTTAGTAATGGTAATGATGTGAGTCCAGATTAGTAATGATTATTGTTCTTAATTTCTCATTCTTTTTTACATACAAATATACAATTGTACGCCAATTATCCTCAGCTGGATGGTCTGATTTGATTTAATGGTTTTTCTCTGTTTTCATAATATTTTATAGATTTTGCTTTAGTTCAGAGTTATTATATGATTCTTTTCTTGAGTTTAAGTTTATAGACTTGATTTGGTGTATAAGCAGACCTATTCAGCAGCAACCAGGTGATATTTGTTTAGCAAATAGCAATAGATTATCCTTTCCTAATTTTTCTCAAGATAGGAACCCATAGGTGTACTTCTGTTGCTACTTGGTGCCAAGGCAAAATGCTTCAGTTAGTAATCCTCCCCTTTCTCACCGACTTTGGACCATGTTGTCAGTGTACCTTATCCTGCTCAATTCCTCTTCCTTCTTGTGCATGTATGTGTAAACTAAAATTATTATGTAAATTTCAGCTGTCCTTTGTCCCTTGTGTTTATTTGTGTTTTCAAGCATTGAACTCTATCCTCTAATATATTTTTCCACTCTAGATATTGTTATGATCTCCAGATGTTTGTTATTAATTTATTTGCACAAGGTTTCTGCCCTGTTTAAGTTTTATTAACTTCTTTATCTTTTTTTTTATTTGTTACTGAGCAGATGGGCCTTCTGGGGCTTGCTTACATCCTCAATTTTGTCATTGCCCATACTTGACTTGTGGCTTTCAATGGTGGCAATCATGGCACGGCAGCAGCGGTTTCTTTTTTTTCATCCAGGTCCTGTTTAATTTGAAGCAAGGATCTCAAGACTCTTGTTTTGATGCGTGTTGTCACTTTGTGCATGAGTTGTAGGGTCCATGATACTATTAAACTCTATATGTTCATCTAATTATAATGTTATCTTTCAGGTTCTGGTTACAAGATACTTTATCAAAAAGAGAAAAGATGTGATGGGGGAAGATTGATGCATTAGCCATAGTCATAGTTTGAATTTCATCAAATGTAGAAAACAGGATACCTTTCAAGTTTTCCATTTAACAGGCATCTAAACTATCATATTTATAGGCTCAATAGCTTTAATATTGATACCTTTTGCTTGTACCTTGTATGGGAACTAATGAGTTCAGTTTTTTCTTTCTAGGATTGGTTGTTAGTGTTCCTTCTTCACTTAAAATGTAGCAGAGATGTAGCATCTGCTACTTGATATTCTTATCTTATGTTGACCTGTTGTGATTTATGCAGGGAATGTGTGCTTGTTATAGTTGTTCCGAGTTGTAGATTGCAACTGGAATGCTTGATGAGAAATATATAACACATATGGTTTGAAATATTGGTTTAGAATTTAGTTTATTAAGAATTTAACTGTAACTGGGGTCTATGTGCAAGGGCAAGCAGGTGGTCGTGGTCATACATGTATGTATGGGAAGCTCTGGCATGCTTTGTTTCTGGAAGGGTTTGAAAACCTCTGTCCTACCATAACATATAGGTAAAAATGCTGATTCTCCAATAAACAGTGCCAAACACTGAGGCACTCATAACTCATTCCTCTAGTATTGAACTCTTTGACCATGACTACTTAAGAGAAAGTTGCTCATTATTATCTAATTTAATTTACTTTTACCTTTTTGCACTGATGCATTTTCTGATAGCTTAAAAATGGTGAAGCTTTCATTATATTGAATGGTAGGCCTTTGCAGCTGAAGAACCTGATGGTGTGAATATGGGATGCCTGATGAAGAATAAGCGCCTTGTGCCCAGCTATTGGCCTGTTTTTTTCTTCTACATAAAAAATTATTTGAATAAGCTATGACATCAAATGTTTGATGGTGATACCATCTCAAATTTTAACTCTACGATACAACATTTTTCTTTTGGTAACTGCCCCTCCAAATGAGAAAATTTTATTTAACGGAATGATTCTATTAGATTTTGTACCACTGGATATTTTACGTTTGAGGGTTTGAATAAAGTGAAACAAGAGGGTGTGAATGCAGCAAGATATCTAAATCTAAAATGACATAAATTAAGCTTGTACATTAAAAATTAATCACTAATTAATTATTTGTATAAAATATATATTAAAACATAAAAAATAAGTGAAATAGAACACTGAAAGGACAGTTTGGTGCATAAACATAGCACGTTAACTAGAATCGGGATATAGCAACAGACATAACCCTTTTTCTTGCAATTAGCAATCTGATTATCAATATGCAAACACATCTAGCCATGTAGGAACCTTTACGAGATAGAATATAGTCGAGTTAATATTTAAAATGGTCCTTGAAAGATACCTCGATCTCCATATGAGTTCCCGAAAGATAAAGTTAATCAAAATCGTCCTCGAAAGATGACGGACATGACCACGTTAGTCTTTCTGTCATCTTGTCTGCTGAGCTGGCTAACGTGGATGACGTGTTCCGTTAACTTTTTGGGCGGATGATGCCTACGTGTACGCTGGGATTGCTGACAAGGTAGGTACGTTAAAAGAAATCAAATTAGTCCCTTGTATGATGAACCCTAATCCTAAATTCGATGGGAGATCGAAGAGTGGACACTGGGATATCTACGGCTATATCTCATTCAATAGAACATTCTAGTTCATGATCATACCAGGTCATCAAGTCAAATCAGTCTGCTACCTTAGCTGCTGATTCGATAGCCAAGCACTTGCACTAATTAATTGAGCTCCTGCGCTTCAAGAAAGGGTAAAAGCTTTGATTGAGAGGTTTCATTCTTGAATTAGCGCTTTCTTTCATGCCTGATTGGATGCAGCTTAGCTCATTGGCTCAGCAGGAAGAGGAAGAAAGAAAAAGAAGGGTCAGGAAGAAAGAAGCACCGGCCAGAGAGGAGTGTTAAACCCTCTCCTTAACAGTCGAGTAGCTTCCGCGAAGAGCAAATAAAGCAGCGAGAGGCTAATTTATGAGCTCGTGTAGTATGGTACTCGCCCCTATTCAGTCCCTGCATCCACAACCTCGTTATTGACGCCATTCGAATACTGGCAACCCACGCCCATTGGCAGGACTCCCTCGAGTCTCGCTTTACAAAATCTGAGGTTCTAGTTTCGGATGTTGCTCGTTCTAGACCGAATACACGACCCCGAGCTGGGTTTGAAGTTCTTCGACTGGGCTAACTCGAGACCTTTTTCTTGTTCCCTCGATGGCTTTGCTTATTCATCTCTTCTTAATCTTGGCAAGATTCAGAGTGTTCTCCAAGATCGAGCTGGTTCTGAACAGCATGAAAGTTGGGAACTTGAAACCTACCCATGAGGCTTTGAACTCTCTGATTCGAGCCTACGGAGATTCTGGGATGGTTGATGCTGCTCTCGGTTATTCTATACAGTGCGGAAAGTGCATGGTTGTTTCCCCAGTGTTGTTGATGCGTGGACATCTTTCCTATCTTTTTCTAGTGAATTTGCATCTAACTTGTTGAGTTTAATTAAGAATTAATTATATTTTAGCCACTATGGATGCTATTTTGAGTTTTGTGCAATTTTATTCATCCTAGGTAGCATTCGGATGGATTTGATGAAGTTTCTGCAGAGAAAGAGAAGAAACCAAGGAGATGACCAGCGAATACAGACGCGGACGCATGGCTCACGCGACCGCGCGGAATGGAGGAATTCGCAATGACGCGATCGCGTGCCTGACGCGAACGCGTGGACTGGAATCTACACAAATGACGCGAATGCGTGACCGACGCGTCCGCGTGACTCGTGAAAAGGACATGCGCCACGTGCAGAAAACACAGATTGGAAGCTGCAGAATTGACAAATCAAGTGGTCCCCACCCATCAGCTGAAAACTTGTTAATTAATTCGAATTTAAATTCAAATCTTATTTTAGGAAAAGATATTATTTTAATTTTAATTTTAGATATTTAATTTTTAAATTATTAGGATTATTTATAAAAGGGATCCCAGGGTGGTTCCAGAATAACATATTCCACAATATTATTCCATACAAAATTTACATTCCATATTCCATGAGCAACTAATCCTCCATTGTTAAGGTTAGGAGCTCTGTCTATTGTATGGATTGATAATATTATTTTTCTATTTTAATTCATGTTTTGATTTATATTTCAATAATTATTTTCGTTCTTTATTTTATGAATTTGGGTGGAACGGAAGTATGACCCACGTTCTATTTGGGTTCTTGTATAACTTGGAAAAGCTCTTTACTTGAACAATAGCTTGAAAACATATTATCCTGAATTTCTAATTGTTTGTATTTAATGTGATACATGACATATAATCCCTTTATTTTTGGATAATTAGGATTCTTGTGGCATATAAACTAGAATTTGATCATCACCCTCTAATTGGAATTAATTGACCAAGGAATTGGCAGTTGATGAATTTTAGAGGAGACTAGGAAGGTCTAAGGAATTAGGGTTTAGTCACAAATAGTTTGCCATGAATTAAATCTTACATGATTAAAATTAGTTAATAAGAAAAGTCAATCCCTTTATTGATTTCATGGGACCTTTCCCACCCTCATATTCAAACAACTATATTCTAGTGGCAGTCGATTATGTGTCCAAGTGGGTGGAAGCTGTGGCTTTGCCCACCAATGATGCCAAGGTGGTAATGAGCTTTCTTTAGAGATATATCTTCAGCCGGTTTGGTGTCCCAAGGACACTCATTAGTGATGGAGGAAGTCACTTCTGTAACAGACAGCTGGACTCTCTTCTGCATAGATATGAAGTCCGTCATAAAGTGGCAACCCCCTATCACCCTCAGACAAGTGGACAGGTTGAAGTTTCCAACAGGGAACTTAAGAGAATTTTAGAGAAGACCGTCAGTATTTCAAGAAAGGACTGGTCTAGGAAGCTTGATGATGCTCTCTGGGCATACCGGACAGCGTACAAGACTCCTATTGGCATGTCCCCTTATCAGTTAATCTATGGCAAAGCCTGTCACTTACCAGTCGAACTGGAGTATAAAGCTTACTGGGCAATCAGATATCTGAATCTTGATTCAGAAGCTGCAGGAATTAAGCGGATGCTTCAGTTGAATGAGCTTGATGAATTCAGATACTCAGCCTATGAGAATGCCAAGCTCTATAAGGAGAGAACTAAGCTATTGCATGACAAGAAGATAGCCATCAGAGTCTTTGAGCCAGGACAGAGAGTGCTTCTATATAATTCAAGGCTCAAATTCTTTCTCGGAAAGTTGAAATTCCGGTGGTCAGGACCGTTTGTGATTATCAGAGCTTCACCATATGGTCATGTGGAAATACAGGAAGAGAATTCTGACAGAAAATTTACAATGAATGGCCAGAGGTTGAAGCACTATATTGGAGGCGAGATTGATCGCCAGAGGTCCACTCACCTGCTGAACTAGCAGAGCTGATTGTCAAGCTATTGACGTTAAAGAAGCGCTTGTCGGGAGGCAACCCGATAAATTCGTATCCTTAGCTATTTTTCGTAGTGGTAGTTTTCTTAGTTATTTTATTTTTATTGAGTTCTTACTAATTTTCTGATCATGCAGCCATGTTCTTCCAGGAACCGAACACCTCAAGCTATATTTCAAAAAAAAAAAGGGGCGGGGGAGGCACATGACGCGCAAGCGTCAGTGACGCGGACGCATCAATCATGTGTGCGTGAAAAATGAAAATTGACAGAGAGTTGAGCGGGAGTGGCGCTGGACTCATGCCTTTAGCAAAGACGATCCTACGCGAACGCGTACCCCACGCGTTCGCGTCGTTTGTGATTTTCGCCATTCACGCGGGCGCGTCACCCACGCGGGCGCGTGACCCGAAAAATCGACGTAAAAGGTGTCTGGACAGAGAGTTATGCTGGCTTGGGGCAAGAAGTGTGCTAAAAGCACAAATTTGGTCACGCGGACGCGTGATTGACGCATTCGCGTTAGTTGCACATATGGCCATCCACGCGTGCGCATGCACGACACGAACGCGTCATATGAGAATTTGGCTTCCAAGCCATGCGAACAGAAAGTCACGCGGGCGCGCGGCTGGCTTCGCGCGAATCGCACAAAATCCAGGGCACGCAGACGCGTGCCTGACGCTAACGCGTCATTATGAAGAATGCGCGATGTACGCGATCGCATGCATGACGCGAACGCGTCGTTTGCGCCGCCCAAGTTTCTTTCTCTCTTATTCTCTTATCCTTTTATTTTTCTTTCATCTTAATATTTGTCTCTTCTATTTTCAGTTCTTGTTTACTTGAGGACAAGCAAACCTTTAAGTTTGGTGTTGACGTTTTGCTTAAAGGTTTTCTGTTTATTCCTATGGCACAAAAAAGGAGGCGAATCATCTTCACAAAGGAGCGCAACCTGAAGAATAAAACAACCGCTAAGATAACCCAGGTGGTTGAGTTCCTTTCATTTTTTATTCCCTCCCGCTTTTATTATGTATGTTCCGGTTTCCTGCTACTTTGTTTTGTTTATTGCATGATCCTTTATTAGTAGATTCTTAGGTTATAGCTTAATTTTTCTGTTAAGTGCTTTAATTCTGAAAGATGTCTCATGTATTGCCCACTAAGCTTGAAATCAAAAAGAAAGAAGAACAGATGTAGTGCATGAGAATTTGAGTTTAATTTTTAGAGTAGTCTCATTTACTTAGATGTGGTGGTATTTTCTGTGATTCTGAATGAATGCTTGAACATTGCATATTTTTTATAGTGAAGTTTATGAATGTTAAAATTGTTGGCTCTTGAAAGAATAATGAAAAAAAAAGAGAATTGTTATTGATAATCTGAAAAATCATAAAATTGATTCTTGAAGCAATAAAAAGCAGTGAAAAACACAAAACTTGCGGGAAAAAAAATATAGAAAAAAAAAATACAAAGAGAGAAAAAGAAAAAGCAAGCAGAAAAAGCCAATAACCCTTTAAACTAAAAGGCAAAGGGTAAGAAGGATCAAAGACTTTGAGCATTAATGGATAGGAGGGTCCAAAGGAATAAAATCTTGGCCTAAGTGGCTAAATCAAGCTGTCCCTAACTATGTGCTTGTGGTGTGAAGGTGTCAAGTGAAAAGCTTGAGACTGAGCGGTTAAAGTCGTGATCCAAAGCAAAAAGAGTGTGCTTAAGAACTCTGGGCACCTCTAACTAGGGACTCTAGCAAAGCTGAGTCACAATCTGAAAAGGTTCACCCAGTTATGTGTCTGTGGCATTTATGTATCCGGTGGTAATACTGGAAAATAAAATGCTTAGGGTCATGGCCAAGACTCATAAAGTAGCTGTGTCCAAGAATCAACATACTGAATTAGGAGAATCAATAACACTATTTGGATTCTGAGTTCTTATGGATGCCAATCATTCTGAACTTCAAAGGATAAATTGAGATGCCAAAACTATTCAGGATTGCAGTTGTAAACCCCACTATAAGAAGAGACATGAGCTTAATCGAACTCTCATTCTCATGCAAATTCACATCCTAAGCTTATATTAGTTTTTGGTTGCTTGAGGACAAGCAACAATTTAAGTTTGGTGTTGTGATGCGTGAGCATCTTTCCTATCTTTTCCTAGTGAATTTGCATCTAACTTGTTGAGTTTAATTAAGAATTAATTATATTTTAGCCACTATGGATGCTATTTTGAGTTTTGTGCAATTTTATTCATCCTAGGTAGCATTCTGATGGATTTGATGAAGTTTCTACAGAGAAAGAGAAGAAACCAAGGAGATGACCAGCGAATACCGACGCGGACGCATGGCTCACGCGACCGCGCGCAATGGAGGAATTCGCAATGACGCGATCGCGTGCCTGACGCGAACGCGTGACCGACGCGTCCGCGTGACTCGCGAAAAAGGACATGCGCCATGTGCAGAAAACACAGATTGGAAGCTGCAGAATGGACAAATCAAGTGGTCCCCACCCATCAGCTGAAGACTTGTTAATTAATTCGAATTTAAATTCAAATATTATTTTAGGAAAAGATATTATTTTAATTTTAATTTTAGATATTTGATTTTTAAATTATTAGGATTAGTTATAAAAGGGATCCCAACAGGGTGGTTCCAGAACAACATTATTCCATACAAAATTTACATTCCATATTCCATGAGCAACTAATCCTCCATTGTTAAGGTTAGGAGCTCTGTCTATTGTATAGATTGATAATATTATTTTTCTATTTTAATTCATGTTTTGATTTATATTTCAATAATTATTTTCGTTCTTTATTTTATGAATTTGGGTGGAACGGAAGTATGACCCACGTTCTATTTGAGTTCTTGTATAACTTGGAAAAACTCTTTACTTGAACAATAGCTTGAAAACATATTATCCTGAATTTCTAATTGTTTGTATTTAACGGGATACGTGATATATAATCCCTTTATTTTTGGATAATTAGGATTCTTGTGGCATATAAACTAGAATTTGATCATCACCCTCTAATTGGAATTAATTGACCAAGGAATTGGCAGTTGATGAATTTTAGAGGAGACTAGGAAGGTCTAAGGAATTAGGGTCTAGTAACAAATAGTTTGCCATGAATTAAATCTTACATGATTAAAATTAGTTAATAAGAAAAGTCAATCCAGAAAATAGATAACTCTAAAGCCTTAACTGCATTCTCAATATTTTATTCCTCACCTATTCACTTGCCTGTCTTCAAACTCTTCTTTATTGTTTAATACTTTTGAACCCTCAATTACTCTTTTCTGTTTGTCTAACTAAGCCTATCAAATACTATTGTTGCTTAATCCATCAATTCTCGTGGGATCGACCCCTTACTTACGTAAGGTATTACTTGGTACGACCCGGTGCACTTGCCGGTAAGTTAGTGGGTTACAAATACCGCACCAGTTGTCGCTTCTAATTCGTTGCTGAATTGTTTGGTTAAAATGGAGAACGTTGAGGTTGCAAGGAAGCTGTATAATGAAATGCTTGTGACAGATGGTGGCACTGGTAAGGTTGAGGAAGGTTGAGGAAGGTAGAAGGTTGATTGTATCAAGACCTGGACACTAAACGACGTCGTATCAAGATCTGAAGGCCATTGAATCAAAACGGCGTCGTTTTGTTATTGTGCCACGCAGGCAGTTAACGGAACACGTCACCCAAGGTCAACCAACTCAGCGGACAAGATGACGGAAGGACTAACGTGGTCATATCCGTCATCTTTCGGGGACGATTTTGATTAATTTTATCTTTCGGGGATTCATATGGAGATCGAGGTATCTTTCAGGGACGATTTTGACTATTAACTCAAATATAGTCTAATTGGTTTAGTGTCATGTTTACCGAAAAATTTGTTATCAATTTTTATAAAACTATAGGTTAATTTAATTAAAATATTGAGATAAACATACAATTTTGTCTATAATATTAATATACTCTTATTGCTGCCAATGAGTCATAGTTCAAATGGTATAGTTTTTCTATACTCAACTAAGAGGTTGTGGTTTCGAGTTTCCTTATCTTTGGTAAAAAAAAAATTATATAATATACTATTATTGCCTATAGTTTAATTAAGTCGATGTAACTTTCCATTTTGGGTGTTTGATAAAACAAGTTGTGACACTCCCCACTCAAATGCATTATGAGAAGTAGCCCCCCAAAAAAGAAAAAGGCTTTACAAAGAAAGAAGATAGTCCAATGTATGCGATTATTATGGATTAAGAAATTTATGCGGAAGTGATCTTTAGTGGGTTCTATGTCCTAAGTCCTAACATCATATGTATGAGAAATTGATCTGTCTTAAGATTCTAATATATTTATTGGTATATTTAAAATCTATTTTTACTTTTTTGAGTATTTAGTATTTATTATATCCAGGGCCACGTTTAAAATCTTTTTTATGTTTTATATATACCCTTTAATCACTCAGGGCAAAAAATTGCCATTATCTAGCGTTGGTGGAATTTGTTTATTAATAATTAATAAATTATGAGTATAATAATAACAAATGTGATATCGGAAATTGACTTCTTGGGTTCAAGTTTCAAGACTAGAAATCTAGATAATTTATGTGATATAAAAATTGAGTTTAATTTTAAAAATTTATCCGTGTATAAAAATTAAATTTTTTAAAATTTGAAAAATTAATTTGATTAATGAATAATATTTAAGAGACCATTTTGATAATTTATTTATTTTCTTTAATGTATATGAATACTGATAATGATAATGATATTTCAAGACAAAAAATGTTAGTTAAACACACCAAAAAAAAATAAATAATAGAAATAGAAATAGTAGATATTATTGTGAGTAATATCAATGAATTCAACCCTCATGCCATATTCATGAATGTATCACACCGAGAGGTTGCTGATTTTTCAATTTTATTTTTAATTTTTAATATTTTCTTATCAAAAATAGAAAGACTCGAATTCGCAATCTTTTATGTGAGTATGAAAAAATTATGTTATTTGAGTTATAACTCATTGAGTATATATATATATATATATATATATATATATATATATATATATATATATACATGCTGAAGATAAAAAGACTCGAAATCGCGACCTCTTAAATGAATATGCGAAGACTATGTCATTTGAAGTATAACTCGTTGGCTTTTATTACTAATAGGTAAAGTATCTCATCGTATTAAATTACTTCTATGTTCTATCCACAACTTTGAAAAAGAAACAAAATAAAAATATTTAATAAACAATAAAAATTAATTTAAAATTATTTTATTTTATTTTTATTAATTACTTTTAAAATAAATATATAATATTAAATATTAAATATTATATACATAAAATTATGAATATTAAATTAAATAAAATAAAATAATTTTAAATTATTATGTATACTGAAGTAAATAAACTCGCCACTCACGGTCACCAATCATGTTTTAATCTTTTAATCCAACAAAAAATTCAAATTTCAAATTCAAGCTCCCAACGGTCACATTCCTTAACGTTTCTCTACCCTTAACGGCTAAACCGCCGACTACACTGTACAAATACCACACACCCCTTACTCTGCAATCTGCTACACTATCACCATTCACTTGTTGACTTTCGCTTTCTTTTCAAACTCTCTCTCTCTCTCTCTCTCAATCCAAAACATCTTGTTTTGTTTTCTCTTTCACTCGATCATGGACTTCCACAGCCTCTCAAGGAAGGAGCTTCAAGCACTTTGCAAGAAGAACAAGATTCCCGCCAACATCACCAATGTTGCCATGGCTAACGCTCTCTCGGCTCTTCCCCATGTAACGATTCTGCCCTTTTTCTTCGTATTCTTTCATTATTCCTTAGATCATCTCAATTGTTTGTCATTGCAAAATTCTATTGCTGTTCTGTTCTGTTCAATTTTGATTTTTTTTTATTCATGCCGAAATACCCTTTTGTGACTATGTAAAGTGGGAACAATGAACCAAAATTTCATTTTCGTTTTTTTGTTAAATAAATTTCTTTTCCCCAAATTGGTTCAGGTTGAAGGATTGGATGAATTTTTTAATCCAATTGAAGCTGAAAAAGCAGCTGAAACCCCCATTCCTCATCGTGGTGCGGCGTCTAGAACCGCAACCGGAAACAAACCTGTTAGAGAAGAACAACAAAGCTCAAAGGTGGTGTCTTCGCAGAGGCCTCAGCGTGGGACTAGAAGAGCAGGAAATGGTGACGGAGTGATAGCATCTGAGCAAGAGAATAAAGATGCCAATGTTTTGGTTACTCCTGCTGCAAAGAAAAGGGCTCCTGCAGTTTCTTTGCGCAGAAAGAAGGAAGTTGAGGCGGTTGAAGATGATGAAGAGAAGAATAGGGGCAATGAAAAGATCATTGATTTGACCGAGACTCCTGCTGCTGTTCCAAGCAGTAGGACAAGGGCCACTGGCCGGAAAACCAAGGGAACTTCGGTTCAGCAAGGATATAGTACTCGAAGGTCGGTGAGGTTGCTTGAGAAGAACCTGTCCAACATGAGCTTGATGGATGCTGAAGACAATGGACTTGAAAAGGTTGATGATGTTTCTGAAGAAATCATTAGTGTGTCTCAGCAAATTGAAGACTCTGCAGATACCGAAGAGGGTAATGTTTGGTTGTTAAATTGTGTAAATTGATTCATTCGATGTTATCTCAACTTCTGTAGCATGATTTTGATATATGCTGTATTTGGTACAGTGTCTGATGCAGGGGCTAGTTTGAAGACTGTGACTGACGTGGTTTCAGGAGAAACTAATGAACAAGAGGTCTGCTCTATGGAAATGAAAACTGAATCTGAATACCACCAAGTCAATGATTTGGGTTCAGAAGTGCAAGCAGTTTCTGTGGAAGAAATTGATGTTGAGCCTTTGCTGGAGGCTGAATCAGAAGACAAGGGGTCAAGTTTGAAAGCTGATTCCGTGCCACGTGAAACAAATGTGAAGTTGGAAGGAAGTTGTGAAACACTGGAAGATTCGAATAAAGGGGACCAAGCAATAGAGGAGAATGATGTGCACGGAGGCGATGAAGGTTTGTTCTTTTCTTATTGTTGTAGATCTGCATGATAGAATCTTTCTGTTAAGTTATCTGAGCATGGTGGTCTTCACTTTGCAGGATCTGAGTTATCTGAAATAGAGGATGATGACAAATCTGAAGATGAAAAGGACTCAGCAAGTTCTGATGCAGTTATTGAACTGAATTCATCCAATGTTTGTTCTTCTGATGAGCCCCAAGAAGAAGATTGTGAAGTCAAATTGCACCATTCTGAAGAATTATCATCAGAAGTTGGTGAGAATCTAGAAGAAGAATCTGAAATCAAATTGGAGAACTGTGAAGAATCCATGGAAGAGGGATTGGAAAAGATCAATGCATCTGACCTCTTCGATGTGCCTTCTGCTCAAGCCTCAGAAAATCTAACTGTTATTGATAATTCTGAGCTCTTGGAAAAATCCTCCACCATGGAGGAAGAGAAATTAATTGATGGTGCTTCTGATGTTATCGGTGCATCATCTGCTGAAGAATCCAAGACAGAGGTTGAGGAAATGGATAGTAATGCTTCAGAAGAGGATTATGCAAATCCAAATTCTGAGAACTCTTCTGATGTTACTGAGAAAAGCAACAGTCTTGAAGATATCACTCTTCAAAATCACCAAGGAAAATTAGAAGAAACATCTGAGGATTTAGAAGAAAAGGATGCAAGTGCTGCTCAGATCTGCATTGAATCCTCCGCAGATGTTAACCATGTTACTCTTGAATCATCATTGATCCATTTAGCTGTACGAGAAGCAGAAGAACAAAAGGATGAATCTGATCAATTGAAAGGTAATGACCAACATGAAGATTCTAATGATGATGCAGCTGCAGAAGAAATTGCAACACATGATGATTCATTATCTCTGCCGATTCTCAATCCCGAAAAGCTAGTTGAAGATGATCTCTCATCAGAAGTTGTCATTTCAGATAAAGAACAACATCATGCAGTCGCAGAAGAAGTTGCAACTGATGATGCTTCACTCTCTCTGCTGAGTTTCAATTGTGACACAGCTGTTGAAGTTGATGTTTCATCAGTTGCAGATAAAGAACAACATGAAGAATCTAATGTTCATGCAGTCGCAGAAGAAGTTCCCACTGACGATGCTTCACTCTCTGTGCTAAGTTTCAATTGTGACACAGCTGTTGAAGGTGATGTTTCTTCAGTTGTCGTCATTGCAGATAAAGAACAACATGAAGATTCTAATGTTCATGCAGTCGCAGAAGAAGTTGCCACTGATGATGCTTCACTCTCTGTTGTGAGTTTCAATTGTGACACAGCTGTTGAAGGTGATGTTTCATCAGTTGCCATTGCAGATAAAGAACAACATGAAGAATCTAATGTTCATGCAATCGCAGAAGAAGTTGCAACTGATGATGCTTCACTCTCTCTGCTGAGTTTCAATTGTGACACAGCTGTTGAAGGTGATTCATCAGTTGCCATTGCAGATAAAGAACAACATGAAGAATCTAATGTTCAAGCAGTCGCAGAAGAAGTTCCCACTGATGATGCTTCACTCTCTCTGCTGAGTTCCAATTGTGACACAGCTGTTGAAGGTGATGTTTCATCAGTTGTCATTGATGATGCTTCACTCTCTGTGCTGAGTTTCAATTGTGACACAGCTGTTGAAGGTGATATTTCATCAGTTGTCATTGCAGATAAAGAACAACATGAAGAATCTAATTTTCATGCAGTTGCAGAAGAAGTTTTCATTGAAGATAAAGAACAAAATGAAGAACCTAATGATGATTCAGCTGCAAAAGAAACAGCTATGGATGCTTCAATGCATATGCCGAGTTTCAACTCCAACACGCTGGTGAAAGCTTGTAATAATACTCCAATACAATCTGTTGTTGTTGAACAATCACAGGAAGAAACAAAGGGTGTTGCAAATGAGATTCAAACAGTGGACAGTGCTGTTGGTATGAAGGAGAACCGAACCGATGATTTGCATCAAAAGAGTGTGAAGGAGAACCGAACCGATGATTTGCATCAAAAGAGTGTGAGAGAACTAAGGAAGATGTTAAAGAAGTTGGGGCTGAATAATAATAATGCTGCTGGGAAGGTGAGGCTGAATTTCTTATTCTATATCAGTTGTTAATTGCATTTTATTTTAAATCTATTTGAGTTATCAATTTTGCATTTAAGTGGTATTCTTATTAAGTGTTGACTGTTCAACATGTGCAGGAAGTGGAGAGGAAAAGAACTGCACTGCAGGTGCTGCCAGAGAACCAGAATACTCCAAAGGCTAAGTGATTGGCTTGAACAAATTGTTTACCACAAGAGTTTTATATGGACGTTGGCTTGAACAAATTGTTTACCACAAGAGTTTATATGCACGTTTTATGTAGTTTAGGAAGCAGTTTGAATGTCCAAATAATATTTGCTTAGATAGTTGGATACAACATACAAGGGGAGGGTCCAAACTTTTGGTTTTGACCCTCATATGCACTATATTTTGCTTTTCTCAGTCAAGTTGCAGATTTTTATTGCAATTTCTGTTAGATATTATGTTTTTCTTATTATCATTTTAATGGAATATTTCTGTCTAGTATCTATGACACCTGTTTACCATTCGCCTACTGTAATCTATTTTAATGTAATCTATTTTTCTATGAAGTTCATCTTTCTCCCTTCTTTTAATATGAAAAAATCATTTATGTAAATTCAATATGGACAACGATCGATATAGCAATCATCTCTTACAAAAAGATAAAGACAGTCCTATAAACATGCTCAATTTCCTTTTCTTTTTAAATTTTAAACATTTGAATTTGAATGTAATCCAGGACAGAAATTTTTTTTTGGTTTAACATTAGTTCACATGGCATTTGTCCTTTCTCCTCGTTTAGAGAAGATTTGATTCTTACCTGATGTAATAATGACAAAAAAAAGGCGTAAGTATATATATATATATATAAGGATAATTATAATGTACAGATGCAAGTGTATAAAGATTTACAAATATTCTCATTAGAAGAAGATAATAACAACACGTGTCCATGAGCCATGATAGTGGGAGCAGCGTAGAATTGTGCAGAGAAAGCTAACCCACTACAGAACCGAGCTTCCTACGCTGGAATGGTGGATGGCTCTGTTTGGTTTTAATTTGTTTTTTTGGACAATATCCAAATAGATAGTTGGATCATTGCATGCCTTTGCCTTTGCAATGAATTGGCCCGAGAACAAAAAAGTAATCAACTAATAATAATAATAATAATAATAATAATAATAATAATAATAATATGATAATTATATGATAATGACACCGGTTATTAATAACCAATTTATATTTCTCTAAATAAATTTATTTAAAAAAAATATTTTTATTATAATTATATTACAATATTACAATTAATATTTAATGAATAATGCACAATTATACTAATTTAAAAAAATATCTTTATTATTTATCTATTCTATTATATAAAAATAAGATTTTTGCACTTAATAACAGAACTAATGCGACATGCTCTTAAGGTGTTTCCTGATTTATTTCATTTGATTCGTTAAAGCAAATCAATTATAATTAATTAATTATATCAATTAATTAATTTGATTAGACATTCAAATTTTACCATTTATTATAATTAATTATATCAAATTAATTAATTTAGTTAATTATATTAATTATTTGATTTGATTAGAGTAAATATCGAATTATTTAATAAATAATAAATATGATAACGAAACATATAAACCATGAGCCTTGAACTCCAAACTTGGAAGACCCAAAGAACGAAAATCGTAACCCTAATCTACAAAACACAATTCGTATACCCTTGAGAGACGAAACGATATAGACAAATTTTTAAAAGCCAAATCCTGAACCGTAAAAAGTCAGTTGATTTGGTTATTCCTTTTTGGAACAGTACACAGCAAGATTAATTCTAGAACCTGAACCCCGCAAGCCGAACCCAGAAACTCGCAACCGTGAAAACGGTGAACCATGGTCTGGGAGCCAGAGAACCAAATTTTGTAAAAATTATACTCGGAATCGTAAATTGCAGTTGATGTATTTATCTCTTTTAGTAAAAGGACATCGTAATAATGTACGTTGAATCGTGAACCCTAAACCCTGAACCATGGAGGATGAGATGTGAATGTTGAATCCGAATCTGTAAATTGAAATTCGTATTCCGAAGTCAGTCAACCATAAACCATAATCTGATAAACCGATCAGTAGAATGAGTTGAATCATAGTTGTAAGAATCAAACCGATAAAATTACTGATTCACTATTTATTTGATTTAACTGATTAATTATTAGTTAAATCGATAAAATCGGTATTGCATAGATAAAAAATATAAAATAGTCAAAAGTGTGAAACTAAAATTTAAAATAGATGTGTTCACTAATACTTGTGCCAATTCAATCAACTTTCACTAAGTTATTTTCAACAAGTTATAGTGGTGAACCCATAACCACCGTTGGAGTAGTTCCGCCTTTTAAGGAGGATAACCATCCCTTTATCTTAGGGAAGTTGAGGTTTGACTCTTGGAAGTAGGTTGAGAGATTTTAGGGGCAATTACTTATTCAAATAAGTGTTATCTGCTAGCTAACCATCGTTCCCGACTTCCTTATGGTGGAGCCTGTGTCGAACCCGACCTCTTGTTATTATTTTTAACGACCAATATGGATTGATGACCAAATGTTTAATTCAATCAACTAAGTCAAACTGAATTCGACTAACAAAATCAAACTGAATTTAATAATTATGCTTAAAATAATTTTTACTAATTCTTTTTATCTAAGAATTTAATTTCATTAAACAAAAAAATGAGGGTCATCTTGGTTTTTTGAAAATGTAATTTTTTTTTGCTTTTTGATAAACAGAAAAAAGCTATTGCACATTAGGGAGTAAGCTTTAACTTATATTGTTTAAGATTTAAGAGTATAAGATTTGGGTTTAAGTTTAGAGTTATTATTATTATTTTTTTTGTGAAGGTTGGTGGTTATATAGCTCGTTTGTCGATAAGTTTCTGCAAGCTTTTTCGTCGAGATGAATTATATGTCGGTATTAAAAAAATAAGGGAGTGAATATCTGTAAAAAGCACTCCGATGTTCAAGTCAATAAGTGAATAATAGGTTTTTCAATAAAAATAAATTTTTAAAAATATTTTTGTGTTTTGCGAATATATCTGATCTGACCCAATCCGCAAATGTACGGATCAGAGCGAATCCAAACTTAAAAACTGTGGATATTGGATCCCATGATTTTAGTGCAGATCGGATCGAAATTTTGGCCATATCCAATCTGATCCAATATGCGTTCATCCCGTTGAATCTCCGAGTAATTTTGCCATTAATGGAAAGTAATAACGCATTTGAGCATTTTGAAAAAATGTTTGTAATTTTGCCATTCAAAAGCATGTATGATAAATAAGACAAGAATATAATTAAAAAAATAAAATGTTAGTAATTACTTAAAATAAATAAAAAAATAAGTTATAGTGTATTATTATGTTTAAATTATTAATAATTAGAAGAATAGAAGGTCAGTAATTATTTTAAATAGACATTAAATTCAGTTTTATGGTATTAATTTATTTGAATTGTTAACAAAATTTTATAATTTTCAAATTTATATCTATTCAATTTATGTATTTTATTTTATTTTACTTTAACAAAAAATTAAAACGTGCCTTTTTAATTATTTTTTTAGAAAGTATAGTAAAATGAGTTATATCAATTATAAATAATTATCTATAATTAAACTAATTAATTGTGTTAATTTGTAAGATGAATAACATATAATAAATGGTGCAAAATTAATTAAATAAATTAATAATTAATAAATAGAAAAATAAAAAAGATTTTCTTTTATTGTCTTTTGATAACTACACATTTTTATTCGTTCACTTTTTCTTTATCTCTTCCTTTCATATTTATTTCTTTTAATTTATTATTGAACCAAATCAAGTATACTAATTATTTGTATTAACTAATTAAGTATTTTTTATGGGCTCTGCTAATTGTGCCCTTAGAGCATAGGCTAAAAACATTATAAAAATAAATATTTTATAAAAATTATTGAAAAATAAATATTTTTTAAAATATGTCCTTAAGAGACAAGTTAGCTAAATTATTTTTTAATTTAACGTGTTTGATTCATTCAACTGTATTAATTATAACTAATGAATTATATTTAATTTGATTTTATTAGAATAAATAATATTCCATCATTTAATATTTTATTTGATTCATTAAATTACATCCATCATAACTAATCAAATATTTAATTTAATTAGAATAGATATTAAATTATTTAAAATTTTGTTTGATTCATTAAACCACATAAATATTAAATGATTTAATAAATAATATATAAGACAATGAATAATATTAATTAAGTTAATTACATAATAAAAAATTATGAATAATATTTTAAATAATAATAAAAAATAAGATCACTATTTTCATATACTACAAAGTTTATAAAAAAAATTTAGACAATAAATCAATTCTCAATAAATTATACATTAGCTCTGTTAAAAAAATTAAATGATATATTAGATATTATTATTTGTGTACTAATATATATATATATATATATATATATATATATATATATATATATATCATCGATTATTAAATTATAATTAATTTCTAACTCAATTTTTGGTAATTAAAATTTAAATTATTAAAATTATTAAATACTGAATATTTTGCAGCTAACTAATTTTGTTTTTGTTATTAAAATTTTAAAAAAGGTAAGTTGTTAATCAATTCTAAATTCAAATTTAAATTTAAATTCTTGTAAGAAAATATTTTGAATTTTTTTCACTAACTAGAATTAATTTTAAAATAAAAAATTATTTTATACATTATATTATAAAATAGTATAGTCATTCATTTTTTTTAATGGTAATTATTATCAAATAAAATAATTTAAAAATGGAGAAAAACATATATTCCAATCTAGGAATAATAATTCATTTTTCCATAGAATAAATTATATATTGAATAACAAAAGTTATTATAGTTTCTTTTTACACAAATTAATATATTCAACTACAGTGTTTTGGTAATATTGCCAAAAAATATTAATCAATCTAATAGTTTTTGTAATGACATAAGTTTATAAGTTTAGAAACTTGAAAATCATGTAATAAAATATAAAATTTTAACCCGTAATAACGTTGATCATATTGTTTGACTTCCTCAATAAATATGATACCAATAAATAAAATTGTCACAGTTAAATTTCAACAAAGGCAAATCTCCATAAGTATTGCTATCATCAATTAGAATTGTTCTACTTTCAAGACAAATACTATTTTCTTTTACTGTATTTTCCAACTCGACAGATCGAGAACTAATTATCCACGGATTGAAACTCCATTTATTAAGGGTCTGCCACTAGCCAATAAGTTGTTACATACACAAGATGGGATTCGAAATTCTAATACTTAATTAGGTAGACGAGTGAGATGATCACTCAATCAATCCAAATCAATTAAGATAAATACTAATTATTTTTAATATTAAAAATAATTAAACTTTGATTTTAATTATAATTTTATAAAATGTTTATAATAATACTTATTAAATATATTTTTGTTTAATCTCTTTTAATAAAAAAAATTATATATTTTTATTAATTATTTCATATAGTGTACGGGAATATACACTAGTGTATTTAAAAAAACGTGTAGTCTTTGCCAAAAATATTTTTTTATAAACCTCCATTAGAAATTTATATTACTATAAAATTGTTATTAGGCAAAAAAAATCTTAAACAAAACTCTTAAAACTCTCAAATAAAAAATAAATAAGGTTGTCAATTGTCAAATTTTTATATATGATCACTTAGCTCAAATGTGCTTTTAGCCAAGCCACCAGTCTTTCTACAGCCATGGTCACAAGCTGATTGCTACAAGAGACAATAAAAACACGTATCCATAGATAAAAATTTCAGAGAGAATCTCTGTACCTTACATCTTTATCGTAGTGTGACCCATAAATAAATGGGTACATTAATTTTGTGCAAAAATAGGATTAACTCCCCCCCCCCCTCTCTTCTTTTAATATTAATTTTGTGCTATTCTAACATCAAATTAATTTTATGCAATATACCATTAACTACAACAAATATCAAATTAATTTTATGTAATATATCATTAACTACAACAAATAAAAAATAATAATTTATAGTACAAATATATTTAATTCTAGAATAGATAAATTATACGTTGTTGAGTTACGTTGTATTCTAAATTTCAAATTTTAATATTATTGTGTAATAAAAAGTAATCAGCTAAAACGTGAATTTATCACAAACTTCAAATACATGGATGGAACTTAGACTGAAGCAATTAGGCTACAAAAAAATACATCATACATGGGAAAGCCCAGACATGTGGGCTAGATGGCCCAAATTGGAAAGCCCAATACTGAGGAAGAGAACTTGAGCTCACCGTTTTCACAGCTCAACATACTGACACTTGCTCCCTCCGCAGACGACGACGGAGCCTCCGCCGTGATTTCACACAGTACAGAACCACAGAGGCCCCTGCTCCTTTTCTCCGCCCTCAAAATACCACACTTTCATCGTTCACTTATCTAAAAAACCTAACAACTCTTTCCGTATTCCAATTTTTAACAAGGTATGTATCTACCCTCTCATCGTGCTTCTTTCGTATGTACACATCTTCAGAAAGATACGTATCCGCCACTGTATGAAACCCTACTTTTATAGTGCAGCTGGAGGAGACTCTCATGGAGGTTCCATCGAGTGAGAATTTAGAGCAAACAGCGGTTTCCTCAGTCGACGCCGTTAATCCACACAGTGATGATGTGGTACCTGATTCTTCCAACCACAGGTACTTCATTGTTACGGGAGACTTCTTGTTTGTCCTTGATTCGTTTTTCTGATTCATTTCCTTTTTTAGGGATGGTGAGCAAGATAGTGAGCAAAGGGATGATGATGTTTCTCGGGAAGAAGTGAGGAAGGTTCTAGAAGTCATTGCATCTACTGGGAAGTTCTGGTGCGAGTCGTTTTAGTAACTGAATTTTTGTTCCTTTAGGTTATGGCTGGTTGATCTGAGAAATATGATTATTGTTTTGTGTGTAACTGAACATTGTTAATGCACACGGTAAAAATTAAATATATAGATGTGAAATACAATACAATACAATGGAATAGAAAGACGTGAAATGATGTAGTACTATTTTGCATTGATTCTCCACAGAAATCTTTGCTTGTGCATGATGATAGTTCCAAAAAATTAAATATTAAGATCTGTGATGTACCAAACCCTGAACTGATGATAAGATTCTTGAAGGATCAAGTTCATGTTATTTTGTGTTTGATTATCATAGTTAGTGACCGAGTTAGATGGCTGAGATTTTAGGGATTCTTTTTCCCCGTCATCAATTAGGTGCTAAGGCCGTCTTTTGGCACCTTACCATCACTCTAGTTATTGGTTCATTGGTTGTTTCAGTGGACCTAGACTTGGAAATGGACCTTTATTTTTGAGTGCTAATGTGGTGCACTTTCTGAATGACAGGCATGACTGGGATAAGCTCAAGACTATGCTATCTTTTCAGCTGAAGCAGGTATGGGGAGGTATGCTAGCATGCATTCTTGTGTATATTGTATTGGTTCTTAGTGTATTGGTTCTTAGTGGTATGCTAGCACGTAGTTTTTTTATACTTTGTAACTTGTAAGTTCATAATGTTATTAAACTTGTGTTATTCTAGCATGATAGTTCTTACTTTCAACACATGGTATGAAAAGCGACGTTGTTTTTGTTTGTTAATAGTGACCTTACACTTAAAGTGTTTTGTCTTTTTAATAATGCTTTCACCATATTTGTAATACAGGTATTAGCAGAGTACCCTGAGGCAAAAATGACTAGTGAACAGCAATATGCTTCTTTAGGAGAATCCTACTCTGAGGTGGTCAACAAGTTGGATGATGGTACCATATTGTTAGCCAAGAATCTATAGAGTAGACCAATCTTTGAAATTACTTTTGATAAAAGTTATTGAACTGAATTATTTGGAAATGTTAAACATTTTCAATTTTATAGATTATCTAGCACCAAAATAAAACAACAACATTAACCAAATTTTTTAGACAATATGTTAATGAATTACGTAATTTCTGGTAATTCTTAATATTCAAATTCTTGTAATAGTTTTGATTATGCCTACTTGTTGTTCTAGGGTTTAACTCGAACCTATAGCAGTTGTTTGGTAGAAGATTAGCAATGAAAGAAAAGCTTCCAAGGCTTAGCATGAGCTGTATTGATCATTGAGCTGATAACTCATTCATACATATTTAAATGAAATTCACTCTATCTTATTTGATGCCATAATGAAGTAGCCTTTGTTTAGCTGTTAGAACAATGTTTCTTATTTTATGATAAACTTCTATACTCAACCCAGGCACCTTCATTCATATTGCACAACAAATCTCCTAAGTCTAAAATTCATCTCTTTTCAGAATGTGTACAATGTTTGTTAATTACTTAGGTTCTTACTTATTTTAAGTGTTTATTCTGTTCTTGGTTCACTAAACTATTTGGTAATTTATCTGGATTGTAGCGCTTACTTGTTTCATTGAAGGTCCTCCCTTTACATTGCAAAGGCTTTGTGAGGTATATCCAGTTCTTTTGTATGTTGTCCAATAGCATATTGGAGCATCAGTGTCTGAGTTTATCTGTTCAACATTATAACATGGTTACATAAAATAATGTTTCTCTGATATTGCACTGAGCAGATCCTATTGGATGCAAAAGGCATTTATCCACATCTTTCGAAGCTTGCTTTGGCCCTGGAAAAGGTATCCTTCATCGAGGCAAATCAAATCCTGTATTTGGAGTTGTTTAATGATTCATTTTATGATCAGTTATCAACTCATATGTTGTTTGATGAAAGCAATGTTTCTCGACTCGTGTGGTGTTTCATTTGTAGAACTTGTTAGTTACATCCACATTGACAATATCTACTGATCCATTTCCACAAGCAACAACAGTACAAGAGCTAGATGAGCAAGAGAATGCAAATGAAAAACAACAGCTGCAACTCGATGGCATAGAAAATGGCACTGAACCTCCGGTAGCTGACAAGGATGAAGTGATGGCTGAGGCAGATACAGGTGAGGATATGACCATTGACACAGTTGCTTCGGAAGACGCTAAATCATCAGAAACAAAGTCTGAGCCAGATGCTAATAATGCATAGCCTTTGTTTTGTGTTCAATGTTGTATGTTAAATCCATTACTTGATATGAGCATTTGATCCGTATATTTTCTGCTGTTGAGCACGAACTGCTATGAGGACATTATGGACATTGATCATTGCAGTGTTAATCCTTACATTTTCGAATTTCTTAGCACTTGAAATCAGGACTTTGTATCTCTTAGATGCTATGATTATATTGGTGGCATGAGGATCAAGATCTGTGCATCATGCTTTTTAATCTTCTGAAGCTATTTTACACATTTGTCATCCTCATTACTCCGAAGCTACATTTTTTATTGATTGGTTTTCACTTTTCAGCAATGAATGCCTCCTTTTGGTTAAATTGAATTAGGTCTTGTGCAATCCGAATCTTTAAAGGAAGGGTTTCTTATGTGAAATATTTTTCTGATGGGGCCGATCTTTAGGGAATGAGAACCGGGTTCTACTTCTACAATATTATTCGTGCACTAAATATTTTTTATACTCATATAAAAATATTGTTATAATTAATTATATATTTGGATTGTTTTTCTAATTAACAAAAAAAACATATTGGTTGTTAAGGAAATATTATTGCTAAAGACTAAAGTGATGTTTATTATAAAAGATATATACACGATAAGATTGGTTTTACATGTATACTAGCGGTTCAACAGGTACGATAGCCGCTTTTCTATTATTGTGAAGAGATTAATTTTTATAATTTTATTTTTAAAATTATAAATTTAATAAAATAATCTAACATTAAGAGTAAAAAAATTTAAAAACAAAAATAAAAATTTTATAAGTTATTTAACTTTTAGAATGTATAAACATTATAAATTTAAAGTAAATAAGATATTAAACAAACTTATTATGTTGTTATTATGTGTAACAACATAAAAATAAGGATTTAGAAACATTATTTACAATTAACTATTTAGAAATGTTATTAAGTTTATTTTTTTTATTTTTAATAATATTTAATTTAAAGCAAAGATAAAAATTTATATTCAAAACACTCTTTATCTTCATGCATAGTTTCAATTGATAAAAAATATATTTTTTTAATTTTATATTTAATTTTTTAAACAATCTTTAAGTGCATTATTCTTTCAAAATTATTAATTTATATTTGTATTATATCGCCTCACTATATCAAACACTATTCTTTCTCTTACTATATATTGTTCTATATATATATACATGTCATTGTCTCATCGTCACTATTATATCAAACACTATTCTTTCCTTCCACATCCTCTTCATCCGATCGTTATTAATTATTACCAAGTATCATCATCGCAACTTTTACTCTTATCTATCATTTTGATTTATAATTATCTGTTGTGTTAATTTTTATGAGTTGTTGAAGTTTTGCTAAAAGAATTAAGACATAAAGCATTTAAAATTTTTCGAAATTATCAAAATTTGATGTCAGTAATCTTAAAACACAATATCAAAATATATTATTTTCAACCAAAATAATAAAAAATAGTACATAATTGTAAATTTTTTAACTAATAATTATAAATTTAATTTGCAGTTTAATATAGTACCTTAGGACAGAAGACAACCATTATTATCCACATTTGACTATTATTTTATAAGTTTTATATTTATTTTATTGTGCACATCAATTAAACTATACTTTATTATTTCATTTTACATGTTTTGAAATATCGTCGTCATATTATAAGGATGAGATTAATTTTCATAATCTAATACGAATCTTCTTATTATTTTGTTCGTCATTTGAATACTATCCATAAAAAATAGTTAGTCAAAGTGAAACACTATATAAAGAGAGATAGAAAACTTTTAGATTTATCGTTCTGGTTTGCTTCTTAAACCTCACTTAATATACTCAAATTCAATAGTTTTGATGGTGGTGATTCTTTGTAATTAGTTAAAAAGTTTTAACTTTCTCTTTCTCTTTTTAACTCTCCTTACGATTTTGAACAAATTTAATTTTGTTATTAAAAAACTAATTTTTAAGTTTAGAATATTTTTAACTTTCTATATATAATAAGTATCTTTTAAATTATCTAATGCATAAAAGGTTACAACTTTTCATGTATCTTAAAAGTTAAAAATTAAAGTTAAATTATATTATTTTTTTTATTAAGTACAAAAATAAACATTAAGTGTAAATAATATTAATTCTTTTATTAAGGTAGAGAAACTCCATGAAAGGGTAATATTAAGTTCCATGTTCTTATATATGAGAACATGTACCATTTATTATTTTATATATAAGAGTAAAGTATCGTTTTTGTCCCCAACGTTTGGGGTAAATCCTATTCTGTCCCTAACGTTCAAATCGTCCTATTTGTATCCTTAACGTTTGTAAAAGTGATTCAATGTTATCTTACCGTCAATTACACATCATGAGCGCTTTAGTTTGAGTTTTAAAAATTTCTTCTTGAAATTAGAATACAAATGTCTGAGATAGAATCAATGATCCACTCCGAAAAATAACTCATCAAAATTTGAAACTAATTCCTACAACATTTATATAATTCACTTTTCTAGGGACATAATTGAATCCAAACACAAATAGTGGGTATAATATTAAAATCGAACACATCCAAATGAGACCTAATTAAAAATAAATACATTCAAATGAGAATAATTGAAAAATATAATCTGATTTGTTAGTATAATTGATAGTAGGATAACATTGAATCACTTACCCCAAACGTTAACGACAAAAACGATATTTTACTCTATATATAATCTTTGTACCATATAACAAAAGGTAAAAATCTATAAAGCCAATATAAAGAGTTGATCACGACTTTAGTTTCTAATTTTTTTGGACTATATTTACCCTCTAACAAACCATTTCATAAAGCAAATTATAAAGACAAAATAGTCATAAAATTTATTTTGAAAAATCTAACAACGTTACACTAAAATAAAAACAGTTTTATTACTCCTATAACCATGATAACACATCTCCCAATAAAAAAATACTGAGTGTCTGTAACTAAGCGAACATCAATGTCTTCACATTTTTTACCATCTTCATGTTTTGTTTAATTCTATGTTTGTTTTAGTTTATATCCTTTATTTTATCAATGTCTTTATATTATTCACCGTCTTTATGTTTTGTTTAATTTTATGTTAGTTTTAGTTTATATCCTTTTGTTTAAAACGTCCTGGTACTCTCACCAATAGTTTAATTTCACTCTAATTATTTTGTTAAAGTTTTTTTTTTTTGGAAAATCTACCAATTTTGTTCTTCATGCACACTTTTATGTGTTTCTCTTATTATCGCCCTTCTCCTTTCTTCAACACGCTCAATTGCATCGCCTCCATCGTCTTTCATTGCCTTCATCGACTGCAAATTTTATTCGATTATTTCATGCATAACTTCAACTTACATTTTTCCTTCTCTTTACTTTACTTATTTAATTTATATTTTCAATCATTCTTCTATCCTTTTAATTTATTCTTAATTTTTCACGTAAAAAATAGTTCTGTCTTTTTTTTTATTTTATCAATTTGACGTAGAAAGAAGAAAATTTTTTTATCTGATATGTGTTCTTATATTTTCATATTATTTTTTTAAAATATTTTTATCTAATTAAACCATCTTTTATTTAACATGTCAAGAATTAAACTTAATTTCTTTTGTAATGAGTAATTTTTGAATAATCTAATTTATAAAAAAAATCACATCTTTTTATTCATTTTAAAAATTAAAAATTAAAATTAATATTGATACTTTTAAACTAACAAAATTAAAATAAAATACAAAAATAATATTTGAATAAAAATAAAAACACAAAATTTTAAATCCCAAAATATAAAATAATTATAAGATAAAAAATTTAGTTAAACATCATTTTTGTAAAATACTTTATGAATTGGCATAACTATAAAATAAATTTTGAAATGATGATATGAGTACTACTGTTGTCCATCACCACAAAAATAAAAGATGACAAAAAATACACAAATTTTTTCTTTAAAAAAAATTCAATAAATATATACCCAATGCTCTTCATTAAGAATAGGTATTTAAGTTTAAATCTATTCTCTCAAATTATTGATACCATTCAAACTGAATATACTTTAAAGTTTTACCAGGATTTGAATAATATACATAGACTTTCTCTTCCAATATTGAGAAGGTTTTGTATCCATGGTTAGAAAAATAAAATAAAATTTACATAACCCAAGAGATAGAAAAAGACAGAAAAAATTATGTAATTATTGACATAATTAATACCTATGTATTAATTACAGTAAGAGATCTGATTTTGATAATTATACTTTATAAATATGAGACTAATAGGATTACCTGAAAGATAAAAGGGAGTACTATATTTATTAGTGGAACGAAAAAGAGGACACAATGAGTAGGAGTGTGCCTAAAATAAAAAAGTAACCGCAATATGAATGAAGGAAAGTTAATAATAATTGCATTTTATACCAGTTTTTAAAATGCAATTACGTCAATAATAAGGTTAAGATTGTTATACGAAAATTGGACACTATTTTTTCTGTATTCTCTTTATATATTGTTTTAGATTATGAATGTTGAGTTAAGAAATTAACTAAAGTAATTAGTGATGACAAACATTATTTTTGGTAAATAAATAATTAGTATGGATTAATTACAAATTGCATATTACTAATTATTTATGTATTGTAGGCCAAATCCAATTCCATAACCCAAATAGAATGAAAAACAAACAGAAAAGAATAATGGGCTGAAAACAAAATTGAAGCCCAAGGAAAAGAAAAGAAAGAAGTCAGATGGGTTGCTCAAATGAATACCCGAACCAAATCCAGCTTAATTTCAATTCCCTCCATCTTGCTCCAACCAAAGCAACGTTCCTCTCCTCTCAAATCAAGACTTCAGAAAAGTAAGAAAGAGAAAGAGAGAAAAAGCTTCCTCCATAAGCTAGTAACCAAAGAAGCAAGAGAGAGAAAGTTTAAGCTTGAAGCACATAAGCTAAAGCAGAAAATCTAATCCAAATCAAGCTTAGGTTAAAGGTAATCCATCTCATCTGGCTTGCATCAAATCTTCTTCCCTTCTTCCCAACTCTCTACTCTATCCGAAAATGGCATTCAAGGGAGAGTTGTTCTCTACTCTATTCTGCTGTACATCTACGGTCACAAGTGATACTTGGGGACCAAGTAGTTACTCAATGGCTGAGATCAAGTTGACCATGAGAAGATTTCTATGGTTACTGCTTTGTGGCTTTCGGCCAAGATGAAGGAGTCAGAAGCAAAGTTTCTACTCTAAGGTTTAATGTGAAAAAGTGAATCTATGGGTTGGTGAAGCTCAAGGCTCAAGGTGCTGACCTTGGAAGAAGAACCCAGCAACATGCAAGGAGATAAAAAGAAGCTTGCTGTTCATTCAGAAGGTAAGGAGAGAAAACCAGAGTGTGAGAACAGTGTTCTGTTAGGAAGTTCCTCTACTTGGATAATGCTTTCTTTCAAAGAAGCCTTCGGCCAATACTGAAGAACTGCATCTGAGGTTTGCGAATCTGGTTTTGCACATAGCAAAGAGGCTGTTGATGAAGTCAATCTCCTTCATGTTTTACTGATTGTAATGTACTTTTCTAAGTTTATCTTTCTGTAATTTCTTGAGAGAAAAGGCATAGTGAGAAAGCTTAAGAAAAAGCCATGAGTAGAAAAAGGTTGAGTGAAACACTTGAGAGAAAAACCTAGAGTTATTTTTTGATTTCTTTAGGTTGGTTAAGTGTCTTGTATCTTGTACCTGTAAGGTATCCCTTTCTTAGTTGGGTTAGCACTAAGAGGTATAGTTAGGTATTATCATAGCCAATGTCAAGTTAGGTTAGAACTTGAGTGTGAAAGGATTGGGTCAATCCTGTGTTATTGGTGTATGTAATACTGTTAACTATAGTGAAATTCTTCTATAGTTGTGGAGGAGACTGGATGTAGGTTGCATAGCACAAGGCAACCGAACCAGGATACCTGCTGGTGTTAGCTTTTCTCTTCTCTGCTGTGTTCTGTTTTCTAATATTCATGAGACAAAAATAAATTGTCTCATAAATTTCCGCTGCTGAGTTCAAATAGAATCAGAATTGCAAATTTGTTTTAAAAGGGTAATAACAGCAACTAAAAAGGAAGGCATAGATTCAACCCCCTTCTCTAAGCCTACCACAACCTTCAATTGGTATCAGGAGCTAAGGTCTCAAGAATCAAGCTTAACCGCTTGGAGCAAAGATCCAATGGTGAACAACTTGGGCACAACCACAGTTGCCTACACCCTCACTGAAGGCCACTCAAACAACCGGCCACCTTTCTTCAACGGGAAGAACTACTCCTACTGGAAGGAAAGGATAAGGATTTTCATCCAATCCATTGACTACAACATATGGAAGATTGTTGTGAGCGGTCCCAAAATCCCAACAAAAACAAGTGCTGATGGAGTGGTGACTCCAAAAGAAGAAGCTGAATGGAATGAAGATGATAAGAAGAAGATAGAGCTGAATGCTAAAGCAATCAACCTTCTTCACTGTGCTATCAGCTTTGAAGAGTACCGAAAGGTGTCTAGATGCAAGACAACCAAAGAAATCTGGGAAAAACTCCAGGTTACACACGAAGGCACTAAACAAGTCAAAGAAACGAGGATTGATATGCTGCGAAAAGAGTACGAGATGTTTAGCATGAAGGATGGAGAAAGCATTGATGAAGCGTTTGAGAGATTCTCAATCATAATCAACAACCTTGATGCTATGGGTACAAACTATGTAGAACAAACCTTGGTGAGAAAACTCCTTAGAAGCCTCACAAAAGAATGGGAAAATACTGCCACTGTCCTAACCGAGAGTAACAACATAAGTCCCATAACCTATGATGAGCTGAGAGGAAAACTCCTTGCCTATGAAGCCACACACACAAACATAGACTCAAAGAAAAAGGGAATAGCCCTCAAGTCACAAATAGAACTGAAAGAGAGTGAGTCTAGTAATGGTATTTCAGATGACGAGCTTTTGTTTTTTGCTAGGAGATTTAGAAGGATGATGAAGAACAAGGGCAAATACAAGGGTTCAAGTTCAAAGGAGCACAAGATAGACTTGAGCAAGGTGACGTGCCATCACTGCAAGGAGGCTGGACATTTCAAGCTAAACTGTCCAAAGCTCAAGAAAGAGGATAAAAGCAAGAAGGAAAGAAAGAGAGTACTCATGGCAGCTTGGGAGGATCTTGAAAATGACTCAAATGAAGAAGAAGAATCTGAAGGAGATGACAAAGACTGCTTCACGGATGGAAACAACAATCTTGATGAGGTAAACTATTATGATTTGACCATTGAGGACTTGCATGCTATTATTGATGATCTCACTTTAAACACATCAAAACTGCTTGACAAATACAATGAATGCAGATCTGAAAGAGATGTGTTAAGAGCTGAAAATGATTTTTTAAAAGAAAAAGTGAAGGAAACTGAATGTGCCTTGAACATTATTGAAGAAAACATATTTCTAAAATCTGAACTTGAAAAATTAAAAGGAAAGCACATTGTGGATCCTTCTCATGAGTTAATTGCTGAAAATGAAAGATTAAATGATATGATCAAAAGGCTGAATGGTGACTAAGCAAAATTTGCTCAAGGTTCTAGCAACTTGGATAAATTACTTGCAAGTCAAAGGCCATTGTTTGAAAAATCTGGTTTAGGCTACTGATGTGTGAGCATCTTGTCTATCTTTTCCTAGTGAATTTGCATCTAATTTATTGAGTTTAATTAAGAATTAATTATATTTTAGCCACTATGGATGCTATTTTGAGTTTTGTGCAAATATTGTTTATTTTAGGTAGCATTTGGCGGAATTTGATGGAGTTTCTGCAGAGAAAGAGAAGAAGCCAAGGAGATGACCAGCGAATACCGACGCGGACGCATGGCTCACGCGACCGCGCGGAATGGAGGAAATCGCAATAACGCGATCGCGTGCCTGACGCGAACGCGTGGACTGGAATCTGCACAAATGACGCGAACGCGTGGACGACGCGGACGCGTCACATGCGCCACGTGCAGAAAATGTAGAAAAACGCTGGGGGCGATTTCTGGGCTGTTTTAACTCAATTTTCAGCCCAGAAAACACAGATTAGAAGCTGTAGAATGGACAGAACAAGTGGTCCCTATCCATCAACTGAAGATTTGTTAATTAGTTCAAATTTAAATTCAAATCTTAAATTAGGAAAAGATATTATTTTAATTTTAATTTTAGAAATTTGATTTTTAATTAATTAGGATTAGTTATAAAAGGAATCCCAATAAGGTGGTTCCAGAAGAAAAGATTCCACAACATTATTCCATACAAAGTTACATTTCATATTCCATGAGCAACTAATCCTCCATTGTTAAGGTTAGGAGCTCTGTCTATTGTATGAATTGATAATATTATTTTTCTATTTTAATTCATATTTTGATTTATATTTCAATAATTGTTTTCGTTCTTTATTTTATGAATTTGGGTGGAACGGAAGTATGACCCATGTTCTATTTGAGTTCTTGTAAAACTTGGAAAAGCTCTTTACTTGAACAATAGCTTGAAAACATATTATCCTGAATTTCTAATTGTTTGTATTTAATGGGATACGTGACATATAATCCCCTTATTTTTGGATAATTAGGATTCTTGTGGCATATAAACTGGAATTTAATCATCACCCTCTAATTGGAATCAATTGACCAAGGAATTGGCAATTGATGAATTTTAGAGAAGACTAGGAAGGTCTAAGGAATTAGGGTCTAGTCACAAATAGTTTGCCATGAATTAAATCTTGCATGATTAAAATAGTTAATAAGAAAAGTCAATCAGAAAAATAGATAACTCTGAAGCCTTAAATGCCTTCTCAATATTTTATTCCCAACATTCTTACTTGCCTGTCTTCAAACTCTTCTTCATTGTTTAATGCTTTTGAACTTCCAACACTATTTCCTGCTAGTCTAACTAAGCCAAATCAATTAACCATTGTTGCTTAATCCATCAATCCTCGTGGAATCGACCTTTACTTACGTAAGGTATTACTTGGTACGACCCAGTGCACTTGCCGGTAAATAAGTATGGTTGTAAAATACCGCACCAAGTTTTTGGCGCCGTTGTCGGGGATTGACTATGATTAACAACTATTCGTTGTTTGATTGCTTAGATTAGATAATTTTTTATTATTATATTTTTTATTGTATTATTAATGTTTATTTGGCATTTTTTACGTTAATTTTTTCTTTTCTTTTACGTTAATTTTTTCTTGTTTTTCCTTTAAGTTATTTACTTTCTTTTCCTTTTCGTTTAAACCCCCCCTCCCCCTTCAGTCACCAAAAAAAAACCCCCCCTCCCCTGTTTTCTTTTTACTTCCTTTTTGCTTTCGATTTTCTTTTACTTTTTTATTTTTTATTTTTTATTTTTCTTCTTTCGTTCGTTTTTAATTTTTTTTATTATTTTCATTTTTATTTTATTTTTATTTTTATTTTCAATTTTGGTTTCCTTTCATTATTTTGTTATTATATTAGTTTGTTTTATTTTTATCTTTATATATAAAAAAAAATAGCACTAATATTTTTTTTTAATTTCTGGAATTAAGTTTGGTGTTCTCTATTTATTTTTATTCTTATTTTAATTTTTTTTTGTTTATTTTATTTTAAAAAAAATTCAAAATATTTATTTATTTATTTAGTATTTTTATTTTATTATTTTATACAGGTTACCTCACAGGGACTTCTCTACACTCTGACGTAGAGAGTCCCATTTTTTTCTTGTTTTCTGCTTGTGTATGCGTAGGAACAGAAACAAAGGACATCTCTTAGACTTTGATCCTGAACCTGAAAGAACTTTCAGGCGACGTTTACAACAAGCAAGATTTTGCAAGGCTGCAGAATTCACTATGGCAAATAATAATGCTAATGCCAATGTGGTAAATCCGAATGGGGATGATCAACAGAGGAGAGTGCTTGGCTCTTATTCTGCCCCTACTGCGGATCTCTATAGAAAAAGTATTGTGGTGCCTCCTATAACTGCAAACAACTTTGAGTTGAAGCCACAACTGGTCACTCTGGTGCAGCAAAACTGCCAGTATCATGGACTTCCTCATGAAGATTCAAATCAGTTTATATCTGATTTTCTGCAGATATGTGATACTATGAAGACAAATGGAGTGAACCCAGAGGTGTACAAACTCATGCTTTTCCCGTTTGCTCTGAGGGATAAAGCAAAGCTATGGCTAGATTCCCAACCAAAGGAGAGTCTGAATACGTGGGAAAAGGTTGTCACGGAATTTCTCACTAAATTTTTCCCACCAAAGAAGCTAACTAAGCTTAGGTTGGAGGTTCAGACTTTCAAGCAAAAGGAGGGTGAAACTCTTTATGAAGCTTGGGAAAGGTACAAGCTGCTGACTAGGCAATGCCCTCCGGACATGTTCTCCAAGTGGACTCAACTAGATATTTTTTATGAAGGCTTGGGTGAGATGTCCAAGATGAGCTTAGATACCTCTGCAGGCGGTTCGTTGCACAAGAAGAAGACACCAGAGGAGACTATTGAGTTGATTGAATTGGTTGCAAGCAACCAATATTTATACTCATCTAACAGGAATCCTGTGAACTCTGAGACCTCTCAGAAGAGAGGCGTGTTGGAAGTGGAAGCTATTAATGCTCTTCTTGCTCAGAACAAGCTTATGTCCCAACAGATAAATCTACTTACTCAACAGATGGGTGGCATGCAAGTCTCAGCAATCAACACTCAAAATCCACCCCAAGAAACCTCCTATGACATGGCAGGTAATTTTGTTCAAAATGATAATCATGATTATGCTCAACCTTCTTATGAACAGGTGAATTACATGGGGAGTGGCCCTAGGAATCCCAACAATGATCCATATTCTAAGACGTACAACCCGGGATGGAGAAATCACCCAAACTTTGGGTGGAGGGACCAACCTCAGAGACCTCAAAACTTCAACAATAGTTCTCAGGGTGGTTTCTAGCAAAACAATGATTTGGAAGCAATATTGACAGGTTTTAGATAGGAAACCAGAGCATCCATCAAGAACCTGGAGATTCAAATGGGTCAATTAGCCACAAAGGTTAATGAAATTGATCAGAGGACCACTAATAGCCTTCCTGGTAATACAATTCCAAATCCAAGAGAAGAATGCAAGGCTATCACTGTAATAAGTGAACAAGTGGCAAGTACGGAAGCACAAGTTATACAGGAAACCAGAGCCTCTATTAGAAACTTAGAGGTGCTAGTGGGCCAACTGAGCAAGCAAATACTTGAGAGGTCTGCAAGTACATTTCAAGAGGCTATAGTGGTGAATCCAAGAGAAGATTGCAAGGCGATTCAATTGAGAAGTGGTAAAGTAGCTAGCTCTGAGGCCAAGGCCAATGAAGAGCTAGTTGAAAAGGAAGCTCCAGAGGAGAAGAAAGGAGAAGTGGAGCACGCCCCTCCAAAGCGTGCAGACAACCCATTCCCAGACTCTCTTGACACTTATCCTACACTGCCAAAGGCTCCTGAGTACAAGCCTAAGATACCGTATCCTCAGAGACTTCAAAAGGAGACAAAGGACAAGCAGTTTTCAAAGTTCTTGGAAATCTTCAGAAAGTTACAAATCAATATTCTTTTTGCTGAGGTTTTGGAGCAAATGCCTATCTATGTCAAGTTCATGAAGGAGCTTTTGTCAAAGAAAAAGCGTTTAAAGGGAGATGAGACAGTAGTCCTGACTAAGGAATGTAGTGCTGTCATTCAGAATGACTTGCCAAGGAAGATGCCAGATCCAGGGAGCTTTCAAATTTCATGCACCATTGGGAGCACAACCTTTGAGAAAGCCCTATGTGATCTAGGGGCAAGCATAAATCTAATGCCCTTATCTGTGATGAAGAAGCTGCATATCCAAGAGGCACAACCCACAAAGATAGCATTACAGATGGCAGACAAATCTATGAAGCCTGCATACGGATTAGTGGAGAATATCTTGGTCAAAGTGGGTAAGTTCTTCCTCCCAGCAGATTTTGTGATTCTTGACACAGGAGAGGATGAGAATACCTCTATAATTCTAGGAAGACCATTCCTAGCCACTGGAAGAGCTCTGATTGATGTAGAAGTGGGTGAATTAGTGCTTAGAGTGCATAATGAGCAACTGGTCTTTCATGTCTTCAAAGATGTACATTCAACAGGTGAAGAAGAGAGGTGCATACAGGCTGAGCTTATTGATCCAAACCTTCAAGAACCCCCTGATGATGCACAGCAGGATTTGCAACTCAAACCTCCTGTGGTGACAACCGATAAAATCCCGCCTGACATCAAACCTAAGTTTGGTGTTGGAACTACATCATCCACCAAGGAGGAGGTCCCCAAAAAGAAAAAAATACCCAGAGGATGGAGAAACAAAAAGATCCCCACTGAAGGTTTCTCCCCAGGAATGAAGGTGGTGTTGACCAGCAATCCAGCATGGGTTTATACAGTAATCAGAATCCTCTCTCTGGAGCATATTGAGCTACGTTATGGAGACATAGAAAAGAAGTTCAAAGTAAGGGGTGAAGAGCTAAGCCCCTATGATCCTCCTCCTTAGAGGAGCTGACCGTCAAGCTAGTGACGATAAAGAAGCGCTTGTCGGGAGGCAACCCGATAATTTCATATCCTTCGCTATTTTTCATAGTAGTTTTTCTTAGTTATTTTATTTTTATTGAGTTCTTACTAATTTTCTGATCATGCAGCTATGATCTTCCAGGAACCGAACACCTCAAGCTAAAAAAAAAGGGGGGCACACGACGCGTAAGCGTCCTTGACGCGAACGTGTCAATCATGTGTGCGTGAAGATTAAATATTGACAGCGAGTTGCGCGGGAGTGGCGTTGGACTTATGCCTTTCGCACAAATGATACCACGCGAACGTGTGCCCCACGCGTTCGCGTCGCCTGTGATTTATGCCACCCACGCGTCCGCGTCACTCACGCGGCCGCGTGCCCTAGAATTCGACGTGAAAAGGGTGCACGACCGAAAGTTGTGCTAGAGTGGTGCTGGATGGACGCTAAACGCATAATTCTTCCCACGCGGACGCATGGCTCACACGTCCGCGTCATATCCTTCTAATGGCCACTCACGCGATCGCATGCCCCACGCGATCGCGTCACCCTGGATTTGGCAACAAATAAAATTTCAAACAAAGAGTTGTGCGAGCGCGAGGCTGCCCTCGCGCCAGTAGCGTGGAACGGGTCACGCGACCGCGTGACCGACGCGATCGCGTCAATCAGTATACGCGCAATTCGTGCGACCGCGTGCCCCACGCGGTCGCGTCGCTTGCGCCGCCCAGTTTTTTCTCTCTCTCTCTCTCCCAATCCTAATTCTCTTTTATTCTCTTATCCTTTTATTTTTTTTCTTTCATTTAAATATTTGTCTCTTCTATTTTCAGTTCTTCTTTGCTTGAGGACAAGCAAACCTTTAAGTTTGGTATTGACGCTGCGCTTATAGGTTTTCTAGTACAAAAGGGAGGCGAATCATCTTCACGAAGGAGCACAACCTGAAGAATAAAGCGGATAATTAAGGTGGTTGAGTTCCTTTCATTTTTTGTTCCTCCCCTCTTTTTCTATGTTATGTTCCGGTTTCCTGCTACTTTGTCTTGTTTATTGCATGATCCTTTATTAGTTAGAATCCTAGGACTAGTTTAGTTTTCTCTTAATTGTTTAATTCTGAAAAGATGTCTTATGTATTGCCCACTAAGCTTGAAATCAAAAAGAAAGAAGAACAGATGTAGTGCATGAGAATTTGAGTTTAATTTTTAGAATAGTCTTATTTACTTAAATGTGGTGGTATTTTCTGTGATTCTGAATGCATGCTTGAACAGTGCATATTTTTTATAGTGAAGTTTATGAATGTTAAAATTGTTGGCTCTTGAAAGAATGATGAAAAAGAAAAATGTTATTGATAATCTGAAAAATCATAAAATTGATTCTTGAAGCAAGAAAAAGCAGTGAAAAACACAAAGCTTGCGAAAAAAAAAAGAAAAAAAAACAAAAAAAAACAAAAAAGAACTAAAGAAAAAGCAAGCAGAAAAAGCCAATAACCCTTTAAACTAAAAGGCAAAGGGTAAAAAGGATCCAAGACTTTGAGCATTAATGGATAGGAGGGCCCTAAGGAATAAAATCCTGGCCTAAGCGGCTAGATCAAGCTGTCCCTAACCATGTGCTTGTGCCATGAAGGTGTCAAGTGAAAAGCTTGAGACTGAGCGGTTAAAGTCGTGGTCCAAAGCAAAAAGAGTGTGCTTAAGAACTCTGGGCACCTCTAACTGGGGACTCTAGCAAAGCTGAGTCACAATCTGAAAAGGTTCATCCACTTATGTGTCTGTGGCATTTATGTATCCGGTGGTAATATTGGAAAACAAAATGCTTAGGGTCACAGCCAAGACTCATAAAGTAGCTGTGTTCAAGAATCAACATACTGAACTAGGAGAATCAATAACACTATCTGAATTCTAAGTTTCTATGGATGCCAATCATTCTGAACTTCAAAGGATAAAGTGAGATGCCAAAACTGTTCAGGATTGCAGTTGTAAACCCCACTATAAGAGAATACATGGGCTTAATCGAACTCTCATTCTCATGAAAATTCACATCCTAAGCTTATATTAGTTTTGGTTGCTTGAGGACAAGCAACAGTTTAAGTTTGGTGTTGTGATACGTGAGCATCTTGTCTATCTTTTCCTAGTGAATTTGCATCTAATTTATTGAGTTTAATTAAGAATTAATTATATTTTAGCCACTATGGATGCTATTTTGAGTTTTGTGCAAATACTGTTTATTTTAGGTAGCATTTGGCAGAATTTGATGGAGTTTCTGCAGAGAAAGAGAAGAAGCCAAGGAAATGACCAGCGAATACCGACGCGGACGCATGGCTCACGCGACCGCGCGGAATGGAAGAAATCGCAATGACGCGATCGCGTGCCTGACGCGAATGCGTGGACTGGAATCTGCACAAATGACGCGAACGCGTGGACGACGCGGACGCGTCACATGCGTCACGTGCAGAAAATGTAGAAAAATGCTGGGGGCAATTTCTGGGCTGTTTTAACTCAATTTTCAGCCCAGAAAACACAGATTAGAAGCTGCAGAATGGACAGAACAAGTGGTCCCCATCCATCAACTAAAGATCTGTTAATTAGTTCAAATTTAAATTCAAATCTTAAATTAGGAAAAGATATTATTTTTATTTTAATTTTAGAAATTTGATTTTTAATTAATTAGGATTAGTTATAAAAGGAATCCCAATAAGGTGGTTCCAGAAGAAGAGATTCCACAACATTATTCCATACAAAGTTACATTTCATATTCCATGAGCAACTAATCCTCCATTGTTAAGGTTAGGAGCTCTGTCTATTGTATGGATTGATAATATTATTTTTCTATTTTAATTCATGTTTTGATTTATATTTCAATAATTGTTTTCGTTCTTTATTTTATGAATTTGGGTGAAACGGAAGTATGACCCATGTTCTATTTGAGTTCTTGTAAAACTTGGAAAAGCTCTTTACTTGAACAATAGCTTGAAAACATATTATCCTGAATTTCTCATTGTTTGTATTTAATGGGATACGTGACATATAATCCCCTTATTTTTGGATAATTAGGATTCTTGTGGCATATAAACTGGAATTTAATCATCACCCTCTAATTGGAATCAATTGACCAAGGAATTGGCAATTGATGAATTTTAGAGGAGACTAGGAAGGTCTAAGGAATTAGGGTCTAGTCACAAATAGTTTGCCATGAATTAAATCTTGCATGATTAAAATAGTTAATAAGAAAAGTCAATCAGGAAAATAGATAACTCTGAAGCCTTAACTGCCTTCTCAATATTTTATTCCCAACATTCTTATTTGCCTGTCTTCAAACTCTTCTTCATTGTTTAATGCTTTTGAATCTAACTAAGCCAAATCAATTAACCATTGTTGCTTAATCCATCAATCCTCGTAGGATCGACCCTTACTCACGTAAGGTATTACTTGGTACGACCCGGTGCACTTGCCGGTAAGTAAGTGTGGTTGTAAAATACCGCACCAGCTACATAGCCAAGGAAGATGTAGTTTCTAACACTTCCTCTATAAAATTTGTGGCCTCTTCATCAAATACCAAATCCATACAAAACAAATCAGGTATCGGATATGTTTTAACATGTGAAGAAAAATCTGATGAAGAATACACAAATGAAGCTGAGCCTTCACGAAGAACTGGTCCGAGTTCAAACGGGCCAAGTTTGGGTTACATTTCGAAAAATGAGGCTGTTTTCAAGAAACCACCATTTTACAACAAAACCTCATATTCGAAAGGTAAAAATATTCAAAGAAATTCTGGTGAAAATGCTTTTGCAAAGAGGAATAACTTTAATAAAAATCAGTTTGTCAAAAGAAATGCATCTCCTCCAAAAACCAGAAAATTTCAACACTTTAATCATTTCAAGCAATATAACTCACCTCAGTTTCAGCAACACACATCAGAAAATCATTGTGTTAATTGCAATAAATTTGGTCACTCATATGCACAATACTTCATTGAAAAGAGAGTTGTAGGAAACAAAGTCTACAATGTTGTTTGTGATTTTAATGCACTTGGGTAACAAAGATGGATTAACTTCAAAGGATCCAAATTAATTTGGATACCTAAGGCTACTTGAAACTCATCATGCAGATTTGCCTAGCATCCAAGAACAAAAAGGACATGTGGTACATGGATAGTGGATGTTCAAGGCACATGACTGGATGGTCAACCTACTTCATCAAACTAAATAAGTATGATGGAGGTTTTGTGACCTTTGGAGATGATGGTAAAGGTAAAATCATTGCTGTTGGAAAAGTAGGTAATGAGCAATCTACTTTCATTGATGATGTACTTTTGGTATGTGGTTTAAAGCACAATCTTTTGAGTATAAGTTAGCTGTGTGATTTAGGATATTTAGTTATTTTCAAAAGGCTTGAATGATGTGTTGTTAATGAAAAGACAAATGAAGTGATATTTGTTGCCAAGCGTTTCAATAATATGTATGGACTTACTCTTGATGAACTAAAGGATCAAAATGTAGCTTGTCTTCACTCTAAAGAATCTGAAAAGTGGTTATGGCACAAGAGATTGGGCCATGCAAGTATGTTTCAAATAAACAAACTTGTAAAGAAAGAATTAGTAAGAGGTATTCCTTTGATAAAGTTTGACAAAGACATCACTTGTGATGCTTGCCAAATGGGAAAACAAACAAAAAGTTCTTTTAAACCAAAGGAAGACATCTCTACTAAAAGACCACTTGAGTTGCTACACATTGATTTATTTGGTCCAACAAGAACTCAAAGCCTAGGTGGTAAACATTATGGTTTAGTAATTGTGGATGACTATACTAGGTTTGGTTGGGTTTTATTTCTTGCACACAAAAATGAAGCCTTTTCGGCCTTTGAACCTTTTTGCAAGAAAATTCAAAATGAAAAGGATTTGAAAATCTCTTCTATAAGAAGTGATCATGGAACTGAATTTGAAAATAATTTATTTGAATCCTTTTGTGAGGAATTTGGAATATCTCACAACTTCTCTTCTCCAAGAACACCACAACAAAATGGTGTTGTGGAAAGAAGAAATAGAAGCATACAAGAGATGACAAGAGCTATGGTTTGTGAGAGTAATGTTCCGAAATTCCTTTGGGCTGAAGCGGTTAACACGGCTTGCCATATTTTGAATAGAACAATCATAAGAAAATTTTTGAAGAAAACCCCTTATGAACTTTGGAAAGGCTACCCACCAAACTTAGATTACTTACACATCTTTGGATGCAAATGTTTTGTCTTAAATAACAAAGAAAATTTGGGTAAATTTGATCCAAAGGCTTATGAGTGTTTGTTTGTAGGATATTCCACAACTAGTAAAGCATATAGGGTTTATCATCAAGATGCTAGAATTATTGAGGAGTCCATACATGTTACATTTTGTGATACTAACTTGGTACAAAGCATTTTGGAAGATTGTGATGCAGGAAATCAAGCTCAAAAGGAAGATGAAGCTGCTCAAAATCATGAAAAAGGAAATTCTGGACAAGCTGAACCAGAAACTGCTAATGCTGAAAATTCAAGAGACAATTCCACTTTGTCTCATGAATCTGAAGGAAATTCTGCAGCTAGCAGCGTTCAGAATCCATTGGTGACTGAATCTGCCTCCAAGTCCACCAGACCTCGTGAATGGAGATTCTTGAAGAATTATCCTGAGGAATTTGTCATTGGGGACGTATCTCATGGAGTGCAAACAAGGTCTTCCACTAGAAAGGCAAATGAAAGATCAAACATTGCCCTTCTTTCACAAATAGAGCCTCAAAAACGTCAAGGAAGCACTTAGTGGCCCTTCTTGGGTTAAAGCTATGGAGGATGTGCTTCTTGAGTTTGAAAAGAACCAAGTATGGACTTTGGTTCCAAGGCCGAGTGGAAAGAAAGTGACCGGCACCAAGTGGATTTTTCGGAACAAGTTGGGAGAAGATGGTAGCATTGCAAGAAACAAGGCAAGGCTAGTGGCACAAGGATATGACCAAGAAGAAGGAATAGACTTTGATGAATCCTTTGCCCCTGTTGCCCGAATGGAAGCCATAAGACTTCTCTTAGCTTATGATGCATATTGTGGTTTTAAATTATATCAAATGGATGTGAAATGTGCATTTTTGAATGGAGTGATAGATAGAGAAGTGTATGTGGAGCAGCCTCCTGGTTTTGAAAATAAAGAGCATTTCGATCATGTTTTCAAATTATCTAAAGCTCTCTATGGTTTAAGACAAGCTCCTAGAGCTTGGTATGAGAGACTTAGCTCTTTTCTTTTGAAAAATGGTTTTCAAAGAGGCACCACTGACACAACTCTATTCATCAAGAACTCTAATGATTCTTTTATTCTAGTCCAAATATATGTTGATGACATTATTTTTGGATTAGCAAATGAATCCCTTTGTTCTGAATTTGGAAAACTCATGACAAGTGAATTTGACATGAGTATGATGGGTGAACTTAATTTCTTCCTTGGGCTGCAAATTAAACAAATTGAAAAAGGTATTTTCATTCATCAAGAGAAGTATGCCAAGGAATTAGTTAAGAAATTTGGTATGGAAAATGCCAAACCCATGGGAACTCCCATGCATCCTAGTTCTAAATTAGATAAGGGAGAAACTGAGAAAGATGTTGATGAGACTAGGTATAGAGGAATGATTGGTTCTCTAATGCACTTAACTTTCTCTAGGCCCGATATTGTGCAAAGTGTTGGATTGTGTTCTAGGTTCCAATCCAAACCAAAAAAGTCACATCTTTCTGCAGTTAAGAGGATCATTAGATATGTTCATGGCACATCCAATTTTGGTCTTTGGTATCCTAAGATTGATGATTTTTCTGCAGTTGGTTATTGTGATGCAGATTTTGCTGGTGATAGAGTTGATAGAAGGAGTACTTTAGGCCTATGTTTCTTCCTTGGAAAGTCATTGAATGTTTGGTCAAGTAAAAAGCAACCAACAGTGGCCTTATCCACTGCAGAGGCTGAGTATATAGCTGCTTCTTCTTGTTGTTCTCAGCTTTTATGGTTAAAAACACAGCTTGCTGATTACAAATTAAATGCTGAAAATATTCCCTTAATGTGTGATAATATGAGTGCCATTAATATTTCTAAAAATCCAGTTTTGCACTCTAGGACTAAGCATATTAAAGTGAAATTTCACTCAATAAGAGAACATGTCCAAAAAGGGGATATTTACATTCAATTTGTTAAATCAGAGGAGCAATTAGCAGATATTTTTACAAAACCATTAGCTGAGGATAGATTCTGCATGCTTAGAGATAGTCTAGGAATTCTGAGTTATGATTTTTTGTTTGAAAAATGCTGATGTATTTGTTGGAGCTTTTTTTTTCTCATAAACAGGCATGAGACAATTCTGGGCAGGTGATGAACGTTTTCCTCAAGTCAGCGTGTTCTGTGCTTATTTCAAGTGAAACTCAATCTGGGCCAACTTCAAAATTCAGATCAAGAATGGTCCAAATGTGTTTCATTAAATCCATATCACCTCAAGGCCCAAACATGAATGTTACGATTTTGTTTATTGTTTTTGATGACTTGTGTGTTCAAGTTTTCATGAAAGGTTTTCATTTAATGTTTTGTGGCCCAAAAGGTTTTCAAGTGGATTTAATTTTTTTTGTCTAATGTTGTTTTTCAAAATTTAAAATTATTTTCCTGTTTTAATTTTTAAATCAAATAAAATCTTTCTTGTATGAAGTCATGTCTTTTCAAGTCTTTTCAAATGGTGATGCAGTTGCATGGTTTTGGAAATCCACTTTTGGGTACGGTTACCAACACTCCCTCTCTTTCCTCCATAACTTCTCCTCACACTCTTCGGTTTCTTCCCACTCACTTTACTGCTTCCCTTCCCTCAAAAGACTGAAACTAACCAAATGAGGAAGAAAACCATTGCTAAAAGGCCTCCTCGTGAAAAAGTTTACAAACTTCCCTCAAAACCTTCCACTCGCTCCCAAGACCGGACCTTTACTCCATCTCCTTCTCCTCCTACCTCTCCTCCTCGCTCTATTCCCATGGCGCAAACCAAAACCACTCCAAGGTACCCTGCTCCTGCCAAGCCGACGCCACCACCTAAGACGACGCCCTCCAAACCAAGCTCTTCGAAACCTGGCTCATCCAAGGGGAAGCATCCTGCTGTTGAAGAACCTGTTCCTGAGACAGCAAAATCTAAGTCAAGGTCTGTCCCTGTTCGATCACAAAGAAGTAACCCTCATCGCCCTCTCAAATCTGTTAGAGAACCAGACATTGATCCTTTTGCTCACAAATCACACTACATGACGTCTCACTCAGACTTTAACCCCCATCGTTTCAAATCTGCCATGAACCACAATTTTTATGAGGGATTTATTCAGTATCGTACTTTATGTCCATCTTTTCTGGCTGATTTACCTGATTTGAAAAAGAAAGGCTTTCCTTTTGTTGAAAATTTGGAGTTTTTAGACTGGAATCACCTTTTCAAAATCAAAAAACCTGTATATCTCAGTTAGTCAAAGAATTTTATGCAAACATGACTTACCATGAAGGAAGTGTGCATTCTTATGTTAAGGGCAGAGACATTATCTTGAATAATGAAACTATCAGTGACTCCTTGAAGTACACTGATGTTGGACCGTGTGCTTATACATCTGTAAAGTGGGATGATGGAGTTGGTATCTCTTACCATGATGCTTTGGCTCACATTTGTGAACATGTTTCCTTAATTGATGGCATCACGCCCACTCACAAAGCCCTAGGATATGAACATGCTCAGTTGCACCGTATTGTCAACCACATCTTGATTCCTCAAAGTGGTTCATATCAAAGGGTTTCTTACACTGACACACTTGTTTTGTATGCCCTAATCACTAAAACAGAAATCTCTTTTGCCTACTTGATGGCTAGATATATGTTTGATTCTATTCGAAGTATAAAAGATAAAGCACTACCTTATGGCATGTTTTTAACTTACATATTTGAATCTTTTGGTGTTGACCTGTCCAATGAGGATTATGAAAACTGACATTCATACCTAAAAGGGGGTGGTTCAGTGAAACAGAACAAAGGACCCACTAGATCTGAAAGAGTGGTTCTAGATGATGATGATGAAGAGTTCATTCCAGATGACTCTCCTCCTCCTTCCACCGAGGGAACTTCCATCTCAACTGGGAAGAAATCTGCTCTACTGAATGTGGTCAAGGATGTTGCTCAAGAATTTGTTTCCCAATCAAACCACATGATTGCCATGAGCAAGGAACAAAGGAAGCTAGCTAGCAAGCATGAGAACTTTCTGAGAAAATCAAGGGACAGAGTGGCTGTGCTCATGACCTTCATTGATAACCTTCACAATGATGAAGACGTTGCCACTGATGTTGAAGAGGAAGCTGCTTTGGAGGAGAATGGTTCTGATGCCTAGGATTTGTCTCATAAAAACTGCTGCTACTGCTCATTTTTTGTCTCATAAACTCTGTTTTATTTTGCTACTGTTTGCTCTCCGTTTGATGTCTTGGATAACTGTAATAACTTTGAACACTGATGCACTTTAGGTTATTTAGTTAGTTATTTTGACTGTTCACTAACCTTTCTTGCAGGATTTATAGTGCTGTTTTTGTTGTTAATGCTTATTGTCCACCCTTGATGACAAAAGGGGGAGTCATAGCAATAGTGTTTTAGTTTTTAGCTGTTTTTGCTGTTTTTGGGTATGATTTCACTTGCTGATGATATTAGCTTGATGTTGGGCTAATTATGTGGTGTTGCTTATGTGTTATCCCTTAGACAAGATAAATGTGCATAGTTCTTTATTGTGCTTTCTTTAAGTATAATGTGAAACAGGAACAAAGAGGAAAGCATAAATCCAGGGGGAGCTAATCTTGAAAAGGAAAGGGGGAGCAACACAAGAGCAAATGAAAATCAAAGGGAGTTTCTAAACTTTACTCAAATTAATTTCCTTTTGATTATTGCTAAAATCATGTTTGTCATCAAGGGGGAGATTGTTGAGTTAAGAAATTAACTAAAGTAATTAGTGATGACAAACATTATTTTTGGTAAATAAATAATTAGTATAGATTAATTACAAATTGCATATTACTAATTATTTATGTATTGTAGGCCAAATCCAATTCCATAGCCCAAATGGAATGAAAAACAAACAGAAAAGAATAGTGGGCTGAAAACAAAATTGAAGCCCAAGGAAAAGAAAAGAAAGAAGTCAGATGGGTTGCTCAAATGAATACCCGAACCAAACCCAGCTTAATTTCAATTCCCTCCATCTTGCTCCAACCAAAGCAACGTTCCTCTCCTCTCAAATCAAGTCAAATCAAGACTTCAGAAAAGTAAGAAAGAGAAAGAGAGAAAACGCTTCCTCCATAAGCTAGTAACCAAAGAAGCAAGAGAGAGAAAGTTTAAGCTTGAAGCACAGAAGCTAAAGCAGAAAATCTAATCTAAATCAAGCTTAGGTTAAAGGTAATCCATCTCATCTAGCTTGCATCAAATATTCTTCCCTTCTTCCCAACTCTCTGCTCTATCCGAAAATGACATTCAAGGGAGAGTTGTTCTCTGCCCTATTCTGCTGTACATCTACGGTCACAAGTGATACTTGGGGACCAAGTAGTTACTCAATGGCTGAGATCAAGTTGACCATGAGAAGATTTCTATGGTTACTGCTTTGTGGCTTTCGGCCAAGATGAAGGAGTCAAAAGCAAAGTTTCTACTCTAAGGTTTAATGTGAAAAAGTAAATCTGTGGGTTGGTGAAGCTCAAGGCTCAAGGTGCTGACCTTGGAAGAAGAACCCAGCAACATGCAAGGAGATAAAAAGAAGCTTGCTGTTCATTCAGAAGGTAAGGAGAGAAAACCAGAGTGTGAGAACAGTGTTCTGTTAGGAAGTTCCTCTACTTGGATAATACTTTCTTTCAAAGAAGCATTCGGCCAATACTGAAGAATTGCATCTGAGGTTTACGAATCTGGTTTTGCACATAGCAAAGAGGCTCACTACAAGAAAATAGAATATTTGTAACAAAAAATTTGTATCAAATTTAAAATTGTTACAAAAGAATAGTATTTTGTAATAATAATTAGTGATTGTTACAAAAGGATAATGTTTTGTAACAACATTACAAATTGTTACAAAACATGATAATATTTTGTAACAACCTGTTTTATTTTGTTACAAATTATGTTAGTTTTTGTAACGAGATGGTGTTTTGTTACAAAATATTGTAATATTTTGTAACAAAAAAAAATAAGTTGCAAAAATTTAAAATATTTTGTAAAAAAATGTTTTTTTGTTTCAAAAACTCCAATTATTTTGTAACAAAACAACTTTCTGTTTCAAAAACTCCAGTTATTTTGTAACAAAAAATAATTTGTCACAAAATTCAATATTGTTTGTAACAAGTTAATTATTTGTCCCAAAATATAAGTATATTTTATAACAATTTTTTTTCAAAGTGTTAAACACTTTAAGAGTAAAAAAAATTGTGTATATATTTTTTTAAAATAATTTTATTTTATTTCAAAAAAATTTTTATATAGTGTGTAAGACATAAAAATTTTAGAAGATCTTATTAAGAGCTAATTTAGATTTATTTATCATTAAGTATTTTAATCTCTGAAATTATTCTATTAAAGATAATTAAACAAATTCTGATTAATTGAGTTTAAAATAATTTAAGATTTTATCTGATTTTATAATTATTAAATTATTTTTTATATTTAAATTATAAAATTTAGCAAATGTAAAATAATAAGAATTTTATATGATTTGGTTTAAATATTTTAGATTTTAGAATTTAATACTTTAATTTTTATAAACAAAGAAAATTAATTATATTATCTCTAATACTTTAATTAAAATATTTTATTAAAATTAATTTGTAGATTTATGATTAAATAATATTTTTTTAAGATAAAAAAAGTTAATTGTATTACCATGTATTTTTAATTAGAGTAATTTATTGAGAATCAATAAGTATTTTTATATCACAAATAATATTTTAAAGTTTAGAGATTAAGTTAGTTTTTAAATATTAATACTTTATACTCTAATTTTATTAAAAATATTTTACTCAAATTAAATCCAAAATTTCTAATTCTATACACAAACTCTAACCCTTTTACCCCAGCGTCTTACTGCCATTCACCACCGCCATCCCTTCCCAAAAACCTAATACTCAGCTGCTTTTGAAAACAAATGAAAAGAAAGAAAGAAAGAAAGAAAGAAAGAGAGGGAGCGAAGAGGAGAAAGTGGGAAAAGAAAGGGAGACGTCGTCGCTGCTGCCACCGTCGAGGGAGAGAGAGCACGTCGCGAGCCAGAGACGCTGCCAGGGAGAAGAGGAGCCGTTGTGCTCTGCCGATGACCAGCCGCTGTCGAACTTCGAAGAGAGAAAGACAGTGCGCGAAGATGAGAGAGAGGGGAAGCCGATCCTATGACCGCCGCTGCACCCAGTCGCCGTCAACGTTACGAGAGCTTGTCACCGTCACTGGCGAGAGTCGTCGCCGCTGAAGTCACTGTCTTCGTTAGTTACTCAGTCTTGTCTCTGTTTTTGGTCCTCCTTGTGTGCCGAAGTCGCTGCTGCCGTGATGGGTGGTCGTGGGGTTGCTTGTGCTTAAACAAAGCTATTACTGCTGCTGCTCCCTGTCGTTTGTTCCTTTCAAGTTTTAGTAAGTTGTCCTTGTTCCAAAACCCTTATTGTTACCGTTCTGTTTTCATGGTTGATTGAGAATGCTGAGATATTAATATGTTAGGGTTATGTCAATACCACTGCAAATTGTTCACTGGCATTGCCGTTGCTGATCCGATTTAAGGCTATTGCTGTTGCTGCGGGTTAGAACGAAGTTGAAGTCATGCTTAATTTTGTGGTTTTTGACTAACTGAGGTAGGGGATTTGTTTTAAAAATAAATGTTTTAAGTTATGAATGTCAATAAAATTAAATGAGTAACTGTAAATGGTTTATGATTGCTTTGTGTGAATAATTGTTAGTATTGAGTTGAATCGTAGCTGTAATTGGTGATTGGTTTAATGATTTAATGTAATGATTATTGATGATGTTGTGTATTTTGATGATGTTGTGTATTTTGAAGTTATACTTGCTGCTAGTACTTGTTGATGTTGATTTTGTGTATGGAATGTTGCTATGGCTGCTGGAAATTGATTTTATGAATCAGAACTTGAGATATGTTGTTATAGATGAGATGCTGAAGAATGGATGCTGTGATAATATGGTTACGTTGCACCTATGATATGAAATTGTGATATATTGAATTAAGAGTTCTTGGGAAACTTTGGTTAGTCAAAAGAAAGTTAGAAATATGGTTTTAGATGAATTATAGGCTTGAATATAGGAATTGGTATGTGAGGTTGTTGGAAATACTTTGTGCAGAATTTCTGCAGAAAACTGCATAGTTGGCAGCAGAACGAATGACTTTTTGGGAGTAGTCCAGACCTAATTTTTAGATGAAACTATTTTTTGTAAAACTTTAGTGTGTCTTGAATATTCCATAAAAATTTCAGGGAATTTGGCCAAGTGGTTTGGAAGATATGATTTTTGAAAGTTTAGTGGTTGCTGCAGATTTTTCTGGTTTTCTGGTTCTGCCGCACCAACTTCCAAACGCTATAACTTTTAATTTAAACAGAATTTTGAGTTGATTTCAAAAGGATTTTAAAGATCTATCAGTCTATTTTAAGTGAGTACAAGTTTCATGTTCATATCTGTTTTGTAGACTTAGATAAGTCAATTGGAAGGTTGGTTGTTTGCTGAAAACTCTGAACTGGTTTATGAAAACAGGGTTCCACTTCCAATTGATAATTAATTGATCAAATGAAGTGATATGAACCTAAATCCTGATAATGTAAATTTCATTTTTAATTGATCCAATGTTGAGTACTGTTGTTGTGTGCTTCTTAATATCACCAATACTTACTGATTTTAATTGTTCACTGCTTAGTCATGGTGATTCTTTTAATTATTGAATGCCAATGATATTTTTTCTTATAAATGATAATGAGTAATGGTTTGGGATTTGGCTTGAAGCCTGAAACTTAATTGAACTAATTGTATTTGCCCACCTATCTGCAGTGGCTGAAGATGATGCTTTCTTGGTCAAGCAAATTGGCCAGAGTTTCCGGTATTCTAAAATAGAGGTATATTCCTCTTCTTATATTCATGAATAGTCAGTTTTGTTCCTTGTTAACATACATGCATCATCTATGTATGGAAGACTAAACATAGATCGAATCCATTTTCTTATCAAGGCAAGAAGGGAGGAACAAATCCAAGCTGCTCATGACGAAGCCATGTTTGGTGCTTCAGCACTTCCACCTCCTACCAGTACTGGCAGTGAGCCTGAAAGGGAGAATGAGAAAGAAGTTGATAAAAAAGCTGTTGTTACAAGCCTCTTAAGTGAAACGGTAAGTGGTTTCACTACAGACTTATGTGGATAAGCATGATGAGTCATTTAAGTAATCCTTGTATTTGTGTGTGCATTTGTTGTTGAATAATTTCTCACATTAAGTTATTATTGCTGCTTTATACTTACTGTTGGTTGCTGCTGATTTTTCCCCCTCATTGCTTGCTTGTTGAATGATTGTTAAATTCAATGAGAAAGGAAATGCTGCTGAGTTATTGTTGTTTGTGTTGGAGTAGATGATGGTTGCTAAACTGAGATTAGTTTTATTGATAAATCTATTGCTGAAATCGTGTAGTTTGGCTTGATTGATTTTCTATTGAATTAATGGATAAACTGCTGTGCCCCTGCTGCTTGCAAGTGTAATGGTTATTAACTTCAATGAATAGAATGCTGCCTGAATCCATTACCTTTGTTCATTTTACTATTTTGGGTGCTGTATGATGGGCCATTGATTGCTGTTCTGCTGAGTGCTGCTCTACTTCTTGGTGGTTGGATTGGTTTTAATTGTTTTCTCATGTTTTCTTGCTGGAATTAGCTTATTTAGTTCCTTCCTATGAATTCATTATGATTTTTTGTGTTTTTAACGGTCAAAGAATTCATATGAAATTTGAATTGATTGATTGAAATTGTGAAATAGGCAAATTTACTGCTGAAATGCTGCCGAAATTTACCTTAAGCTATTTTCAATATTCATCTTTGATTCTATTAATTGATTGAGTTGGTATTTAATTGCTTTTGGTTTTCAACTGTTGCTAAGCTCAATTGATTGATTATCCGGTTAAGTGCTTCACTGTTTTGGTTGTTGGAAGCTGGAAGCTTGGGTTTTGTTATTCACTATTTGGTTGTTGTCCTATTTGGTTGCTCAATTAAACTGCATTGTGTTGTTTGAGCAAACAAGTTCTATTTGACGAATTTCTGTGTCAAAATAGACCCTTGTTTGCTACATGATTTCTGATTGCCTCAAGATATTTCTTTTGACTATGCACCTAACTTTTTGTTTCGGATTTTCTTATTTATAGGAGTGCTGAAATGGTGACCACATGCTACTTTGAGGGCTCAAGAATATTTTGATTCATAGAGACACTAATCTATGTTAGAACTTTTAACTTTTGGTTGAACATGTGCAAGACATATAACTTGTAGAACTAATCAATGTACTCACTAATGTTATTTTCTTTTAAAACAATTTTAGTTAAATGAGGCATGTTTGAATTATGTATGTTTTACATATTATATAAATGTAGATTTGCTTAATAAAATAGTTAATATATTAGTTAATTAAAAAAATGTTACAAAATAATTATTTTACTTTTGTAACTAAAGAAAAAAAATGTTACAAAATCAAGTTATATTTTGTAACAAAATTTTTTGATAGGAAAAAATAGATTGTCACGAAAAATACCTTGAAGATCAAAATTTGTTACCACTTTTGTAACGGCTTCTGGTTTTTTGTATCAGAAAAAATTGTTACAAAACATCATATTGAATTGTAACAGTTCCATTTTTCGTTACAAAACTTTTTGTAACGGGACTTACTGCAACGACCCCTTTTTTTGTTACAAAAAACTTTTGTTTCAAAATTTCGACGTTTTGTAACAATTTTTTTTGTTACAAATACGCGTTTTTCTTGTAGTGGCTGCTGATGAAGTCAATCTCCATGTTTTACTGATTGTAATGTACTTTTCTAAGTTTATCTTTCTGTAATTTCATGAGAGAAAAGGCATAGTGAGAAAGCTTAAGAAAAAGCCATGAGTGGAAAAAGGCTGAGTGAAACACTTGAGAGAAAAACCTAGAGTTATTTTTTGATTTCTTTAGGTTGGTTAAGTGTCTTGTATCTTGTACCTGTAAGGTATCCCTTTCTTAGTTGGGTTAGCACTAAGAGGTATAGTTAGGTATTATCATAGCCAATGTCAAGTTAGGTTAGAACTTGAGTGTGAAAGGATTGGGTCAATCTTGTGTTATTGGTGTATGTAATACTGTTAACTATAGTGAAATTCTTCCATAGTTGTGGAGAAGACTGGATGTAGGTTGTATAGCATAAGGCAACCGAACCAGGATACATGCTGGTGTTAGCTTTTCTCTTCTCTGCTGTGTTCTGTTTTCTGATATTCATGAGACAAAAATAAATTGTCTCATAAATTTCCGCTGCTGAGTTCAAACAGAATCAGAATTGCAAATTTGTTTTAAAAGGATAATAACAGCAACTAAAAAGGAAGGCATAGATTCAACCCCCCTTCTCTAAGCCTACCACAACCTTCAATGAATGTATTGCGTATTTTAAAATTTTTTATTTGTTAAATATTTATTTTAATTATTTATTATGAAATTCATAATTTTATTTGTTATTAGGCATTTTATATATAGTAGTGAGCAATAACATATCTTTAAATTTATTCATTATGAAAAATTCTTTGAATAAATATTATATATTACATCATGAAGATTGTTAGAAACAAGAGACCAAACTAAAGAAAGTGTTTTGTGTATTATTCAGTCTGATCAAAAGTACAATGTACAAGGGGTATATATAGGTGCCAGAAGAATCAAAGTAATAAAAGCATAGAATCCTACAATTAATATACAGATATGATATATAAATATAAACGATACTAACTAATCTAAAATGATTCTAATGATTCTCTAATAATTCTCTAACATCCCTCCTCAAACTCAAGTGGGAGCTAAGGATACCATCTTGAGTTTGGATAACAAAGTCCGGAAACGAGTCGGGTGATGAGCTTTCGTGAAGATATCAGCAGTCTGATCCAGTGTTCCAACAGCAATGAGATGAATAGCATCAATAAGGATACGTTGCCGAACAAAGTGACAATCAATCTCAATATGTTTGGTGCGTTCATGAAAGACATCATTATGTGCAATTTCAATAGCACTGCGGTTGTCACAAAAAACATCAGTAGGGGACGACTAAGGAGCACCCAAATCTTCGAGAAGCCAACGAATCGAGATAACCTCAGCAGTGGTGTCAGCGACGGCACGATACTCAGCTTCTGTGCTTGATCGAGCAGTGAATGTTTGCTTCTTAGCACGCCAAAAAATGAGAGTGTCGCCAAGAAACAAACAGTAACCAGTAGTAGAATGACGATCAGTGGGATCACCAGCCCAATCAGCATCAGAGTATGCCTGAAGGGACAAAGAGGAATGGGCAGAGAAATAAAGGTCATGAAATAGAGTGCCTTTGATGTAGCAAAGAATGCGAAGAACTGCCGCATAGTGAGTAGTACGAGGAGCTGACAAGAACTGGCTAAGTACATGAACTGGATAGGCGATGTCTGGTCGGGTGACAGTCAAGTAGACGAGTCCTCCAACTAGCTGTCGAAAGAGAGTATGATTATCTAAAACAATGCCATCCATAGGAGTAAATCGAACATTAGGCTCAAGAGGAGTAGACTCAGTGCGACTATCTGTAATTCCGGCTCGAGCAAGAAGATCTGAAGCATATTTAGCTTGAGAGAGATAGATACCATCATCAGTGGATATGACTTCTAGACCAAGAAAATAGCTGAGAGAACCAAGATCTTTCATCTCAAAAGTACGCTGAAGGGACGCCTTGAGATCAGAGATACTATCAGCATCATCTCCAGTAATGATCATGTCATCAACATACAGAAGTAGAAGAACAACTCCACGTTCACTTTTATGAATAAAGAGAGCATTCTCATGAGGACTGCAAGTGAAACCAAGACTGCATATGGTAGTGCTGAACTTGTCAAACCATTCACGAGGAGCTTGCTTAAGCCCATAGAGTGCCTTGCGAAGGAGACAAACTTTGCCAGAAGGGCAAGGATAACCTGGAGGGGGTTTCATATAAACCTTCTGTTTCAAATCTCCATTAAGAAATGCATTCTTCACATCCATCTGACTGAGAGACCATTTTTTGACTGCAGCAATGGCAAGAAGAGATCGAACAGATGTGAGACGAGCAACAGGAGCAAAAGTCTCTTCATAGTCAATACCATACTCTTGTGTACAACCCTGAGCAACCAATCGTGCCTTATAACAGTCAATAGAACCATCAGAGCGAGTCTTGATCTTGTATACCCATCTGCTTCCCACAACTTCCTGATTAGAAGGAGAATCAACCAAGTCCCAAGTGTGTGCTTTTTCAAGTGCCTGTATTTCTTCCTGCATTGCTTGTTGCCAATTTGGATTTGTGGAGGCTTCTTTGAAAGACTTAGGTTCATGTTGATGAAGAATAGTAGAGAAACAATGATAATCAATAAGATGAGGAGGTGGATTTCTCACCCTGGAACAACGAGTGGAAGGAGGAGCCATGACGGTAGGAGTAGGAGCATCGTCCAGTCTAGAATCATCGGGAGATGGAGAAGGCGGAAGAATAGGAGGCTGTGGAGGGTGAATCGAGACAGAACCTGTAGAATCATCACTAGGAAAAAGATCAACATTGGGGTTAGAGAAAAAATGTGACTGAGTAGGAGGAATAGACTCAAAGGAGGAGAAACGAGAAAACATATGATGCTCCCAGAAGGCAACATAACGAGATATACGAATACATTTAGAGAGAGGATCCCAACAACGATAACCCTTGTGTTTAGTGCCATAACCAAGGAAACAACACATACGAGCCCGAGGTTCAAGTTTTCTATGTTCATGAGGCTGAAGAAGAACAAAACAGACACAACCAAAAACTCGAAGAGAACTATAATCTGGGGAGGTACGATAAAGACGCTCAAAAGGAGTAGCATTACCAAGAACAGAATAAGGGAGTCTATTGATGACATGAACAGCAGTAAGAACAGCTTCACCCCAAATACGCTCAGGACACGAAGAAGAAAGAAGCATTGCACGAACAGAGATAAGATGTGACGGTGTTTGCGTTCAGCTCGGCCATTTTGTTGAGACATACCAGGGCAAGAAAACTCAGACAAGGTACCCTGCTCTGCAAGAAAGGTTAAGAGTTTGGAATCACGGTATTCCATAGCATTATCACGGCAAAAAATCTTAATGACCTTAGAAAAATGAGTTTTAATCATAGTGGCAAAGTTAATATGAATCTGAGGTAACTCATGACGATTGGCCATCAAATAAACCCAAGTAAAGCGTGAATAATCATCAATAAAGACAACAAAGTATCGAGCTCCTCCCATAGAAACGGTGGGAGCGGGACCCCAAACATCAGAGTAAATTAGATCAAAAGGAGAGCAAGCAAGAGAGGAATTATGGTGAAAAGATAAAGCAGGTTGTTTAGCAGTTTGACAAGAAATGCAATCAAAAGATTCATTAGGAACCTGACCCAAAACACCTTGAGACACAAGAGGACGCAATTTCTTAAGGAGCTGTGGGCAAGACGTTGATGCCATAAGTGAAGGGTAGATGGAGAAGAAGCAGCACAGAGATTTGGTACAGGAGGAATATGAAGACTCTCGACTTCAAACAACCTTCCAACCTTACGTTCAGTCTCGATGACTTGTCCCGTCCGACGATCCTGTACACGACAACCAGAGATAGAAAAAGTGACATTAAAACCCAAATCAACAAGTTGACCAACAGAAATAAGATTAAAGTTTAAGTTGGGAATAAAATAAGTATCAGGAAGATTAAGAGTCGACTGGGAGATAGAACCCTTGTGTGTTGCGTGCAAAAGGGAACCATTAGCAGTATTGACAGAAGGTGCATTTGTAGTGGAAGACAGAGACGAGAAGAGATTACTCAATAGAGACATGTGATTAAAGCATCCCGAGTCAAAATACCATTTAGAATCACCTGAAGGAGTCGAAAGAACAGTAGGGGTATTACCAGAAAGGGAGAGAAGACACCGAAGAAGAGATGCAATATCAGATAAAGAGACAGGAGACGGGTTGAGAGGTGCAGAGGTGGTAGATTCAAGAGTAGCATCAACAGCAGAAGCAGGCTTAGGACGTGGTGGGCGAGTAGGACAAGTAGTAATCAAATGTCCAGAGAGCTTGCAATAATGGCAGAAAAGTTGTGAACAATGGTAGCTAATATGACCTTTCTGGTGGCATGTGCGACATTCAACAGAGAGACAGACGGAGAAGAGGTGCCCAAAACGGTTACAATTTCGACAGAATATATCCTTTCTGTGTGTGGTAGCAAAAACAGCTGACTTTTCCATAATAGCAGATACAAAGATCACGGAGATGAGAGAAAAACTGCAACTTGGGAGCCAAAAACGAGAAAACGGAGGGCAGAATCGGAAAGAGCTCACCAAAAAACCTTAGGGAGGGTCCCACTGTGTGCCACGTCAGCGACAAGTCAGTGCCATGTCACATGACACGTCAGCGCCCACGTCAGTGCAAAGGGACACATGGCACTGCGTGATTGGAGACAGGGAGGCGCTGACTGGGCGCGCGAACACACAGGTTGAAGGGCGGATTGGTTCGGGCACGCAGATCGGGCACGCGGGCGAAGCGGGATCCGTCTGGCTGCTTGTGACACGTGACGCGTCTGGAGTCATTGATCTAGGCGCTGATCCAATGGCGCTGGAGGCGTTTGGAGGGAGCGCTGCTTCAACCGGACAGCCAACTTTGACCGGCGCATCCGGCAGCATACGGCGGTGATTCTGGTGGCGTTGGAAACGTCGCAACAAGGAGAAGGCTAGGGTGGCGGCGGTGACGAACCAAAGCGTCGGGAAGAAGTCGAAAAGTGAGCACAAAGTACTGCTGGAGGAAACAAAATAAAAGGACTAGAAACCAATTGTTTCTGAAAAAAATAACCTAAGCTCTTGATACCATGTTAGAAACAAGAGACCAAACTAAAGAAAGTGTTTTGTGTATTATTCAGTCTGATCAAAAGTACAATGTACAAGGGGTATATATAGGTGCCAGAAGAATCAAAGTAATAAAAGCATAGAATCCTACAATTAATATACAGATATGATATATAAATATAAACGATACTAATTGATCTAAAATGATTCTAATGATTCTCTAATAATTCTCTAACAAAGATAAAATCAAGGTTCGGAAAACCGGACCGGTCATCAAACCGCTCTAGCTACTGGTTCACTGGTCCAACCGGTTTAATCGATGGTTCAACCGAAAAAACTGTTTTAAAATAAAATAATAAATAAATTATAAATAAACATCCTAAAATATAGCTATAGTATAATATAAATATTAAAATAATTTTCAAATTTAAAAAACTATCTTAAATGTCATCAATCAAATTCATATACTCTTATTAATATACAAACTCAAGTTAAATAATATAAAGAAATATCAAATATTAAATGTCAACATAAAGATTTATCAATCAGAGAAGTGGTTAATGGAAATACAAAACAATCAGAGAAGTGGTTAATGGAAATACAAAACAATCAAAATAATGCATGCTTTTTTTCTCAAGGTGTGATAGAATCTTATGGCATGGGAGAGACCTTCACCAATTATCTTACGTTCGTGGGGAGTCAAGATTCTCTGATCAAGTGATCATAGACCTGTGTATAGCATATTCTCAGCAGAAGTTGATCAAAGAAGCTCTAGTGGCCAAAATATTTCAGCAAAACCAGCATTCAACATTCCAAAACCAGCAAAACCAGCAACTATAAATGACCATAAGTCTCTTTACCCAAGTCAAAATAAACAACTATATCTGAACTCAGCAATCAGCCTTCAGCACCAAACATTACAAAACATTAACCAATAATCACACTAAACCTGCAACCAGCAATTACAAAACAGCAACTACAAAACAGCAACAAACATTAACAATGAAAATCAACCATGTTCTTAACCTAAAGCAGGAGCCAAACACAATGGAAATTAACAGCATATTCTTAACCACAACACAAGACCATATCTGCCTCAGGCATTCAGCCATTCAACACAAGGCAATTCTGCCTACAGCCTACAGCATTCAGCCATTCAAGTATTCAAATACAAAGCAGAATTCAGCCATTCAAATACAAGTATTCAAAGGAGAATTCAGCCATTCAAATACAAGTATTCATCAACATTCTAACAAATTAGGCGTTCTGGAATCACTGAATCAGAATTGAGAACCATACATTCTAACAAATTATCAAATACAAAGCATTCAGGCATTCAACAAATTAACAAATACAAAGCAGCAAAACACAAAAACATCAACATTAGGCGTTCTGGAATCATGAATCAGAACCATACATTCTACGAGAGGCCAGCAAAAAAATTAGGAGCCATCAGCAACTAGTAAGCCAGATAACAAACTAACAGAGCCATCAGTAAACTAACAGAGCAATCGAGCCATTGAGCAATTAGAAAACAGTCACACTAAAACAGAGTAACAAACTAACAGAGGGAACGAGCCATCAATAAAGAAGAAGAAGACCAAAAATTGAAAACAGTCACACTAAAAATGGAACAAAAATTGAAGAAGAAGACCGAAGAAGAAGACCAAAGAACAACAATTTCAGAACTTCGAAGTTCAAACCAAGAAGAAGACCGAACAATCAGTGAAAAAAATAGTAAAATACCTAGAAGAACAGAGCTGGCGACGGAGGCATGAACAGAACTGGCGACGGAGGCAGGAACAGAGCTTGCGATGGAGGAGCAAAGTTTGCGACGGAGGAACAGAGCTACGTGACAGAGGCAGGAGGCAAGTCCGGCGACTGTGCTTCCACTGCTGAGAGTCTGAGACGTTAGCTGAGTGAGGGACCGAGTGAGCTTCGAAGCTCCAACCGGCGACAGCGTCAGGAGCAGTTCGGCGGCTGAACGAAAGGGAGGGATTGAGCTCGCCGGTGTTGAGAGGAACCGCCAGCTCGAGGGTGATGGGAGGGACGAGAGAGGGAGTGTGCTGCGCCGTTGGAGAATTAGAGGGAGTTAGGGTTGGTAGGGCTGGGGTGTTCGATTGAATGCTAAACGCCTGCGTTTTGGCGTTTTTGGGCAAAATAAGAAAATCGGCCGGGTTTTGGTTCGGTTCGACCGACCGGTTCAGCGGTTTAAAAACGGTTTTGATTCTGCCAGTTTTTGGTGTTGAACCAAACCGTAAAGGCTATCTGTTCGCGGTTAAATCGGTCGGACTGGCCGGTCCGGTCCGGTTTTCAGATCTTTGGATAAAATATTTAAAAAAATTATTGTTACTATTTTATCCATTAAATTTATTTTGTGAAATGAATTGTTTAAAGGAAGATGATTTCTTCAAAAGTTGAATATCAAATTGTAGTATTGTCTTTATATATTGTTTGAAGCTGGTTCATATAAGAAACTTTTTGAAATATTGAACAGTACTCGATCTACAGTTATACAAAAAAAACTTTAGATGTAAATATGGAATAAGATAAAGAGCACTTCTCTTTTGAATTTTCTTTTAAAAATTAAAAATTAGTACTCAAAGATAAAATAAACCGTGAATATAAAATACTAACCACTTATATTATCATAATGTCTATTATTTAGACCAGTTCCATTATCGTGTGTTTTTATCCCTGTGTTTTTCAAAAGGCAAAATATAGATACCTGTGTTGGCATTGGAGTTGTATCAACTCCCTTGTCAAATTATCTTTGCACGTCTTCTTGCGAGATGATGTTGCATTTGTTCTTCGGTGACAACATAATTATTGATATGTTGAATTCTCCTTTTCTTAATAAATGCAGAACCAAAAGATAGCAAAACGTACAAAAGAAGATCAACGATAGTGATAAATATTTGTAAGTGGAGCAGTTATTTAATTTCCTCACGATTGCGGTAGTTATTTGACTCTTTGTGGGTTAATGATTTTTTTTAATTAAAAATAAAAATGTATTTTTACTATTTTGTCCACAAATTTAGTTTGTAAAATGAATTTGGACAAATGATGTCTACCAAAATTAGACACTAAGGTAGCGTTTGGTGGAGAGACAGAAACAGAAAGACTGAGACTGAGAGACAGAGATTGAAATAAATCTCAATATTCTGTTTGGTGCAAAATGGGAGACGAAAATTAAAACAAGAATGAAACTCTAATTTAATTTGCACAAAGGGTAAAATTGGAATTAATTAATTGAAATGAGGGTATTTTAGGTATAAAATGTTATTAAAGTTTTAGTCTTCATCTCTAAAAATTTTAGTCTCCTGTGTCCCCACTTTTTGGAAGTACTGAAATACTGAAATTTTGGAGAGAGAGACAGAAATTTTAGTACGAATCTCTAAACCAACAAACATAATACTAAGTCTTCGTCTCCCAATTTCTGTCTCAGTACCTCAAAACAAACGCTACCTAAATTCTGGTATTGACTTTATATATTGATATAGATATATTGGTATAGATATAAGAAACAAAAGTATTATCTATATATTAAAAATTAATTATTAAATCAGTTATGGTATATTTGTGTATATTTATATTTTCAGTACAACTAAATATTTTTTAAATATTATTCTTTTATTCAGTTTAAAAAATAAATAAATAAATAACTTTTCTAATTTTTTGAACAATTAATATGTAAAAATAGATATTTAAATTAATTAAATAATAATTATTTTTTAAAAAAATTTATTAAAGACTAAATTTTAAAAAACAAGTAGTATTTTTTTATATTTTTATTTATATATATTTTTAATTAAATAATATCTATTAGAATAATCAAATTTGACATAGTAGAATAATCAAATATACAATTGACTAATAATTAAATTTATATTAAATACACCATGTAGTGGCTGATTTTTAATATAGTAAAAACAAATGAATGAATATTAGACACGATTAGGTTGTGGACATTTTTTTCAGGGGATGATTAATCTGAAATTCCGTCCACGTATGTTGGGCGTAGCTTAAATATCTTCTCCCTCTAATCTGGTGCAAACAACCTTATGATGCTTGCTTGCCATTAAATTCAATTTTGCTTCAGCTCCCGCTCCAAGACGTAAAATAACCACGTGTCGAAAGGAGTGTGAAGGGAAGAAAATCAAAATTTGGATGCAGTATACTGTATACGTTGACAAATGACAACTTATTTTTTAATGTATTGACTCTAAAGGGGTGTAATGCCAGACATGATTGAATATATCTGTTGTATACGGTCGTGAAAAAAAAAATATAATACAACATTACTATTTTACTTTTTAAAAATTTAAAAAGTAATAAATGACAAAATAATATGTTTTATATTTTTTAAAAATTAAAAGTAGTAAAATACAAAATGTCATTGTTGTTTTATAATTTTTTAAATTTAAAAAATATAATAAATGAATATCGAATTGTGTTTATATCAAATTTTTCCCGTAGGTGTCAAAATAAAAAAAAAATTACTAATATTTTTGAAAAATACCTAAATTATTTCAATGTTTAAAAAATTTAACGAAATCAATATTTTGACGTTGACGAATTAACCATTTATTAATTATTAAACTGTTTATGCCAAATTGAAAGATTATTAGCTTACTATTTATTTCCTTCAAGGATCCATGCACAAATTTGCCTGCATTTAGATACACTATTATGAGCCAAGAGAGATTGGTTCGGAAAAGCTTATTATGAATGAGAAGAAACATCGATAAAAAATTAAAAACAATCAAACACGAGAAGATGGATCGCATGATGATGATGATTGAGGAGTGTTGGATAAAGTGAAAGAAAGTCACAGAATGCGTGCGTATGAAGAAGAAGGGAGATAGATGCTCGTTTTCTCATGCTTCGGTCGGAAGACGAACGCAATAATGTGTACTTCTCAGCCTCAAACTTTTTCTCTTCCCTCTCCGATCCCGAATTGGCCTCACGGTAACATCCTTCTCTTCACGTTTTTCATTGTATGCGCCTTCCAATGAAATTACTTTCTTCTTTTACCCTTCCTTGATTTAGAAATCAAATTCCTCACTTCTATTCGGTGTTGTGTACTAGATTATTATGATTAACAATGCATTATATAAATCAATAGCATATAGAAGTAGCAAGGACCTTTTTTTTGAAAGGAAAAATTAACTTAGGTCTCTAAAATCTATGGTTACAGGAGGAAGTTTTGCTTCTGGATTTGCAAATCTTGGTGAAATAGAAGCTTTCAAGGTCTCTAATTTTGAGTTCATTTGGAGCAGCAATGCTATGCAGGACAAAAAGAATGCTGTTGTGTTCTATAAGCCTGTCGAAATACCTCAGGGTTTCCACATCCTTGGCCATTATTGTCAACCTAGCAACAAGCCTTTAAGGGGTTTTGTGCTTGTTGCTAAGGAAGTTGAAACTAATCATTGCGATGATCACGACAAGCTACCTCCCCTGAGGAATCCCCTGAATTTTGAGTTAGTTTGGAGTTCGAATGCAGGAAATCGTGAAACTCTGAGTGGTTGTGGTTACTTTTGGATACCTGAGCCTCCAGAAGGTTACAAGGCAGTTGGATACTTGGTTACTGACAATCCTAATAAGCCTCAGTTGGATGAAATCTGCTGTGTTCGTTCTGACCTCACTGATAAATGCGAGCCTTACCGCCTATTACTCGCTGTAAATTCTAAAATTCCAGAGCTTTCATTTCAGGCTTGGAACTTGAGACCTTGTGATCGCAGCGTTCAAGGGCAAGGAGTTCCAGTTGGGTCCTTTTTCTGTAGTAACGGATGCTGGAACATCGGTGAAGAGCTTCCAATTGCATGCTTGAGGAACCTAAATCCTGTTCAACAAACAATGCCAAACCTGGAACAGATACATGCACTTATCCAGCATTATGGTCCTACCATTTTCTTTCATCCGGAAGAAGTTTACTTGCCGTCTTCTGTGGTCTGGTATTTCAACAATGGAGCTTGCTTGTACAGAAAGGGTGTAACTACAGGCGAGGCAATTGATGAAACCGGCTCAAATCTACCTCGTGGAGGAACGAATGACAAGGAGTTTTGGATAGACTTGCCAAGTGATGATAGAAAGGACTTTCTCAAACGCGGGGACTTGCAAAGTGCAAGGCTTTATGTTCATGTGAAGCCGGCACTTGGTGGAACTTTCACAGACATTGCAATGTGGATTTTCTGTCCATTCAATGGACCAGCCACTCTTAAAATTGGAATGAAAAACATACCTTTAAGCAAGATTGGAGAGCATGTTGGTGATTGGGAGCATTTCACACTTAGAGTATGCAATTTCAATGGAGAATTATATAGTATATACTACTCACAGCATAGTGGGGGAGAATGGGTTGATGCATATGATTTAGAATACATTGATGGAAACAAAGCTATTGTTTACTCTTCAAAAAATGGGCATGCTAGTTACCCTCATCCTGGAACCTTTATCCAAGGTTCTTCAAAACTTGGAGTTGGGATCAGAAACGATGCGTGTCGAAGCAACTTTTATGTGAATTCAAGTGTTCACTATGAGATTGTTGCAGCTGAATATCTTGGAGATGCTGTCAAGGAGCCTCTGTGGTTGCAGTATATGAGAGAGTGGGGGCCAAAAATCGTTTATGATTCGAGAACTGAGATTGATAGGATAATCGATGCGCTTCCGCGAATGCTTCGGTTCTCAGTGAAGAACTTCTTTAACAAGCTTCCAGTGGAGCTGTATGGTGAGGAAGGTCCTACAGGGCCAAAAGAGAAAAACAATTGGACAGGAGATGAAAGATGGTGATTTTTTTTTCTTCTTCTATTTTTCTGTTTATGTAACATTTGATTGGTTTGTTAACACTGCAAATTCTAGGCTGGTAACATTGTAGTTTATGTATACATTCAAATTATACACACGTACACAGTGAGGGAAGAAGGGGGGCAAAATTATGTTGTAGTAGTTTTTTGGGTGGTGCTTCCCTTGTTGGGTGTTCTGACTTGGGACAGTCATTGATTTGTACATTACGGATATAAAGCAAAATTTATAAAGATTCAATCATTGACAATAATATAAGAATTCTTTCTCTTTCTGGCTTTGAAATTTGTTTTCCTAGTTTCGAGTGGTTGAATGGAATCAGGTAAAAGAATCACAAAAAGACTATTCTATGTGCGAAAGCTTAAATAAGTTTTCGAATCTCGATCAGAAACAACTGATGAAGGTACCCCGTGCAGTCATACTATCTCTTAAATGTATATCCGTGCAAACCTTTCCAATGTATAAACAACTTGAATTAGAAGAAAATGCGCAACTCAGTGAACATTGCCGTTGACACCACTGGAAACAATGAAGTGAAGGGATGATAACTTACGATTCCACGCAGGGTGTACTACAGAGGTGATTTGTTCATGTATTGGAACAATCAAGCATTTTTAGTTTGATCTAAGTCTTCGAAAAACATAATTTTAGTTTGAAGTCATCAAGTTTAACATCAAAACAAATTTTTTATGAAAATAGCACCAATTTCTATTATTCTTAACATTTAATTTCATTCAAACTTTCATAAATTTGAGATGTTTGCGATACTAATGTGGACTATTAGCGACTTTTCAGGATTGAAAAATTTATGTGAGTGAATTACACACATTGGATTAACATGTCCTACATGTAACTTGGATGCTATTATGCTAAGGCTCAGCGGCTCACATTCAGTCAAAAATGGGGTTTATTTTTCGACAAATTTTCTCTCAGTAACTAGTGTCAAATTTTTTGACAATTTTCTATCGGTAATTAGAACCTATTAAAATTTAAAATTTATATTAAAAATAAGTTTAATTGTACATGTATTTATATACAAATATATAATAATTAATATTTTACATGCACATGATAAATATTCTCTTTATTTTCTATTCCTAAAATTTTGGTAAAAACACATAAACAAATCAAATGGGAATTAATACTACGCAAATGTCCTAAAATAAAATGACTTACATGTATGTCTGATTTTATTTCTATGTAAATCGAATCAACTAAATTCGATTTACGTTTTTTCAATGTAAATCGAATCTAATTGGATTCGATTTACTACTTCTGCAGTATATACATATAAATCGAATTTAGTTGATTTAATTTAATACTGATATAGATTATTATTGAAAGTTAATTGTTTATTATTTTATTTATTCTATATTAACTTTAAACATAAATGTCAATAAGAAAATATCTACATTTGGATTCAAATAAAATATCGAAAAAATCAAAATGAATAATAATTGAAATCCAACTTTTGTGTTTTAGTTCAAATTTCAGAAAATCTATATTTTTATAAATTTATGAATGTGTAAAACAGAACATTAAATTTCTAAAAATTTATTAAAAATTATCATTTGACTCATTAGCATCTAAAAAATCATTACTGAAACTTTTGATGTTAAAAAATTAATATAAAATATAGTCCTCTAAAATAGCATAGGAGTTAAAACTTGATCTTAGAATTAGAAGTAATATATAATGACCAACTATATTTATACAATATGTAATTTAAGAAATAATTAAAATACTATATCAATTAAATTATCATTTAATTTATAAAATTAAGTATAAAACTTATGTTTTGATGATTTTATACTCTGAAAAGTCCAAGTTTAAGTTAGAATTAATATTATCAAAGTAATAAGTTTTATACTTAATTTCACACATTAAATGATAATTTAATTGATATAGTATTTTCATTAATATTATCTAAAATGCAGGAATGTAAATTGGATAATGAAAATAAAGAATACTTAGAAAATAAATTTACTTGAAAAGTAAAGTTTACATAAAGATAAATTGAAAGAATGAAAAGATGGAAAGAATCCTACAGAAAAGTTATTCGATTGCAGACTCATGAATTTCCTGTGATGTGAGTATGCTTGAGTGTTTTTCTGAGTTAAAGTTTCAACCCTTATTTCCTAATACTTCCTAGTATTTATAATCTACATTCGGTAAATGTCAATTAATTACAATTAATTACAATATCACAACCTTGAATGCATTCTCCTTGGTAACCGTTTCTGCCTAATCCTTTCCCATGATTTCCTCGCGTGATAGAAGTCCCTAACTTCTCCGCTACCATAATTACTCGAATCACTTATTCGAATAACTTATCTCGAATATCTGATTTCGAGTATCTTGTTCGATTGGACTTGCTCGATTTATCGAAAAGACCCTGCAATCAAATCCGTGTCGAGAACCTCCATCCAATGCTGGCGCGTGTGCCTTTTCAAAAACTGCTGGTATCTTCGACTGCTTTATCACTTCGAACCATTTACCTTCATCGAGAATATTTTTCCGATCAACAAATAAATGACAAAATAACATGTTTTATATTTTTTAAAAATTAAAAGTAGTAAAATACAAAATGTCATTGTTGTTTTATAATTTTTTAAATTTAAAAAATATAATAAATGAATGTCGAATTGTGTTTATATCAAATTTTTCCCGTAGGTGTAAAAAAAAAAAAAGCTAATATTTTTGAAAAATACCTAAATTATTTCGATGTTTAAAAAATTTGATTTCCTAGTTTCGGGTGGTTGAATGGTTGCAGTATATGAGAGAGTGGGGGCCAAAAATCGTTTATGATTCGAGAACTGAGATTGATAGGATAATCGATGCGCTTCCGCGAATGCTATGCTTCGGTTCTCAGTGAAGAACTTCTTTAACAAGCTTCCAGTGGAGCTGTATGGTGAGGAAGGTCCTACAGGGCCAAAAGAGAAAAACAATTGGACAGGAGATGAAAGATGCTGATTTTTTTTTGTTTTCTTCTTCTATTTTTCTGCTTATGTAACATTTGATTGGTTTGTTAACCCAGCAAATTCTAGGCTGGTAACATTGTAGTTTGTGTATACATTCAAATTATACACACGCACATAGTGAGGGAAGAAAAGAGGAGGGGGCAAAATTATGTTGTAGTTTTTTGAGCGGTGCTTCCCTTGTTGGGTGTTCTGACTTGGGAGTTGGGACAGTCGTTGATTTGTACTTTACGGATGTAAAGCAAAATTTCTTAGGATTCAATCATTGATAATAATATAAGAATTCTTTCTCTTTCTGCCTTTGAAATTTGTTTTCCTAGTTTCGGGTGGTTGAATGGTATCAGGTCACAGAATCACAAAAAGACTATTCTCTCTGCAAAAGCTTAAATAAGTTTCTCCTAGGGAGAAAAATACTTTTGGTTTCGGAAATTTTTCTTTTATTATTTCTTTTCTCGTATTAAGACTTGGTTTGGTAGAGGTATTTGTGTTTTTAAAAAGCACAAGTATTCGATTTACGTTTGGTAAATAAAAAAGTTTATGTACTTATACTTACACCTTTTAAAAATTAGGGATATTTTTGAAAATATTTAAAGAGAAACTTTTAAAGTTAATTTGTACTTATCAAAATTAAAAAATCTAATATAACATCATACATTAATTAATATCTAAATTTAATTCTTACATTAATGTTTATTATAGTATTTTAAATTTTAAAAGTTATTTTACCAAACGCATTTATTATTATTTGTGTTTATTAAAAGTTATTTTAAATTTAAATTACCAAACACAGATGCTACAATTTTTAAAAGGCTAATTTTTAAAAACTAGTTTTTATAAGTTATTTTTAAAAAGTAAAAATTTTACTAAAATAAGTTACTTTTAAAAAGTAAAAATTTTACCAAACTAAGTTTAAGGACAGTTTGGGTAAACTTTTTAAATAAGCTCTTTTGAAAAAAGAGTTTAAAGTATAAGGACTTTTATTAATAGTAGCTTATAAATAAGTTATTTTGTATTTGAAAAGTTATTATAGAAGTACTTATTTTAAAGTTGTGTATTAAATAAGAATGATAAAATAGCTTTTTGAAAAAGAGAGAAGTCAAATTTTTTAACTTTTTCAAAAACTCTTAAATAACTTTTTGGGAAGTTAAAAGCATATATATAAAAAATTGTACTAAACACTATTAATATAACTTTTTATAAGTCAAAAGTCGAAAAAATGTAACTTTCGAACTTTTCCAAACGGACCCTAAGTAGTGACATAACGATTAACACGATTAAGGCTTAGTTTGATAAACATTTTACTTTTTGAAAATGGCTTATGAAAGCTATAGCAGCAGTAAAAGAAGCCACTTTTATTGGATGAACTTTCAACCTTTTTGGACCTGATTTTCTATCTTAGACAACTTTTGATAAGTATAAGTACCATAGTTATGTCGGGTAAAACAACTTTTAAAATTAAAAAAGACCATAATAAATATGAAAGTTAAATTTAAAAATTATTTAATGTATAAAATTATATTAGATTTTTTAATTTTGATAAACACAAATTTTAAAAATTTCACATTAAATTTTAAAAATATTTTTATCTTTTAAAAATAACCAGTACAAATATATAATTTTTTTAATTTACTAAATAAAGATGAAGAGCTTGTCTTTTAAAAAATACAAATGCCTATTTAAAATTTTTTATCAAACCAAGCCTTAGATGCTGATGTAACATAACAATTAGAAGGAGCAATTTTTGTCTAGAATCTCCAGGTTGGGTGGAGCAATTTGCTGTACGTAGTTTGGATGCAAGGAAAAGACAAGGCGAAGAACATTATAGGATACAGTTGGTGTATGAAGAAATTCCTTAATCCTGACTGATTTGATAATTCAGTGTGATGAGTTTGAAAAATTTCAAATTAAAATTAATGATGATCAAACATTATTAACATAATTAATTGTAAAATTATTAATTTAATTTTTAATTCACACTTATTAATTAATAATTTTATTGTGCAAATTCTACTGTTGGACTGAAAAATTGACTAACCTAACATGAAGCCAAACATTTAGTTTTGCCCAAAATTTACAATATAATGTGTGGATGAATCATTATTTTGTTTATTGGGTCATATTCATTTAAACAAACCCAAGAATTATTATTTGCTACAAGACGAAAAAAATTGGTCGGAAAGTAAAGAAAAAGAAATGGGGGCATAATACTTTCTTTACTCTTTTAACTTAATGAAAGCCATTTTCTTTAATAATAATGCTGCATACTCCAACAGATTTCACACCCTTTGCTTGATGAAATTCAAATTTTTATTAAGAATAGTTAAATGCAGACATTAGAACCATGAGAGAGAAATTAGTAATTGATTTGATTGTGATCATCAATGCTACACGCTATCTAAAGCAAAAAGGGAAGAAAATGAATTTAGTTTAATTCATTTGTTCAAATCCATTGAATGCTTTTCTTCTTTCTCTTTCTTCTCTCTCTACTCTTTCTTCTCACTCTCGGTCATTTCACAGAGAAAGCATGGAAGCTATGGCAAGCTACCGAAGAGAAGAAGAAGCAAGTAACAAGACCATTGTAATGATGTCAAGAAAAAGAAAACAAAAAGTATGTTGTGGCTGAAATCTTCACCACAAATGGTAAGATTTGGTGAAGAGATCTCAGCTTCTCCATACTAAAAATGGAAGAAGATCCTTAAGGGATGACTTGTCTCAGCTTTTGATCAACCACCACAGGAGGTAGCTACTGTAGTTACGTGGAGAAGATGCAGAAGTTAGAGCAGAAGAAGCTGTCATCATCAAGAACTCATCAAGGGCTAGAGATCCTTCTTGGAGTGCAAGTCAAGATGGATGGGTCAGATTGATAAAGTTTGGTGTAAAAGGAAGACACAGAGGTAATTGCATGTTGGATTTTACATTCAGTTTCCTCTCCTCTCTCTCTAGCCGAACCGGTTTGCATGAAGAAGAAGAAGTTGGCTCAGTTCAAGAACTTCAATCTTGGAGGCTTCCCCTTCTATAAATAAGGGAGAACAGCCACGGCTTGAAGTAAGGAGTAAGAGTGTAAGACACAGAGTTCTCATAACTACCTAAACTAACAGAAGTTCTTTTCCTTCAATGTTTTCTGTTTTGTAATTTTCTGTTTAAATTTGTCTGTCTTGAGTCTCATGAAAAAAAGCAAACAGTGAGGTTTGTATGAAAAAGCCATAGAGCGAAAAAAGACAGAGAGTGCAAAATTAAAAGAAAAAGTCATAGATGTCTTTAGAGGTCCTTTGTACATCTGTGTTGTATTTCATAATTCTGTGGGAATTTCCTTACAAGTTGGGTTAGCACTTAGCAGTTGAAAGCTTGGCTGTGACCAAGTCAAGTTCAGGATTAGGGTTTAGATTCTGGACTTGTCCCGGATAGGAAGGGTAGTTCCTAAGGAGAATTGGTGTATGTAATCATGAAGATTATAGTGAAATTCCATCATTGTTGTGATGGAGACTGAATGTAGGCTGCATTGCACTGGATAGCTGAACTAGGATATATCGTGGTGTGATTCTCTCTCTTTCTTCTACTCCATTTCTGTTTCTGCTGCATAGGAGATAAAATAAAAAAATATCTCATGCCGGGTGACGAGATAAAAAGAAAAGTCTCGTGGTTGGGTACGAGACAAAAATCAAAAAGTCTCCAGAAGTTGTTTTAAAGACCAGCAAGTTTTAATAAGCAAAAAAGGGGGCTAAGATTCAACCCCCCTTCTCTTAGCCACTGAAAAACCATCACGGTGTATAGTGCTATGAAGCACAGACATTTCGTTGAATTTTTGTGTCCGCGCACATTTCGGATACGACACTTACTGACACTCATCCAACACGCATGTCTGCTGTATTCAACCGTGTTTTAATAAAAAATAAAAATTTTTTCTCCGAATACGTTTGGACACACCTAAATACTATCACGTGTCAACGTGTCCAGTCTTATTCTTAACATATATTCTTAAAATAAATTTAGATATAGTATATATTATTATTTATTAAAACAAAAAATATTTTAAATACTTGATATAATTAAAATAAGACGTTAAAAATAATTAAAAATTTTAATTTATATTTTAATATTAATAAAATATCAAAATATCATTACAATTTATCTAAAAAATACTTTATATTTTATATGTATGCGGGTCCCCGTATCATATAAGATTTTAAAATTCGCATATCGACATATCCTATCTCCTATCATGTTCCGTATCCGTATTAAGTGTCCGTGCATCATAGATACAGTGCCTTAAAGACACTTTATTTTTTCAAGTGTTTTTTCCAGGATCCATTTCCTTACTAGTATAGTCATCATTTATGCCTTGCAATAAGTGCACCTCAATTTAAAACTTGACTAGACAACATTATGGTGGACGAAATTTTTAAGTATTACGTATGTGAGTGTAATGTGGGTAAATTTATAATGCTTAAGAGGGATATCTATTATCTAATCCATCTAACACAAAAAACAAAAAAATCACAGCACAAACTATTAATTATTAAATTTGAAAGTCCATTGTGTTTGGTGGGGAAATCTAAAAGTTGGAACTTGGAGGACCAACTCAAAATATTCTATTTGTGGTTGTCATTCTTTATATAACTTTTATAATTTACGTTAAGGTCCCAAAAGAATGACAAATTAAAATTGTGGCATTGAGATCCCATTCTCTTATAATTTTCAAATACTACTTAGTGGAATTGGACTATTAGATACGAAAATTTCATATTTAATATTAATGGTTAGAGTGGCTGACTATGTCATTGGAATTAATTTCTTGTTTTTCTTTTCTTATTCCTTTTTCTTTTACTTTTTCTATTGTACCCCCACAAAACAAAAACCATGTGTGTTTTTTCATCGCAATTGCACGTTTGCGTGCTCTCCACTGAGGAAAAGAGGAGAAGCTGGTGCAGAAGAATGAGGTGTAAGAGGTGGCAGTAGTGACGAAGTGGAAAGGAAATTCTGAGGATGAATGCCTGGAGGATGGAGAGGATAGCGACCATGGAACTACGGAGGTGGGTAGCGTGCACTCTAAAATTGATGAATGATAGGATAGTTTAGAAAATTCAAAAATTTGGGAACTTTTTTAATAAATTAAATTTTAATATTACAAATTTACCTTTATATTTTTCATAATTTTTAAAAATATCTTGGAGCTTAGAAGGATTAAAGGTCCTTAATATATTTTCCGCACCTACGAAACCACCTATTAGAAAACATATCTATCAAAACTCACATCAATAATACATTGTTTAAGTAAATTGCCAGTCCCATAAACTATTATCGATTGAAGTCTACACCTATGGTGCATACCATAGATTTTAACTAAGAAACCAAAATAGTATATGCTACTTTAAATGGAGTTTGAAATTCACATGGTAACCACAACTTATCTAATCAAAATCAATAACATTCTTGTCCAATATCTACTTTTTTGAAACAGTTTTTACATGCCTTGTACTCTTGTAGTACCAATAATTGCTCCCTGCATCTAGCGCAACAACGATAATCACAAACCAAAATGCTTCAACCTGATATTAAAAATAAAAATATAATTAAAAAAAGTAACGGAACTAATGCATGAACAGCAACACTGTGTAACAATTACAAAAAAACAGTGAAATGTATTTTTCATGAATCAAATAGTAGAAAAATATTTTTATAAGTTGTCTATAATGAATGAGAATTTAGAAAACGAAATTTGAGCACCAAAATCCTTCTATATCCTTCCCCATTATATATGTAACACAAGCATGTCTATTAATTCATCTTTCTAGAATTCTAGTCATAAAATATGTGTGATATTTACAAGTGTGGGATTAGATAAGATCGTGAGTTTTTTTATTTTATATGTTATATACGATGAAAAATATTTTAGAAAAAGAAATCGGTACACAAAAACTCTCAGAACTCACATATCTCCATTAGTGCCTATTAATTCAACTGTTCATTTATTAAATATGTATACATTAATACCTGTGAGTTTAGTTAAGATGATAGTAGATACTTTTCATGGTAAGCTAAAGTTGTTAGGTTTTATCTTTTGGAGTCTAAAGTTCTTAGGTTTCAATCTTAACAATAGCTAGAAAATTTATTTTCTTTTTTATAAATATACATGACAGAGAGTATTTTAGGAATATAAATTCAAAAATGCTATGTGCACCAAATCCTTCCTCAATTCACATTATACATAGTAGAAGTAGACAATAAGCAAATGTATAATGATGATAGATAAAAGATAATTAAAAATAAATATGTAAAACTACAAATTAAGAGTAATCCAAAAAAAAATATATTACAAAAAAACATTTAAAATACTTGTCCCAAAAAAAACACACATATATATAACATAGAAAAATGAATGGGAGATATTTCAAAACAAAAACCTAAATAAATGAAAATAAAAATATAATAGAGCATACACGTATATGACATAATTTTGGGCGACTTAGAGCAAAAGGAAAATTTCTTATATAGCTATTAGACACTAACTTATTTTCAAAACATTTTAAGTATGTTGTTAGTCACTTATAACATTTATCATTAATATTTACGAGTTTTGATCCAAAATAAATGTGTAATATAGATTATAACATCTAGTCACACAAAAAAATGATTATAACATCTTGATTTTAGATAAATCACAAATTATGCAAAAATTTTGGGTGGTTGCATCGGAGTCTAACCTTTTCTTTCTTTGACAAGCATCTCTGCTTCAGCAAGTTCATTAAGTACAGGGCAACTGTTATTCATCACAGCATCTGATAATCCTACGAGTCTTTCATTGATTTTAGGCCAATAAAGAGAGTTACTTGCTGCAGCATATTCTCCACCCAACAAGGCTGTAGTTACACCATATAAAACATGAACAATCAGCAGTTATAATGACAATTAATCAGATGCAACTTTTACAAAGGGTAAAAGGCGAATTCAATTGACAGATTGATAAAACAAGAGTCTTCAAGAATTGATTGTAGCTACAATTTTTTCTTTGACAAATTATTTCAAGATTAAAACTACCCAATTGCAAAATCATCAAACAATCGAGTGGAGGAAGGTAGGTCACGTCTGTAACCCTTACTACATGCAGTTTCAAGTATGGTTTGCTCAAAAGCATACTGTTTTTTTTTTTTTTTTGTATAAATTATACGCCTATGCTCCATTCTATAAAGATGAAGCAAGAATCAAAGGTTAAGTAATAAAAGATAACATAACTGATATGGAGAAGGGTGTGCTACAGAGAAATCAGGTTTTTTATTCAAAGCACATACAAATAACTTTGAATTTATCTAAGGTCTGCTCCCTTTAGTGTCAAAATCTTTTAACATCAGTACTAACAATGAAGACAAGTATAAATTTAAAAGAAAATCATGCTGTTCATGATGATAAATATGTAGTTACTACCTGGCATTTATCTGTCCTATATCAGATGTTGCGCTGACAATCCTCCTGGTCAATCTCAACTTTAGGGATTGACTGTATCTTGTTCCAATCTTCACTCCCACGGTCCATACATCGAGCTTTTAAATTGATATAATTTCTGATGATTAAACATTTCACCGAGCTTGGTAGTTGTCCCCTTGGTAAGCATTTAAGCTTGGGACATTCAGAAAATTCTATTTTCTCAAGTTTAGCCATGTCACCCGCCTTCAAAGCCCTCCATTCTCTTAAGTCTTGCATATTACACAATGTAAGAGCTCGCAAAGACTGATAACCAGGTAAGACTCTGTCACGTCAACGTACTCCAATTTACTGATCTTTTCAATGTGAAGATCTTTCAGCATTAGAAGATCGCCAAGAAACGGGAAAGCTACACAAATGCAATTCTACACAAAGTATGTTTGTTTCAGAGATGGTTGCCACAATTCCTATGTACCATGTGCACACTTTATCTGATCAAGACTGTTGGAGAATAATAGAGAAAAGAGCATTCTCAAGCCTTATTCCGGATGATTTCAAACGCTCGGTGTTGGAGGAAATTGGATTCAAAATTGCACAAAAATGCAACAAATTACCATTAATAGCAAAGATTTTTGGAAATGTTTTGTGATTTAATCACGATGAAAAGAAGTGGAAAACCATATTGAAAAGCAAACTATGAAAACTTCCAGCATCTCGAAATATACTTTCAGCATTGAAATCGAGTTATGACCAGTTGCCTTCTGTTTGCAAAGATATTTTGATTATTGTTCTATTGTTCCTCCAAATTATAAATTCAGCAGAGATGAGTTGGTCAAGTTGTGGGTATCTGAAGGCTTCATTCAACAAAGCGGAGTAAAAACGACACAAGAAATTGGTGGAGAATATTTTGATATCCTGGTTTCAGAGGTCATTTTTTCAACTCTCACCAATGGATCACGGTAACCATCAAGTATTTAGAATGCATAACCTCATTCATGAATTTGCTGAATTTGTTTCTGATAGGCTGTGCATTAGAGTGGAAGATGGCATGTCATCGCCAATTTCCAATCTTAAATATGTCAGACATGCATCTTTAATCTGTGACGACGTTCAAATAGAACACTTGAGCATTTTTAGTAAATGTGATCGAATGAGGACTCTTATTTTGTTTTCTAGGGGTGGTGATATCCCTGTCAAGATGATTCCTTTGGCGAAATCAATTTCAGTTATTTGATGGTTCTAAATTTGAGTTTTTTCGATATCAGAGAGTTACCTGAAACTATTGGTACAGCAAAACACATGCGCCATCTTGATGTGTCCATCACTCCTATTAAGGAGCTACCTGAATCAATTACAAATCTGAATGGGATGAAAACGCTTAAACTCAACAACTGCATTCACCTACTCGAATGGCCCAAGAACATGAAGAATCTTGTTCCAATCTTCACTCCCAAGAACATGAAGAATCTTGTCCCAAGAACATGAAGATTAGAACAAGATTCTTCGTATTCTTGGGCCATTTGAGTAGGTGGATGCAGTTGTTGAGCTTAAGCGTTTTCATCCCATTCAGATTTATAATTGATTCAGGTAGCTCTTTAATAGGAGTGCTAGACACATCAAGATGGCGCATGTGTTTTGCTGTACCAATAGCTTCAGGTAACTCTCTGATATCGAAAAAACTCAAGTTTAGAACCCTCAAATAACTGAAATTGATTTCGCCAAAGGAATCATCTTGACAGGGATATCACCACTCTTAGAAAACAAAATAAGAGTCCTCATTCGATCACATTTACTAAAAATGCTCAAGTGTTCTATTTGAACGTTCGTCACAGATTAAAGATGTATGTCTGACATTTTAAGATTGGAAATTGGCGATGACATGCCATCTTCCACTCTAATGCACAGCCCATCAGAAACCAATTCAACAAATTCATGAATGAGATTATGCATTCTAAATACTTGATGGTTACCGTGATCCATTGGTGAGAGTTGAAAAAATGACCTCTGAACCAGGATATCAAAATATTCTCCACCAATTTCTTGTGTCGTTTTTACTCCGCTTTGTTGAATGAAGCCTTCAGATACCCACAACTTGACCAACTCATCTCTGCTGAATTTATAATTTGGAGGAACAATAGAACAATAATCAAAATATCTTTGCAAACAAGAAAGCAATTGATCATAACTCGATTTCAATGCTGAAAATATATTTCGAGATGCTGGAAGTTCCCATAGTTTGCTTTTCAATATAGCTTCCCACTTCTTTTCATCGTGATTAAATCGCAAAACATTTCCAAACATCTTTGCTATCAATGGTAATTTATTGCATTTTTGTACAATTTTAAATCAAATTTCCTCCAACACCGAACATTTGAAATCATCCAGAATAAAGCTTGAGAATGCTCTTTTCTCTATTATTCTCCAACAGTCTTGATCAGATAAAGTGTGCACATGACACATCGAAATTGTGGCAACCATCTCTGAAACAAACATACTTGATGTAGTCACCAATATTTTGCTCCCTTAGCAGCAACATTGAATGGCAAGCAAAGAATCTCCCAATCATTTGCATCTTCATTGCAAATGCCAACTACATCTTCATTGCAAATGCCAACTAGTACAATTAAAACTTTCTTTTTCCGGAGTACCTTTTTAAGTGTAACTTGAATTTGATCCATATCAGACTACTCAAAGTTTTTCTCGCAAACAGCTTCAACCATCGACCTTGTAATTCTTTTTGCATCTTCATCACCAGAAATTAATTCAAAATTGTCCGCCACATCATCATTGTTGTAGACAAACTGGGCTAGTGTAGTTTTTCCTACTCCCATCATTCCCACTAATGCAATGACTGCAAAATTTTCATTCATCATGTCATTAGCTAACAACAATGATAGAATTTTTTCCATGTCATTTTCCCTTCCAATTACACAGGATGCATCTACCAGGAACTGGATTGCAGCTTGCTTATAGAGTGAAACTGGTTGATTTTGTACAACTCATTCATAAAATTGGCCGCCTTCCTCTCAATATCCTCCAGTTGCTGTCTCATATCAACAATGGAGGATGGAATATTAAGCTTAAGCCCAGCTAAGACAGAGTTTCTCAACCGGTTGCCATCACCCATGAGATAGCTGAGGTCATCGGGAGTAAATTTTGAGATTTCCAAGGCAATCTCATCTATTAAGTCCTCAGCATCAAGTAACACACACCAAGTGTCATGAAGCCATAGTTGCTGCATCTTGTAATCGAGAGGGTAGTGCTGCATTGCTTTCACACTATCAAAAAGAACCTGAACTTTCAGCAGGGTCCTTTCCAGCTTCTTCAGCTCTTCGTCAGCACCAAGTATAACAAATAGCTCCTTCTTAACAAGCTGCAAGCTGGCCGAGACAAAGCCGAGCTCGAAGATCATATCCATGATCAGAGCGGTAGGAGAACAGAAGCTAGACGAGATAAGAAAAGTGTGTAAGACAACATTATCCATTCAATCAGTAACAGAGTTATCAAATTAAAATTTATCATCAAGCTCAAACAAGGAGCCAAGTCAACAAATCCAATCAAACCAAGATTCCAAGAACAAGCACTGAGGACTGACTAAGGGAAAGAATCGAGGCATTACCTTCGGCGAAGGCAGTGAGCAGAGATTCGAGGGAGAGTAACGGACGACGGAAGCTGGCGAAGAACGCTGGCGACAGAGGACGACGGGCGAAGAGCCGCGGAGCAGGACCTGGAGATGCTGGCGTTGGCGAACTTGTGGCGGGCCTTCGAGCACGACGAACCAGGTGGCAATCGCGCGACCGGCGGCGACGGTTAGACGAACGGACGGCAACAATGAGTCGGTGGTGGGGGAGGCCACTGTAACTAGGGTTTCTTTTTTGATTTGGAGGTAAAACTGGAAAAGCTTCGTTTGAAGAGTCAGGAGTAGGTAGGGATGTCAATGGGGAGGGGAGGGGAGGGGAGGGGCGGGGCGGGGGCGGGGGCGGGGGCGGGAGATGTAACAATGCAAGACGGCGGCGGCGCAGGAGTTAACAAACTCAACGGAGCAGCAACGTTGGCGAAGAAAGAGGGGAACGGCGAGGTGCTGTGATGACGCGGTGAGTGGGCCGGCTGAAACGGACAGTGGCGAGGCCGCGAGGGAGGTGTTCGGAGGTGGCTGGCTGGGTGCAAAGAGGACGGAGAGAACGCAGAAGGGGGGGTTCGCGTCTTCGCGAGGAGGGTGACTGGGTAGCTGACTAGCTGGTAGCGGCACTAGTGTGTGGAAAGAGGGGCTAGGGTTTCCAAATTTTCGATATATATATGGAAGGTGAAATGACTAAAAAACCAAAGTAAAAAATAAATTATTAATAGTATTTAAGTAATTTAATATATTCGGGGCTGTGGGGAATATGGGGACGGGGACGGGGATCCCTGCTCGGATCTCCGCATCTGTTTCGGGGGAATTTTGCCCCCCGTTCCCGCAGGGAAAATTTCTCGTCATCGGGGCTCATTCGAGGCGGTCCCCACGGGGATCCCGCCTCTTGGGAATTTTTGACACCCCTAGGAGTAGGGCTGACAATATATACCCTACCTGCGGGTACCCAACCCGAACCAAACTCGAACCAACCCATTCGGATAGGGTTGTCTACTCTACCCGCTGCGGGTAGGGTAGGATAGAGTACGAATTTGCCTGCGGGTAGGGTAAGGTACGAGTTTAGGGTATACCCTATCCTACCCTACTCGCACCCCTAATATATTATAATATATATATATATATATATATATATATATATATATATATATATATATATATATATATATAAGTTATGTATGTAGTGAAAAAGTGAGTGTTGAACTCACAATTTTTCTCTTGTAAAAACTTAAAATAACCACTAAGTTAGTTGATGATCATATTATTTGTAATTTTATGTTGGATTTTTTTAAGATTTTATTGTTTTTAATTTTAATTTAAATTTAATTTTTTATTTTCTATGTTATTAATATGTATAAAATTTGGAATAGTTGAATTTTATATTTGCTTGAAAAATTTTTATTTTTCTGCGGGTAGGGTCGGGTAGGATAGGATTTAAAACTTTAGGGTGCGGGTAGAGTTAGGGTTGAGAGATTCTCAACCCGCGGATAGGATAGGGTAGAATTTTAAAAAAGTTTTTAATTCGCGGATAGAATTAGGATAGAGTCCAAACCCTACCCTACCCTATCCATTGTCAGCCCTACTAAGGAGAATGAGGACACGAGGACCGTGCATCACCAAGTCACTGACTACGTTCAATGGCTCGCATCCGGTTTTTGGATAGACGGTTTCATATGATAAACCGAACCGTAATTACTTTCCATTCACGGTCGGATCAGTCCGGTTGGCCAAATCAATCTGATTTTCAGAACCCTGATATCCACATGACTTTTACACATTTTAAACATTTTTCTTGTATTTTCGAACCATCAATTCATTCTGACATTATGAGTTAATATAGGTCTTCACGACCCAAAAAAAAAGGCTCTTGGTAATTAGTAATTACATACATTATTGTAGCAACATTTTCTAAATTATTGTATATTTGTAAACATTATTTCTCTCTTATTAACACAATATATACTCGCACGGCGCAAATTAAAAGCTCAATTACGGTAGAGCGTGTCATTCTACACTAGATTCCAACAATCAAAATTATTTGATGTTTGTTCTTTTAGATAGTACTAAGTATCGAGACAGTAGAGTGTGGCATAACATGATAAACAAAAATAAATAAATAAAATAGAGGCTGGTTCACCCGATAAGCAAAACATGAAAAATTATTAACAACGTTGGCGACAAAGAGATCATGACAAGCTCCCAATGTTGTGTCAGAAACTCAGAATAATTATTTATAGGGTAATGATATTTGAGGAACGCAGACACAGACACACAGAATCAGAGCAAGGAGGAAATCAGGGGAGAATGAATAAATGATCCACGCAGCACTTAAATGAGAGGTTTCAAATACGGCAACCGAATCTAGTTAATTCACAAACTTACTATAATTTGAGTAAGTCATATCTCAAATACCCTAAAAAGTTGAACCAACTATATATACCTCACGAGCTCCAGATGTGAGTCTAAAAAAAATTTGATTAACATTCACAACATTTTAGAATGAACTGGCCAAACCCTACAACCATGCATCATGGCATCAATCGCCAAAGCCTAAGGCCAAAATAGCTGCAATAGAGAAATACACATTTAATTAAGTTAATGACAAATATATGCGAAAGCAAGTCATGAATGAAAGATGGTAGTTCATCAAAGTTCAAACCTGGAAAATTAGAAGGATGAGGTTCCTAGTGCTATTGAAGAGTATCCAGCAGCCTGTCTCTCTTTCAAAGTTGAGGACAACCAGTCCAAGCCCTCATAAAGGCCATCTCCCCTAAGCGCGCAAGTGCCTTGTATGTGCCATTTTCTATTCCTGAGGTCAAAGAGACCTAATCCTTCACATACCTCCCTTGGTGTCATTGCTCCTCTCTGAACAATTAAAATAAGATATTCACAATTATAAACTCACTTGAGAAAAAAGGCAAAACCCCATAAATTGTTGGAGTTCAACAGGAACAGTAGTCTAAGATTATATGAAACTGATAAATGTATAGATGTGCAGGTCGATTTCAATGAAAGTGAAGAAATTAACAAGACTACAGATACTGGGATAAGAAGGGTTTGATGGAGTCGTATACACTATCAATGCTAACAGTCTTTACATAAGAAAACCTACAAAAGGATAACCCACCATGCCAAATATCTTAGGAGATCAGATTAGTTTGGCCCCACATTCAAATCAAAAAAATTTTTGGAAATGATTTTAGAGCCAAACCCTTCACAGAGTGACTAATTTGAACTACTTTTACTTTCACTAATACCAGTAAATGAAGAAGACTACTATACTTGCAACAGTGATATATGAATTAATTACATTGTGCACATGCCAATATAGAACAATCTGCTAACAACTATAGCATAATTATTATTATTGACTATCAACAAACTCGACCAATTTAAACGCTTTGGTTCTAACTTATCTCTACTTCTTTTACCCTTAAATGTGGGGTCATTCGGCCTAAAGACCATAGCTTAATAAGTAACAAAGACATACCAGATCCTGTTTGTTGGCAAACACCAAGATGACACTGTTGAGCATAAATGGGTCATTTATGATTGTCTGCAAGTAATCCATGGATCAATTCAAATTCTAGTTGGAATAACATTGTGTGTATGGTATTGGATTTTATTTTTATCACCTGAAATTCCTGCTTTGCTTTCCCAAGTCTCTCTCGGTCAAGACTGTCAACAACATATATCTGCATAAACATGCACATATCAGTATCACACTTTAAACCCCTAGCTTGCTTGTGAGTCCTCTTCCATAAATGTAACAGAAAGTAACATTTCACAAGAGAAACCAAATGGAACACAAACGTAAACTAATCCTTACCAGACCATCTGTGTTGTTAAAATAGTGCCTCCAAAGTGCCCTTAATTTCTCTTGACCTCCGACATCCCAAACTGTGAATACAACATTTTTATACTGAACCTTCTCCACATTGAAACCTGCAAAGCCATGCGAAATTATAAGTCCAAAATAATGTATAGATTATTATTAAACTGAAATCTTCAAACATGCTTCCATCCATTCAATTCACATATACATACTACTTATAGTTATCATCCCTACCAATAGTGACTGCAACAAAATCTAGTTTATACTGAAACCAGCCAGCTCCATTACCAAAAGAAAAAAAATTCACCAAACATTTTTTTACCCAAAAAAATTCACATATACATGCTACTTGAAGCAGTAGATAAGATAAATAACATTGAAGAAGCTTAACACTGTCTGCCTATAAAAAACACACATTTTTTTACCTTTAGCAACTACCGAGTAGATGCAAGAGGACCAAACAACAAATTCAATTTATATTCAACAAAAAGAAATAATAATAAGGATCCTATTAATACAGGAAAACGCACCAATTGTAGGAACAGTTGATAGAACTTCTCCAATGTGCAGCTTGTAGAGTATAGTTGTTTTTCCAGCAGCATCAAGACCAAGCATCACAACCTGAATCGGATCAATGGAATTCAGAGGAAAATGAGAAAAAATAAATAAATAAGAGTAGCATGTAACAAGAAACCAAACATAATCACGATTCGTATTGCGCGCAAATTGTAATATAAATAAATCATCCAAAATTGAAAATGATCATGATGACCGCAAACCAAACATATTTGTTAACAACCTGAAAGGCAAGCTATATTAATTAAATGAAGAAATATCAATCATTAATCATGATAATAATTATTATTATATGGAAGGTAATAAAAAATAGTAGAGAATGAGGAGAATTAGGGTACCCGCATCTCAGTGTTGCCAAAGAAGGAATCAAACAGTTTACGAAACGTTTGACCCATGCCGGCGGCGAGATCAAATCCTAACTATGGACGAAGAAGCGAATCGAATCGAAAGAAGAATTAGCGATCTGAGAAGAAGGAACCAATACGAAGAAAGGAGGGAAAGAAAAAACAGCGTTGGTTTGGGTAAGCTGGGTTTGCTTTGTTTCTAAGCACTTTCGTAATTCCTTTTATTCCTTCTTCCCTTCCTTCCTTCCTTCCTTCCTTCCTTTTCCCCTTTCTGTGTTGACTTGGACACAATTCCAACATAAACAAATTCAGGAAGTACACTAATCAAACGAAAAATAGAATATTCTCCTTTTTTTACTTTTTAGTAAAAATAACTCATAAATGAATCTAATCATCCCCGCAAATGATTGGATGACCATCAAAATATTCTCTCCATTTTGATAGTCTCAGCATAATTAAGCTATTAATTAGAGGTGGGTCACCTTAATTAAATGTTAAACATTTTAACTCTTGGTAAAAAAACACCACCATTTTGGGTTTAATTACACTCAAAAGAGGATTAAGTCTTGCTAAACATAATATCTGAGTTTAACATGCACGACAAAACTAAAAGGATATGATTAATGGAGGTAGAAAATTATATATTATTCTTCTAATTTATTGCCCAATTGAATACAAGAATTTAAGTGGTTATTTACGAATTTAAGTTGAAAGCTTGCAATCAGTTGATAATCGAATTCAATCCCTTTTTATCAAGTCAACAGCCATGCGAGAGAACAACAATGCAAATAATCCGACTTCACATACAGGATTTTCCATTTGTGAAGACAATGTAACAGATTTTGAAGAAATACTAAAAATAGAAAGTATAGAACAATATCTTTTTCCCTCTATTGTGAGAGAGAAGAGAACAAAACTTATAACACAATAATAGTATCATGAAACCATATATTAAGAGCAGAGCACTCATGGTCCATCAATATCCCTAAGAATTAATTGGTGAAAAAATACAAAATATCAAACCACAAGGGGTTTCTGCACAAACCGCCAGAGGTTAGCACACCTAAGGAGTCATAGTCTTCTTTCCATCCTGAGATTCTATATATAAATGATGAATTTTTCACTGAATCCCTTAATCATCAACCTCAATTAGCAACTAAATACTCTACACTCACCCAAATGACATGGCAATAGTATCCCCACCCAGCCAGCTAGCCAAAACTCCGACAACCAGAGAAACCTTTGCCAAACCAGCCCCAAACATTAAGCATTGGGACGTGGGGAAAAAAAACTAAAATTGGAGGAAAAAGGCTGCATCATTTCTCAGTATCTTGTACTCTGGTAAAACCAATGCATCTGCTGAACAAGTTAAGGTGACCATGGAGTTGACTCCCCGCTGTTTAGCCTATCTATGAATCCACCATTTCATCTTGCAATTCGCTCGGGGCAATAAGCCCCGGAATAGAAAGCATTCTTTGTCGCTCTCTCTCTCTCTGAGCTGCAGCCTCTTCAGCATACAGATCCTTGTTATCCTGAAGTACAGAGGGGTACATAACAGTCAAGCAATAATATTAACGCAAGTTAGCACACAAGACGCTTCATTGAATGACGAGAGAATAGAAGCAAGTGATTTAGAAATGGAATAAGATCAAATAAATAAAAGCTTCGCCAAATAACAAGCAAAATACTAAAGCTTAATTTGGTATCTTTTACTTTTCAAAAGTAGCTTATAAAAGCTAGCTTTTAAAAATTAGCTTTTTAAAAGTTTTTAACATCTGTGTTTGGTAAATTAAATTAAAATTAGCTTTTTAAAAGTTGTAACATCTGTGTTTGGTAAATTCATTTAAAAATAACATAAGCAACAAGTGCGTTTGGTAAAATAACTTTTAAAATTTAAAAATACTATAATAGAAATTAATATAAAAATTAAATTTGAATATTAATTAATGTACGAGATTATATTAGACTTTTTAATTTTGATAAGCACAAACCAACTTTGAAAAGCTCCTCCTTAGGTGCTTTCAAAAACACCCCTGGCTATTAAAAGCTACAAGCATAACCACATGAGCTTTTTTTTTACCAAACGCAAAACGAAATTATGCTTATGCTAAAGCACAAACACCTCTCCAAAACGCTTTCCAAACCAACCATTAGGGCGAGATGTAATGGTCAAGAAAATACAAGAAAGCCATAGTAGCAATTTTGTTGAATACAAGTAACAAAAATAAAAATAATAATAAACAAAAAAAATTACCTGAGCTGAAAATTCCTTTGACTGTACAAGAAAGTCTCGTATGTGAGTCTTAAATGTTGAAAGATCCTTTGTAGACTCAAAGAGTCCAGTTACAAATTGCGTAACCTACACACCGCTTGTAATTAGTTATCTGTTCTGGTAAAGGAGGGGACAATCAACTGGCAACAAATATTATTTCACTCAAATTACCTCTGCTGATGTCATGTTGGGAAATGAAGTGCTTAGAAGTTTTATAGTAAACTCACGTACAAATACTGCATTACTCGAGTATGGCAAGGGATTTGTTGCAGCATCCCAAAGAGGCTCGGTAATAACCCCCGTTTCCAACTGAAAAATGTCAAACTTGTTATTCCAGTAACTCTTCTCATATTACCACAGTTTTTAGTAAAGCAAAATGAACCATGATGATACACTCACCAGACAGAACAAATGCTGAAGCACCAACACATGTAATTTGAACCCTGGCTTATGGAAGGTGTCTGTCAAGACGGCAAATATCTCTTGCTCAATTGTCAAAAAGTAGGTCCGATAAAACTGATTACAGAACTCTGAGCCCTGTTTATGCATACCGACAATCAGCCAAAAAATACGAACCAGCGGGAATAATTATAGATAAGATAATATTGAGGAGTTACTCTCCAAAACAGGAATAAAACAAACAAAAAAAATAAGAATGCAGAAAAAGAACTTCAGGTTAGGGTGTCTTATGACAAGACAAGTAAAATAATATATGAAGACCACACCTGAAACTTCTTCAGCATCTCCAATAACAAGTTCAACCCAGTTTCAGCAATATTCCTTTCAGTATGCCGGAAAGCCCATATAATCGAATCCATGACAAGCTTCAGTTGCTGACAGAAACAACAAACAACATCAGGCACATACTACACATATTCCAATTTTTAACAATTCAGTTCAACAAAAGAAGCCAGATAAACACTTCAGCTTTAGATTCTGCATGTAGAGAAAGAGGGACAACCTGACTTGATAGGTGGATTAATGCAGGAAAACAATGAGTAGCTATGGCACGAAGCAATGAGAAGAACTTGAGCCGATGCTCTGGGTAATCTTCAAAGTTTTTAGTAATCATCTGCAGAAAGAAAATCCAGTTGATATTTCTTTCCAGAAACAACAATTTTACAACAACGAAGCCTTATCCCACTAGATGGGAATAGATTTACAACATACCATGAAGAAAAAATTTCTATATTAACCATAATATGCAAATTAAAATCTCAAGTAACAACAAACCACAATACAGCACTTAAACAGTAGGGCAGCAATCACATTATAATGCCAAGCTATACTATTTTTATGATAACAAATTACTCTACACAGTTACCTCAAGTGTGCACTGGAAAACAGCTTCAAATATGCGAGGTACATCATCAATCATTGCAGCTTTATACCTGGCAAGCACATACACACAGAGACAGATAGAGACAGAGGAAGTGAGTCAGTGTAAGCATTCACAATATAACTATCAACCTAAATTTGTCATAGGGTTGGCATTTTGGAAAAATAAATGGGGAAAAACAAATGAGTAGAAGCATACTTGTTTACAATTGTGGCAAAAAGGGACAAAACCTCCGATTCTCTTGCATCAGGAACATTCCTAGCATAATCTCCAAGAACAGGATCCATCATTGGTGGCACAAATTGTTTCCCGATTTGTGGTTGATCTTCAGCCTTATCCAAGAATGTCTCAATAAGCTTAAGTGTCTCCCTCTTAACCGAACTGCATCCATGAAGCACATGTATATATAAGCAACTAAACAGTAACCCAGTTTGCATAAAAAAAAGCAACTAAACAGTAACACTGTCTGCACCACAAAGGAAGGGTTATCATACCGTAATAGTTTCACATAAGATGTTCTTGATGCAAATGGTCCTCCTTCTGAAATACTCTTGGAAATAAGCTCACTGTACATCCTGTTTTAGGGTGGAAATGGTTGAGCATTCATCAGAAATAAATAATAAAATTACAATACGTTCACAATACACACAACATCGAAAGAACAAACCTGTATACATTCAGCATGTCCAAAAATATCAATGTAATTTGGGGGAGAAAATATGTCCCTAAAGAAGATGCAACACTTGTATTCGTCTGCAATTTTCAAGAGACTAAAATTAAACCATACCATCATATAAGAAAATATCTACGAAAAGTGAGACCCTTGGAATTGACAATTTATCATATCAATTATTCAATTACACATTATAACCTAGCAGAAACCCGAACCATGGTGACAAGCCTACAACAGTCAAATAACAAGCAGCGGGAAACATTCTACTATGCTATCACGAAGTTGAGTACAAGGATGAATTGGTAATTGTCAAAGAATGTCATCCCGAAACTAGACATGAGTAGGAGAAAAAATGGTCATTGGCTGAGTCAACAAACAAATCATTCAAAGTTTTCCACCACTGACGACCTTATACTGTGCAATAGACTGCACAAAGGTAAAATATTAAGGAATAGACAGCCGAATATCTATGAATTTTGAGGGTATTACCTGCAATATATTAAGCACGGTACGAATTACATCTTGATCCTTCAAGAAGTCCACATTTTGATGTGCCTGCCCTATAATTTCCATCCATTTCTGGAGGAAAATAGAGGAAATTACAAACTCCAACAATTAGCTTCTATAGAAACCCCAAAGAAAAAAGAAAACAAATTCATGTACATAGCAAGACAGTTTAAAAATTAAAATAGCTCATCACGAAAATAAAATACATGATTTGGGAGTTCCATCAATCGTTGAAGATATTCATCTCTCTTATGTGTATCAGACTCTGCTTGAATCATGTGACCGACCTAGAATACAATAATAATTAAATATCCACAAATACAACTAACTAAATAAAAACGAACTTAAGATCGAAGACATACAGATTCATAGAAAGAGTGTATCTGATGGGGTTCTAGATCTGCAATTGTGGTTGCAAGGCCTGATAACAGTTCCGATACAAATGGCTCATTTTCCCCAACCTGAAATAGCAATTTTGGATTGGCACATTTATTGATTTTTGGAGAAATGCCAAGTTCTACGTTATTACTACTTTTGGAAGCTCTTTTCAGAAACTACATTGTGTTACGAAGTATTCACTATAGAGCAAAAACATGAGAAACGAGCAATTAGAAGCCCTGATACCTGGGTGATCACAAATTTACGCTTGCACTTCTGGACAATTTTCAGGAATGTATCACAGGCCATATCCTGAATAAAAAACATAGAAAAGACAATTATCAAATACTGATTATTGCCCACCGAAAATATATGCAACTTCAAACAATATTCCCTTCGAGTTCACAGAAAAAATACCAGCAATGCTGGCCAAAGCAAGTACAGGGTACACATAGAAACACTACAACCATAAGGTGGGTTGGTTGTGTCTACATACCCCCACATATATTATTATAATGAAGGGTGGAGAGAGAGAGAGAGAGAGAGAGAGAGAGAGATTTATAAATAGAACAGAAATACCAAAACAAATAATTCGACATTCATTGCTAAGTAGTTCTGTAATTTCATAATTAATGTTTATACATCTCCCAATAATATTGAAAATAATACACTGGTAATAATTGCAGTGAACTTTCAAAGCAGGAAAAATAACCTGAACTCCAGGATGAGTCTCATGCATAAACTCAAACAATTTATTAACAACAGTTTTAAGGAACTTCCAATGAGCTCTTAGAAATCGTGGATATTGCCCGACAACATACCTGTCGATAAAAGAAACATATTAATACATTATGCAGAAATATTTTGCAAAAACAAAAGCAACAAGGCAAGCAGAAACAATTCTTACATGATATTACTTGCAATAACAGCTTTGTTATCTTTTCCCTTTGTGATTTCACATAGATTCAATAAATCACGAATGACCATAACCAAAAATCTGTTTTCCTGCCAGAAATCCAAAATTTTATTTATAAACGTCAGGGAAAAGCAAAACATTTCATAAAATAATGAAATATAAGAAATAGAAATGCACTCCATATTGATAAATTTAACCAGTTAAAAAAAGGAATCTAATACATACATTAGACCTATATAAATCAAAATGAAACCATGAGAGAAACAGAGATTTGTTAAAAAAAATATAAGGCAATATGTATCTGAAATATTAGATGCCATGGTAAACATTGATCCTTTTTAGATATGACCAAGTAAATAAATATGGTAGTCCTCACTTCTCAGGACTACAACATGGTAAAAGACTTGAAGTTAAAACTACGAGCACTACCAGAATAAGAGAAATTCCTCGACAATAATTATCACTATTCAAAGCACTAACATCGAAGAAAATGGAGCAATGGGGGGATGACAATTAAGATAAGCCGTTAAGCTAAAGTACCTGTTCCTCCATCATGGAACCAGATATAGATCCTATTGCCCAACACAATGTGTTCAAATTGTTCCACGACCAATCCTCACCACTCAATTGTTTACTTAATTTCCTCAGCATCTGTATATTACACAATATGTTAACGAAACAAGCCATATAAAGGTCAATCAGCAAGACACTGGACGATTTCATAATATCCCTTTTAATGCCATCACTTTAAACCAAAACATGCCCATACCACTATAGTACTGTATTCTATCAGATTTTAGATAATTAATCTTATATTACAAGTAACATTTAACATAAAATTGGAAATCGTGGTTCCCTAAATATAAAGTCAGCTTATCTTGAAACAACATAAATTGGGCAACAATAACTTGAATGATAAGAAACCAAAGAATGATATCATTGTCTTTCCCAGCAAAATGAAAAAGGATGCTTTCCAATTCACATACCTGTTTTTCAGTATCGTCATGGTCAAGATGTGATAAGTAAATAAGAGTCTCCCTCATAATCTGTATAAGCCAAAAATGATGAGTGGAAGTCAGATTTAACAATATATTCTGAAAAGGCCATCAATCAAAAGATAGCATTCAGAGTAAACTAGCTTCAATGCATTTTTCTTCTTTAATATTAGTAGTCCGCTCATAACCTTATATTGAACAAGAACATCATTGTCCTTCAAGGTTTCTCGAACTATATTCCCATTTTCATCTTCAACTATGAGAACTTCTTCAGGCTTTGCCATACGGCATATCATAAGCAATCTCAACTTTGACATGGGGCCAGCATAAAGCTGACGCCGCTGAAGAAGCTGCGAACCATGCCCATCAACCATACCAGGGTGCATTGATGGAACCTGATCATTCCATCACGAATCATCGTCAGCAAATAGTACATTAGGAGCACACAAAAGAAGAAAGACGAGGTATAACATATCAAAGACAGCTAACCATTGACCTTCCCAAAATAACAGCTTTAAAACTGAATGGTTTGAGAAACCCTTTTTTTTTTGGTTGGGGGGGTTAAGATTTAGACTCTATCTTGTGACGTGAAAATATTTTGAAGTTGTTCAAATAAATAAGAATTGGCAAAAGAGGAGATCTAAGAGGAATTGAGTAAAAGGAAAACAAAAAGGACGGTAGACATTGAAACCAATTATGTTCCTTTGCTTTTGCCTTTTGTTTTCTAGATAGAAAAAAGGAAAATGTATTAGATGAGAAGAGAGTAGACAAGAACAGGATTAGATATCTTATTTTTCCCCCATTTAATAACAATTACAACCTTTTACGCATTATCAATCAAAAAACAAATAGGCAAATAAATGATGTACTGTGAACACTAACCTCACAAGAAAATCATATATTCTATAATTTCAACAATCAGAGTCCCAACTACGGAGATAATACCTGAAGTCCCATCAGATTTGCAGAAGCAGCAGGATTATCCAAACTACGGTGAGGCTCAAACAGCTCCGATACCAAGCAATTCCAGTAGTCCAGACAGACCTGTTGTATCAACAAACAAGGAATAATCTGAACTTCAGTATTCAGAACAGAAGGCAGGAACAAATACTTTTGTAGTATGCACATGCAGGCTAACAGACACACTGTTGGTTGTGGTTGAAGAGCATGACTATCAGCAATATCAAGATTAGAGACAACTTTGGATATATGTAGAGAGGGGAAAAAAAACATTTCAAAATCAACAGACCTTAAAGACCTCGGTATCGTCCACATATGAAATGTTGATAAGATACTCTAGGCCCAGCAGTAAAGCAGATATGTTCTCTTGGGTGGTTTCAAGGATGCGAATGTGAACCTGCATAAATACATGGAAACTGTTAAGAGAAACAGTAAACAGAAAAAGCAAGGGGTAGGGAATGAGAAATACAATTAAAAGAAGAGATTTTTTCAACTCCAAAACCCATAACCATTGATCTATAGAGAGCCTGCAAAAATTAGACTTGCCTTGAAGAATGATGTGAAGAACAGTGCCAAATTTTGAATAAATGCCTATGAAAATGAGAAGAAGGGTCAGGAAAACAATTCACAGTCAATTCTTTCGATAAGTAAATCAGGATGTTTGTTCAGAAAATTACAAAGACCCACTTGTTCCTCACTTGAGCCATGTGCATATGCCTCGGGTATATTTGTAGTAAGTGGAAGTATGCCCTACATTGAATAAAAAATTATCCCATAAACAACGAAAACTAGATTATATTAAGCTCAAAATAGAATCAACTGAATAATTGAACACTATACAACTATACACAAAGAAAACAACCAAAACACACCTGCAATTGGACCACAAATATACTATACATCTTCACATACTGCACATCATAGTAATTTCCAAATTGAAGGGATGCTACCTACAAAGATTTAAAAAAAAAATAAATGTTATCATAAAAAATTTCAGGTAAAAATATAAGCATTCATATGATGAAACATACCTCTGTTAAACATTGCAATGTCAAATTCCTATATGCTGTAATTGGGAAAAACTTAAGGAGTGTCTCAAGCTGTGACGTAACAAATATAAAATTATCAGTTTGTGAATTTTCCCATAGAATACCATTAAAGCAGAAAAAAGGGCCTACCAATGTTGATTCAAATATATAACCCAGGGGAATCCAGGATAAGAAGGCATGCAAAGTAGAGAGAGTGGCACGTATGAGCTCAGTCCTCTGCGATGCTGATAACACATATAAGCATAACTCATGTATGAGTTGAAATTCACTGCAAAGAAGAAAGTAGAATAATTAGCAAAAATGTTGCAGAAATATTCAAATAACCAAGCACGAAACAAGCAAAATCATGTATGATGAATTCTGGAATAAAAGGAACCAGGTGATGCTATTAAGTTAAATTGTCAACTAATTACAAGACACAGATAGAAAGTACTAAAACCCCAATGTTTAATTTTTCAAAGATGATTTTGTTTTTCATAAAATCCTACCAATCAACAAACATATCATTTTGTTTCAGTCAACCCAATGCAACCTGCCAGTGAGTAGATGCATCTAGCAATTAACAAATACTGCAGTAACAACTATAGTGTTTTCTCCCAACTAGTCATTTTCAATAATTGGTTGACCTAGCCATTCATATAAGCAGTTATAATAGCTCACTAGTCTTTCAATCAATACACCACTTGCAAAAGAGAACAAAAATATTTTTCAGGGAAAAAAGTTCATCAAAGCAACAGAAATACAGTGAGGCGAGAATAAGATTTCCTCCATCAGAACAAAAATACCAAAAATGCTACAGAAAAACTCCCCTAATAACCTCAAGAATGGCAGTGGCCATGGAGAGCACATTTCCTATGCAAATCAGTACACAAAACACCCTTAAAACACCAATTGGCTTAGGAGCCAAAAGAAACCAAGAACTTTTGATCCCACAACCAACCAACACATCAACAGACTTCAACTGAAAAACTTCACAAAACCCAAGCACTTCTCCCTATCAAACACACTGCAGAATACCAAACATTGCACATCATGATCCTAAGTCCAAAAATCTTTTCTTCTAGCCAACATTTAAACCTTATTTACTTGAAACAGAAATTATGAAACTCCATGAAGGCATCCTATAAATCTATTGCTTCAAAACCAATAACTAAATCTACAGAACTCCAGCTTAATAGAAAGAGAAATGGAAAAGCAACCATCAAAGAAAATTTTCAGATCACATGAAATTTCTGTATAAAAGCGATCAAGAGTTACCTGTTCAATGATTGCTTAAGCTCCTTAATCTTCTGCTGAGTCATCTCTCCTCTTGAAAAATCAAAAACCTCTTCACTCAAAAGCTGAAAAAAAAATTGAATTTAGTACTCGCTGTTAGGACAAAAATAAAAGTTTTAAAAAAATAAGATAAGCTGACTTTCAACACATGATAAACTTACTTTCAATATAGCCATACAATTCTCACAAATTGTTTCACTAGTTTTTGCCGCTGCGACAAGGTCAGGAATAAACTTCTCCCATCTTGTTGGCCAATCGTGCTTCAAAATCTGCATGAGATAAACAGATCATTGTATGGGTTTTAGCTGTGCGCAAATTCATGATTATATAGCAAAGGCCAGGGGAATGAAAATAAGAACTCAACGCAAAGAATGTTCCTGAATCCAGATTTTGGACGAATTGTAAAAGAATTGGCAGCCTTCATCTCAAAAAATAATTAAAAAGAAAACAATCGATTTAAATAATAAAATAGACTTTCAAGTTTCAACAATTAGGTAGCAAGAGAAAAATAATTTGAGAGATGAAAATGAAGAGGTGTGCAACATTAAGAACCTTGAACTCATACAACGTGCACTGGATAATGGGGTTACAAAGCTAACAGAATAACTACTAAAAACAACATTAGGGCATTTGTTACCTGGACTAATATGATATTGAGTTTGTTGACATACAACCTTTCAGTCCGAAATGATGCATCATTGCTAGAAAGCTGTGCAATGAAAGTACAACAATATCAATGATGCAGGGAAACTAGGTATCCGGAAAAAAAGATGATGAATATCAACGTATGTCTGATTAGCTAAATGTTTCTTCTTTCTCCAAATGCAGCTGATACCTGTACAATAACATCAGAGATGAAATTTTTCATTCCGTCTCGCTGCTCGACAGGTAGTGCATTCCATCTATACTTAATTACACCTTCTAGAACCTGTATGTACAAGCCAAAAAAAAAACATGTAGTAAGAAGGCAGCTAAATTGACATTCTGATAACAAGTGGAAAGCTAGTTTGAGACCTAACAAATGTTGTAAACAGAACTATCAGCCACTTGAATGCAGAGGCCAGAACTAAATACCCAAATATCATAAGAACAAAGCACAAGAAGCAAATGAACCATTCTATAGAGTTATCTAAACAATAGCGACCCTTGTCATTTGCTTTGTATTTTTAAATATAGTGCACACTTGTCCACCACTAGTCATAGCATTATGGACTTACGGTCTAACCATAGCATTTTGCAGGAACGGTTTAAGTCCCTAATAAACCATATCCTAAATGAATGACTGAATATATAAATAAGGAATTATCTGGACAACAATATCCTTGTTATTTTCATCGGCTTTATACATGTAATGGTCGGTTGTCCAGCTTATTAATAGCATTATGACCTAAACGAACACATTTTGCAGGAATGAATTAAGTCCCTAAATCCGTAAACCCTAAATGCTATGGCACAGATCATTAACAAAACCAACCTGCAAGGCGAAGAACTTTGTGTTGAGATTTTGAGTGTTCTGCAAAATATGCATTACTTGAAGCCACATATCGGGATTGTTTTGCAAGTCGCGCAAAATCTGATCAGCAGCACTTCTCTGCAAGATTACAATCCGCACGAAAACCTGTTAGTCTTCACAACACCAAAGGGGCAAAATTTCCACACACAATGCCACGTCCTCTTTAAGTGAAACAAGCCCAACGACTAATGCAGCAGCAGCATATTCATCAATACAGCACTCCAACACAACCAACCAATAGACATTGGTAATGTTCCCAATTTTCAATCCCATATAAGTTTAATTAAGTATCAACCATTAGTTAGTTCAAAAGAAAAAAAGAAAAAAACAATACACACCCCAGATTAATCATACTCAATTTGAGTTCTGAAAATATGATTTTTGCAGTCAATAATATTAGCACGGTGTTAAACAGCTTCGCTAAAGCCCCTTCTAATGAAAGACCCAATAAAAAAAGTGGCAACTTCAAGAGAATTTTAAACCCTAAAATATGAAGGGTACATTGCGGCAGTGCAAAGAGAGTCGAAGAAGGAGGAGAATAGTGGAAGCTGACCTCTTCTTTAGATCCGGTGCCATAGAAGGCGGCGACGGTGGCGTCAAGCAAGGGCACATCAATCGGCTGGCTCAAATCTCTGAGCTTCTCGGCGGCCATGGCTGAGAGCTTAGAGAGTGATAAACCCTAGAGAGAGACACACAAGGAGACAAATACAGAGAGCGAATAGAATGTGTAAAAGAGAGAGAGAAGAGAAAGAAGCAAAACCCTAGAAAGAGAAAGAGAGGGAGATTCGAGAGAAAGATTTTAGGGAGAAAGGGAGGGAGAGACACAAACACGCAGACACAACCCTTTTTCCCACTTTTTATTTTAATTTTTATTCGTTTGGAAATAAAAATATATATAGAGTGAGAGAAGGGTAAAAGACAGCTTGAATTTGAAGCAGAGTAAGAGAGAGAAAGAGAGAGCGAAGAAGTGTGTTGTGAAGGGGGAAAAAGCGAAGTGAAGTTGTTAGTGGTGAATGAAGGGTGATTTGATTTGATTTGATTGGATGAGTGCGGGTGTGTGTGTGAGTTTGGCAACTAAGAATGAATAGGAATGGAATGGGTTCAGTCCAACTCGCTGGGACTGACACTTTTTTGGGCCCTATAACTTACATAACTCTAATTCCTTTCATGGGTGGGGCTATTTACTATTTACTAAACCTTATGTACATGGATTTTTGCGAGTCAATTTTAGTAAACCACTTTTACGGTTTATAGTTTACACTTATATTTATTATTAAATAAAAATTTATTTATAATTATTTTTTTATGAAAATAATAATTAAAAAATTAATTTAATCATATATATTAAATTACTTTTTTTTTTTTTTACCAAAGATAGGAGACTCGAACCCACAACCTCTTAAATGAGTATAGAGAGACTATGCCATTTGAGCTATAACTCATTGGGTATATATTAAATTACTTAATCATTCTTAACTATTATTTTTTCATTAAAATAACTGTATATAAATAATTATTTTATTAGTAGTATTAAGTATTATTATTATTATTATTTTCTTAATTTTTGTTGTTGTCACAAAATCTCAAACTCAAATAAGATTGTATGCTCAAATTGATGGAGATAACCATTATATTCTTCTTAATTACTTACTTGCCAATTGAACAAAAAATTATTATTTTTATTTTGATTATTGTTATATTATGTTATATCATTCGGTATTTGAATGGAACGGTATAAAATATGAAGTTAATTTTAATATATTGTTAGTATAAAGTAGTTTTACACGTGCATCCAATTATATAATGTCATATTAGTAAAAAAAACTATTTTTTACATTAACTGCGTGAATGGTCATCCAAAAAAACAGATATGATTGTACGACTATGTAAAGCATCAAAATTAAACTCATAAAATATTTTACAAGATTAATCACACAAATTGCATCTTTTTTTTTTTGTGAACAACAAAAAAAAAAAGAAGAGAAAGAAGGAGAAAACATTGAAGAATAAACTATCCAAAGTTCTGCACAGAGGAAGTAATGCATTTGGAGTGGCCAAACTATTTCAGCATCAATATCACAAACTTCTCTTTTAACAAGCTAATGTGCAATTTTATTAGAATCTATTAATACGAGTTTAAATTTCACTTCTTAATCTGCTCTCATCTTTAAGTGAAAGATCCTTTTAACCATCTCTATTTCACTATATCTATAGGTAATCTACATCCAGACACCAGGTCATACGCCTCAGGACAATCAGACATACTCCACGAGCTTGATTCCAGATTCAGCAGCATGATATAAATCTTTTCACATGCTCCAAAGTTTTGCTTTGACGATATTGACACCATTAATTCGGTTTGTTCCTCCTATCACCTAGTTATCAGAATTATTTTGCAAACATCACCCAAAACCAGCATATGTAACTTGGAATATTTTTTTCAAACACATTTAATTCAAAAAAATTTATTTGGAGAGACTATGTCATTTGAGTTATAACTCATTGGCAACAAAACATGCCTTATAGAAGGTATGAATCTTTGTAGTCACATATTTTATGAGTGAATATGAAGTGTTTTATTATCATCTCTATCATCAAGAATAAAATTATAAATTGGAGTGAGATTAAGAGACTTAATTGACATCCCTACCTAATAAAACAGACAATGTCTACAGGTTTTTGACAGTTTTAGTATTTTGCTTTTAATAGTAAATTAAATAAATATTGTATAATTTATTCTGAAAGATTAAAAATTAGATGCTTGTTGTGAAATACCTTTAAAAGATGAGTTCTTACTTCTTAGTAAGCAATGTTTACAAATCAAAAGTATGCTTTGACAAGCAACGTTCTATTTACATATTATTATACTTTTTTTTGTCAGATAAATTAAACAAATAATTCTCAATCCTAAATATTACATTAGAGGTAAATACTAAATCGGTACCTAAAAGATTTTAAAATTTGAAAAGCGTGTCCTCGAGCTTGCCGGAGCAAATCTCCGGCAAGCACAATACTAACGTGGCCGCCGTGACTTGGCAAACCACCCCCAAACTCTAATCCCTCCCTCCCCAGAGCATACTCCCCCTCCCTCTCCCTCCCCATCGCAACCCCCTCCCCTCTCCCTCTCCAACGCACACTCCCCCCTCCCTCTCCCTCTCCATCGCAACCCTTCCCCTACCCAATGCACACTCCCTCCCCATCGCACCCCCTCCACAATGCACATTTCCCCTCCCTCCCTCCACTACCACTCGCAGCAACAACCACCTCAACATCAACAGCAACAACAACAACAACAGCAACCCCAATGCACACTTTTCTCTCCTTTCTATCACAGCAACAACCTCAACAGCAATAGCAACTTCAACAGCAAGAGCACTATCAAGGGCCATTGCCACCACCATCAGAGCGACAACAAGGCCTGGAATAGCCGCATCTCCTCAGCCCCTTAGCCTTTCTCTCTTTCTCTCTTTATATTTATATATGTAGGTTATGCATTTGTGTAAATGTCTGTGTGTGTGAATGGATATTGTTATTGTTATGGTCCTCCGATAAGAGAAGGAAGGAATGAGGGAAAAGAGAGAAGGAAGAACAAGCAAGGTTAGGTTTTGAATGTGCAGGTTCTTCTATTGGTTCTGTTTTGGGTTCTGATGGTGTTGTTTCTGCTGTTATTGAGGCTTTTGCTGCTGCAATTGGGGAAGGAGAGGGAAGGAGGTAGTGTGCGTTGGAGAGGGGGCTGCAATGGGGAGGGAGAGGGAAGGGGGCTGCGATGGGGAGGGAGTGTGCATTGGGTAGGGGGTTGCGATGGAGAGGGAGGGGGGAGTGTGCATTAGGAGGGAGAGGGAAGGGGGCTGCGATGGGGAGGAGGGATTAGGGTTTGGGGGTGGTTTGCCAAGTCACGGCGGCCACGTTAGCATTGTGCTTGCCGGAGATTTGCTCCGGCGAGTTCGAGGATACGCTTGTCAAATTTTAAAATTTTTTAGGGACTATTTTGTCAATAGTAAAAGTCAGATACCATTTTGTTAGCGTTAGAATCTTTCGAGTATCAATTTAGTATTAACCTCTATTACATTATAAACTCACACCCCCCAACACTTGGATCCTTATTCACTACTTGATCTTTACTAAATTTCAAATCAAAATATAACATACTAAGAGGCATATGATTTATGACTTGAACTAAAATCACGGCTGCCATATGGTTATGGTTTAGCAACATCGCAAAAATTAGATAAAAGTTGACCCAAAACTGATCTTATATTTTGGGCATAAAGGTGCCGGCAAAGAAATGACCGTGAAGGATGGCCGTCAAGATTAAAAAGAAATTAGACAAAACCGAAACTAATCGAATATTTTAAACAAATCAATGAACGAAGAAATTAAACAGAATTAAATTCTCAATCTAATTTGATTTTGCCTATGAAAATGCTAAATACATCAATTCACAACAACAACAATAATAATAATTCGGTCTCAAGTACTAAAATAAATGGTCAAAGGAAGCAACGACAGCAAAAGTTTACAAATCTATCTGATGATGGCGACAAAGCAAAGATGCAACAACGACAATGAGTGCAAATTTAGCAGCAATTAGGGGTGGCAAATGGGCCAAAACTCATTAAGCTGTCTCACGTAACCCGCCAAAAAAAGGCGAGTTGGGCTGAAAATTTGAAACTATCTCACCCGCACCGCCTAATTCGTAGGCTTCGGCGGGGCGGACTTCCCCAGCAGGCCTGACGTTTTCTTTGTTAGGGCCTTTTTACAAATTTCTATAGTATTATTATCTACAAGAAGATAAAGATGATAATTAAAGATGTTTTAAGTTATATTTTAGAATATGTTTTATATTTGATTGATTATAAAGTTGAATATGTTTAATTATATGTTTTGAACAATGTTTGTTTTGTTTTGGACAATGTTAGTTTTATTACTTTGTTTCAAACAGCTTGGTTTATAATTATGTTTGTTACATATTTATAATTATAAAGACTTTAATATTTGCGAATTTAGAAATTGTAACTTTTTTATATATTTAGAAATTATAAATTTATTGAAATTATTGTGAGATTATAGATATTATTTAATATATAATTATTTATAAAAAAAAGATTTGAGGGTTTGGCCCGTTAGCCTGCCGTTAGGCGAGGCAAGGGCCTCACTAGGTGGGGCGGGGCGGACTAGCTCGCTAAATGACGGACTTTTAGCGAGCAAGGCGAACTTTTTCGTTTGCCACCTCTAGCAACAATGTGCCAACGTTCAAAGAATACAAATCTAGCAAGATGATAGAAGAAGAAGAAACAACAACAAGAGCATGGAGCGATGGCAACATGAACAAATATCTAGCAACAATGATGGGCAGAGAACCCACAATGATGAGAATTGACAAGTAAAGACTCCACATCAATGACACTAAGTCCTACGGTTGCAACACAATGATGAGAATTGACAAGTAAAGACTCCACAGCAATGACACTAAGTCCTACGGTTGCAACACGCAGCGGTAGAGAGATTACAAACCAGTGACACCAAGAAGGGCTAGGTGATTTGAGAGACGAAGTAGAGGGAAGGAAGGAGGGAAAGGCCTAGCGGATTTTTTTTTTCCCTCATGATATCCCTAACCTAGTAGGTCAATAATTAATTTGTTATGGATCGAAACTCCATTTAAGAGTTTACTCCTGACCAATGGGTTATTACATGCACAAGGCTTAATTCAAACTACCAATACTTGCTTAGACAAACTAACGAAAGTAAACAAGAATTAACCGGAGTTTACATTTCTACTCTCTAGGTTTAACCAGTCCGGGCTGGATAACCCAAACATGAACCATAACACGGTTTATATAATAGACCCGATCACTCCTTTTCTTTTTGGGTTTTACCAAAGTTGCCAAAAAAGAGGGGCTAGTTCTGACCAGAATTGAGAACCAGCATGGCCCGGTTATGTATTGTTCACCCCTACTTCCGACATTCTCTTTACTTTCAATTTCACTCACTGCCATCTATTCTTTTTGTTTAGGAGCCGTTTACCATTCATCCTTTAGTAATCTTTGTCCTTTGAATAACCGTAAGCGTCTCCATCACAAGATGTTCAACATTGGCTTTGAAGGAATGATTGCTTATATCATCATCGTATGAGCACGTGGCACAAGAAAAGTATAGAGAACAATTGAAATTTAGCCGACCATCTTAACAATTTGGGTCCGGCTCACAAAAAATAAAAATTACTCATCGATGTATATTCTAAACTTAAACATGAAAAGCAACAACAATCTGGCTAGTCAATAGTAAGGGCTAAATTATGTTTTCTCTTTTCCTATTTAATTAATTTATATCACTCTGACACACTCTCCCCAACACTGAAAACCTTTGATGTTTGCCTACCTAATTGATCCATTTTGTATGGATGAGACCTTGCAAACACCAGCTGATGTGGTGAGTGGAACATCTTTGTAGCATGCCACTAGTTCCCCATTACTTTGCAGATCCACTTGCAATGTTTCCCAGACTTTCTTCTTTGGGTTCAAGAGTTCATCAGGATTACCTTCAAACCCTGGGAATGTGACTCGTTCTCCAACTTTTGCTGAACTGGGTGGCTCAACCAACTCCACCTATGAGCACAGCAATCAGAAATTTAGCACTCTACTACTCTAATACCTCAAGTGAAAGAAGTACTTGAAAGGAAAACAAAAAAATACTTCAGGCAAGAAAATTCCAAAGAAATTCAAACGCAGCAACAGTGTGGTTAAAAGATACACACTGCGGTTATGTACACGCAGCGTAAGATCATACATCTTTTACTAATCACGATTCAATTATTTTCTTTGGTAAACAAACAAACGAAATATATGCCCATCAATGTACCTACATGTAAAGGCATTGTGTTTTCCTTACCTTGGTGTGATCACTATTCGAAGCAGCTAGAACCATTGCTTGGGATTTAATTCCCCTCATTGTTGCTGGCTTTAGGTTGCAGAGAACACAGACCTTTCGATTCTGAAGAAATTTATTAGGATTAGTCAAACGATAGATAAAACAGTACCTACAAAAGTAGTTATATAAACAGGATATACACATGCTAGTTGAACAGACCTGCATTTCTTCAAGTGGTATATACTTGACAAGCCCACTAACAACTGTTCTGGGCTGTTCTTCGCCAACATCAATCTCTTCCACGTATAGTGAATCAGCATCGGGATGTTTTTGAGCTTTCTTAATAAGGCCAACACGTATATCAAGCCTGCTGATGGTAATTTCTGGCTCAGGAGCAGCTTTGTTTTTGCCATCATTTGATGACTTTGAGGATGATTTTTTCTTTCCACCATCTGTTGCAAACAATGGCATTAATCTGAGTATCCGATCTTTAAAACTTCGTAAAAGAGTATGCAATCAGACACACCATAACAAATGAGATATATCTAATGATTGCTATGATAAATAAGAATTAGTTAGTGGTATCATACACAAGGATGCAACGATTGCTATATTATGGGTTATTAAGTTAAAATGGAGCAGCGTATTATAAATGGTCCAAGAAGCTATTTATTGTATTGGGGGATAGGATTGACTGTCACCTCTTCATGGTGAAGTACCTATCTGTGATATTTAGGGACATCTAAGGCACTAATGCATATAGTTTTGATACTTTTCCAACCCTTGTCTTCTGGTTTTGATATTCCGCGGAAATAATAGGATATCTCACCCTCTATCTTTGTAAACTGTTTTTTCCCCTCCAAAAACCAAAACTTTTCTAAAATTAGAGAAAGTAGATTAAATAAAAATTTATAAAAAACAAAACCTGAAATTTTTGTCTTCTTCAGTTCCTCGGCGACTTTTCCAGCTTCAGCCTCTGCACGCAAGATCCTATCAGCTTGACTTCCCGCAAATTTCTTCCTGTAGAACTCTACGTCTTCATCTTTCTGTTTAACAACATTGAACAAATCAATAAATCACACAACTAGAATGCAAGGATCTTTCCTAATTCATAAAAAACAAGTCAATACCAGTTCCTTGAACAGTGGCTGTGGTTTCCCAATTTTATGGCCAGCATTTAGGATCTCCCAAGGTATCTTTGCCTTGTTAACATCTCCTTTTTCGTCACAAAGCGAAAGATGCAATTCCGTAGACAAATTTAGCTGCTTAAATACCTTCAATGACAAAACAGAAAAGTACCCAGAATATATTGCAATATAAAAAATCTCAGTTTTTGTTTGGGGAAAAAACAAATAGAAGACCAACACTACATCGGAAAATCATGTAAAAAGGGAAGTGAATTTACCTCCTGTGTTAATGACGGCATAAAGGGTTCCAATAAACATGCAAGAATATATACAACCCCAACCGCAGTTTTCATAACAAGAGAGCAAAGAGGTTTGTTTTCCTTGTAAAGGCGCCAAAATTCACATTCCTACAAAGTTAATTAAGAAAAAGGTCCAGAAGCAAGTTACACAGCCATTTAACATAACATTGGTGTTAAAATGCCAACAAGGGGCATGGAGAACAAATACCTGCAGATATCCATTCCCCTCGGTGGATATGGCCATTGCGATTTTCAATCCTTGTTTCAGTCTAACCTGTCCCCAGATTGCAAAAAGAAATGTCATAATAATAATACAGTGCACTGACTCAGAACTCTAGCAATCACAAAACAATGTTGTTTCAGAAGAGGATTGGCAACCTTCTCCATTTCCTCTATGTACTGGTCCACGTATGCAGAAATCCTTTCAGCCAATTTTTTGGTAGGATCATGGGATTCACTACTTAGACCATCAGCAAGAGCAGGTATAGCAGAATCATATCCTTGACCTATATAAGATGGAGTTAGTAATAAATGTTATTGCAAAAGCAAAGCAGGTCAAGACAAACATTTCTTTGGACTCTCTATTACTTTTCAACACATAAATATTGTAGATGATTAACCATATGTCCAGAATCCATTAAATGAACAAGATGAAAGCCGCAGATAAATGACTCCAATGTAAGCACTGTGCACTTGACTTCCCAAATACTGATAAAGGACAACAATTTGTTTGCAGTTATGTAGTTCCAAAATAATGTACTCATAGTCCTTAGGCATTTAATTCCTACAGATCTGTAGTAGCAAATCAATAGATATTTCAAGATGTAGATGCAGAAAAAGTTCAACCAACCTTCAGGTTTGGCAATAAAGCTCAAAACTCGGTTGATAAAGTTGCCCAAATTATTCAGCAGCTCACTATTTAATTTTGCTTGCAAATCAGGCCATGTAAATAATGTATCAGATACCTACATTGCATAATCACATTCAAGTACTTAATAAAGGGAGACAGAATAGAGCATACAATTATACTTCATGAGATACAAGTTATATTCCAAAAGTACATTTAAACTAGAGTTACCTCAGGCCTATTTGTGAGTAAGTAATATCTCCATACTTCAACTGGAATATTAGTATCTTTTGCATCATTACCAAATACTCCTATGCCTTTGCTTTTAGAAAACTTCCCTATAAATAAGTTGAATTTGAGGCAAAATTCAGTTAGTTCAACTTCAAACTATTCAAATGAAAATCAACAAGCAGCGATGTCTCAATAAATCACTTATCAATAAACATGATAAGAAAAACAACCAACCTGCTTCATAATTCAAGTATTCAGTAACACTAATAGTCTTCATCAAGGTCCAATTTTCACCAGTTCCAAGAAGAGTAGATGGAAACATCACCTGAAGAAGCAATTCGATCAGATTCTAAAGAAGTATTTTTCCAATCATTCTAAACTATACTCCATTCTGCAATGCAATTAAAGGGTGTCTTTTTCTTGTTGACCGGCTCCACTAAGCAACCAGGTGATACATAACATAACTAAACTTGTAGGATCCATAGAGCAAAGCAATGTCAAATTGTCAATGGAGCACAGGCTATACACACTTCAAAAAATGTGGCAACCATAACAAGCTTTACAAGTAATGAACGTCATTAGAGGGAAAAGATGTGCACATGTACAAACAGTATGCAGCTGAGACTTCGAAGCAAGTCTCATAAGAACAAGCAACACTAGCAAATAAAATTGTATTGAAAACAATATAAAATTAACAGAAGCATCCATTTTAACTAATGGGAATCACTGATGACACTTGGGGGGAAAAAAGAACATAGGAAACAAGATATTAACATGCATTATCCTGGAAACTATAGGAGCAATAATGGTACATAAACCCTGAACTACGATAAATCTGATAACTTACAGTGTGGAAAGGCACATTGTCCTTGCCCATAAATTGATACAACTCCACATTCTCTGGGTTTTTCCACCATTTCTCCCATTCAGTTGTGTAGCATGCAGTGATTGAGACATACCCAATAGGTGCATCAAACCAAACATAGAAAACCTTCCAATTTGAATAATATGATTATAAAATTAGTGAATGAAAAAACAAGCAACATGTTCTTTTGTGAAAGACCGAACAGAAAAACTAACCTTGTCACTGTATTTTTCATGTGGAACGGGAACCCCCCATTTCAGATCCCTGGTAATACAACGTGGCTTTAATCCTTCTCTAAGCCATGAAGCTGTTGTTTGCTTAGCATTTGAACTCCATGACCCTTTCACCTCCTCTATGTATTTTTCCAATTTCTCTCTCAACAGGGGAAGTTCAAGAAACAAGTGATCTGTATCACGAATTCGTGGAGTATTTTGACAAACCTGTTTAAAATGTGAAAATCTCAGCCAAAAGTTCATACTGCGACAACTATATTTGTATTAGAACATAACAAGTTAGTCAATAGGTGCTCAAGAAACCATAACTACATTAAATAATCAGAAAGAACCAAAGAAGGAAACCCCATGCAACGGTGAAACAAAACTTTAAGGAAAAGGATTATGTAATGGAAATAATACTAAAAAATCTGAGCTCAATAAGATCATCCAATACAATCACAAGTCTAGTGCGAAAATTCACCCATTAATTAGATTAAAAACCACTAGTTAACCAATTGATGAAACCTATATTGAGAAGTTAAGAAATAGATTTGTAGTATACTACCTTACACCTGGGAGTTTTCAATTCTGTTGGATTTAGAAGCTTCCCGCACTTCTCACATTGATCTCCTCGTGCAGAGTCATACTCACACCCTGGAGTTGGGCATATACCCTCCACAAGCCTATCAGCTAGGAACCTTTTGCATGTGTCACAGTAAAGCTGAAATATGATAGACGTTTAAGCAAAAACAAAGCATGAGAAACATGTCTGTGAAAAAACTCAACATCAGTAACTAACCCTTCATTTACAACCAATTACAAGTGACAAATGGTGTCAACAGAAGAAAATTATTAAAAATTTATATAGGTAACAATTTGTACTGAAAAGTAATAGATAACTCATCATCACCTGCTGCATTGTGTTCTCTGAGAGCCATTTGTTGTCCAACAATCTTTTAAAAATTGCTTGGCAAACTTCAGTCTGCTGTGGGGCTGAAGTCCGCCCAAATTCATCAAAACTTATATCAAACCATTCATAGATATCCTTATGAATTGCATGGTACCTACGAACCCACAAATACCATAAAGTATTATCAAAATATGGCTCTAGAATTGATCAAACTCCAAACAACAGCATCATCCTTTGATTATTCATTCTCACAACAGATAATAAGATCAAAAAACAACCTACTGAAACAACACTGCCACTGCCAATCCAATTTTCATACCACAACTAAGCTAAGTAATTAACACATTACACCTCACCAAATAAACTATAGTAAGTAAACAACATATTATTAAATCACAAAAATAAGTAAGAGGAAACAAGTACTTGTCACAAATCTCCTTGGGAGAGCAATTCTCCTCCATAGCTTTAGTCTCTGTTGCAGTGCCATACTCATCGGTACCGCAAATGTAAATAGCATTGTAACCGCGGAGGCGACAGTACCGAGCATACACGTCAGCACTCAAGACACCTGAAAAAACAATACACACATTCTCATTCACCTGACAATAATAAATCAGATTCATTTCATTTCGATTTCAATTTCATCTTCGGCAATCACAAATTCCAAATCAGAAAATTTCAATTTCAAGAGAGAGGGATAGGGGAACGTACATCCAATGATGTTGCCAAGGTGAGGGACGTTGTTGACGTAAGGCAAGGCGCTTGTGATGAGGATGTTGCGTTTGCCTTTCACGGGAAGCTTCGGCGTTTTCCGATCGTTCGCCGCCATTTCAGGTGACTGGAATCGTAAATGTGACGCCGCCGCCGGAGAAATTGAGCAGCTCCGCCGCCAGAAGAAGCGCGACAGAGAAGGAGAGAGAGTGAGAGATGAGAGAGAAAGTGAGTGAAGAGAAGCAGCTAGGGTGTGTGACGTTACAGTAAGCTTGCACGCTGAAAATCCCTGTATCATGCTTTGCTTTCATTTCGATTTAGGGCTCAATATTTATATCCCTGCCATTTTGCCCTTCCTTACTAACTGTATTAGTGTATTTATTTTGTTATATTTGTCATATTATTGTTACAATTATTATGTAATAGATCATGTAAATTTCTTTTTTTGGTATTTTGAAAATGAATAAAAAAATAGTTTTATTTTAAGGGTTTAATTTTATTGCATTGCCAGTCAATGACCAAAATTCTATGCTGCATAATGTTTAGACTATTAAATAATTTCTATAATAAAATATATTTTTTAAGTTTTTTAATAATTATTAAATAATTTTTATTTAATTTTAATTATAAAATTTATTTTATATTTTATAAATTATTATTTTATTATTTATCTATTATATTTATTAACAATTAGAAACAAAAGTAACAATGAAATAAATCTTCTATTAATTATAATTTCCATAAATATTGTATCTAATCAATAAATTTTTTATTCTTTAATCTATTACATCCATAAAAATTAGGTAAATCGTGTTTGTTGATAATTTAATTGATCGGAAGTACAACCAATCCATTGATAATATAGGTGTTAGAGAATCATTAGAATCAATTTAGATCAATTAGTATCGTCTATATTTATATAGTATATCTGTATATTAATTGTAGGATTCTATGCCTTTATTACTTTAATTTATCTAGCACCTATAAATACTCCTTATATATTATACCTTTGATCACATCTCAATAATACACTTTTCAGATTACTCTCTCAGTCTCTTATATCTAACAATGAGTTTTTCCAAAATATCCGTTTTTTTATAACTATTCACGCGATTAATATAAAAAATAATTATTTTTACTAATATTACGTTACGTAATTGAATACACGTATAAAACTATTTTAGTACATTAAAATTAAATTCTTATCTTAAAAGACAAATCGTACTTTGCCTCTTTTCTCTTTCGATTTTTTTTTAGAATATTACTCAAAGTCAGGTTAAAGCTCAATTTTCTATTGATAGAATTGAAATAACCCTACCTTAATTAATATAACTTATATAATTTAAGATTATTATTAGTATTTTGAAACCATGTCTATATTGAATTTTTTTTTTCTAATTCGTAGGCAAGTATTGATATCCAACCAACCATAATCATATTTTCAAAGTTATTAAGTACTTCTAGGTTGAATTTATGAGTATGTGAGACATACATGCATATAGCCGCAAATTAATTTTATTATGGAGAGTGAGTTAGTGTAGGACCCGATAGGAGTGAGCACGGGTAGCGGGTATTTGATTATCTGTCTGAATTTGAATCGAACCAATTAAATTGGTTTTGGAACCAACGGGTAATCGAGTCCAATCCGAATCAAACCAATGGTCTTTGTTAGTGATTGGTTCGGGTATCGATTATGGGTAGGGGTGGCAAAGTGGGCCGGCCCACCCCAACCCGCCCCGCCCCGCCTAGGCCCGCCCTATAAACGGGGCGGATCGGCCCGCCCCACCAACTAAAATGGGTTCAAAATGCTAGCCCGCCCCGCTTTATGTCGGATTGGCGGGCTAGCCCGCTTCTTTTTTTTTTTAAATAAAATTCATTAAACTTAACAAAAAAATAATAATTAAAAAATCAAATACAAATAAAAAATAGTCAAATTATAATATAATTTATTATTATTTTTTTAAAATTTTTAACTTCAATAAAATTGTTCAAAATAATATTTGTCAATAGAATCATCTTTATTTTAAAAAATAAGTCACATAATTTGAGCATATATATAAAATTGTAAAATAAAATAAATAAATATAATAATTAAAAGAAGAATAAAAACAAAAACTGAAAAAAAAAAGTTTAAAAATTCTATAATTATTAATTTTATAATAGTAATCACACTTTTATTTAATAAAAAAGAAAGAAAAATAAAAATCTTCGGCTCGGCGGACCGGCCCGCCCCGCCCCGCCAAAACCCGCCAATTTGGCGGTGCGGGTTTGGCGGACTTTTTTAATTTGGCGGCTCCAAATTCTAGCCCGACCCGCCTTTTTTAGCGGGTTTAGCGGATCGGCCCGACGGGCTCGACCCGTTTTGCCACCCCTAATTATGGGGGTGCAGAATCCGAACCAACCCGTGAATGAGTTTTGTGAGATTAAATAAAAAATAAAAATATGTATATGGCTTTTAGTGAGATTATTCACTATTAATATGTTTAGATTTTAATAAGTTTAGTTTTTAATGTATTTGGTATTTAACTTGTTTAGATTATTTATGTTAATGTTACATGTTTATTGTACTTGTTGAATTTTAGTGATAAAAATTTGGTTTTTTTTATGAATTTCAAAGTCATCGAGTACCCAATTACCCGAACCAATCCATTCATAATCGGTTTGGTTTGGTTCGGATACATGCACAAAAAAATACAAATTCAAACCAAACCGAACCAATTATATTTTTATCGGTTCAGTTCTAATTTAACCTTGAACCCGAACCAAATCGACCCGTGCTCACCTCTAGACCCCGATATGGAGAGCAAGGGAGCTTTACCGGCCTGTGGTGACAGCCAGAGAGTAATCGGACCGTGCGAATGGTAGCAGACAAATCGGACCGTGCGAGTTCCGCCTGCAAAACGGACCGTTCGAGTTCTCCCACCCCAAGCCACGTGTCGCATGCGTGTTGCTCCCTGATGACAAGCCATCATAGCCCATTTTAGCTAGTCTTTTTCTTTAGTTTTCATTAGAATTATGCACTTTCTTGAGCTACAAGCAAGCTAATTGAGTAGATTTTCATGTTTCCCTTGATTGAACCAACCATATATGAATTCATGCCATTTCATCAGGTTTTGTGCTATATTTGTTGCATATTATGAAAGATTGAATATCTCATGATTTTGAGCATAGCTTTGATGAGTTTGGTTGATTCATGATAGGTGAGGAAAGCTTGGAGAAAGGTTGAAGCAAAGAGGAATGGCTAGAAGTGAAGAATGGAAGTTGAAATTGAACTTGGAGGCTTGAAGTTAGCCCCCTAACTTGGAGGCTAACGTTGGGCATGAAAATCACTCCCTGGGCTCCCCACGTTTGAGCCAACGTTAGCCCCCTAACTTGGAGGCTAACGTTGGCACATGACATTGCAAGGAAGTGGCCAACGTTAGCTCCAACGTTAGCCCCCTAACTTGGAGGCTAACGTTGGAACTTGAGAGTTTCTCCCCTGGGCACTAACGTTGGCACTTAAATTACAAAGGGGGAAGGCCAACGTTTGCGCCAACGTTAGCCCCCTAACTTGGAGGCTAACGTTGGCACCTTAATCACAAAGGGGGAAGGCCAACGTTTGCGCCAACGTTAGCCCCCTAACTTGGAGGCTAACGTTGGCGCCACTAGCACCAAGCCTTGCCAACGTTAGGGTCAAAGTTAGACCCCTAACGTTGGCACCAACGTTCAAACCAGGAAATCATGCTTGCTGCCATGAAAAGTTAGGGTCAAAGTTAGACCCCTAACTTTGACCCTAACGTTGAGACCAACTTTGGCTAACTTCATTTCCGGTTCAATTGGTTCACTTCGGTTCTTCTTCAATCTTCAAAGAGCAATTAACCAAGGCCTCTTTCAACCCAATTCCACCAAGAACAGAGGCCCAACTCAAGGCTTGAAGATCATTTTGGAAAGTGTATAAATAGGATAGAATTCATTTTATTCGGGGAGCTTTCCTTTTAGAATTTTCATAATAGTTTTCGGAGAGCTTTTGAACTTGAGTGAACTTTAATTTCTTGTTTTCATTGCTTTCAATTTCATTTTACTTTTGCCTTGGATCTTGGATTGGAGAATTGAAGAAATTCTGTTTCAATCTCAATCTTGGATCTCTCTGTTTCTTTACTGTTAATTGAATTATATTTCCGGTTCATTGTTCTTCATCTCTTTTCTTTGCAATTTACAATTTCCTTGCTATTGTTCTTGTTGGATCTAGGAAGGCATTGAGATCTAGACTTGGTTTTCTAGTCTCTGGGTCCTGAGATCTGAATTTCCCAATTCAATTCCCTGTTTACTGCTTTCTATGTTCATTTACTTTTCTACTTCAAGATCCGGTTTAATCCTAATTCCCTTTCCTTCTTCTGTTTGATGCAATTTAGTTTTTCCTTGTTTAAATTCTGCAAATCCACATCCCAATCCCCTTTACATTTCAAGCAATTTACATTTCTTGCACTTTAAGATTCTGCAATTTACAATTCTTGCACTTTAAGTTTCTGCCATTTAATTTCTTGTTCTTTAAGTTTCAGCAATTTATTTCTTGTCCTCTTTACTTCAATGCAATTTAATTCTGCAAGTCACAAAACCATCAACCAAACCTTGAATCGCTTGACTAAATCAACCACTAAACTAAAATTGCTCAATCCTTCAATCCCTGTGGGATCGACCTCACTCCCGTGAGTTTTTATTACTTGATACGACCCGGTACACTTGCCGGTTAGTTTTGGGTGTTTTGGGAGAGATCCGTTTCTCACCAAAATATCTCATCACTCCCCACAGACGGTGCCCCTTTAACCCTACAACCCCCCTTCATTGCATGCGTACCCAGGGACTTGAGTCACTTTTCCTTCCTTCCCCACTCAGCATCCATTCCTTCATCTTCTTCCTCCCTTAACACTTTATGCTTCATCTATTTGAGTGAAAAAAAAATTAAAATGTCCAAAAATCAAAATCTAAAAATGTTGATCGTCCGAAACTTCACATTGTAAAATATCTCAGCTATTCTAATTATATAAGTTTATTTGTTAAATTCTTTTTATATTTCAGAATTATAATTATTATTTTTAAAAATTTAATTATATTTATTGTTTTAAGAAGTTGAACTGAAGAAGATATATGTGACTTAGTATATAATTTTATTGACAGAAATTTAGACATAAATGTTTAAATAAGGTATAAATGTAGTTGATTCTTGTTTAGAATTGTTTGTAATATAATAGATTATTAATAAAAAATACCTTTTTAGAATTTTTTGGAATAATATTAGAAGTTATAACTAAGTAATTATAGGTAATTGTAGAAATTTAGGAATATATGTTTAAATATTAGTTAAAAATATATATGTTTAAATGTAGTTAATTCTTGTTTAGACTTTTTTGTAATATAATAGATTAGAAATAAAAAATAATTGTTTAGAATTTTTTGTAATAATATTAGAAATTATAGTTAAGTGGTTAACTATTATAACTAAATTTAGGATTAATCTCTACATACAAGTGTTTTGTGCTTACAAGCTTTACAAGTCTCAAGGTATCGTTTGTTTTGAGGTACTGAGACAGAGATTGGGAGACTCAGACTCAGTATCATGTTTGTTGGTTCAGAGACTGATACTAAAATTTCTGTCTCTGTCTCCAAAATTTCAGTATTTCAGTACCTCCAAAAAGTGGGAACACAGGGGACTAAAATTTTTAGAGATAGAGACTGAAACTTTAATAATATTTTATACCTAAAATACATTCATTTTAATTAACTAATTTCAATTTTACCCTTTGTACAAATTAAATTTGAATTTCATTCTTATTTCAATTTCTGTCTCCCACTTTGCACCAAACAGAATACTGAAATTTATTTTAATCTCTGTCTCTTAGTCTCTGTCTCTCAGTCTTAGTCTTTCCATCTCTATCTCTCCACCAAACGCTACCGAAGAGAACGAAACCCCTAAACGCGCTGCTTATGTTACGTGCCTCTTTAACAGACTTTCAAATCAATCCAAATCAATTAACGCGCGAATATATAACTTCCATTTTTCAAAAGATTTCGTTTCCTTTTTCGAGTTTCTTGCCAAATTTGTTCGATCTCCTTCGTGTATTCTCTCTTTGCCTTTTCATTCGTTATTTTACCTGCGTTTATCACTGGTTTCTTCTTCGTCATTTACGTGTGTTTCTCTCTATATATTCTTGCTTCGTTTTTTTTTTTCGATTTTCATGGTTTCTGAAATCAAGCTTTGAAATCGTTTTGAAGATAATAGAACTTCAGAAATACACCCAAACGATTACAGAAATACACCCAAACGGTTACAGAAATACACCCAAAATAGGGGGAGACAGTATATTTCTTCTTGAAATCTTTTAATATTTTGCTGGTTAAAGATGAGGCACATGGCAGAGACAATCTAGAAAAAAACCTAGAAGAATAGTAAAATAGTACCTTGAATAATGTTTCTTCATTTTTTCTGGTATTTTTGATGGAGATTTGTATCTTTTCTTCTTGATTTCTTCTACTCTTCACGAGTAGTTGGAACCTTTCTTCAGAATCGTAGTTTGTTTCGAATTTTGCTTGAATCTTGACGGTTTTTGTTTTGATAGAGGAAGAAGAAGAAGAGTGCGGCATAATGAACGTGTTGTGAAAAAACGCAACGGGTGATTAAGGTGCGTGCGTTGAACGCTCGATTCTAAAGGAGTGGTGCGCATGTTTTTTTCTTGGACTTTGGCCAACTTGTATAACTTGTAAGCCAAAAGGCTTGTATGTGTAGCAGGCCTCTTGAGATAATAACCTAATGTAAAGTTTATTTATATCATTATTGATGTTGTGAGTACAGATTTACTTTTAATTTCGGTCATTAAATAATCGTGTATTAAATACTTATAGTATGGCTGCCGTCGTGGCAGAAGTTTCTATTGTCGCAGATGGAAAATTCGCCGTGGGGATGGAATTCAGTTCTAGGGAAGCTGTTATTAAGGCGATGAAAGAATATACCCTCCGAAGAAGTGTAGATTACCATGTGTATGAGTCGGAGCCGTTGGCATTTTATGCCAAGTGTACATAGTACGGGTCAGGGTGTGATTGGCTTATCAGAGTTAGCATGATTAGCAGAAAGTACTGTTAGGTTATAAGTGAGGTATAACGGCAGTCACACTTGTACCAGATCAACCATTTCTCAGGATCATTCGAAGCTGGATTCAAATACAATTGCAGAAGCCATAAAGCTGTTAGTTGAGATTGACCACTCGTTAAAGGTAAAATCAGTTATTGCAGAAGTGCAATCGAAGTTCAACTACACCGTCAGTTATCGGAAAGCTTGGTTGGCTAAGCAAAAGTCAGTAGAGAAAATATTTGGAGGTTGGGAAGCATCGTACGAAGCGTTGTCCATATGGTTTGAGCCACCTTTCCACTAAAGCATTTACCGGTGCTTTTTGATATTGAACTACTTCAATCTAGGTTGCATGGTAAAAATCAGTAGATCGTAAATGCTCTTCCACCTTCTCATTGTACCGATTCAGAGGGATAGGGTGATCACATGTCAACATCCGTAAACTTTACAAAAGCATAATAAAATCACGATTCAAATTCCACAACTATCATAGATAATTAAAAAAAAATCTAATTAAAACATTTAATTTTACTGAATCCGATTTATTAGTAATAACATTTTTATTTCTAACTTTAATTAATAGTCCTAGAGCTTATATCTAACTTAATACAGATAATAATTACTAATACATACTTTCAATTTTTACCCTAACTAATAATGTTCCACTGTAATAATATTAAAACCTTAACTAAAATAATATATTTCTGTCAATTAAAAGGCTAACATTAAACAAATAATTATTACCAAAAATGCAACTACATTATATTTTACAGATCCTAATTACTAATCGAAATTATCAACATTATTCCAAAAAATTATACACCGAAATTATTCTAAAATTATTACAAAAAATTATAAACAAGTCATTTTTAATACTAATCTATTATATTAGAAAAAATTCTAAACAAGAATTAATTACATTTAAGCACACATATTTTTAACTATTATTTAAACATATAACCCTCAATTTTTAAAATTAATTATAACAGTTAACTACTTAACTCTAATTTCTAATATTATTACAAAAATTTATAAACAAGTCATTTTTAATACTGATCTATTATATTAGAAAAAAATTCTAAACAAGAATTAATTACATTTAAACACACTTATCTAACTATTATTTAAACATATATTCCTAAGTTTTTAAATTTAAGAGGCCTGCTACACATACAAGTCTTTTTGGCTTACAAGTCCAATAAAACACACGCATTACACTTAATTAACGCATTACACACTTCCACATTCAAGAGTAAATAAAACGCACGTTATTCAACAACTTCCTGTTTCCAAAGCGCGCTACTCACCATGCATTATGAACGACTCTTCTTCTTCTTCCTCCATGAAAACAATTTTCTTGCCAAATTTGAAGATAATGGAACTTCAGAAATACACCCAAATGATTACAGAAATACACCCAAAAGATTATAGAAATACACCCAAACGGTTACAGGAATTCACCCAAACGATTATAGAAATACACCCAAAGGATTACAGAAATACACCCAAAGGATTACAAAAATACACCCAAAGGATTTAAGAAATACACCCAAAATTCGTTGAAGTACACCTTATGCATATTTCAGAACTCTTTCTCTTTCTCCTCCTCATCTTCTGCTTCTTCTTCTTCTTCTTCAAAAACGATTTCAGAGCTTGATGTCAAAAAACAATGAAAATCGAGAATAACGAAAAAAGAAAATAGAGAGAAAAGCACGTAAATAAAGAAGAAGAACAGAAAGAGGAAGAAGAACGTGCAGCAAGAAGAAGAAGAAGGAGAAAGAGAAGGCAAGAAACGAAAGAAAAGAAGAAGAAGAGAAGGAAGAGGAAGAAGAAGAAGAACGTAGATCTTGCATCGCGTTTTTTGGGTTTATTCGTTAATTAACTTGTAAAGCATACAAGCCCTAATGGCTTGTATGCAGAGCTTTTCTGATTAACTAAATAACTAAAAATAAATACTAATCAGCTAAATAATTTCATAAATACTATAATAAATACTTATTAATAAACCTCAATTAACTAAATAACTAAATAAATACTCGTTCCTAAATACTAATTAACTACAAATATTATTATCTTAAACTTGACTAAATAAACACTTTTACAAATGCTAATTGAGTATATTTTCACAAGTCACTTAACTATTTGGTCCATCGATCAATATCAACTATTACAAAATTCTAATCTTTCTTATAAATATACGCAATTACGTACCTGCACTCATATAGTCCGGAAACTCCGGAGCATGCATGGCTTCCAAATCCAAAACTCGTATGAAAGATGGCTCCTCAAACGGCACTTCGTTCGCGAGTGTATTTGCCACGTCTGTCACATTCGGAGCCACAGTGCCATCACCTTGATCTTCATCTCTGTTTGGACCAAGAACTTCATAATTGCTTTCAAACTCTTCTTCACTGTCACTATTGTAATCTTCCCGTAAAATATTTCGGTCGGCCTCAGATTGTTCGAATTCAGTGTACAACTCGATGAACAAGATTTGAGCACGACTTTCAATATACATTGAAAATATCTCTTGCATGCTCGCTTCGTCCGTTATATATTTGGTCTGAAATTGAACGAATCCACCGAATACTAGTACGGGATATCTGTATAAAATACATGATATTTTTCTTGACATCTCCGAATCTAGCTTCTCACAAATCACACCTTTAAGCTCTTCAAATGAGATTGTGAAGGGAATAACAACATCTAACGGATCTTCACAAACAAATTTTACTCATTCAGACGTCTGCAACAAAATCTGACCAAAATAATACACTTTCAAAAGAACTCTATCATCCATTTCTTTCACTCACTTAAACAGAAACAGAAACTTCACTATCAATTTTTGTTTCAAACCCAACTAGAGAGACACCGGAGCATGAGAAAGAAGAAGAGAAGTCGAAGAAGACGAAGAAGATTGGATCTAATTGGCTAATTACGATTTATACACCTTCATATGTATATATATATATACACACAACTCGGACCCAACAATTTCTTTGACTTAATTAAAAAAAATATAATAATAAAATCGGACCATTCGATTTCATTTATGAAAAATTAAAAAAAAAATTTAATTCATACATAACACAGACGGTCCGATAAGCTTTATCTAAATTTCGATCTTTCCTCCATGCAAAATGGATCTTCCGATTTGCTTACAAAAATTTTTTAACAATAAAATTGGATGATTCGATTTCTTAACACCAAATCTGAGCAAAAGCTATCTCACAAATTAGTCAAGCACCTCTAATATCCATAATCACGCCCAACACATTTACAGTTTCTATAACCAAAAAAATGAGCCTACATATAGCATATATATAACATATATTTTTATATGAAGGAGTTTTGATTCTAGGGATGGCTAGGTAAGCACTTTTCCTTATTGTGCAATAAAGTACTATAAAGGTCGAATTTATTTTTAGAGTAACATGTAAATAAGTTTTAAAGAATTTGATGATAATTAAGATTTATAAGTTAAATGAATTTTTAAAATTTTTGTTATAAATTTATAGGATCTTAAAATAATATATTAGAAAATATTTTAAAGAATTGCATTGTTGGAAGTATAAAAAAATATTTGGTGAACAAATTTTTTTTAAATAAAAAATGTTATTAGTTATAAAAAAATATTATAAAATTAGTACTTAAATTTATTGTAATTAACTCATAATAATTTTTTAAAAAAATATAAAAGATTTTATATAAAATACAGAACTTATGTAAATAAAATATATTTTTTAAATATATATATATTCATCACAAATTTTTCGAAGATTTCGCCCAACTACACCCAAGTTTTATCATTTTAATACTTTTAAATTTAATTATACGTGATAAATGGTCAACGATTAAGTGTGTGTTTGAATTAGAGTTGGTAAATGGGAGTTTGCATAAAATTAATTTTGCAAACTTGATTTTGATAAAAAATAAGTTTGTATTAAATGATTTATGTTTGGTAATTTTTGTATCAAAATTGATTATAGTAAAATAAATGTTGTTTGGCTTATATCATTCAAAATTATTTTTAGATAAAAAATTACTAAAATAGACATCAACTTAAATAATTTTTTTATATTATCCTATTATTTTAATTTAAATATTTAAATAGATTTTATTAGTTAATTTTATAATAAAATTAATCTTTACTTACTAAAATAAAATAACATATAAAAATAGACAAAATATATTTTTAAATAAAAATAAAAAATATAAATTATATATATATATATATATATATATATATATTTTAATCAAATATGTTACATTTTTTAAGTATTAACATAAGAATATTATTTTAGTATTTTTTTATATCGTACTCTTATTTTAGTACTCAATAATCTTATTCTTAATATTAATTTAGAATCCAATGTTTATAATTTTATTATTATCTATGATTAATTTTTTATTTAATTTATTTTTTTAATGGAATCATAATCTATATTATAAAAAAATTACACTAAAACATAGTATACGAGAATTATAATTATAAAAGAGAGTACTAAAAATAATAAAAAATTAAATATTTATTTTATAGTAATTGAAATAAATCTAAAAGTTCTTGATGATATTTTTATATAGTATATTTTTAGTATTTTTAGTACTCTTTTTGTTATAATTTTTTATTATTATTAGTATTTACAGTTACTTTTTTGTTTAATTTACTTTACCTAATAGAATCAAAAAATCATATTATAAAAAGATAATAACAAACATAATATACAAAAATCACAATTATAAAAGTGTATAAGGTCAAACAAACAGTTGAAAAAAATAAAAAAATAAAAAATAAAAAAATAGAGCCCATATAAATAGAAATAACAAGAAGTCTATAAATAATACAATAACATACATAAATGATAAAATTGATAAAAGGTAAATAAATGGTTAGTATCCATGACTAAAAACCCGTTATAAAAAACGCAGAAGCTACAAATAGTTGCTTCTTATAAACGTAGTTTTGGTAGCAAAATCACTTATGCTTTCATGAGAAAAAAATTTACCAAACCAAAAATTAAAGCTTTCAAAAAATCTAAACATGCTTCTTTACCTCCAATGAATTTTTCAAACACACCCTAAGTTACTTATTTTTTTTTTCTTTTCTTTGACCGTATACAATTGACAATTCTACCATCTTCCCCTGTCAAACTTGCATCCCAAGCATTAAAAGAAAAACAAACCCGTGCCTCCAATGTCCTATAATTTTCTATAGTTTTACCAAAATTTTATTCAATTTCTATCACTTTAATTTTTTTTCTTTAATTCGTGTTTTTTTTAGCAGATTTTTAAATAAAATCTTTTGTATTATTCGTCATGACATACAAAAACATTAAATTAAAAACATTTGCTTAAGATATCCCTCGTAAAGTAAAAAGATAATGATACCTCAAATCACAATCTAAATATTTTTAAATAGACAATTTAATTTTTAATAATTTTAATCATTAAATTAGTATTTAAATTTTTATTTTATTAGATAAATCAATTTTTTAAACTAGATTGTTTATCTATATAAAAAAATTAATTTAAAATTTTAAAAAATTTTCATTACAAAAAAGTATAAAATAGTATTAATATTATGATAGTTTTATAAAACCACTGTGATACTTGGGTATTAAGATATTTTTTGTTGTTGCTGCAATTAATTTGTATTTAGTGACAGTTTTTATAATTTTAACAGTTTTAAATTGCTGTTATGAGATTTTTTCATTTAAAAACGTCCAAGTTCCAACCCTAGTTACACACTCAAGTGCTACACTTTTACTATGAGAGTAAGATTGAACGTTGTCATCATGATTTTTTTTTTTTTTACGATAATCTCCTCCAGCCATAAATGGATTCAAAAAAATTATTATGAAGGGCAAAAAATATATATAATATAAAGTAAGATTTACACAAATAAATTATATGGTGTAAAATATATTATAAAAATATAATAACAAAGAATATATTTTAAAATATAAAAAATATATGTATATTTTTTATTCGTAAAGTGATACACGACGATTTTTTATATCATAAAATTTATCGATAATAGAATTTGTGTCAATTTTTAACAATTTTTTTCTCAATGTAACTCAAATAATTAGCAAAAAATTCATATTTTATTGGTTATTAGCATCATAATTTTCATTGTTAAAATGGTTGTTCAAATGGTTTTATATCTAGATCAAACGATTTTTTTTGTTGGTTAATGACAGTTACAAAATTGATATTTTTTCAATGTTTGAGTAACATTTTTATTGTTTAAAATGACAGTTAGATGTAACGGTTAAAAATCGTCATTTTTATCAGATTAAAATAGTATTTTTTTTTCAAAATAATATTAGATATGAGATACGTAAGTGAGACCTACTTTGTGAGTTTGATCATGAACAAAAAAACTCGCAACATAATAACTTAATAAAAAGATAGTCGCTAGAGGCAAGGACGAATATAAGGAAGGGACAAGCATAGGCCTCTCCCTCCCCACGAGTTTGCTACAAAATCATGATAGATTAATAATAAAATAATAATTTATAAAATAGAAGATAGAATTTGTAATTAAAATTAAAAAATTATTTGATAATTATTAAAAAATTTAAAAAATATATTTTATTATTAGGACCATTTAATAGCCAAATATCATGGAACTATCAATTTTTTTACTTAGTTAGTGTAAAGAATTTTACATAGTCGTACAATTATATCTTTTCTTTAGGTGACCATTTACGTAGTTAATGTGGAAGGTAATTATTTTAGAGTAAAGGACAAATCCGTCCCTAATCTTTTTTTTGCAGACATTTTCGTCCCGGAGGATTGGAAAATACTTTAATGTCCCTGACCCCTCGAAAAATTGGACATATTTATCCCTCCGTTAGAGTCGCTCCATTTGCCCTGACGGAAAACGGTGACATGGCTCCCGTGGCGCTGACCTGGCCGTTACGGACTGCCACGTTGGATGAGCTTTTGAAAAGAGGACATATTAGTCCCCAGGGACCAAAACGTCGCCGTTTCTCCCCACCCCTAATCTATGAAATCCTGTAACCTCAGAAAACACTGGTCTTTCACCCACACTATAGTGACCTCAGAAAACAACATCATGATGAACAAGAACATATCATTAACAAGAACAACACATGTGAAAGTGAAAGAAATAGAGAGATTGAGAGAGAGGATAGCATTGACTACTCACCACACCACTCACCATCCATCAAGCTGTGCCAAAACCCATATGATTAACAAGAACAACACATGAATTCTTTCACAGGAATTGGAATGTAGTGTGGTGTGTTGTGTTGAGTTGTGTACTTCAACAAATTGGAAGCAAAGTTGAGTTGAGTTTGACCACCATTAACACTAAATCTACTAGTAATTGCACTTGAGCTGGCTGCAACAACAACCAAACTTGTACACTCCATTAGGATTTAGGACATGATGGACGAGAGTAAGTGAAAAACTCAAAACCCAAGCAACCAATAATGTAATCCCATTATCATTACAAAGCTTATTAGTCTCTCCAACTTGGAGAACTTTGCTTTCTTTTAATCACAACCAACATTATGAATTTCCAAGCTGCATTTGCACTTGCACACAGCAAACACTGATGATCAAGGTCCTGAAAACTGCTTCCAGCCTCAATCTGCAGCAATTTATCATCATCATAATAAATAACTTAAAACAAATCCTAATTGAATTCATGGACTTCTCCACTCAAAAAACTAAAAACAAAAGAGCCCTAAACCTAAAATTTTCTGAGCCCTCCCAACTTAGAAGCCAGCAAATTCAGATGTCCAGGAAGGTAATTTCCCAATCTCGCCGCCGAAGCTTCTCCCACGGCTTGTTGCTGCTACTGATGCCGATGGTGAACGAACAAAGAAGCTTGTTGCTGTTGAGACACCGACACCGCCGCCGACTGCACAACCATCTCCCGAGGAGCAGCCGCTGCAAAACTCCAAATTTGACCAAAATCGGGCCTGGCCGGGAGGGCCCAGAGCCCCGCGGGAGCTCCATGGCCCACTAAGGACCCCACAGCGGGCCCCACGGAGACGTCGTCATCCTTGGCGGAAGCGTCGTCGTCGGTACGTATGCGCTTGCCGAGTATGAAGGGAGTGAGACCCAGCAAGGGCTTTTGGTCGAGCGAAGACGCTGCGGAGGTTGAGGAAGGAGAAGAGAGAGAGCCAGCACCGCCGCGTACGGAGACGGAAACGGAGGAGAAGCTGGCGGGAGTGGTTCTGGTTCTGGTAGCGGCGATGATTGAGGGCTCGGCCTGGCGGAGGAGCCACTCGATGGTCTGGCCGTCGGACTTGGGGCCGACCTCCGTCGGATGCCATGAGTCGGAATGCTCCTTTTCTTCCTTCATCCGCTTCACCTTCACACTGCATTTGAAGGATTAGGGCTCACAGAATTTCATAGATTGGGGATGGGGGAGAAACGGCGACGTTTTGGTCCCTGGGGACTAATATGTCCTCTTTTCAAAAGCCCATCCAACGTGGCAGTCCGTAACGGCCAGGTCAGCGCCACGGGAGCCACGTCACCGTTTTTCGTCAGGGCAAACGAAGCGACTCTAACGGAGGGATAAATATGTCCACTTTTTCGGGGGTCAGGGACATTAAAGTATTTTCCAATCTTCGGGGATGAAAATATCCGCAAAAAAAAAAGGTGAGGGACGGATTTGTCCTTTACTCATTATTTTATTTTTACTAATGTGGCGTTACGTAATTAAATACACGTGTAAAACTACTTTATACTAAAAGTACATCAAAATTAAATTCTTATTTTAAAAGACAAATCTTACTTCTGCCTTTTATTTAATTTTTTCGGTCTTTCTTTAGAATATTAATTACTTAAATCAGGTTAATGTTCAATTTTCTATTGATAGAATTGAAATAACTCTGCTTTAATTAGGCTTAAGATTATTATTAGTATTTTGAAACAATGTGTATATTGATTTTTTTTTTTCTAATTCGTAGGCAAAGTGTATTGATATCCAACCAAAGATAATCATATATATTTTCAAAGTTATTAAGTACTTCTAGGTTGAATTTGAGTATGTGAGACATGCATATAGCATATATATGACTCATTTTTATATGAAGGAGTCTTCATTCTAGGGATAGTTAGGTAAGTAGTAAGTACTTTTCCTTATTGTGCAATAAAGTACTATAAACGTACGTCGAATTTATTTTTAGAGTAATACGTAAATAGGTTTTAAAGAATTTTATGATAATTAAGATTTATAAGTTTTTAATGAAAGAAAAATTATTAAATGAGTTTTTAAAATTTTTGTTATAAATTTATAGGATCTTAAAATAATATATTAGGAAAAGTTTTAAAGAATTGCAATGTTTGAAGTATAAAAAAATATTTGGTGAACAAATTTTTTTTAAATCAATTCTCAAAAATGTTTTTAGTTATAAATAAAAAGTATAAAGTTTATAAAACTAGTACTAAAATTAAAAGATTTTATATAAAATACAGAAATTATGCATAAATATATATTAAAAAAAATATATTTTTTAAATATATATATTCATCACAAATTTTTCAAAGACTTTCGCCCAACTACCCAAGTTTTATCATTTTAATATTTTTAAATTTAATTATACGTGATAAATGATCAAGATCAAACGATTAACTAGTCACTTCATATACATTAGTGTGCGTTGAATTATTTATTTTCTTTTCTTTGACCGTATACAATTCTACAGGCTTCCCCTATCAAACTTGCATCCCAAGCATTAATAAGAAAAACAAACCCGTACTTCCAATGTTCTATAATTTTTTATAGTTTTACCAACATTTTATTCAATTTCTATCACTTTAAAATTTTTTTCTTTAATTCGTGTTTTTTTAGCAGATTTTTAAATCAAATCTTTTGTATTATTTGTCATGACATACAAAAACATTAAAATAAAAACATTTCCTTAAGATATCCCTCGTAAAGTACAAAAAAAAAAATGATACCTCAAATTACTTTTTAAATATTTTTAAACCAGACAATTTAATTTTTAATAATTTTAACTATTAAATTAATATTAAAATTTTTATTTTATTAGATAAATCAATCTTTGAATTAGATTGTTTATCTATATAAAAAAATAATTAATATTATGATAGTTTTATAAAATCACTGTGATATTTGGGTATTAAGATATTTTTTATTGTTGCTGTAATTAATTTGTATTTAGTGGCAATTTTTATAATTCTGGCAGTTTTAATCGCTATTATGAGTTTTCTTCGTTTAAAAAGTTCAAAATCCAACCCTAACACACATTGAAACGCTATGCTTTTAATGTTAGAGTAAGGTTGAATGTTGTTATTACGATCTCTTTTTGGTGATGATCTCCTCCAGCAATAAGTGGATCCAAAAAAATTATTATGAGGAGGCAATAAAGTAAGATTTACACCAATAAATTATATATATGGTGTAAAATATAGTACAAAAAATATACTAATAAAATATATTTTAAAAGATAAAAAATATGTGTATACTTTTTACTCGTAAAATGAAGCACGACGATTTTTTATATCATAAAATTTATCGATAATAGAATTTATGTTAAATTCAGCAATTTTTATTTTCAGTGTAACTCAAAAAGAATTATAAAAAAATTCATATTTCATTTTGTTACTTGCCTTTTGGTTATTAGATATAGAAAATATTTGAGTTGAAGTTTTACTTAGGGTTAAGTACGATTTTAGTCTCTAAGGTACGGATTGAAAAATTTTTTCGTCTTCAATCTTTTTTTCTTACAAAATTATCCCTAAAATTTAACTTAGTTTTAAATATTCCTTTTTACCAAAATTTTAAATTTTATTATCAAATTATTCCTAACTGAAAAAATATATATAAAAATAACGAGTTAAAGGGAAAAGGGAAGGAAATCACAATGGGGTCAAGGAAGGGGGGAAAGGAATCCGCCGCCGTTGCTCCTCGCCACTCGCCGTTGCTCCTCGTTGTTCGCGTCCTCGCCACCAGATTTCGTCGCTGCTTCTCTTCCTCGCTCGACGTCAATGCCAGCAAATTCGCGAGGGTGGACATTGTGCGTTGCTTGCCGGTTTTGCTCCTCCTCCTCACTCGGTCGCTGGTTGTCGTTGCTCTTCGTCACTCGCCGCTGTGCTTCCTAGGGTTCCAACTCTGCTTTTAATTGGTTGATTTTGTTAATTACATTGTTGATTCTTATGTTTCTTCTGTTAATTATATTGTTGATTTTTTTATTTGTGGATTTGTTGATTTTGTTAATTACATTATTTCTGATTATGATTCTATTATTGTTGTTGATTCTAATTCCATTCTGCTTCCATGGTTTTGTTTCTATTTCTTCTGCTTCTGATTCTATTATTCATTATTGTTGTTGATGCTTCTGGTTACTTCTGCTTTTGTTTCTTTTGTTGTTGTTGTTGTTGTTCTTTGGAGTTGAGAGAGATAGCGATGGAAATTATACAGATTTATTGATGCTTCTAGTTTTTTCTGCTTCTGCTTCTGGTTACTTATTACATTGTTTTATTGTTGTTGCTGATGTTTTGATGAAGAAGAAGAAAAAAGAAGAAGAGATAATGCTGTGATGGAAAAGAAGAAAAAGAAGAATAGAAAATGAGGATTTTGAAAAAGAAGGGAAAGAGTATTTTTGTCAGAATGAAACGATTTTATAAACAAAAAAAGGTTAAAAATAAAAAAAATTTTCAGCTCCTATCTTAAAGACTAAAATTATACTTAACCCTTTTACTTATGTTAGACTGGACATTGAGTGTGTTCAATAATTTAATTATTAGTATAAAACAATTACTTACTCTGTTTTGCAAATAGAAAATAAAATTATATAATGTATATATAATAACTTAATTTATACACACTATTATTAAATTTTGTAACAAACTCATGGGGAGGGAGAGGCCTATGCTTGTCCTCTTTCTTAGATTCGTTCTTGCCTCTGGCAACATTTTTTTTATCAAACTATTATGTTGCAAGTTTGTTCGTTCATGAGCAAACTCACAAAGTTACTTACGTATTTTATATCTAATATTATTTTTAAAAACAAAAAGAAATACTATTTTAATTTGATAAAAATGACCATTTTTAACTGTTACATTTAACTATCATTTTAAATAATAAAAGACGTTATTGTAACTCTGAAAAAATAGTGATTTTGTAATTGTCATTAACCAACCAAAAAAATCGTTTGATCTAGATATAATAACAATTTGAACAACTATTTTAACAATAAAAATTATGATGCTTTTTTAAGAACAAACAAACAACAACAAACAACAACAAAGCCTTGTCCCACTAAGTGGGGTCGGCTACATGAATCAAACGACGCCATTGTGCTCTGTCATGTATCATGTCTACAGAGAGACCGTTTACATGTAGGTCTCGTTTGACCACCTCATGGATGGTCTTCTTAGGTCTTCCTCTGCCTTTCGCCCTTTGTTCATCTTCCATCTCATCCACCCTCCTAACTGGATGTTCTATCGGTCTTCTTCTCACATGTCCAAACCACCTGAGACGCGATTCAACCATCTTTTCCACAATTGGTGCAACTCCAACTTTCTCCCTTATATCTTCATTCCTTATTTTATCCAATCGCGTATGACCACTCATCCATCTCAACATTTTCATCTCTGCCACACTCAGCTTATGTTCGTGCTCCCCTTTAGCCGCCCAACACTCCGTACCATACAGCATAGCCGGTCTTATAGCGGTGCGATAGAATTTACCTTTAAGTTTTAAAGGCACTTTTTTGTCGCATATAAAACCAGATGCACTCCGCCATTTTGACCAACCTGCTTGGATCCTATGATTTACATCCTGTTCAATCTCTCCATTGTCCTGTATGATGCACCCAAGATACTTAAAACTTTTAACTTTTCGTAAAGTGTTTTCTCCAATCTTCACCTCTATATTGGGGTTTTCCCTTCTCAGACTGAACTTACATTCCATATATTCCGTCTTGTTACGGCTTATGCGCAGACCATACACTTCTAAAGCTTCTCTCCATAACTCCAACTTCTTATTTAGGTCTTCCCTTGACTCTCCCATAAGGACGATATCATCGGCAAAAAGCATGCACCATGGCACAGGCTCTTGGATGTGCTCTGTGAGTACTTCCAAGACTAATGTGAAAAGGTATGGACTTAAGGATGATCCCTGGTGTAATCCTATACCAATAGGAAATTCCTCTGTCACACCACCTTGAGTCTTCACACTAGTTGTGGCCCCATCATACATATCTTTAATTGCCCGAATATATGCGATCCTTACTCTCCTCTTTTCTAAAACCTTCCATAAGACATCCCTTGGTACTCTATCGTACGCTTTTTCCAAATCAATAAACACCATATGTAGATCCCTTTTATTACTACGATACCTCTCCATCATCCTTCTTAATAGGTATATCGCTTCAGTGGTAGATCTGCCTGGCATAAATCTAAATTGGTTCTCTATTACTTGTGTCTCTTTTCTCAACCTCCGTTCTATCAAGGTGTTTAAAATTATGTTTTTTTTTTAAACACCAAAATACCGTTCTTGAGTGTAAAGACAGTTTGAACCATTGCATTACCTAAAAAATTAGGGTAATGTTATGGTGCTAAAAGTAATTTTTTGAGTAATGCTAGGGAGCCAATGGCCTAAGCGTACAATGTGTATAATGGGTTAAATCATCACTTATACTATCCAGAATAATCATCCGGATATCAGGGATAATAAATATCTCATGTTATAAAAAACTAATTTTAGGTTCACCAAGATTCAAACTCTTGACCTTCCGGATCTGGAACTCTAATACCATGTCCTGAAACCACTCATCCCAAAAGCGTAACCTGACAGGACAATGTAACACTAATAATCATATCTCTAATACTTTTTAAACCTTCATTGTACACATTGTACACTTAGGTCATTGGCTCCCTATACTTTCTCTAATTTTTTTTAGTACATGCTAAAATGAAGTGACATAAAAAAACTGTCGACGCGTGTTTTACCTATAGCCACAATCGAAGACAACGGCTGATGCACAATAAATGGGTGACAATCACCCGTTAGTTGAAAAAAAATAGTTGGATATAATGTTTGTTTGATAAATTAATGCATAATTGAGAGATTAATTGATGATTAAGAGAGATAATCTCTTTTTTTTTTTCCTTTTTTGGGTATGGCCATACTATCTAGACCAAGAAATACTCTTTTGAACATAAAAATTAAATTGAGCCATAAAATGTTATTATAGTAATAATAAATCATAACAATATAAAGCCGAGGAGAATAAGTAATGATAATAATAGTAATAATAATAATAGTAATAATAATAATCTTTTATATATATAAAAGAGAACTACGGTTTTATTTATAAACCCTAAATATAAATTTTATTTTAATTTATACTTATTTATTATGTATGTATTCGATTTATATGTAAATACTTAAAAATCGAGTTTGTCTGAGTCGATTTATATAGATCTATGTAGAACATGTATGAAACCAATTTTTATTCAAGATATATGTGTAATTTTAGTCTCCAATCAATTTATTAACATAAATTATTTTTATTTTTAAATCTAATATATATTTTTTTAGTTTTATGTTCTCATAAATTCACTATTCTTTTAATTTTTTAATAATTCATTAATTACTTTGTATTTACCGAGGTTTTCAAATTTTTTTATAAAAAAAATCAAAATCATCAAATTACAAAATACTAACAAAAATTATTTTTTCTTTTTAATTCCTGAATATAATTTAACTTTACTTACCATAGCATATTTAATACAAAAAAAATAAAGCATACCAGATAATAATATTTTAATTTCTGAATATAATTTAATTCTTTATTAACATGAAAAATTAAAATCTAAAAATAAAAAATATTATTATTAGCATGAAAAATAACAATGCAATATTCAAAATTAAATATATCAAGCTCTAATTATTATTAACATCACAAATTAAATACTCAACAAAAAATATAAAAATATAATTTTTTTATTAACGTGAACTAAATAATATTAAACACCAAAAATAAATTTCATAAAAAAATCTAAACATATTAAACATACTTTAGGAAAGTTTTCACATGTGCCAGGACACTTTACTGATATATTGCTAGGTGAATACTACAATGAAAATTTTATAATTGTCTTAATGTGAATATATTTTTTTTTTTTACCCTTGGATGATGGATTGTATACTTTAGGAAAGTTTTCACATGTGCCAGGACACTTTACTGATATATTGCTAGGTGAATACTACAATGAAAATTTTATAATTGTCTTAATGTGAATATATTTTTTTTTTTACCCTTGGATGATGGATTGTATGTTTAGATTTTGATATTTATAAAATTGTTATTTTTGTTTAAAATGTGGCTAAATAAATAAACCACACTTTTAACCAAAGCATCTTCATGAGAATATATTTTTGCCATTTTCATTGTAGTATCCACCATATTGCTATGCCATAATGCAGAACCGTTGAGATATATATTAAAAAATTATAAAGGTGGAGATAGATTGGTAGAATTATATAGTAGAGTAAAGAGACAGAGGGTGTTGGCTGTTCTTCTAACAGGTTGAAACATGAACCAAATTAGAGTTGGTGAGAATTACATAGTGGGCAGTAGAATGTGTTTTTTGTCTTTTTGTGAAGCCATTGTTTGGAACCAAGCGTTGGGAGTGTTGTGGCCTTGTGAGAGCCGATGCAAAGATTGGGAGAATGAGTAACACTATAACAACGAGAATGTGAGATGGAACTATTAGATTTAATTTAGATGTGACAACAATAATATGTGTGACTATTTCAACAAATAAAATTTATATCCCGACCAAAAAAATAAATAAAATTTATATTAAGATGTTATTTTTTATTACAACAAATAAAATATAAAATAAATAAAATATATTTTAATTTACGATATATGATAGATAGATTATTTTATATAGCTATTAAAAATATGTTAAATAACTATGTTTGTTAAAAATATTAGTAAAATAGATTTTTATTTAAAATATTACATGTATAATTACATACAATTTAAAATATTACATGTATATAACGGTAGATACATATATATTTCATAATGAATTTATAATCATGTTATTTTTTATTTGTTTATAAGAGCAGATAAAAAAAAAAAGTAAATTTGGTTTAATCAAAATAAATACGAGCATTTTCAATATATATAAATAAAGTAATTATTTTTTATTACTATTTTATATGTTATTTATTCATATTTTAATATGTTCTATTATTAAGGTTATTAATATTTTTTTAAAAAAATTATTTTTATTTATTAAAATTCAAATTTTATAAAAAGTGATATATTTAATGTGTACAAGTTATTTTGACCCATTTTAAACACTCATTGCTTATAATTTGTCTTAATCGAATTAATTGATCATTAACCTATTTTTATTTTAAATATTTGAATTTGGTAAAAATCATACACTCTAAGTTTAACTTATTCTAAATAATTATTTGTAAAATCGAATGCTAAGTCGATGTTAAAATGAATTGAATTTGGAACTCTTGTTTACGTCAATGAAAACTTGCAAAAACATGTCTACCAAACAAAATTAATATGTTTTGTGTTGTTCATAAGTCAGTGTTCAAGTCCAAATAAATGTGATATTAATTGTATAACATTGTTGTGAAATCAATTTATTTGAATTTGTAGAAGTTTATAATTTGATCGGAAACAATGTTAGGATAGTTTTCCATCCGATAAACATATAGATTTCCATATTAAAATTATAGTTTCACCACTGCCGACCACCATCATCCATGTGTTACTGCCACGCTGGAGGCCGAACAGCTCAGCGCTGGTCGTTCCTGGTTTTTCGTGGCTCCTCCAAGTCGTTTTTGCTTTTTTGTCGCTTGCTGCCTCATTTTTTTCCATGCTGAACCGCCTCTTATTTCGCCTGTGTTCTACTTCTCTTTGACTGTTGGTTTTGTTGTTTCAGTCACCTTATCTGTTTCCAGATCTGGTTCACTGAGTTGTCTTGGTTCTTCTTCCTGTGTTGCTGCTGCTCCTCCTCCATGATAAGAGGTTTTGGCTTGCGAAGGTCCTCCTTGGCTAATGGTACACCATCATTTCTACTTCTACCTAAGCTTTGTAGTTTGACCGTAGTTTTTCACTTTTTCTTCTACTTGAGTCTCTTTCCTCCAAATATCATTTTGTGTGTCTCAACCATTTACTAGAGCGCCTCTAGCATGATAATTCAAGTATGGGTGAACACAGGTCGAGTTGGTTCGAATTTAGAGTGAAATTAGAACTGAACCAATTGAATTGTAATTTGTTCGATTTGGTTCGGATTTACGTATTTTTGTGTATGTACCCGAATCAAACCAAATCGATTAAGAAACGGATTGGTTCGGTTCGGATAATTAGGTACCCGATGAAACAAAAATTCATAAAAAAATGAAATTTTTATCTTAAAAATTCTGTAAGTACAATAAACATGTAAAATCAATAGAAATAATCCAATCATATTTACCACCAAATATATTAAAAACTAAATACATTAAAATCCAAATATATTAAACACTAAAGACATTAAAATCCAAACATGTTAAACACCAAACACGTCACTACTAGAAAACTAGTTATTACAGACGGATATTTTCGACGGATTTTATCCCACGGAAATACAGACGGAATTTTAGAGGGATTTTTTGTCGAAAAACAAAAAAAATGAATTAGCATAAATTACAGACGGAAAACAAAATCCGTCGATAATTCTATCGGCAAAAGTAATTTTTTTCCATGGAAAATAGTTACAGACGGAAAATCCGTCTGTAATTTAAAATTTTCTGTCGAAAATATTGAATTAAACCCAAATGAAACTCGACCTTCTTTCAGCTTCTTCCAAATGAAACACGGCTTCTTCTTCCCTCCGTAGCACAAGCTACTTCTTCTCTTCGTGGCTGCTACTTCTGCTTCTTCCGCCACTGCCACTGCCGCCGTTGCGTCGCACAATCTCTCTCTGTCATCCCTTGCGTCGCACGAGATCCCTCCACCGCCGCTCTTGTCGCATCTACTCCCATCGTCGCAGAGCTCTCTCTGCCGCCGCTCTCATCGCATCTGCTCCCTCTGGCTCCTCTTCCATCTAATCTCAACTCGCTCCCTCAGTTCTTCTCGTAACCATATCAAATTTCAGGTATATATATCCTGATTTTGTGATTCTGTTCTTCGTGATAAATTTTAGGGCTCAATTTTTCTATGCCAGTTTTAGGTTTATCATACTCTACTTTTGTGCTTTGTTTGAATCTACAGGTTTACTCTAATTTTGATGAATTATTTTCTGCAATCGAAGCTTTTTTGACCTAAAATTCATGGTAGGCCATTGCCTTTTATAGTTTTTAACTTTCATAGTTTGATATTGATTTTGATGACATTGGCTCCTGGTAAACTAATGTCCAGAGAGCAGCAACTGGAAGGAGACTATCGACAGCTTCACTCGCGATTGAGGACTCACTTGGAAAGTATAGCATTTTATGGTGGAGAGATGAGAGAAGAAGCCCATATTCAACAGAAGTTTAAGACCTTGGTTAGGCATTTGAGTAGTGTCCTACATGACCATTGGTGGTTTGGCATGATTCAGGACTTTTTATTGAAGTACTTTGGTGCTACAGTTGCTGTTATTCTGATAATTGAGCCTTTCTTTTCTGGCCATCTAAGGTCTGACAGTTCAACTTTAGGGCATGCAGAGATGCTAAGCAATCTAAGATATCATACTAGTGTTATTGTTTCCCTATTTCAGTCACTGGGAACTCTTTTTATTAGTGCAAGACGGCTCAATTGACTCAGGTATATTAAATCTGTCATTTATCCTTTTTAGAAGTTGATATCGGTTTTTATTCTTGGTATGTAGGCATATGTTATATACAAATCCTTGCAAAGTTCAAGCCTATATATTCTAAGTAAACTATATATTTTATAGTGGTTATGCTGATCGCATTCATGAGTTAATGGCTGTATCAAGGGAGCTAAGCCTGAAGAATGAGAAATCTTCACTCCAAAGACGAGGAAGTAGAAGTTTCATAAGTGAAGCTAACTACATTGAATTCTCTGGTGTCAAGGCAAGTGATTTCAATGAATCATCTATACACCTGAACTTGTCATTATGATTTTGTTATTATTTTGATATTGATGCTGCTCCCAAAATTCAGGTTGTAACTCCCACTGGTAATGTCTTAGTGGATGACTTGACTCTTAGGGTTGAGTCATCTTCTGTATTCATCAGTAGTTTTGCATCAATCTATCTGTCTTATTTTAATGTTTCTTTCAGAAAGGAGAATCAGATTCACTTAGAAAGTTCCCTTCTAAATCTTGTCCTTTAAGATACGGAACTACAAAGATTCAAGAAGATGCCCTCACTCTGTTTCAAGCTGCATTACGTGAATTTTTGGGCTTTTGCAACTCTAAGACTCATGGGAATGAAAATAACAACTGGGGAGTTACATCACTGTCTGTTTCTGCTAGTAAGATTGTCCCCATACCATCTGTAAGTTTGAAATGCTTCAGTTACAAATTTTCTCTCAACCTTAGAACAGTAAGCACATCATAAGGTTTTGAAATGCTTATTATATCATTGATATATATTATCAATAAGCTATATGTTCAATGTTTAGGTGCATACTTGCTAGCTTACCCTTTAAAAATTTTTCTTTTCACTGATCGTAACTCCTTAGCAAGTGATAGCTGTTTCTGTCACAGTGGTATTGAAATTTTTATCAAAACTGTATGTTTCCAGGGGACACATTCCATTGTAAAATATTTTGGTGGGCAAGTTCCATCTAGCTCATCATTTAATCAACCACTAGGCAATGCATTTGATGAAGCTGTACCAGGCAATGCATTTAGTCAGTTTTCTTAATGGAGTAACCTAGTAATGCTATGTTTATGCATTAAGTTGGCACCATCCTGTCCCAAAAAAAAAAAAGATGGTATTGTAATAAGTTGACAATGAGCTTCAAGGACCTATACCAATTTCTAGTGGCAGTGTACCTGGTCTTGATAAGTTGCACCATGCCAAACATTTGTGAGTCAACTCTTTTATTTTCTGCAATAAATGGCTTACTACTTTTTTAAAAGATATTTATCCAATTAGTGGGTAGAAGAGAAGACTGGTGGTCAAATACCTGCATCCACTGTTGCTTCTGTTTCCATTGAACTTTTTGTTCCTCTATTGATACAGAACTTCCCAATTCTACTTCAAATTCGAGTGATCAATTAATCGATCCTCTGTTTTTGTTTTTTTTCACTCTCCAGGTTGGAATTGAAATGCAGAGAAAAGCAACATTGCCGTCCAGGGACGCAAAAAGCAGCAATGCGAACAGCATGAGTAAGTTGTTATTATGATCTGAACCCTTAGGGGGTTGTTGATCAGTCTCTAAATATCATATAAGCTGAGGTGTTTCTTTATGTGTGCAGTATGGACTTTTTTGTTAGTTTAGGAGACCTAGTCTAGGCATGGATTTGATAACAAAGCTTAATATAGGTTATATTGGGTGGACTTTGCCTGGCCAGGCTCTACAACGGCATTTGTGGTGCTGAAGTTCTCTCTCTTCTATTTACTTGCAAGAACCAGATACAGAAATTTATGCAAGCATGTTGGATTCATTGAATGAATGCTTACAGGTTAGTATCATTAGATGATAAATATTATACAAAATTAGGGGGTGTTACACTCGAAGTTTGATACTTAACATTCTAATTGGAAATAAAATCTAGCTTCGCATATATTAGCTAACATCATAAGTGATGCTAATAAAGCCAAAACTAAAAGGTTTTGTTTATTTCATGTTTCATAGTTGATCTAGAATTCTAGATTAGGATATATATATATATATATATATATATATATATATATATATATATATATATATTTGTTGAATTGGTTATTAATCTGTTCAACCATTGCCCCTCATTTCCACGTGATAGTAAGTCTGCTCCACTTTGTAATTATTGTGGTTTTTGTAGTCTTGTTTTTAAAAATAATCATATATTATTATGCAAGAATTTTCACTCCCTCTTCACTATTAAGGTGGATGCCTATTGCTTGCTTCCTTTTGAAGACTCTTTTTGTTGTCACTTATTTATTTTATAATCAAATTATTACAAGGAAAGAGTAATTCCTGTGTAGCCTCAATCCAGTATGTGTTCTGATCTTTTTGTGTACTTCAGATTTCTGGGATGCTTTTGGATGAAAGCCAGGTCAAGTCCATTGTTGACGAGATAAAACAAGTGATCGCAGCTAGTTCAAGTAGGAAAAGAGAGAGGGCAGAGAGGACCAAAGCTGAAGATTTTGATGCTGAAGAGAGTGAGCTGATTAAAGAGGAAAATGAACAAGAGGAAGAAGTTTTTGATCAAGTTAGTTGTTTAAATTCGTTTTTAAAAAATCTAAGTTATGTTGATTGCTGGGCTACTGTCTTTATATTATGTTTGTACAGATCAATTCTTTGGTCATCCTTTCAAAACATTTATGTGTCCCAGGTGGGAGAGATATTGGAAACTTTGATCAAAACCTTCAAAGCCTCCTTCTTACCTTTCTTCGATGAACTGTCATCATATTTGACACCTATGTGGGTATATTCCTCCCAGAAGCTGTCACTTCTCTTCTCTAATTAGTTTTTCTGTTGATATTAACTGCATTTTTATTATTGAGCTGGTCATTTAGCATTTTGATTTGGGTACTAGATCATACTTGAAGTATATGTAACTGTTTATACTTTTCTGTTTTCTATGTTTTAGCTGCACTGAATTGTAGTGATGGCTCTAAAATGTAGGATCTGTGTGATAGCAGCAATCTCTGACCATATTATTTTTGGAATATTCTTGAATTCTTCAAGTCACACTGTTGAAAGCTTTAGTTCAACGATGAATCTTCATTCTTGCTTTGGGAATTTAATTTGGCTGTGGGTTATGTTCAAATAAATTGGGAGTTAGAGATGAGCCATTCATTCTGCAGGGTTAATTCTTCAGGGCAATAAAATTGCACACACACACACACATGAGCTCACATATTGCTTTTATATTAAATCATAATCTTTTCTCAACTGTTGGATATAGGGAACGGACAAGACACCTGAAGAGAGGAGAATTGCCATTTATATTAAATCATAATCATAGTCGAGGCATTATTGGTGCTTTGTAATTCCTAAGGGGAAATTATACAAGAGAACTAAAATATATATTATTGTCATTTATGTTAGTAATAAGCTGCATAAATATTCGATCTTAATGAATCTGAGATATTTACAGTTTGAGGCTACTGCTTCATCACCAGTCTGCAGTTGATGCTGATCAATTGGAAGGGTCTGTGACATCTCTATCAAATTTGGATGATTCTGATTCTTCTAAATATCTAGTTCGGAAGAAGGTTCAAGAATCCTTGGAAAACTTAAAGGAGGAGGCAGTTGTTCCTAAAAGGTCCATTCGATGGCAACTTGGTTCCAGTTGGATACAGCATCTGCAGAAACAGGAAACATCAAAAGAATTTTTTATATGGTCTTGTTATTTGCATAACTTAGTATAGTTGAACAATATATTGAGTTTATGTTTTGAATTATAGTTGATGTATCAACACACTTTGATATATGGTTGTTACTTATTATAGTTGATGATCAATACATTTTGTTTATGTTTTGAATTATATTGACTTGCTTGTTTATAGTACTTTTCTTTTAGTTTGATAATACGATGAATTTGTTTATTTTTTGAAATATTATAAATATTCGAATATAAATTAGATAAAAATTTATATTAAATTTATATTTATTTTGTATGAAAACAAGCTTATTTTGTAATTAGAAAAATAAAAAAATTCTATTTTACCTTAATGAAGGGTTTACAGACGGATTTTCTGTCTGTAATCAGAGTGTGAGATGATTTTGCAAAGTTTAAATTACAGACAGAAAATCTGTCGAAAAATCTGTCTGTAATTACAGACGAAAAATTTGTCTGAAAATCCGTCTGTAATTACAGACGGAAAATCCGTCGAAAATTTCGTCGCCTTCGGAAAATGGATGGAGAATTTACAGAGGGAAAATCCGTCGGTAACTAGTAAAAATTCGTCGGTAATTTTTCGACGGAAAAAAAATCCGTCGGTAAATAATTTCCGACGGGACTTTTACAGAGGGACAAAATCCGTCGGTAATTTTGTCGGTAACCAAAAATCCGTCTGTAATAAAGACTAAATCTGTCTGTAAATCTGTTTGTATTAAGCCATTTTCTAATTGTGCGTTAAAAGCTAAATATAAAAATGCAATAGAGAGAAAGTCAAAATCATTAAAAGATATATATATATATATATATATATATATATTAAATTTTTATTTTTTATTTAATTAATATATGGTCGGATCTGCGGGTTGGTTCGAATTCCGCACCCCAGAACCGTTATTCGGACCAATTACTCGTTGGTTCTAAAACCAATTTAATTAGTTTGGTTCGGGTTCGGACAAATAATCGGGTACCCAATATCCGTGCTCACCCCTAAATCTATGATGGGATCAATTATCACAAATCCAAGACCTTTACATGTTCAACAATTTCATCATTTCAAATATCAATTTCATATATATATATATATATATATATATATATATATATATATCATAAAAACAAAAATAAAAGTCACATATATAATTACTCAAAATATTATATATTCTAATATTAGCAAAATCATATAAAAATTCATTCTCTCTCACACACATGTTTGCTGCCAAGAATAACAAAAACTTGAAAAAAAGTGATTTGTTTTATTTTTGCTGACAGAAAATGGAAAAATAGAAAAATAATTTTATCTCGTTTTCGTTGATTATGTTTGCGTTACCTTTTAAAAATTATTTTTGCATTTATTGACTGCGAAAATGATACTAAATATATAAATTAGTAAATTTTTGTATTTTGAATTAAATTAAATTGACAAATAATTTTTTTAAATAAAAAATATCTATTTTAATTAACATGCATTATAATGCAATAGTAGATAAAAGAAAATTATTTTTTAGTGGTTAAATAAATTATGTGGTATTTATATGGTGATTAAAATGAGTCGAGTAGCTTTATCTCTTTCCCACTTTAACTACCTATCTAAGCAGCTATTACTTCTAGATGTTTTTGTCTTTTCATCTACCATGTGCTTAATTTATATTTGGCTTAAATTCATGTAAGTTATAAACTTGTATATTAATATTAATTTTGATATATAAAAAAAATATGTCAAATTATTTTTAATTATATTACATAAATACAAAAATCAGCCACTAACTATATAAAACTACATATTTAGTATTTATGAAAAAGTTTAATTATCTGGTTATAACAAATTTGATTTTTTTTCTATACTAAATATAATTATTCAGGTGATAATAATTTTATTAAAAAATTAAGTAAAATAATATATATTTAAATATATATAATAGTTGATTATTTATCTTTATAAAATATTTTTGTATGTAATATACACAAATATATAATAACTATATTTTTTTCAGATATTTTATTTTATTTGAATGCAAAATAAATATAATTAACAATAATAAATTTAATCTAATGATTATTCTAATAAAAATTATTCAATTTTATAATATTACAACAATATCATTTATTTCTTTTAATTAATAAATTCTTTACAGTCTTTTTATTTTGGTCAAGTTCTTTTACTATATTTGTGCCCAATAACTTAGCCACATCAAATTGCAAAATTTTATCTAATTTTCATTACTTATCCATTATGTTTTCAAGCCTGTATTCCAATAGGTCATCAGCTCCCAACTGATTTACTACAACAGTTGTCTGTAAAGCCGCACCATATGAACTGCCCTTTGTCGTCTTTTTACGGTCATTTCATGGATATTAACGACATTACACACCTAATAACACGACCAAATTCTTATGGGTTACCGAACCGTACCTGGCATTAGCGGTGTACGTGTCCCGGTCCGACCCGAAGACCTGATTCGGTCTCGAACACTTTAGGGGCTAATTTAGTTTGCTTTCATCGGGTTTAGAGTCGGATAAGGGTATCAAAAATAGACCTGGTCATTATTTCGTGTCGGGTCCGGGCCATAGCTTTGTCATCCGAACTCGACCCGATGACCCGGTCATCATACACAATTAATATTTTGTGTTGTTAGTGATGGATGATGGCTATTCTTATGTGGAATTTAAATATTGTAAACCTTAATATTTTGTGTTATTAGTCATTATAAGATTATAAGTTAATGTTTTATGTTTAAAATGCATAAGACTTTAGACTAATGTATAATATTATGTTATATATTTGTATTGATTTAAATATTTGGTGTTATTAGACAATATTAGTATTGATTATGGTTATGCTTTAATTTTAGAGAATGGTTGGTTCTTGTTATATTTTTTAAGTGAATTTTACTATGTGAATTGTGAAATAATGGTTAGAGATTAGGTGACTTTTACATGCTAAAGACTCGGTTTTCACCCGATTTTTACCTGGTTTTCACCCGATCCGAAGATGCGTAGATTTCATCGGATCTAGGATCGGATTAGAGTCTAAAAATTAAACCCAGTCTATATTTTGAGTCGAGTCTGTGTTAAGCCAAATCCGGTGTGGCTCGACTCATGTACACCTCTACCTGGCACATTACTATGCCAATAAAACGACTGATACATGTGAAATTTTTCACATACTTTAATATTATATTAAACATACGCATCGTTAATATCACATAAAAAATAAAATATTTGAGCGACACAAAGTCACAAATAATGACCATCACCCAAAAAAAAAAAAAAACCAATCTAAACGAGTATAAGCATTGTTAATATCACATTAGATATACGTAATTATCTCAAGAGAACCACTCCTCAGTTAAACCTTTCTTTGTAAACACTGCCATGAACAGTTTTTATACGTGCGTGTACTCTCAACATCAACAGGCGTCTATCAGAAATGTGCCCAACACTATTTATCACCTAAAATTAAAAGGCTTCAGCACGGTAACAATGGTCCTTTATATTTAGTGGTAAATTAGAAGATTCACATCAAATAGACAGTTATCAATGAAACAAATTAAAAGAGTTCTTTAAAACGATCTCTATATTTATTTCTTTTTCTTCCGTAGTTTCATTCTTTTACTTTCTTTCAGGTTATAAAATTTATTAATAACCGATAAACACTTTCAAAACACGACCTTTTATCTAACCTAAGTAACCAACGAGATTTAAATCCACCACATCACTTGTAAGTTGTAAAGATCGTCTTTTGCAATTTAGGGCTGTTAGTTAGAAACATTTAATTCATGTTGCCCATAAAAGGCACTAGTATTCACCTATACCTAATAAATACTGTTTTGGTTTGTTAAAATCACGTAAATATTGCAAATTGCTTTAAACTCCAAGAAATTTATTATTTATTTATAATTCTTTTTATAGAATGGCATCAAGAATCAGCTGTTGATGTATATACTTTACCTAATAATTATGAAGTTAAAATAGAACAACTTAGCCAGATGTTTAATATAATACTTTTTTTTTTTTAATATTCAGAGAAGACAAATCAACAGAAATGAATATACCGATCAATGCCATGTAATTAGTAACTTGATATTGAACATAAACCCAAAAAACATAAAATGATAGATAATATATTAAGCAATGCCATCAACTAAGAGATTATTACAAGGCCATTAATTAGCCATATTACAACTTGATTTGGAACATAAACAAACAAAATTAATGAACCAAAAACACATTAATAATAATAAAGCAAAATATGATAGATAATACCATATTCATCATAATCTGATGAAATTAAATAGGCACGCTGCGAAGAACAACCGTTTCAATAGTGAGACCAGGACCAAATCCAAACAAAACACCCCATTCGAGTCCTTCACCAGTGGTTTTAAATCCTTCTTGAGCTGAATTCTTTCTCATCTCATCCAAGATGAACAAAACACATGCACTTGACATGTTACCATATTCACTAAGAACATGTCTAGTGGCTCTCATCTTCTCAGGTTTCAATTGCACCTTAGCTTCAACCTGGTCCAAAATTGCCGGTCCACCCGGATGTGCAATCCAAAATATCGAGTTATAATCATGGATTTCCAAAGGGTTGAAGGCCTCAGCCAATGCCTTGTCAATGTTCTTTGACACAATTCCAGGCACGTCCTTAAGAAGGTGAAAAGTTAGACCCACTTCGCGAAGGTGGCCGTCGATGGCGCCTTCGCTGTCGGGGGCAATGGTTTGAGCCGTCCAAATGAGCTCAAATATAGGCTTCTCGATTTCCGGGAGTGGATCCGAACCAACGATGAGGGCGGCTGCGCCGTCTCCGAAGAGTGCTTGACCAACAAGGCTGTCCAGGTGTGTGTCACTTGGACCACGGAATGTTACGGCGGTTATTTCAGAACAAACAACTAACACACGTGCACCTTTGTTGTTCTCAGCCAAATCTTTTGCCAAACGAAGCACCGTACCACCTGCAGAGAAATTAAAGATGTAATAGAGTTAGTTATAACCATTCATGTTATTTCTTTTTATTAGTTTAAATTAAAAAAAAAATGATATCATAACATAATATCAGAATTTTATGTTATATTAATTATACGTGATGCGTATTTTTGTAGTCAATAATATAAGAAAAAGTTTTTAGAAAATCAGTTATATAAGGATGTTCTTTCTCTTCATTTTATGAAAAAAGAATGAAGACGGAATTGTTGGCTAAAGATTTGTTAATCTATCATCTAGTTTTTTGGTGAAAAATATATAATTAAATTATTATCTAACAATTTTTAATTATCATCAATTTTACATAAAAACAATTGCACGTGAATTTTTGTCGATCAATAATTAGCCAAGATAAATTTTAAACATGTAACGCTTGACAAAATTTATATTTTTTGTAATTTTGTGATGAACAAGAGTGCAAAGATGAATGTAAATTAAATGTGGGTTTTGTAATTAAATAAAGTTGTAACCTGCAAAGCAGCCTTGTTGGTACATCATGTAACGCTTGACATAAGGGCGAAGGCCCAAGAGTTTGGTGAGTTGGTAATCGGCACCGGGCATGTCAACACCACTGGTGGTGCAAAATATCAAGTGTGTGATCTTCGATTTTGGTTGCCCCCACTCTTTTATGGCCTTTGTTGCTGCCTCTTTCCCTAGCTTTGGTACCTCTACCACCACCATGTCTTGCCTTGCATCAATTGATGGTGCCATGTATGCACACATGTTTGGATTTTCTTTTAGTATCTCCTCAGTCAAATACATGTACCTTTTCTTGATCATTGACTTGTCACCTGAACAATTTTAATTTGTTAACACAAAAAGCACATCATAACCTATATATTAATTATTCCATGATATGTAGGTTGTTTCTTCTAAAATTATTTAATAAAAAAGTGTTATATGTAATTATGAATTTAACAGTGCAACGTACATCTAATCACATAATATCATATCATAACAAATAACTATTATTTTTATTGACTGCGTGGATAATTATTTAAAAAAATAGATATGTAATTACAAGATTGTATGTATAAAATTATTTTATACTATTAGTATATCAAAATTAAACTTATAAAATTATATATACAGTACTTACACATGCGTTGAAATTTTTCTTTGAGTTCAGTCATATGGTCACTATTTGTGACTCTAAAGTAGTAATCAGGGTAAGTACTCTGATCAACACAATTTGCAGGGGTAGCAGTGCCAATGGCCATAATAGTGGCAGGTCCTTCAGCCCTTTGAGCCTTACGGATCTCACTTACACTCACCATGTTTCCTTTGCCTTCTCTAAAACTTAGTGATGAGTAAGTGAGTTGTTATAGAAACTTGGTAGCCTTAGGGGGGTTTTATATATATGTAAGATGAAAGGTTATTATTCTAAGTTAGATGGCTAGGAAGGTGAATAAATGCTTCCTAATAATTCAGATGGAAGAGTGGAGGGTAGCTGAAGATCACATGCTTTGACCAATAGAGAGAGAGGTAGCCCTTGTGATTTCCAACCCCATTAAGTTTGGTGACAAGTGTATGCGCATGACTTTGTACGTTTGTAGAACTTTCTACTTATCCACTCTTCTCTTATTATTATCCATTGGCTAATAATAACATGCATGTCTATTTTTTGCATGATTTGCTTATGCCTGGAATTCTATAAGCTGTGGAAAAATTCCCATACATGTTGCTTATGGGATTATTATTAGTCCCTATACTACTACTTATATATATATATATATATATTGATATCTTCTATGCCATTGCCAACTAAAAAAATTAATTAGTAACTAATTTTGATTGGTCTAGATTAGCTAACTCATTTGTTTATAGATGTAAATTTGATTGACTGATTAACGATGAACTCTTAATAAAATTTAGATCTATAATAAATTAATATTTATTTTGTCAAACTAAAAAATATCATAAAATAAATATAATAAACTAACTCATTTGTTTATAGATATCGAGAGTTTGAAATTTGAATTTTACTTTATGTATGCAATAATTTATTGATTAACTATAAATTTTTAATAAAACCTATTAAATCTACAATAAATTAGTATTTATTTTGTCAAATTAAAAAAATTATCATACTAAGATACCTGAAAATTTTCAACCACAAATAAATATTTATAGGAGTACACATATATTGTAGCAATTCTCTCAATTTATATACTATTCTTTATATATTATGTTAATGAATTTAGGTCATTATTTTTGTTTCCTTAATTAGGTACCAATATTTATATAGCGATATATTATATGGGTTAATTTAATGTATAGATACACACGTCTTATGTGCCTATAAGTATCCTTGTGGCGTTACGTTGTTATTATGGGACATGGCATGCATGCAAGATGAGTGGCTTGGCTTGTTCAACTCTAGTTATTTAAATTAAATTTCTACATGAAATCAAATATTTACTTATTATTAGTATATTTTTAACACAAATTGAAGTTATTAATTCATTAACTAAGTGATAATTTAAACTTGGTGGATATGGAAATATGAGGTGATTGCTTTGTGCCAAGTGCCAAAGTTGTAGTGCCGTCCTTCTTATAAAATTGTCGCTATTATCATTTTAAGATATTTTAATTTTAATTTAGTGTAAATTACTAAGCATAAGTTGAATGGTCAGCTATGGCACCGATATATTTGTTGATTTTTCTTTATGTGCAAGATGTGTGAAGCATTCAATTCATTTGTTTTTTATATATACACTTCTTTTTCTTGTTATTTTTTTTCTTCCTTTAAACTCTAAATTATAGTTTTCTTTTTCCGTTTTATAAGTCTCACTTGGTATAGTGAAACTTTGAAACTTTTCTACCAATGTATAACCAAAAGATAGTAAAATTAGATTATAACATTCAAACGTACGTGGAAAGGGAAATACTTTACATTATTAATTTTCCCCCATCCAATTACTCAACTCGAGACCATTAATGTAAAGAAAAATTTATTTATCACTTAATCAAACTTATATAAAATAACCAAAGAGATTACAAGACTTTTGTTTGGATGACAAACCGAAAGTGAATAAAGAACTTCGATAACGAAAGTCCTAAATTTAGATTTGGGAAAGACGCTTAAACTCTTTTTTTTTTCCCTCTCTAACTGCTCTTAAGGTCTCGTTTAGGAAAGTCTAGATTTTTTTTTACTTTTAAATAAAAAAATTATAGTATTAATGTTTAGTATAATTTTTAAATAACTTGTGATTTTTTAAAAATTTATTTAAAATATTTATGAAAAAATAAAAAAATAATTTCTTCTCTTTTAAAAGTTATTTATTACTATTCTTCTTTTAAAATAAACATTTCTGTAATTAAAAAAATCAAATATAAAATAATTTATTTATAAACTATTTTTAATATAAATTTTTATTTTAAGCTTTTTTAAAATTCTTAATTAAATTATTTATCCCAACTTACTTGTAAAGGATACGATAATTAATTGGTCTAAATAAGGTTATATATTTTTCTGCAGACATAAAAAAAATAATAAATAAATAAATAAATTAAAGCTTGTAAAATAATAAACTTATATGGCTTTACAAATGATTCCATTGTGGAAAATTGCTAAGTCAAACTCGGCCGTTTTGTTTGATGTTGTTGGACACTTATGTTGGCGTTATAGTTGGCCCATGACGCTAAATTTTCAAACCCAATCAGAGGAATGTTTGACTAATTTCTTATTAGGGTGGACAAGAATAAAGAATTGACCAAAGCCTAGAGAGTAGAGACTGCATAATCATACAGACACGTGGATGGAGATTTTAGAGTACGTTTAATTTTTTTATTATTTTTTATTTTTAAATTTATAAAAAAATAATAAAATTTTATTTTATATTTTGTATTTTTATTTTTTTATAAAATTTTAAAAATAAAAAATACTAAAATAAAAATAAAAAATAAAAATGTAAACTAAATATATTTTTAATATTATTTAATTTATTTTAGTAATAAACTAATAATTAAAAAAATAATTTTGTTAGAAAATTAATTAGCAATGAAGCTAATTCTAACTAATTAATTGAAAAATAAATCTATTATAAAATAAAACAAAAAATAATCTTTTACTATTTTAATTTTTTGAATTTTAAAATTAAAAATAAAAAAATTTAAATTAGTTAACTTATATTAAAAATAAAATAAAATAAAATAAGTTTGGATTGATTTTTGGACATGTCTCAAAAGTTATTTTTTTAATAAATTTGTGTGCCATTGGCATGGCGAATAATAGATACATTAAAGATTAATTCATGTACAATTTATTGTAAATAGGCGTAATATGGAATAATTTTAGAAATACATTAGCTAAAATATATAACTTTAAAATTTATCTATTTATAATAAAAGTTAAATTTTGATATATTGATAGTATAAAATATTTTATACAGTCGTACATTTATATTCGTTGTTTTAAATAATTATTTATGTAATTAATATAAAAAATAATTATTTTTATTAATGTAATGTTACGTAATTGAATATACGTATAAAAGTACATTAAAATTAAATTCTTATAATAATAGTTATCCAAGTTGCTATACACATTAATTATTCATATAATATTCGTTGATAGCTATCAATGAATATTGTTGTATGCTTGGTTTGAAAAGAGATATTTCATCCAGTATCGATTAAATATCAAACTTTTAATTTATTTATTTTTCATATAAATCAATTTTAAAGTATATTAAATAATCTCTTGAGACTACTTCGATTAATATTAAGGATAATTCTATAACTTTTTTCAAATCTAACACTTTATTCAGGCATAAAGACATGCAAATAATGTAATTATAATATTTTAGAAGAATAAATATCTCGCATATAGCAATTGGTTTAACTAGGAGAAGAAAAACTCAGATGATATAATTTGGGAATAATGGTATACTTCTTTGATTGAGAAATCACACGTTATTATCACAATGCTTCTAAACTTTAGAAGATTATATACGTAAAATTTGCGAAATTAATAAAAAAATTAAATTTTATAGTTTAATGAAGTAGAAATAATTAAAATATGAGTTTTGACATTAATTATAAAATTTTGATATAAAATTAGATTAACGAACTGAATTAATTGTACCGGATTCAAACTGAATCTATGGTCCAAACATATATAATGTATAACTCAGCTTTCTTTCTCAAACACTTGATGGAATCACGCTGAATAGGGTGGAAACGCAAAGAAGAATTTTAACCCTCCTTTCCGATTTTCAATTATCCATAACTTTCAATCTAAATCTCTAATTGACGAGCCATCAGCGATTACGTGTTCATCTCAAAATTTTCTTCAATTATATCTGAATAAAGTGGTAAGAAATTAGCATCTCTCTTCTAGTTCTTCCTCTCCTCAATAGTGGTAGTCACATAATAGGAAAAGGGAGCAATGGACCCCTAATTTTAATTTTTTACATATAAATTATATGTAAATTTCAGTTTAATCCCCTTAAAATTTTATTTTAGTCTTATTTTATTGTATAAATATTTTTGGCCCTCTTTAATATTTCATCTAGTTCCACCCCTGCTCCTCAATTTCATGATTTTAGGATTTTGGTATTGAAGAATTGAATGATTTTGATGGTTTAGGTGAACTCTAGCAGCGGATAATCACTAAGTTTTGTCCAATTGATCTCTAGGTAAGGTAAGAAACTGTTAAACCTTTGTGAATCATTAAATTAGTGAACTCTATGGTTATTATAGTGATATTGTGTGAAATAGATTGTGTTTTGGTTGATTTGGAGTTTAATTGGACGGTTTGAAACGAAATCCGGGTAATTAGACTTGAGGAATTGGCGTTTGGAGGCTTGGAGCTTGTGAAATGAGAGGTTTTTGAGGTGTTTCGAGCTTAGGGAGGAATCGGTCAAGGTATGATTTTAGTTTCTCGTAGTTAATGTTTAATGTCACGTGAAAACTTAGGGTAGAAGACCTTGAGATAGGAATGAATTGAATGAATTATTGATAGATTGTGTATATGATATATGATGTGTTTATAAAGGATGAATGAATTTGTATGAGTTGGATTATGATTCTGATGAGTATAAATTAATGATGACTATTGATGTGTTGAGGATTGATGGTAGGTTTGTGAAATTGAATTGAATGGATTGATAGAGAAATGTGTGGTTTGAATTTGTAAATGATTTAATATTAGAGTTGGTTGGTTTTGAAAAAAAAGATTTAATATTGGAATTGGTTTGATTTTGAAATAATTTGATACTACGAATGATTTGAATGACTGAGATGTGTTTGGTTTGATAGTTGAGACCCTCAAAGGGTAGTAAAAGTCCAAGTTTTAGAGGAGATACTGCCGAAAATTTTATGAAAATAGGAGGCTTCGTTTGGAGTGGTTATCTAGAAAGATTCGAATTTTAAGGATTTTATAATTTGATTTTGAGTTATTAAGAAAAGGATTACATTTTGAGTTTGCTTTATTTAGAAAAAAATTGAATTTTGTTTTGAGTATGAATTATTGATGAACGAAATGGGAGGTGTGATAATAAGGAATGAAGGATAATGAGAATTAATTTTTAAGTCTAATTGTTGAATGAATATGAATAAATTATAATGATAATCAGATATGTGTGATCGGGTAAGAGGCGGTGGTGTTGTCCACTCGCTGCGGGTATATGTTGAGAAAGCCAAGTAAGAGGCAGTGGCACTGGTCACTTGCTCCGGATAAAAGTTCGAGACTCCGGGTAAGATGCATAGGTTGAGTTATGTCGCCGCTTGCTCCGGGTTGAGAGTTGTAACACCACCTGAGTAAGAGGCAGGTTGAAGTTATCCCCTACTCTGGGTACGCGAGTAAGATGCAAGGGTTGCGGCGTTGTCCCACCTGCTCTGTGTTTGGTGTTCTGTCCATGGTTAGCCACCAGGATATGTTGGATTGGTTGTATAACTGACAGATGAGCTCATTAGCCATAGGACAGGTATACATCATGTGCATTTGTATGTTTTGTTTGAGTGTGTATTATTTTAGTTTGTTTATTTGCTTAACTATTCTTATCTGCTACTTGTTTTACATGCTGTAATTGCACATCTATCTGTGTTTTCCTTGCTTGAATTGTCTCTGTATGTTTTTGAGAGACCCTCTCTTGGTGAAGAAGTGAAAGAGGATTGTTCCACCGGTGATTTGGAAGTTTAGAGTTGATAGAAAGTGCAGAGTTAGAATAGGGCTGGGATCCTTTAGTTAGATTATCGATATTATTGGTTTAAGATAAATTTTAAGATTAATCTGAGTGTCGAAGTTCTAAGAATGTCTCTGGATTTTCCAGGACCTTTTATATTAACTATGCGGGAACCTTTACCATGCTGAGAACCACCGATTCTCATTTCATGCATATTTCTGTTGTTTTTTTTTCAGATGCAGGTCGAGAGGCATCTGACTGAGCGTCTGGAGTTTCTATGGAAGCGAAGTTGCGTTTGTTTTGGGATGCTGTATTTTGTATTTATGCTATGTATATATATAAATAGATTCTCCTCTGTATATATTTGATGTTTGTCCCTTCTAGAGGTTGACTTGGAGAAACAGGTGTTTCTTCTATAGTTTGAGTTATATTTTGGGTTGTATAAATATATATAATTACATACTCTGGTCGGCCTTAGCTTCGCAGGTCGAGTCTGGAGCTTGATATCTGTATTTTTGGAACTCTGATCTGTATAGTATGTTTTTAGCCTTCATTTGATCTTATCTATCCATTTTACGATCAACCTTGCGAGTGTGACACGATTTTCTATTTTCGCTCTTGCTTAGCTTTTTCTTTAAGACTCCTAATTATAAATTCTTTCGACCATATTTATATAATTTTTTTTCTTTTAGAGGTCGTAATACCTTGCCACCTCTACTTTATGACTTAAGCGTAAGACTCTGTGTGGTAGGGTGTTACATCATGGTATCGGAGCAATTCGTTCTTGTAGAGCCTAAGGAACGGACTGACTATGCTTCTAAGCATACTCTGGGTGTGTGTATATGCTAATTAGGATATCTAATTGATATATGTGGCATATTTGTTTATAAGCATGCATTTGGGACTTTGAACCATTAGACTTGAGATATTAAGACTGATCACCTTGATATCACTTGTTTGGTGTGAACTGGAACCAAATGATGACTCGTGGACGCGGACGCGGTTGAGGCAGAGGCCGGAATATTAATGCGGATCCTGAAACAACTATTAATAATCCCGTAAACTTTATGAACGCTCTGGAGAACATGGCGGTTGCTATGCAGGCACGGCTGAGGCCCTTGGTCAACAAGTTAATAACGAAAATGGAGGTAATGGTGAAAATGGACTGATGACCTTAGCAACTTTTCTGAAGATAAACCCACCAACCTTTAGAGGAACCACAAATCTGACAGAAGCTGACAATTGATTTCAGGCGATGGAATGAGCCTTGCGAGTGCAACAAGTACTTGACGAACGGTGTGTTGAGTTTTCTGCTTATCAGTTGATAGGTGAAGCTCAATATTAGTGGCAGGGAACTCGACGCCTTCTGCAGCGAGATAATGTTGCAATCCATTGGGATGCTAGTGCGTGGAATTACACTTTGTACAATTGAACCAACAAGTACACTAGGTCGTCCAAGTAATACCTGAGTGAGTCAGGGTCGATCCCACGAGGATTGTGATTTGAAGCAAGCTATGGTTATCTTGTAGATCATAGTCAGGCGGATAGAAAAGTTGGTTGGTTGTTTAAAGTGCATAAAAGTAAAAAAAAAAAAAAAAAAACGTTACTCAATTGATGGTGAAAGCAATGATAAGAAGATGGTTAAAGCTTCGGAGATGCTTTGTTCTTCTGGATCAATTTGATTTTACTGTCTCCTCCAACTGTGAATGATTTTTTCTATGGCAGGTTGTATGTGATCAACGCCTTTCTTGAGGGGTCGCCAATGCTCCTCTAGATCTAAACTCCAGGGTTAGTGCGGATCCAGTCTGATTGAGGGTGAAGCTCCTGCAGTCCATTCTCCTTAGTGATCCTACTCAAAATGCCACATACAAGGTCAAATCTTCCGAATCAGAGAATGTTGCGCCTTTGGTTCTAACCTTTACCACAAAGACCCTAATCTCACCATACCTCGGCTGAACTGATGTCTCGAGAAGTCCCCCAACGAAGTCATGGATTAGCCATCTAAGAGATGTATAATCAAGCTAGTGGTTCATCATTGTCTGATGAAAGACTCACTCTGAACCCATGTAGAATGAGACAACCTTATGCGAGTTCAACGCATTCATAAGGATGAAGATCGAAGATACATCTTAGAATAGAGAATCAAACACAGATTGAAGATAAAACAGTAATACTTTATTAATCCATAAAACTCAGCAGAGCTCCTCCCTTCAACCTAGGAGGTTTAGAAACTCATACTAATAAAAAATACAATGTGGAATTCGAAAATATGCTAAAAGTCTCTGTTTGAATTCTGATCTCCTCCCAAAGAATAAAAGTTCTCAAATAAATACTAGACTAATGACTAAGGATTACATAAGAAGGGTAAAACAGTCTTTTAGTGCTAAAATCTACTTTCGAGGCCCACTTGGTGAGTGTTTGAGCTGAGATTGATTGAGATCCATGTGATAGGAGGCCTCTAGAGCGTTAAACGCTGGCTATGGGGTCCTTTTTGGGCGTTGGACGCTGGTCTCTTCTTCCTTGGGCGTTGGACGCCAGAATATGGCAAGAAGTTGGCATTGAATGCCAGTTTTGGGCCTTCAATTCTGAAGCAAAGTATAAACTATTATACATTTCTGGAAAGCTCTGGATGTTAGCTTTCCATAGCCGTTGAGAACTCTCTATTTGGACTTCTGTAGCTCTAGAAAAGCTCTTTCGAGTGCAAGGAGGTTAGATCCTGGCAGCATCTGCAGTGCTTTCTCTGCCTCTGAATCAGACTTTTGCTCCAACTCCTCAATTTCAGCCAGAAAATACCTGAAATTGCATAAAAACACACAAACTCAAAGTAGAATCCAAAAATGTGAATTTTGCACTAAAATCTATGAAAACTTAATAAAACTTAAACAAACATACTAAAAACTATATGAAAATGATGGCAAAAAGCGTATAAAATATCCGCTCATCAGATGCATTCCAATCCGAGTTTTATAAGAAATATTTTCCAAACTAAGTAAGGACGGCGAAAGAGCTTGAGTTGCTACAACTGAAGTAGGGTCCTAGTCAGTGGCAGAGTACACCAATCGGTTTGAGAAATTGTGTCGGTTCTCTATGATTTGTCAAAGTGCTCTGGGGGATTTTGAAGAATGGAAATGCATAAAATATGAAGGAGAACTCCAGAGTGATATTTTGAGTTCAGTGGGCCCGATGGAGATCAGAGCTTTCTCGGACTTGGTAAACAAGAGTAGGGTTGCAGAAGAATGTTCAAAGAAGGCTGCTATGACAAAGAATGATTGCTAGGAATTTGACCAAAGGGAGCATAATCAGGGTTTCACACCATGTTGGGGACAATAATTTAAGAGGAGAGGATACGCACAATAATGTTTCCAAGGACGGAATAACTTTGGGACGAATGATGACCACCAAAGAAATGGTAGAGGAAAACAGACAGTAGCTGTTTCGGATGATTTGAATTGTCAGAAATGTAGAAGCTATCACCCAAATAGGCCATGTCATTTTGGTTAGGGATTATGCTATATGTGCGGTCTTTCGGGGCATATGTCCTGGAACTGTCCACAAAGAAAAACTCAAGATGCCAGTAGGTCGCGACGAGGTGGAGGTAATCGTGAACCCAAAAACTGAATTTTAATTATGTAATAGGACATTGAAACATTACGTTTATTCATACCTAAGGAGAAAGTGACAAATTAGGATTGGAAATGCCGAACTTAGCACCAAACTTAAGAGTGTCGCGTGGGACATTGCCGTTAGAGCATTGTAAAGCTTAAGGAGATTTTCGTCGGTATGGAGTGAATGTCCTAATTTCTAGAGATAAATGAATCAGAGTGCGGCAGCAGAAGCGTGCAGATTGGGATGACCTGAGGACTACTATATGTTGAGTTAAAAAGGAGGATTACGCTCATGTACTCATGTGGTGGATGAAATTTTCGAGAGCAAAAATTTTTATTAGTGGGGTAGGATGTAAAACTCGCGAAATTAATAAATATTTAACTAATAAATTAATTATTATTTAAAGAAATTATAAAATTAAATTTTATAGTTTAATGAAGTAGAAATAATTAAAATATGAATTTTGTCACTAATTTTAAATATTTTGACCCAAAATTAGGCCAACAGGCCAAACTGGTTGGATTGGTTCCAAACCGGGCCCATGACCCAACATATATAATGTATAACTCAGCCTTCTTCCTCAAACGCTTGATGAAATCACGCTGAATAGGGTGGAAACACGAAGAAGAACCTTAACCCTCCCTTCTGATTTTAACTTTCAATCTGGAGCTTTGATTGACGAGTCGACAGCGGTCACATGTTCATGTTGAAATTTTCTTCAATTATATCTAAACAAAGTGGTAAAAAATTATTATTTCTCTTCCAGTTCTCTCTCTCCTTAATTTTGTGATTTTAGGGTTTGGATATTGAAGAATTGAATGATTTTGATGGTTTAAGTGAACTCTAGCAGCGGATAATCATTGGGTTTTGTCCAATTGATCCATGGGTAAGGAAAAAACTGTTAAACCCTTGTGAATCATTAAATTAGTAAACTCTATGATAATTATAGTGATATTGTGTGAAATAGATTGTGTTCTGGTTGATTTGGAGTTCAATTGGACGGTTTGGAATGAAATCCGAGTAATTAGGCTTGAGGAATTGACGTTTGTAGGCTTGGAGCTTGTGAAAGGAGAGGTTTTTGAGGTGTTCCGAACTTAGAGAGGAATCGGCTAATGTATGGTTTTGGTTTCTCGTAGTTAATGTTTAATGTCACGTGAAAATTTAGACTAGAAGACCTTAAGATAGGAATGGATTGAATGAATTATTGATGGATTGTGTATATGATATATGATGTTTGTATAAAGGATGAATGAATTTGTATGAGTTGGATTATGATTTAGATGAGTATAAATTAATGATGACTGTTGATGTGTTGAGGGTTGATGGTAGGTTTGTGAAATTGAATTGAATGGACTGATAGAGAAATGTGTGGTTTGAATTTGTAAACGATTTGATATTAGAGTTGGTTGGTATTGAAAAAAAAAGATTTAATATTGAAATTTGTTTGATTTTGAAATAATTTGATACTACGAATGATTTGAATGACTGAGAGGTGTTTAGTTTGGCGGTTGGGACCCTTGAAGGGTGGCAAAAGTCCAAGTTTTAGAGGATATATTGCCAAAAATTTTGTGAAAATAGGAGACTTCGTTTGGAGTGATCATTTAGAAAGATTCGGATTTTTAAGGATTTTATATTTTGATTTTGAGTTATTAAGAAAAAGATCGAGAAAAGGATTACATTTTGAGTTTGCTGTATTTAGAAAAAAATTGAATTCTGTTTTGAGTATGAATTATTGATGAACGAAATGAGAGGTGTGATAATAAGGAATGAAAGATGATGAAAATTGATTTTTAAGTCTAATTGTTGAATGAATATGAATAAATTATAATGATAATGAGATATGTGTGACTGGGTAAGAGGCGGTGGTGTTCTCCACATGCTCCGGGTATATGTTGAGAAAGCCGGGTAAGAGGCAGTGGCGTTGGTTACTTGCTCGGATAAGAGTTCGAGACTCTGGGTAAGATGCAAGGGTTGAGTTCTGTCGCTGCTTGCTCCGGGTTGAGAACTGTAACACCACCTAGGTAAGAGGCAGGGTGAAGTTGTCCCCTGCTCCGGGTACGCGGGTAAGATGCAAGAGTTGCGACGTTGTTCCACTTGCTCCGTGTTTGGTGTTCTGTCCATAGTTAGCTACCAGGACATGTTTGGTTGACTTTATAACCGACAGATGAGCTCATTAGCCATAGGACAGACATACATCATGTGTATTTGTTTGTATTGCTTGAGTGTGTATTATTTTGGTTTGCTTAATTGCTTAACTCTGCTTATCTGCTACTTGTTCTACTTGCTGTAATTGTACCTCTATCTGTATTTTTCTTGCTTGAATTTTATGTGTATGCTTCTAAGAGACTCTCTCGGTGTAGAGGAGTGAAGGAGGGTTGTTCCACCGGTAATTTAGAAGTTTAGAGTTGACAGAAGGTGCAGAGTTAGAACAAGGTTGGGATCCTTTAGTTAGATTACCGATATTATTGGTTTAAAATAAATTTTAAGATTAATTTGAGTGTCGAAGTTTTAAGAATGCCTCTGACTTTTTCGAGACCTTTTATGTTAACTATGCGGGTACCTTTATCATGCTGAGAACTACCGGTTCTCATTTCATACATATTTCTGTTGTTGTTTTTTTTTTTTCAGATGCAGGTCGAGAGGCACCTCGCTGAGCGTCTAGAGTTTCTGTGGAAGCGAAGTTGGGTTTGTGTTAGGATGCTGTATTTTGTATTTATGCTATGTATATATGTAAATAGATTCTCCTCTGTATATATTTTATGTTTTTCCCTTTTAGAGATTGACTTGGAGAAACAGGTGTTTATTCTATAGTTTGAGTTATATTTTGGGTTGTATAAATATATATAAACATACTCTGGTCGGCCTTAGATTCACAGTTTAAGTCTGGAGCTTTATATCTGTATTTTTTGAACTCTTATCTATGTAGTATGTTTTTAGCCTTCTTTTGATCTTACCTATCCGTTTTACAATCAACCATGCGAGTGTGACATGATTTTCTGTTTTCGTTCTTGCTTAGTTTTTTCTTCAAGACTCCTAATTATAAAATTTTTTTTACTATATTTATATAAGTTATTTTTAGAAGTCGTAATATCTTGCCACCTTTACTTTACGATTTAAGCGTAAAACTATGTGTAGAGGGTGTTACAATATATATCATTCTCATGCTATTTTCTTAAAAAATAATAGGAAGTATATAAAATACTCGTGAGTTTATCTAAAGTTCTTTTTTTCATAAAGATATAAAACATTTTAATTTTAATCTCAATATTTTAAAAAGATTCAATTATATCCTTGTTTTAAAAATAAATAATAATAATAATAATAATAATAATAATAATAATAATAATAATTAATACTCAACTGTTAGTCTAACATTTTTCTCTCATTTTTACCCTTTATTTCTTTTTTCTTCCTCCAACCACCACTGTTACAACAATTACCAACCACCAAAAATACCAACACAAACGTAACTCTATGTTCTCCTTTTTCTTCTTCAGAAGCCTTGGCTTAAGAATTTTTGAAAAAAAAAATGACATATTTTGTTACAAAAAGAAATTATTTTGCATTAACGTCTAATATTTGTTACAAAATTTGTAATTTCAAACAAATTTAAATTACGATATAGAAATTTTCTTCAAAAAATGAAATTATGATATAGAAATTTTGTTTCAAATGCCACGTTTTTTTGTTTAAAAATATAATTTATTTATTTAGTCATATTTTAAATAAAAATAATATTTTTATAATATATTAAATTTTATTAATTCTATAATTTATTATCTAAGAATAATAAAAAAAAATTATATAAAAATAATTACAAAATTTTCGTTGGAGTATATATATAGTAATAGCTTCCTTGACTGTAAGTTAAGCAATCTCTGTTCATATAAAAAATATTATGATACGAATACAGAATAGGCAGATACATAAATTTAAAATTTTTATAATATACAAAAATATGGGATATATATAAAATATAAAATATTATTTAGATAAATTATAAGAATATTTTGATATTTTATTGATATTAAAATATAAATTAATTTGTTAATGAACTATAACTTAAATGACATAATCTCTTCATACTTATTTAAAAGTTGTGGATTTAAGTCTCTTTATTTTTTATAACAAAATATATAAATTAATTCTTAATTATTTTTAATGTCTTTTTTAAATTATATAAGATATTTAAAATATTTATTTTTTAATAATTAATAATATATACTATTTCTAAATTTATTTTAAGAATACATGTTAAAAAAATATTAGACATACTGACCGTATCCCAAAATATTTCTTTTTATTTTTTATAAGAGACAGTTGAACACAAAAAAACGATATACTTATTTAAGTTATTATGCCATTTAATCATGATTACCAGTTGAATCACATTGTTTAGATCCATCCACCTATGTGATATGTTACGGAATACTAATTAATAGTGTTATTAACATTAATTGGTATCCACGTGCTCACGTGGGTTTTCAACAATAACAATATATAAATACATAATTTAAAGGAAATTTGCATTGTATGTTAGGTAAGGTTACAAAGATCGTTGGTTGAATGATGATGTTATATATTTTATTGATAAAATGATGGCATCTTCATTATTCGTACAGAAAGAATTAATGGATTGTAGTTATGAAATCACATTGAAGAAGAAAGTAGTAGAAGGATAGAGACACCAACAAGGAAGTGAACCAGAAATGCACACCCATGCCCCATTTTGCTGTTTCAATTGTAGGCCATCACTTTTTTTTTTCCCATGAAAAAAAAAAACAATATAACCAATAATCTATTTATGTATTTATCTACCTACTTATATTAATAGAAAATAAAAATTTCCAAATATTTTATAAATACTAGTGTTTCAATAATCTTAGTTATTAATCTTAATTATAAAATATATATAATTATAATCAACGATTAAAATTATTGATACACTTTTTTCTTAAAATATTTAAAATTCTTTCATACTAATATACTAAATGGAACTTTTATTTTTTTGTTTGTAATAATGATATTTCATTTTTTCACGCATTATTTTTTCTCTTTACCTAATCACATATTTTAAATTTATTTATTTCTAATTTATTTACTTATTTTCTTATTTATTATAATTGTATTCTCTATATATCATATTTCTTCGTATCTTTTCCTCAAATAAATCCCGATTCATTAATTTCTCTTCTAAATCATAACAATCAAATTCTAATTTCTTCATATTAAACACACAATTATTTTTTTTACCCCCATCTTCTTTTTTCTTCTTTTGTTCTTTCAACTGTTTATGTTCTCTTATTCTCCTCCTCAAATTAAATTACATCATAATATTTTTATGTCAAGAATTTTATTTTATTTTTTATTCTTATTATCTCTTTCTGCTTCTTCAATTTCTCTATTCTGTGATCTCATCTCAACTCTTTTTATCTATCTATTGATCTATTTTTACTTAATACACATTTGTGCAAAAAAAATAATTTTTACAACGATAATAATCTATTAACAATATTAAAACAGAGTTTTTAAAGTAAGACCAATGCACATAATAACAATATTAAAAAAAATTGTACTTTTATTTTTAGTAAATACTGTTGACAAAATACTAAGATAGAAATAATGACATCCGAACACATATTTAATATAAACTATGCATACTTTTGTGTTTGTACAAATTATAATAATTAATTATATTGAGCATAATATTATACTGATGTGAATATAGCAAATGAGGAGTATATAAATAAAAGCGAGGGGTACATAAACAAAAGTCAGGTAAAGTTGAAAGGAAGGGTTGTAATAAACTATAGATAGGTGGCAGTTGATCCACCTATTTCGAACAGCAGAAAGAGCACCAGAGAGAAAACAAATGACAAGTGGTTGAAAGATTATGATCATTAGTGAATTGTGGTTACTGGTTGCTGGCTGCTTCCTAAGGCTAGGAATTTTGCATTGTCTTATTCTTTTTAAACCCCTTTTTCTTTCTGCTAGTCATATTCTTCAATTCCTTTATACTCATACTTCTATATTGTGAATTGCTTACTGAAACATATACTCAATATTAATACCACACTACACTTTTTTCAATCTATTGGCTTCCTCGTATCATTTGGTGCTTTCATCTCATGGTTGCAGCTGACAATACCCGCATGAAAGACATGGAAGCTCACATCAAAAAACTCTTTCAGATGTTCGAATCCATTTCGGAGGAGACTCGCGCTGAGCACGAGCGATCGTTAGAAGCGACGAATTTGAAAATTAACGCACTACAACAATCTATTACTCAGCTTTTCCATGCCCAGCCTTATCACAGATCTGAGTTGCATGAGCTCTCCCATGGTTCGAACTCAGGGTCAGAATTCCACCAGCGTCCTTTTATGCAACCGCGTCGAGTGGGTTTTGATCTGCCTAAATTTGATGGTTCTGATGCGTTAGGTTGGATATTTTCTCTGGATCAGTATTTTGACTACTTCCGTGTGCCTGAGGAAGAGCAAATCAGCATCGCGGCTATTCACATGACCGGTGCTGCGATTCCTTGGTTCTAAATGTCACAACGCTCTGTTCGATTTCGTTCATGGAATCAGTTGAAGCGTGCCATTGAACTCAAATTCGGGCCTTCTCTGTATGAATCGCCACGGAAATTATTATTCAAATTGCAACAATTGGGTATGGTGAGCGACTATTACTCCGAATTTATTGCTTTAGCTAATCGCACACAGATCGATCCACCTGATGCATTGGAGGATTGTTTTATTAGTGGGTTAAAATCTGATATTAGACGAGAGGTGAAGGCACAATGCCCTCCCTCCCTGATGCGTGCGGTCACATTAGCTAGACTTTACGAGGACAAGTTTTCTTCAGTACCGATAAGCACTTATGGTCCGGCCTCGCCCCGTCCTCAGCCGACTCCTGCAGTTGCAATTTCGAGTAATAGGCCCATTCAGCGGAATACTCTGCCACCGTTGCTTCCGAATCCACCCCAGCGTCCTGCCTTACCGTTGATGAAAAGCTCCGTGCGAAAACTGTCCCCGGCGGAGATTCATAGCAAATGGGAGAAGGGATTATGTTACTGGTGCGATGAGAAATTTTCAGCTGCTCACCGTTGCCCGAATCGCCAGTATATGCAGCTGCAACTAGTGTTAGATGATGCAGATGGAGGGGACACAGGGATGCAAGAGTCATTGGAATCTAAGCCCAGTTTGGAGGCCTTGGAGTCTCAAGTAGTTGAGCATCATTTTTCTTACAATGCTATGCATGGTACAAGTGGTCCTGCTTTGATCCTTGTTAACGTTATCATCAATGGGCTAAAGGTCCATGCCCTGATTGATGGTGGCAGTTCGGATAGTTATATTCAACCTCGCATAGCCAAATTTTTGAATCTACGTATTGAACCTGCATTGGGATTTAAGGTGATAGTGGGCAGTTTTGAAGTCTTGCCGGTAGAGAGTCACATTGCTAGTTTGGATGTTAATCTATCAGGTTGCCTTGTTAGCATTCCAGAGGTTTACGTGCTCCATGTGGCTAAGGGAGAGTTGGTGATTGGTTCAACTTGGTTACAAACATTGAAGGCTCATATTGTAGACTATAATTCTTCATTTCTTCACTTCTGGCATAAAGGGGAATTTGTCGCTGTGCAAGGTTATAAGAGTCCACCTTCATCTCAAGCTCAATTTCATCATATACGAAGGTTAGTAAGCACCGATGTAGTGGCTGCAGTGTTTACTCTTGAACTTCAGCAATTGGATCGAATTGTCAAGCCACCCTTGCAGTTACCAAAAGCTCTTCACCCTGCCTTGGTTAGTTTGATGCAGTAATATCTATTGTTTTTGAGCAGCCTTCGGGTCTTCCTCCCCGACGTTTCCAAGATCATGGCATTCCTTTAATTGAAGGGGCTGCACCAGTTAAATCCCATCCTTATCGTTACCCTCACAACTTGAAAGCACAAATTGAAACAATGGTGTCTGAGATGCTACAAGAGGGGATAATTCAACCCAGCAAAAGCCCTTTTTCCTCTCCCATTATTTTGGTCAAGAAAAAGGATGGCACTTGGCGTTTTTGCACTGATTATCGGGCACTAAATGCAATCACAGTCAAAGATTGCTTTCCCATTCCTACCGTTGATGAGTTGTTGGATGAACTCTTTGGGGCTACTATTTTTTTGAAACTGGATCTTCGCTCAGGTTACCACCAGATCTTAGTCAAACCTAAGGATCGCTTTAAGACAGCGTTTCGCACGCATCAAGGGTTGTATGAATGGTTAGTGATGTCCTTCGGCCTCACCAATGCCCTTGCTACTTTTCAAAACCTTATGAATGATATATTCAAGCCTTACTTACGCAAATTTGTGCTAGTTTTTTTTATGATATACTAGTCTATAGTAGTGGTTTCGACTTACATTTAGAGCATTTGGAACTAGTCTTAAAACTATTGCAGCAAGAGTTTCTATTTGCTAAATTTTCCAAATGCCTTTTTGGCTCCCCAGAAGTCGGTTATTTGGACATACAATCAGGGGCGGTGGTGTTCACATGGAAACGGCTAAGGTTCATGCAATTCTGGAATGGCCTCAACCTGCAAGCGTAAAACAGCTTCGGGGGTTTTTAGGTCTTACTGGTTATTATCGACGATTTATTAAAGGGTATGCCTCATTAGCATCTCCTCTCACTGATTTACTTAAGAAAGACTCATTTAATTGGTCGGAGCAAGCTACTCAAGCCTTTCGACAGCTACAGCATACTATATACACCAAACCAGTCTTGGCATTGCCCAATTTTAATATTCCTTTTGAAGTGGAGACAAACGCTTCAGGTACTGGTGTTGGGGCTGTTTTAATTCAACAAAAACATCCCATTGCTTATTTTTCAAGAAACTACCTCCTACTTTACAGAAGAAGTCAGCTTACATAAGAGAGTTTTACGCCATCACTGAGGCCTTAGCTAAGTTTCGCCATTACTTGCTACGCAAAAGATTTATCTTGCACACTGATCACCAAAGCTTGAAAGCACTATTAGAACAAGATCTTCATACACCAGAGCAACATAAATGGCTTCATAAATTGCTCGGTTTTGATTTTGAAATCCATTACAAGGCTGGGACTGAAAATGTTGCAACGGATGCATTCTCTCGCAGCTTCTTTGGGGCTTGGTCTGCGCCAAGAGTAGAGTGGCTAGACCAACTTCGTACAGAATTGGTGGCGGATGAGGATCTCCGAGTATTATTGGCAAAGTGCAACTCCAATTCAGTTGAGGATTTGAATTACTCTTGTCAAAATGGCCTCTTGTTGTGGAAGAACTGATTAGTGGTACCTTCTAAGAGCACTTTAATTAGGCAAATCCTCCATGAATACCATGATAGTGTGATTGGTGGTCATGCGGGAATTGCTAAGACTGTGGAATGCATTTGTTCCATTTTCTATTGGCCTCATATGCTAAAGGATATCAGGCAGTATGTGTTATCTTATTGTATTTGTCAACAAGCAAAGGTAGAGAACAAGGCACCAGCCGGTTTGCTAAAGCCATTACCCATCCCTTCACAGGTATGGAAAGATATTGCAATGGATTTCATTGTGTCTCTGCCAGTTTCATCCGGCTATTCAGTTATCATGGTGGTTGTCGACCGTTTAACTAAGTACGCCCATTTCCTTCCCTTGAAACAAGATTTTAATAGCAAGACAGTTGCAGAAACTTTTATCAACAATGTGGTTAAGTTGCATGGTTTTTCAAAATCTATTGTATCGGATAGGGATCGGGTATTTATCAGCAAATTTTGACAGCACCTCTTTTGAATCCAAGGTACTAAATTAGCATTGAGCTCAGCTTATCATTCCCAAACTGATGGCCAGAGTGAAGTTTGTAATCGAACCCTGGAGATGTATTTACGTTGTTTTTGTTTCGAGAATCCTAAGCGCTGGCTGGAGTTTTTGCCGTAGGTTGAGTTTTGGTATAACTCCTCGTGGCACAGCAGTATCAAGATGACTCCCTTCAAAGCTCTTTATGGCAGGGACCCTCCTACTTTAGCTCGTTATGAACTCTCTAGTACTGATAATCCTTCCTTGCAAGAGTGGCTTCAGAACCGTGATCACTTACTTGATCAGCTAAAGTTTAATTTGGAACGCTCCCAGCAGTATATGAAATATGTTACTATAAACATCGCCGACAAATTGAATTTCAGGAGGGCAGTTTGGTACTTGTGAAGTTACAGCCGTATCGCCAGCATTCTGTGGCACTGCGTAAACATCAGAAGCTGGGGTTGTGTTATTTTGGTCCTTTTCCGATGAGCAAAAAGCTCAGTGACGTGGCCACAATGTCAGGTGCAATGGGGACAGGGCAACTTGACAGAGACAACATGGGAAGATGTTCATTACTCTCACAAGTTGTTTCCGGAATTCAACCTTGAGGACAAGGTTGTTGCTGATGGGGAGGGTAATGATGTGAATATAGCAAACGAGGAGTACATAAATAAAAGCGAGGAGTACATATACAAAAGTCAGGCAGGGTTGGAAGGAAGGGTTGTAACAAACCATGGACATGTGACAGCTGGTCCACCTATTTCGGGCAGCAGGAAGAGCACCATGGAGAAAATAAATAGCAAGTGGTTGGAGGATTATGATCATTAGTGAATTGTGGTTACTGATTGTTGGCTGCTTCCTAAAGCTAGGAATTTTGCACTGTCTTATTCTTCATAAACCCCTTCTTTTTTCTGCTAGTCATATTCTTCAATTCCTTTATACTCATACTTTTATATTGTGAATTGCTTACTTATACACATACTCAATATTAATACCACATTACACTTTCTTCAATCTATTGGCTTCTTTGTATCACATACATATTCATATGACGCTTTTTAATTTTCATATTAGAGACGGAATAATGTTTCTTATCGATATTGAAGTTGGGTGTGGAAAATAACGATAAATAAATCGGAGGGTTAGATTTAGAGGATCACAAATCGGACCCTCATATTTGGATTTTCAAAAAAATTTTAATTTTTTTTCACAAAACCTATCCTTAAATTTTGGTTTTTTTAATTTTTTTTAAATTTTTTCACAAAATTTACCCACCAATTTATTTGTCCTTTAAAATAAAAAATTATTATGTACAAATTGGAGACTCAATTTTATTTTTTTCTGAATTTAAATTCATTTTGTCACAAATTAGACGTTCGATTTTTCATGCCAACTAAATCTGATTTTTTTTATTATAATTTAGAATTAAAAAATAAATCTTTATATTAATAAAAAACATACCATTAATCCATAATTGAGTATAACACATGCTCATTTTCCATTACTAAAAAAATTATAAATCATTCCATTTTTATTTTATATAAAAAAGACCACAAAAAGCTAGTTAGTTTGAGTAAAAATGTTCTCTAGTCCTTAAGATTTAATAAGAATGCCCTTAATTAATTATTATTTTCATACATAATATATCAAATTAGATTCGATTACATAAATTTGTAAACAAAACATGTGTATAATTTAATTCAGTTTAAGACATTAATACAATTTTGAGCTGAATTTATTTTATACATGTAAATTATCCTAATATATTTGCCACCAACTCCTTTTGTATTGTGACATGTTTTCCATGGATGGTAAAGAGAGTCCTAATGAGTTGTTAAATAATATATATTGACGATGATATGCTAAATAATTATTGTTTGGAAACTTATCAGATATAAATAACTTAAGATTGTGAACATTAAGCAATTAGAATTTTCAAGTATTTTTTTCTCAAAAATGAAAGAGGAAAATAGAACAATAAAAATTACACAGGTTATTAATGCGAATATAAGCTTTGATTTCGATTTCATTTGGATTTGTTGGTTTGAAACTTTATTAAAAAAGACGAAGCTCTTTTAAACTAAGCTGTTTTAATTTAAGACATTTTTAATCTTATAAAAAGTAGACTTTATCATTTTTTTAATAAAAAAAACCCTTACAATTCATTTTTTGTCAGATAAATACTGCATTGAAAAACAAAATTAACTTGAAGCCTTTTTCTCGTGTTCCATGTTCATCATGCAAACTTTGTCACACTTATATATATATATATATATATATATATATATATATATATATATATATATATATATATATATATATATATATATATATATATATATATATATATATATATATATATATTTTATAAAAATTAAGAGAAATATTTATTTAAAAAAAAAATACTATGTCATTTAAATTATAACTCATTAAGTTATCATATTTATATTAAATTCATACTTATTTGCCAATCTTATTTTAGTCTTTAATTAAAAGTTGGTAAAAAGAATATTTGTAAGAGGTCACATAAAAAAAAGACATACTGTTAAAAAGATTGAATTGAATTAAATAAGTATGTAAAATATTTATGTTATTAGTCGACTAGAATAAACTAGAAATAAGAATTTAAACTTATATATATATATATATATTAAGAATAAGCTAAAGAGTGAACTTATTAATTATTTAAAGGTAATATTTTATTTTAAAAATATAAAATTACATTTAACTTTTATTACCATCACATACTTATATTTTAAGTACTTATATAAAAAAATAACGATAGTATAACGTAACTAAGTCATTTTAATAATTAAATTAATAATTTATTAAAATAATAAAAATTAATTAAAAATATATAAAAATAACTTAATTTTGTTATAAAAATAACTTACTTACTTAATATCTCACCTAATATTTCTCAAAGAATAAATACCAACTAATAATTTAATAATTTAAGGCAATTGTTATCGTTAATTTTTGTGACATTTTTTCCCTTTTTTTCTTCATTTTAATTGTTATCGTTAATATATACAATACAATTTCACTACCTCTATGATCTTTATAATAAATATTATTTTAATATTAATATTTTTTAACAATTTAATACGTATTTTTTATTATTAATTAAAAAATAATTTAAATACATAATTAATTAATAAGAATTATATTTTTAAATAAATATAAAAAATATTTTGTGTATAAATATATTTTTTATATAAAATATGACTTTAGTTTTAATAATATCGTTTAAATGTTATTAAAATAACTTTATATAAAGTCACCAAAAAAAAATAACTAGTGAAGTCGATATCTGAGAGCATTTACATGAAAATATCTTTATATATATATATATATGCTTAAATTTTCTACCAACCTTCAGAGACAGTCTCTCTAACAGGACTTCAAACTTGAAACCAATGGCGTCGGATCCTGAACAACCTACTCTCTCCTCTTTCCCAAAGGTTCTATCCCTTTCCACTTTCTTCATTCTCCTTTTTCTTTTGGATTATATGTCATCTGCTATGTTCAAGTTTTCTTTTGGTTTCTTACAGAATGTATTGGATGAGTGGGAAATTTGAAATTCATAAGCTTTTTTTTTTTTTTTTTGGAAAAAAAAAGTAGAGCAACTTGGATGAGAATAACCATGAGGTCAATGGGTATGGGAAAAAATTTGAACTTGTTGCAGTCATAATGAACTTGAAATCCTTTTTGGTTGCCTAGACTGGATTTCTATTTCCGATTTTGCTAATTGATTCACCGGTTGGCTTCTCTGGTCTTCATAGAAATAAGAGACATCAATTTTTTCCATTTTTTTATTGTTTGATGACTAGCAATTATTTGTTTTATGAAAAAATGAGATCATTGTGTGCTTTTTGCTCTTAGTTATTTGGTTGTCTTTGGTAAAAAATAGAAATTAAAAAAAAGGAAAAGAAGAAGAAGATTGAATAAAGAATAACTGAATAAGCTGAATGCTTTTAATAAAACAACACATTTTACACAATCATATAAGACCTATTTGTTGATGTCTATGGCCTATTGTGTTTAATTTTGCTTTTATAACTTATGAAATGCATTGGTTTTTTAATTAGGAGAGAAAGCCACATGGTGAGATTGGGAGTGCAAGGGAGCCTCTTCTTAATGTGTCCCATGATTCTGAAAAGTATTCTGTATCTGCTGCGATTTTCCCGTGAGTATTACATTTTATTTCGATGCTTTCCGTGTTTATGGTTTGCAATGGAAATCTATCATGCATCTGTGATTTTGTCTAAAACATACTATAAATAGCCACATATAGGAGCTTTCAGCTTGCACTATCTATCCAATGATCTTGTTTACTGGGATGAAGAATGTGTTAATCGTGAAGTTTAGAGAATTGCCAATGCATACGACATCTGTTTCGTTTAAATCACAACTAGATGTACAATCCTATGTTGTAGGTAAAGAGAATTCAGATTTGGTTCATCACTGTTTCTTTGAAAACTAGATTGATTCAGTGAGGATGAAACTGGTAGCAGCAATTGACATTCTAATTTTGGAATCATAACAGAACACATAAATATTATGTTCCATTTGATAGCTGTTGAAATACCAAATGTTACCATGAGATTTTATTTACATGTCTATAAATAACCCTTCATTGCATGCTATAAGGTTGATTAAATGTAAATTTTATTAAATACTCTTTCTGTTAAAACTTTTTTATGTCCCTTTAGCTACTTAGAAACAAAAGAAGAGAAAGAATAAGGGCTCTGTCTGTAGTCTTACCAAGAAGTATTTTAAAATTCTCAGGTTTTTCTTCCCAGCTCTTGGTGGGCTGCTGTATGGCTATGACATAGGCTCTACATCGTGTGCAACAATTTCCATTGAGGTACACCTTTATATTTCTACTATTTATATAGTTCTATCTTTCCTTGTCTGCAATGGATCGATGTTGAAGGAAGACTTCTATGGTGAGACAAAGAATCCAATGTGAAGTCTGCTTGCTGATGAGACAACAGCCTAGCCATTTTTGTTGTTCGATAGAACTGGTTTATACAAAGTCCTTCTGTTTATTAAAGTATGATGCATTTTTACTCCCACTATAATTTACAGGAATTAATGTACCAAAGAAAAACCTATGAATCATATGCTTCTATGCTGACACCTTTTTTTTCCCGGTTGCTTTGACTAATCGTACTGTTAGACTTAAAAATTTCGTCTGAAGTTCATATTCATTGGCATCGTTTTGATGGGGTTGTTTCATTCTTATACTTTCTTTTGTTTGCAGTCGCCAACACTAAGTGGAGTATCTTGGTACAACTTGTCCTCCATTGAAATTGGTCTTGTTGTAAGTTTGAATTAAATTTGTTCTTTCTTAGGTTATGGCTACAGTTTGTTTCTATTATAATTATAATTTGATCCTTGTTTTTGGTACATTTTTATTATTATTTATCTTGAACATAACATTAGGTATTTGATTTTGATGTCTTTTGCAGACTAGTGGATCATTATATGGTGCCTTAATTGGTTCTGTTTTGGCCTTCAATGTTGCTGACTTCCTAGGTAATTATCCCTCTAACTGGTTATCATTTTATATATCCCCTTTCCTGGGGAAGTTTATGACAAACTTCAATTTTAGGTAGAAGAAGGGAGCTGGTTTCAGCGGCATTGTTATATCTTGTCGGAGCACTCGTAACAGCACTAGCTCCAAATCTTCCTATATTGGTGATAGGAAGATTTGTTTATGGTATAGGAATTGGATTGGTATGTTCTTTTTTACCAAACTGATACATCTAAGTTTATATCTATTAATTTCTGCTTTATCAGGGTAGAAAAACCATCTAGGCAATTTGAGGTGTAGGATTTACTATTGTCATATACAAAAGTAAATGATCTTTGGGCCTGCACCAGCACCTAATGCCTTAGAAGGGTGTATGACCAAATGGGTAGAGAATATAATTTACTGAATTCATTGGAAGAATATAATCTCGGAGAAACTATATCTATGATACACATTGCTTAGAACTTAGCTTCAATACTTGCTTTAGGATAGAAGCCTTTTAGCATTGAGCACTATATATATACTGCAATAGGAATAAGTACACTACACTTCTACATTTTCAAGCGAAATCGTGATAGTACACTAAACATATTCAGTCATATATCTTATTCTATCATAATTCAAGTCTAATATTCTATAGGAATGTATTAAACCTTTTTTTTTTTTGAGAAAAAGATTTGGTTTGAATCATTAAATTTCGCTGGTGGAATTTATTATTAGGGCATTCATATACTTACCTCCACTTACATTGGTCCTTAGACTTCATATATGTGAGTCTACTTGCAAGGAAGAGATAAAAGTGGGAAAATGGTTATTTTGCATGTTAATGGCACTCTTAGTTAAAGAGTTTGTTATCTAAAGAATAGACGGTTATCTTTTCTAGGCAATGCATGCTGCTCCAATGTACATTGCTGAGACGGCCCCGTCATCAATACGTGGACTACTGATTTCTCTGAAAGAGTTCTTTATAGTACTTGGGATGGTGGTAAGTTGTAGAACTTTCAATACTCCTACTATTATGGCTTCCTGAGTAATAATAATCTATCAAAAACCTTTCTATACTTAGTTGGTAATATAGAAAATGGTCAAATATCATTTGTGCAGGCAGGTTATGGAATTGGTAGCCTTCTGGTAGACACGGTAGCTGGGTGGCGGTATATGTATGGAGTTAGTAGTCCTTTGGCAGTAATCATGGGAATTGGAATGTGTTGGCTCCCAGCTTCTCCTAGATGGCTACTTTTATGTGCTATACAGGGGAAAGGGGATGGAGAGAATTTGAAAAGCACCGCAATTCATTGTCTATGCCGTATTCGAGGTCAAGCTGTTGATGACTCAGCTCATCGGCAAGTGGATGAAATTCTGGCTGAGCTTGCTTATGTGGGTGAAGAAAAAGAGGTTACTTTTGGAGAAATGTTCAGAGGAAAATGCTTGAAAGCCCTTACCATTGGTGCAGGATTGGTCTTGTTTCAACAGGTATAACAACTGCTCAAATAAAATAGTAAAAATCATCATAGTTCCCAGATTTCATTGTATTCACAATGTAGACTGAAATTTGTGACAGATCACAGGGCAACCAAGTGTGCTTTACTATGCTGGATCAATCCTTCAGGTACTATATAACACAAATTCATATGATCTATTTATTACCTGTCACTAGTGGAAGTTTGATGAAATTGTAACCCAATCCAATATGTAGAGTGCAGGATTCTCCGCTGCATCTGATGCAACCCGAGTCTCTATTCTCCTTGGTTTTTTCAAGGTAGATTTTTTCCCCTTATGTTTGCAATACCTGAACAACTTACTTAGCAAGGAAACTTTTGTGAGTTTTATTAGTAAGATGTGGGTGAATGTTTTCTAAAAAATGCAAAATTACTGGATTGGGTATGAAGTTATTGTTCAAGCTTTGTCAATTGTCATTTTTCTGTAACTCTTCTCTTGCTCTGTTACTGTAAAATGAGCTAACTGTATCTTGTATCCATAAGTTTGTGTCGTAATGTTGCTTCTTTTGTTAAAACGGGAGAGAATTTTTTTTTATAGATTTGAAGTTTTAAAATATTAGAATTGTAGACTTTTTGATTGGCACTCCCTTCAGTATTTTCTTTTTCAATTGATTGCATTTTGTCAAATGAAAGAGCCATGTTGGTCTATTCAAAAGCAGTTCATACGGTCACCAAAAAAAAAAAAAAAGCAGTTCATACTCTTTTGGAATCAATTGTTGTTAAGAAACAAACTCTTCTCATTTTCCCATCTACACAATGCAATTCGACACGTTTTCAACAAGAGAAAAGGGAAAACAAAGAAAAATCATGTTACAACTTGTTCCCATTGTCCTTGTCCTTGTTTTCACTGCTCTTGCTTTCCCTTTTCTGTTTTCTTGCCAAATTTATGAGCATCTTCTCCTATCCAGTCAGTTTAATATGTTCTGTTGCAACTTATTTGTTATGTTTGTGTTCTAGTTGATTATGACCGGAACTGCTGTCGCTGTTGTCGATAAAGTTGGAAGAAGACCTTTACTACTGGGAGGAGTTTCAGGGATGGTCAGTTCCTTCTTATCTCAGACTTTAGTTTCGGTATCAATATACCGATAAAAGGACTCTTATTTGTATGTTGTATTGAGAGAGGGATGAATGTGCTAAGCTCTCCTGTTTTGCATAACTCACATCAACTTAGCAAACTGTAAAAAAGATATGATCATGATACCAGATTTCCGACCATGAACGATGTTCAAATTTCACGAACTCGTCATATATGTTAACTTGTGTTGCAGGCAGTATCTTTATTCCTTCTGGGTTCATATTACATTTTCTTAGATGATGCTGCAGTCGTTGCTGTAATTGGTCTGCTGTTATATGTTGGCTGTTATCAGGTGAATAGCCTTCCTCTTGTTCATTAAGGAATATCATTCTTCTTCATATAGTGCTTATCTATTTGATCATGCTTATACCATTTTGATTTACCATCATCTTGTTTTTTCGTCCAGATTTCGTTTGGTCCAATTGGTTGGCTAATGATATCAGAGGTTTTCCCCTTGCGCTTAAGAGGTCGCGGACTCAGTATCGCTGTACTTGTTAACTTCGGCGCAAATGCTCTTGTGACATTTGCTTTCTCCCCACTGAAGGTGATTAACATCTTCAATCCCTTTATTTTCAACAAGATTTTGGAGACCACAAAAACATACTACTCCCTCCATTCCCTTAATTCGCTCACTTTCCGATACATCCTTCTATAATCCTTCGATTATAGATTATAGAAGGATGTACCAGAAAGCGAAAGTAAATCAACCGATGACGGTGCAATCAGATGATTACCATATTTTACAGAGGTCTAATCTTGCACATCATAAAAGGGCAGCCTGGTCCGGGGAAGGGCCGCATCCAAAGAGTGTATTGTAGACTGTCTAATCTCATAATTACGTCAATAGCTGATTCTACTGCTTGAACCCGTAACCTTGAAGTTACATGAAGACAACTCAATCAAAACACATTATTAATTGAAATTGCATGTCTGACTTCTTTTTTTTTTTTCTCTCCTGCAGGAGTTACTGGGAGCAGGAATTTTGTTTTACATATTTTGTGCAATAGCAGTGGGATCTCTTGTATTCATATACTTCATTGTACCTGAAACCAAGGGACTTACCCTTGAGGAGATTGAGGCCAAATGTCTATAATCAGAGTCACCTTGTAACTTCTACATATCTAGTTGTACTTGTACTACTACTGCAAATTCTCTTCAAATCAATGTTTTGTTAATGAAACTTATCATGTAGATGTAAACAATTTGCAATGATGTATGTTGTTGAGTTAATTATTATGGATGGATGTATCACCTATTATATTAATCACTTTAATTTGGATTCCCAGCTTCTCTTGTCTCAAAAAGGAAGGGCATGAGTAATATTATAATATGTATAAATAAAATATGCATTTTTTTTTAATTATATAATAGTGCTTATCTTGTTAAAATTTGTGCTTTATCTTCTATTAACATTGTTTTTTTCCCCCTCAAAATATGAAACAATCAAACAACTACTCTTCATATGATAGTGTTATGTTAACTAGTTAAGTACAAAAAAGAGTGTTTTTTTAGCATATTATTGAATGTGGATATACATTTAGAAAGGAATTTACGTCAAATACTTTTCTTCTAATTTCTTAATTGTTACATTTAATTCATAAAAAAATATTGAAATAACAAATTGTGGCATAACTAGTGTTATTTTGTACAAATTTTTAAATAGATTTATTTCTGAAAGGGAAATAGGAGGAGTAAGATTTTACAGCAGAAGGGTGCAGCCGTGCAGGATGCATCAATAATGGTGTGTGAAAGTGAGAGTGACACCAATATAGTAATCATGACATCATGAGTTTCAGAGTTGGTAAATGGTAAAAAAATTATTACTCGCGTGATGATGTAATTTTTGTATAAAAATAATTGTTGAAAATTATTAAATAATTATATTTAATATAGTTGATTAATTATTTGATATAATTTGGTTAAGTGGTTGGTCGGTTTATTCGTTTTTAAACAAGTACTGACAGTTGAAGTTTATTTTGTTTATGTAATAATTTATCAATTAATACTAATTTTTTAACAACATTTAAATCGAAATATTGTAAAAATAAAAAAGATATATTTACATAAAATATTTGTATACAATTCAAGTGAATATTTAGACTAATATTTTTGGATATTATAGAATGAGGAGTGTAATATGTTGATATTACACTAATTTAGTATAATGCACTGATATGAAAATTGTCAATGTTACAGAAAATTGTGACTAACGATTTTGAAAAAAGACAAAGAAATATATTAAAATAAGACTAATAATTTGAATTAGGACAAAATTTTTTTTAAAATATTTATCACTATAAAATCGGTAATCTCAATTTTATAAATTGATCCCAGCCGTCTATCAATAATTTAACGGTTTTTTATTTTTCTTCCGTCTTCTCTCCTCGTTAAGATCGTTATTAATAATTTTTTTCAAATCGAAGTTATCGATTTCTGTAGACACTAATGTGAATTTTATATTTGTGCATTACACGCTCAAAATCTCATTTTACGTATTACACAAATTTAATCGACATAGCAAAAATAAAAAATGGAATATTTACTGTAATTTTTTTATAAAATTAATAATTAAAAATTATTATATAATAATTTAATTAAATATTATATATTAAATTATATAATAAAAATTTATGTGCAGTTAACTTTACGTGAAATTGATAGTTAAAAGTTATTAAATAATTTAAATAATTCAATTGAATTTTTATTTAACCACTCATAATTATCAACTTCATGTGAAGTTGACTACACCTGAATTTTTATCTAATTTTTAACAAATAATGTTACATAAAGATAACTAATCGTAAGGATCATGGTCTATAAAAAGTAGAGTGTGTCACGGAAAGAAGCGTTACGTAACGTAACGTATAGAAATTGGAAACACGTAAAGTAATAATGTAAATAACGCAGTAATAAGAGACAGAAGCACACGACGTGTGACAGATAATGTTAGAATGAATGAATGAATGAATTATTATTGGCATTGCTCAGAATTCAGATGGTAGCTTCAGTCAATCATTTGAGTCTACAAACCCTAACACCTTTGTAGGTAACTAAGCAACTCTACCTCCCTATCCCTATAACCCTATATTCCCTTTATTGTCTCCCTCCTCTTCATCATCATCATCCCATATTCAATTCTTTCATTTCATGATAAGTAAATAAATGCTTCCTAGTTCCTATCAACTACCAAAATCCAATTACTTCGTTACTTATCATTATTCATTAGGAACGGGAACAAGTTAGGTGTTCTTCTAGTGATTAATTTATTAGTCTATTTAAATATGGGTTGAATCTCACTTTATATATACATAGTAATTTATTAATGAGTAATAAATTTTTTAATAAAATTTAGTATTACAGCAAATTAGAAGACCGTAAAAAATAAAAAATTATTCTTGTTATCTTTAGACTAAACTAATAAAATTTCACATGATATTATCGTGGGTTTAATTTTGATGCTAAACTCTTTTACACCGTTTTAATATTAAAAATATTTATTTTGTATGCATTATTATATAATTAATATATATGCATAATTATTTTATATTAAAATTAAATTCTATTATAATATTTTTTTTTATCAAAGATAGGAGATTCGAACTCGCAACCTCTTAATTGAATATGGGAAGACTATGCTATTTGAGTTATAACTCATTGGCAATTCTATTATAGTATTCATAACATCAAATTATATATTATTTATTATTCATTAAATTAAAGTAAAAATTAATAGTTGAGAATAGTTAAATAATTTAATACGTTTCACTAAATTATCATTTAATATAACAATTTTAAACTAACAAGTAACAACTCTATATGAAGTTACTGTAATTGAGTTTTCACCTTAAAAATATAATTTTATTATATTTGAATTTTGACATTTTATTTTTAAATAATTTAGATTAAGAGAAATATCATTAATATATAAAGAGAATATTGTTATTTAAAAAAACAAAAATTAATGCATTTATTTTCATTGAAAATTTAACACGTTTATTATAATTTTTCTATATAAGTGAAAAGGAAATGCATCATGTGCTGGTTACTTGGTTAATAACACACATGATTAGTCATTCATTCATTCTTGTGTTTGCTCATAAATCACAAGTTCTACTTCTAAGTAAACTATTGATACCTGGAAAAGGAAAGGGTCTACAAGAACACGTCAAACATTGGAAATGAATGTTCATATGACACACTCACTATTGCTTTTTCATATATATCTCTGAGTTCTGTCCAAAGGATTAATATGATTAAAATAATTATCAAATATCTCATATTTATTTTTAAAAAATATAATAATTAATTAAATTTATTTTTTGGTAATTGGATAATAATGACTCGTAGAAAAATTTTGAAAATAAATAAAAATAACTTTATATAATATTCAATTTTTTTAGACTGGGATATAGATTACCTGGATTTTAGACGATTTGCATGCATATCACCGAAAATAAAATTGTATATAAAAATGTTTTAATTTATTTTAAAAAATAAAAAATGATTTTAATTTATTTAAAAAAAATTGTCCTGACTCATATCATCAAATAATTTAGTCACCAAAAGAAAATATCATAAAATAATTTGTCACGTGTTATTATCTTACAAAATGACCAATCTACGAGTTTTTAATTTGAATATGAAACCAAAGAAAGTATTGAACTCGCGTATGGGGAGAAGGGGTGCTTCACCTCGTTGTGGGATCAGAGGAAGCAGAACTCGGACCAGAACTCGGACCCTGCGAGTTATGCCTCAGAATGTAAAAAAAAATTATCCAGAGGGTTCGAATTCCATGTTTCAGATTTCAAATTCCATCAGCTGCAAATAGTACCATGCGATTTGTGAAGCAAAATTTCATGACCAAAGAACTCGCATGGTCCGAGTTGTGTACTATGGGTTTTTTCAAAATTTTTTAACACAAATCGGAGGGCCCGATTTGTGTACTCTGAATCCGATTTGTGTACTCCCACAATTTTAAAAAACACCAAAAATTACCATATTAAAATATATCACTTATTTTACTTCCATATCAAAAATTTTTTGCCCCAATCTATCTTGTATTTTTTAAAAATTAAATAACGCACAAATCATTTTAAAAATTTATTTTAATTATTAACTCTATTGCATCATTTGTGTGTACAAGAAGAAACAGAGCAATGCATTGGACATCGAGAAAAGGCAAAACCATAAGATGACCCTAATGCATTATGCATACACAAATGACACAACATCAACAACCGAAAATGACTCCCACTACTTCATTCACTCACCAATGTTTTTAGGTATAGATAATTTTAATTTTAATTATGGATATAAATATAAAAATTAATTTAACTATGATAAAGATAAAAATATAAAAATATTGATTTTTGTTTTTTATCTGTATATTTTTACATTAGTGGCAGAATCTAAAAAATCTAAAAATTCATGATTGAGAAAGCTATATATTTCAACTATGAACACAAGATAATTTTGTCACCATAGAAATGTCGTAATCCGGAGTATAACACAAGGATGAGAAATAGCATTGACAAATTGCATGAAAATGAACAAGGATGAAACAAAATAAAACCCATTTTATATATTGGTTAGAGAAATAATTATTAAGTTAATATTATAATTTATAAGAGTGCAAGACAGCTCAAACTATTACGGATAAGCTCCTCAAACTCAAAGATAAGAGAATAATGGTTGAATCAAATATGAGAGAAATATTGATCTATTATTGCTACTTCTCTTAAATTTCCACTTTCACACTTGTATAGTTTATTTTGATATTCACAACACTATGAACTATGAAGAAGTCAAGGAGCTAAAACTTCATGGGTCCACTCCCTTGTCATCGCATTAATTAACCATTTCTCCAAAATTGTGGTCTCTTCTTTTGAAATTATTTTAGAATTTAGAACACTCCTTACCACAATATAGAAAAGATGAAATAAATAAGAATAATAGAAAGTGCAATCAAATCAATTCTAATAAACAAATTAAATATCTAAAAATGAGATGCCAAACCAAATGTATAAATGACATTTTTTGTTCTAAAATCATTAGCTTCCAAAGAACCATAATTTAGCCTATGTAAAAGAGGCAAGGATAGTAGAGACACTATGTTGGTAATGGTAACTAAAGCTGTTTGATAACAAGTTTTGGCTTAGGCCTTACTACTTACTGATACCATTTTCCATTTTTCTTGAATCATGTACAGAAATGTTACCAAGGTAAATCATAGTTGTGATAATGATAATATTGATAAGGTCAATTACAAGTATAGAAATACAAACTAGAAACCATGTTCTAGGTTGGGGCTACTAGATGCATTTTTACTAGAAAATACAGTCACTACTTAGCCTCTAGAACTAGAAGCGCTTCATTTGCATAAATAACCATTGCTTTTATGATCATAACTCATAAGGGACACCAACAGGGAGGAGAAACCTAAAAAGTTTTGGAGGTGCTTTTGGATCAATATTGATTTTGACAATAGTTAATTTGTGTAAACAAGAGAAGCAAACAACCAACCCTATGGCAAACCAAGCTGAGCTGGAACTGATTGAATTTGCTAATCTCCAATATCTTCCTTCTTCTGCATCAAAAAGTCAAAAAAGTTTCAGAAAAAAGAATTCAATTAACCACAATGAATGGTCCCAATTTAAAGTAATGCTCTCCTTGTGCCAATTTAGCAATTCCCCAACTTTTTCAATCTAATTAGCTGTTCATTAACAAAATTTCATAGAAAAGCTCCAACGGAAATTAAGCAAATAAACTAAAAAAATGGATGATGCACATAAATACATGAGTAATCTAATATTAGAAGCACTTGGGTTTCATTTCTGTCAAGTGGGGTAATGCTATTCTAAGATTAGGAGATGGTACTTGATGAGTTATGAACTACCATTTAAAGTGGGGAAGTAGGACACAAACCCAACCTCACAAAGTGTGTAGTCTACATTTATGGGACCTTTTTTTATTTTTTGAATAAATCAGGTCCAATTAGAGAAGGTCCTATTCACAAGTCACAACCTTGAATGGTCACAATCACTCACTCAGAAACAGGAACAGCAGTGCCAAGTCTTCCATGTCATGCTCAAGCCAATTGTTTTATGAAGCCTCTAAATAGGTTGATTTCAACTCTCTCCCATCTCTGTTGTGCCAGGAAGACATGGAACTTTGATTGCAGCATGAAAGAGACAGACAACAAAGCTATTAATGTGGCCCCATAGATTTGAGAGAAAGACCAGCACTACTTGCAAGAATGAAAGCTAAGCAAAACTTACATAAACCAAAAAGAAACAAACTTTATTAAGATTGGCGTGCAGGTTAATAATAGCAGCTCCAAATCAGGAAAGAAAAATGCTTCTTCCTACTGAATACTGTTTAAGTAATCAATTGCTTCAAAGTTCCAACTGTGTGAGTTAATAATTGGAAGATATGTGTCCACATACACACCCTTTACCATTGGATAGATCCTTCATCCAATCCAATGGTGAAAAAGGGTTGTTTGTTTAGGGAAATGAGTACAAAGAATTGCTTCTCTAAAAGGCAGCACAAACTAAGTTTATTGACAGCACACAATTTTCATGCAACATCAGCAAACACAGCTTTTCATCAATAATCAAAATCACAGGGGAAGACGCTGGCTGATATAGATCATTAACCGCTATGCAGGAAATTGAACTCAAGAATGTATTATACATTGAATGAAGAATGAACCAATTTTGCATACACAAGGTAAAATACTAAAAATGAGACCCAAGTTTTGCACCTTTGCAACTAGCAGAAAAAACTGATAAAAAACACTAAAGCTATAACTCCTATGATAAAAAGAAAAACCTTTTTCTATTTAGACGAACTTAAATCCATAACAACAAAATCAAATTTACATTGTCACAAGGCAAGCAATGGAAAGAAATGTTTGTTTTGTTTCTTTCTTTCTTCCTTCCTTCCCATTCCCTTGATCACACTAATTGTCCAGTCAATTCTTCAACCTAGTAAGTAATAACACTGCCAAATCAAAATGCTACACAAAGAAAAAAGGACACAAAGTGAAAAAAGAAGGGAGCAGGGTGTGGAACTAATAAAATCAGAACGGCTAAAAGTACAGCATGACTGGTAATCCTTCCCAGAAGCCTTGCATTGCAGTGCCATAACATATCATATTATCAAATCTGAGTTAACTCCACCAACCAAAAGTTCAATTGAAGCGCCTAGCATGATCATCAATGTGCATATATAGACAAATTAGTTGTTCCACACCAGAGAAAAAGGACCAGGTGGAAACCCCATTTTTCCATTTCAAAACCCCCAATATAACACCATTAACGCCATGAAGAAACAGTCAAGAGAGGAACATCTTTCCAAGCCAGGGACAAAAACTCAGGTTTAGACTCAACCAATGAATAAAGAGAACTGTAACTGTAATTCCACAGAAGGATCTTAGCTTGACTAATTGCATAATGGCTGAGACTAACTGATTCAAAACCACAACTTTCCATGAAAACCCTCCACTGCTCCTTATCCTCCATTCTTTCCCTCACAGTCCCTGGCAACCCAACGACACCGGAAATTCTGCGGCCGAATAGATGCCGCTCCACCTGCATCCTCTCAGGGGAATCAGGTGCCATGTTTGGCTCAAGAGACTCAAACACAGATGAGTAATATCTCAAAGCATTCTTGAACCTATTCATGAATCCACCACGGGTCAAACTAGCTTCATACTCACCAAGAGTCACAATCTTAGGCCTCAACGACTTAGCCAAACGAAGTGCAGCCTCAACAGCATCTGGGGTCTCATCAAGAAGATTGTACAACTGAAGCATGAAGTTCACAGCCAAGGCCTCATTTGGATCAACACAGAAGCTACTCTCATTAAGCTCGTGAATAGGGGTTAGAATAGGCCTAAACTCAAAGTTCAACTCAAGAAGCTTCGCAAACTCGGATAAACGATTTCCAGTGGCACTAAGTGAAGCAGCAGGGGAAGTTCCAAGAGCCATAGCCGGTATCCCTGAGATCCTTATGCTCTCAGGCTTCCCAGAAGAGCGTGTAGCAAATGCTTGCAAAAGTGCAGCCCACTGAATCCCTTGAACAATCCCAAAATCAACAATGTGAATCCTTGAAGCTCCTTCAGTGGCTTCAAGAATAGCTTGGTTTGCAGTTAAATGTGCAAATTTTGAATAAGGGCATGCATCATTCAAAGCCTTGTAACACAGTGTTAGCTCCTCAGAGGTAGTGGCAGTAGAAGCAGCTTCCACCATTGCCAAGTTCTTATCTTTCTCCCTCTCAAAGGTTAATTTTCGGGTCAAAGCTTCGGCGAAGTAAAAGGAAACTCTTTGGATTGGGTTTCCGTTTTGGGACACCGATTTTCTCAACTGGCTCAGCGACTCTGAAGCTTGATCCGGTTCCGTTTCCGATAACAGAGCGAACTCTGTTAGCGCTTTCAGAAGCGGGTGCGACGAATCAGGCTCCGGCAAGCTCGAAAAGCCGCCTTGGACTGTGGCCGGAGCCTGCGGTGGTGCCGGCGGAGAAGACGCTACCATTTTCGGAGCCTCTTTGACGGCGGTTGGCGGAGGCAGCGCCGGCGGGGTTGCCCACGTGGCCGGCAGCTGAGCTTGTTGGAGAGATACACCGGTGGCTGCTGCGGTTGTTGTCACGGCGGCGGTGTGAGGTTCCGACGAGAATATCACTCTGTTGAGATCCGAAGTCGGTGACAAACGGGTCGGACAAGTAGTAAACGGGCTAGAACCGTAAAGTCCGAAATCGGAATTACCGTTGTGCCACGCCGCCGCCGCCGCTGGGATCGTTGACGTGTCCGTCGAATCTCCCGCGGCGGTTGCCATGAGTGTGTCCATCCACTCATCGGAATCAAAAGTAGCGGCGGCGAAATCAGAGAACCTGAAGGAAGAAGAGGAATGAGGCTCCAATGGAGGAGGGAAGTGAAAAGCTGGATCCGGATTGTCGGGTCCTGACCCAACTTGAAACGGGTCGGGAAAATCATTGGTTGGTGTGAGAGGGAACCCCAAAGGAGGTGTATTGTTCCATGGATGAAGAGAAAGAGGATTAATACCCAGTAAGTGTTGTTGGTTCTGCTGCTGCTGCTGTTGGTGGTGGTGGTGGTGGTTATGGCTATGGTGGTTGTGTTGTTGTTGCTCTTGTTGCTGCTTCTGCTTGATGACTTGCTGTGCAATGGCCATGAGGTTTCCACTGTCTGCACACATGTACGCCATGATGGATATAAGGTGTTTGATGAAATGCTTCTGAATGAATCACATTCAAGAAAGGAGAATAGTGAATAGTGTGTGAAGTTTGTAGTAATAATAGAAGGTTGTAGAGTATAGTAGATTAGAGTGGAGTGGAGTAGAGGAAGAAGAAGATGGTATGAGAATATATTATATAAGGTGTTTGTGTGAATGACGCTGTATAAATTAGAGAATGCAGATATAGTGTTTGTGAAAAGGGCGAAGAGAAGAAGAGGGGGTTTTGTTTGTGATTGAGCCGTTGAAGAAAGAGTGAGGAGTGAGTGACTTTGGAGGCTAAGAAGAAGAAACCAAACACAAACCTAAAACGACAACTTGATTAAAGGTTTTCCTAAAGACAGTAGACACCATCCCCCTTGGTCCCACTCCCAATTCCCAAACACCCTCTTCCATTATTTTTTTTTTTTTCCACATTCACTGTTTTATATATTTTTTTATAAAAAAAATTAATTACTATTGTTTTTAACAATTTTAATAAAATGCTAATATGTAATTTAACACATACGTAAAGTTATTCGATACCATTAATGTATTAAAATTAAATTTATATTTGTTGTGTAGATTTTTTTTAGTTTAAAAGTGATTATTAATAACAAAATTTATATTATAAAAATATTAAAAAATTATACACAAAAAAAACATAATTATTCTTTTGTAAGCATTATCAACGAATTTAAATTGTATTTTAAGTATATTTTCTGTCCAAATAGATCCAAAATATGGCCATGTTAGTTTTCATTGTGATACTTATTTACTGCCGTTTCCCCATGTCAAAAACTTATGGTTACTCTTTCGCCTAATTTTTTTGGTTATGGAAGTAGAAGTGGTGATATACCTTAACATTGTAAATTTTGGTATTTTTTAAAACTGTGGAAGTACAGAAATCGGAGGGTTCGATTTCTGTACCTAAAAATTTTTTTTTTTACCACAAATCGGACGGTCCGATTTGTGTACCTCCCACAAATCGGACGGTCCGATTTCTATACCTCTACAAATCGGACGGTCTGATTTGTGTACCTCTAGAAATCGCACGGTCCGATTTCTGTACCTCTAATAAATCGGACGGTCCGATTTTTGCTTCTCTAATTAAACGATCCCACATTTGAGTATAACACCCCAACAATCCACATTTTAAAAAAACACCACTACCACTCCAATATTAAAAATAAAAAATTCTACCGTTTCTTGTGAAATTGTAGAATTGTATAATGAAATCCACCTTATAATATATTTAATTTAATTATCTTGCTACGTCACGATTTCTTTTTTATTAAGATATTTACAAATATAATTAGTTAATTACTTTTTAAAGAGTCATGCTATGTAACTAGAGTCGGAAGTGAGTCGAGTCGAGTCAAATTAGATCAAATTTAAGTTTGGCTTATAAAAATTAAGTTTGGCTCACGGCTCAAACTTAGCTCAACAAAAACTCACGAATTGGTTCGAACTCACAAACTAACTTAAATAATAAGAACATGATCTATAATTCTATATCAATAAATTATAACTTATATATTAAAAAATATTAAAAACTCAATTTTATATATTATTTATTTATTAATTATAATTTTTTTATTTATATTCTATTTTAAAATTATATATAAAAAATAACTATAAAATTTTAAATAATTAAAAATATTAATATATATATAATTATTATTTTTTATATATATATTAAATTATTAATATATATATTTTATATGTATTTAATCTGTATTTTTAATATTATATATATATATATAATCGAACTAACTCAAACACTAATAAATTAAATTTATCTAAGATGGATTCATTTAATTTATGAAATCAATTTTAAATTTAAATTTGACTGATTACCTCAGTAGTTCAATCTATCAAATTATTAATAACTTGAATTCAAAGTAGCTTATGAATTGACTTGCAGCCCTATGCAACGAGAGGCACAGCTCTACTCGTTTCCTTAGGGTCTTAATATTTTAATTTGAATTAAAATTTGTCGTTTTGGTTTAAGATTTTAATAAAAATGTTTGTTATGCATAAGTGATATAACATCAGATGACAATACTACAGTGTACTCCTAATCCTTACACCTCCACACTTTCATTGGTTGATATTCAATTCAGTCTTAGTAGAAAATAATCATCTCAATTTTATTTTAATTGTTTAATAAAATGTAATTTTTTATTTTATATTTTTTAAATAAAATAAAAAAAAACAAGTAAAAAATTATTAAATAATTAAAAATTATACTTTATCAAATAATTAAAAAAATATTTAAAATCCACTCCTGTCTAAGTGAGAATTACATTTAAGAATATAAAATAATAAATAAAGTGTAATTAAATAGTATTTTTGTTTTTTTTTTGTTTACACTAGAATATACATTAGGCTAAAAATTTAATGACTAATCCTTCAGATACTAGATACTACACAGATAATATAGACAACTTTTCTAAACAAACAAGCTCTATTTTTATCTTTCAATAAGTATTCTTGCTAATAAAATTAAATTACATTTCCTAAAGGCAGTAAGTATTAACTTGACTTATATATAAAACTTGCATAATATATTAAATACGGTAAACTACTAAAAATACATTTAAATAATTTTATTATTGACAAAAATATATCTAAATTTTATTATCGATAAAAATATTTTTAAATAATTTTAAAATGTGATAAAAATATTTAATATTAAATATATATTTTTAAAAAATATTTTAAAAATTAAATTTTGATGTAATTTTTTACAAACAGTGATTAGAAAAATAAGATGTTATTATTGTTAAAAATTGGTGATTTTTCACTAAGTATATATTTTTTTGTAATTTTTTAAAAGGATTGTTAGTTTTTGACAAAAAAAATTCATAAAAAATATATACTTAGCAAAAAATTATTAAATTTTAAAAATAAAAATATCTTATTTTTTCAATTATACTTATAAAAAATCGCATTAAAATTTAATTTATAATTATTTTTGAGAAATACATATTTAATGTTAAATATTTTTGTCACAAATTGTTTAAAGATATTTTTATTGATAACAAAATTCAAGTACATTTTTTATCAACAACAAAATTATTTAAGTGTATTTTTGATAATTTACCTTATTAAATATGTTTTGGAATTTTTTCCTTGAAAAAAATGTTAGTCTATTTCTCATGAGCCATAACTTTTAAAGATTGCTATTCTTATTCTTCTTAGGGATGTCAATAGGGCGGGACAGGGATGCCTCTCTGCTTTCCGTCCCCGCCCCTAGAATTAATTTCCGTCCTCATTTCATTCTCCACTGTGGAAGAATAATTGTCCCATCTCTATTTTTCGTGTTTTTTGCGGAGTCTCATTCCCCATTTCCCTATGTTTAACATTCATATGGAAATTATAATAAAAAATATAAAAAAAAAATCAAAAAACAAACTATAAAATATTATTACAAACACACAAACATATCTTATCCAATATTATAAGTCCAGAAATATAACATAGCAAATCATAATCCATAAAATAAAATCTTGAACAATAAGATTAGAATTTTTCAATGAGTGAAAATATTAAAAGAACCCCTGTATTAGAAATAAAGTAAGGGTTATTTTTTACTCCTCATCCCATCTCCATAGAAAAAATTCTCCACCATTGAAGCTCTATTTAAGACGGTCCCTACAAAAATTCTACCTCTTGAAAATTTTTGACACCCCTAATTCTTTTTATAACACGATACTATCAATAGTAATGCTACGGTCCATTTTAAGGTCACTTGAGAGTTGAGAGTAGTCACTCAAATGTGTTTTTTAACAAATTTTTTTCCATAAATTTTTATTATTTTCAACTTTATTTTCATTAAATAAATTAGTTATTTTATTGTCTTTTAATCAAAGTTTTAATATACAAAATAGACAAACAAATTTTATTAAGATAATGAAATTAAAAAAAATTATTGAATAAATTAATCTCCTTTAAAATAATAGAGAGATTATATATTAAATAGAATACTTCAAAAATAATAGAAAATAAAAAATATTGAAAAATAAAGTATTTGACCTAAAAGTTTTTGATAAAAAATATTGAAAAATAAAGTATTTGACCTAAAATTTTTTGAAAGAAAGATAATGAGAAATGTTTTAATGAAGAGTAAAAATTGATTAAAAAAATATAAAGATTATAATCACTTTTATGAAAACGTGCATTTTACATAATATTTTTATTTTTTATATAAAAAAACTTTATTTTTTATTAAAAAATACTTTTTACCGAAACAAGATACAAGAAAAAATAGGCAAAGGAAAAAAGCAATCACTAGAAGTCTAGAAGCATATTTGAATGTTCACGTGAGCACTCACGTGAGTCCCAATCTTATTAGCTGAACCGATTCCGACTCAGCTGTACTGGTCCACATGCAATACAGAGCAAGTGGTTAGCTGACACAGACTTACGGTCAAACCATAGGGTAAATTAGAGTAAAATGATAAACAAATTTGTAAGAATTTAAGTTTTAGATAAATTAATCCTTAAAAAAATTAATAAAATTTTTTATAATAATAAATATGAATATATTATTTTTCAATTAATTGTTATAATTAAGATAGAATGTTTTAGTTTAAATTTAATTTGTTTATGTCTATTATTATAAAATATCTTATTGATATTTTAAAAAAAAATTAATTTGTCTGAAGTATAAATATTTAAAAATTTATTAATTATTTTACTAAAAAAATTATATAAATTCTCATACAGTATATATATATATATATATATATATATATATATATATATATATATATATATATATATATATATATATATATATATATATATATATATATATATATATATATATGTGTGTGTGTGAATGTTGTCCTACTCTCTTTAAAGTAACATGCTAATTATTTTTTTTGATGTGTTATATTCTAATTCGATGTTTATTTTAATACATTTGTTATATATTTGTTAAAATATTAATTTAAAAATTTTCTTATATTAACTAAACTCTAAACTAAAATATTGATGTGACAAATTAAAAATAAAAACACAAATTAGTGTCAACGTAAAAATTTTCAATTTAAAAAGTTTATCGTATCAAATAGATCTTTGAATTTCGAAATTTATTCTATACAATTTGGTTTCGAATTATATGGAAAAAAAAAAGGAAGAAATTGAAACACTTTATATCTTGTTTTTTAAAAATTAATGTAACTAGTTTACAATTATTTTTTATAAAGGTCTGTTTTTTTTTTTTAATTTTTGTTAGAAATCAGAGATTTTGTGTAAAAAATAAAAAAATAATATATAACATTATTTGTCAAATATTGTGTTAAATTTTCAACAAATTTTAGTGATCCGAAAACAATTTTTTATATTTTATTTTATTAGATAAATTAGTCATCCAATAAATTTTACTAAAAATTTAAAATAAATAAACACCCATTAAAATATGACATAGAGAATAATTTATATATTATTTTAAAAAGATAGAGTAGCATTTACCATATATATATATATTCGATAATGTGAGCGAATTTTGAACATGTTCTAACTTTTATTGATTTCCGTGTAGAAAAATTTTAATTTGTTACTTATTTAGTCAAAAAATAATTCCAAACTATCCTAGAGTCTAGCTCAAAACAATGTTATTAGACACAAGTTTTAGAGCTAAACTTAACCCATACTTTGAATTCAAGTTTTACACCCTTAAAATATCTTCAGCTTTAATTGGTTTTTTTTTTTTTTTTTTTTTTGGTGACCTTCAGCTTTAATTGGTTAAATATCTTATTTGATGACGATGAATTGAGGAAAATTTACACGAATAAAATAAATCACTATCAATATTATTCATTTGTCCTTGGGCAATTTTCTCTATATAAATGTTCTTAATTTGTATATGTAAATAATGGGGTTTTAATAAGGATTACGTTTAAATATAGAACTTAAACACTACCACGATTTAATACTATTAAACCAAATCTACTAAAAGTATAGACGTTAGAACGAATTTCAAATATTATTATATCTGAAAAATTCATATATTTGCATTTTTTTTTACATACTACACTTATTAAATCTAACTCGATTTGGCCTGTTTGACTAAAAATTTGGCCATCTAATTATCTGGCCAGATCAAATTACTCGTTGAGCTGCACAAATATTAAACCCAATAAAAACTAGTTTGACGCGGTCGATTTTCAGCAAATCCAAGACCTTAGTCGAATTGTATAACTCGACCGAATCAAATTTATTTTTTAAATATTTTTTTAAATCCGAAATACGTTGTTTCAGCCATAGTAGTTAAAATCTCGATTTAACTCTTAAAATCTTCCGATATTGCGATTTTAAATGAGTCAATCGATTTTACAAAATTTATACTAGGTCTGATGATTTTACGATTTAAATCTTGCTAAAATTTTACATTTTAAGTACTTAATTTACTTTTTTGATTTCACGCAGAATCTCGATTTTCTCTACCTTGGTTCAGCCCCCCACCCCACCCCATACTCTAATCAGATCAAACTCCCCCCGTGGCAAAGCCCTCGACTCTCTTCTCTCTCAACAGTCTCTCACAGTCTCACCTCGTCACTTGCTCACTCCACCTCGTCGCTCTCACGGTTTTACCTCTCGTCTTCAGTCTCTTATTTTTCTCTTGGTCTCGCACACTATCACGGCTTCTCATCGCTTGCTTCGTCAGCAGCAGAAGCAGACAGAACTAGCATCTAGTCCCTCGAGTGATGGTGGTGGTCGTCTTCTTATTTCGTTGTATATTCTTTCACCATTAGTTTCAAATGAGCTTTTTTTTTTTATCTTTTTTTTCAAACTTTCAATGTCAATTTCAGTGTGCCTTATGATTTCATAGCAAAATTAGAATTTTATGGTGATGGACTGATGGTTGCTGTTGTTGTATGTTATTTTTTAGAATTTTTGAAACTAAATACTACGGATTTAAAAATTATCATAGTTGAATTTGTTATTAAAAATTATGAATGAGTTGAATTTGTTGTGGTAAATTGAATGGATAACATCATTGAGTTGAATTTTATTGCTAAATAACATCGCTGAGTTGAGTTGAATTTGTTACTGTATTGTTTAAAAAATCACTTAACTAAATATTTTGTTACTGTAAATCTTTTATTTTTTCCTTAGAATTTTAAAAACGTCTTCATCTCAAACACTATTAAAAACGCCACCATCTCAAAAACAAGTATCTTCAACTCTTAAGGTTACAATTGAAAAAATTTATAACAATAGAGGGAAGAATAATCCTATTTGGGAGCATTGTAAATAAATTGTTGAAAATTAATAAAAATCACTATGATATGGATATATTATGTTACTGATTGTGTTATCTTTTGCTCGTTCTTGTTCATTTAAATTAAAAAAATATGGGTAAAGGACAAATAGGTCCCTGAGCTTTTATTTTGTGGACATTTAACTCCCTCAGGAATGAAAAATATAAAACAATCCCTGACCTCTCAAAACGCCATACAAATTGGTCTTTCTGTTCATTCTGCTTCGCAATACGTTACGGATTCAGATTACCTAGCGCTTATGTGGCGTAGCAATGGGTACATGTAAACTCCGTTAAATTAGTAGATAATTAGTCAATAAACTAGTTTTTTAATAAAGAAGATTAGAAATGCGAATATGATATTAAATTATGATAGAGCTCATCGAAACGATAATTTTGACACTAATTTCAAAAAATCGGTCCAAAATTGGACCGAGCAGGCTGAACTGGTTGAACCGGACCGTGGGCCCAACTGGGCCAGCCTTTTAAAATGAACCCACGTCCTTCACTTCTTCATTTTCAGCAAAACGCTGAAGGCTTGCGTGCAGGGAGAAGAAAAAGGGTTCGAACCCTTGTTCCAAGTTCAAAGCGCCGTAACTTTCCGATCTGGGATCCAATCACCGTACCGTTTGCGGCCACGCGACCATCGCGTCGAACTCTATACTTTTACCGGAACAATTTCATAGGTAAGCCATTAATTACTCTCAGCCACTCTTTTCCCCCCAATTTTCAGAAAATTGGAAGAGATGTTGAATTTCTTTAATTTTTGAAGTTTTTGGATCCAATTAGCTTGAGAAAAACGTTCACTCTTGCTTATGTGAAATTTGGGTAAGGCGATGATATACTAATTCTATCCAAATATTCTGAATTTGTGTTTTGGGAATTAAATTGGGTATATATGTGTTATGAATATGTATTAGGTTGTGAATAAATAATTGGAGCTTGAAATTGTGAATACCATAACTTGGAGGAAGCTGTGTAGTTGAGGTTTTGGGGTTGTGATTGGTTTTAATTAAATTGCTTTGATTGTTACGTGGGAATCGGCTAAGGTATAGTTTAGGTTTCTTGTATTTAATATATAATGTTCTGTGAAAACTTAGGCTAGATGACCATAGGATAAGTTGGAATGCAGGTGTGTGTTTAATGTTTAGCAATTTGTTGATGAATATGTTTGGTTGGTGTTTGTTGGATATTTAGTGATTTGATTATAGGATGGAGATTGTTATTATGTTAATTTGGAAAGAGACATGGTTGAGCGTTGTTGCTGGAATTGTGTTGATATTGATAGGTTGATAATGAATGGAATGGAAACTTTGGATGAGAATAAGGTTTAAAGGGGTTTGCAAAATTGTGGTTTTGGGTTGAACTTCGGCGGGATATTATTTAGTTTTGGAACCCTAAATCGATTTCAACTTATTTTAAATGAAAATTGGGTTTGTGAAGTTTATGCCATTCGAAGAACGGAAGAAAAATGATTTAAAACGATCAAGTTATGCTCGTTGGAAGTTTGGAGGGTAATATGTTGATATGCAGGTGGTATTCTCCCTGATTGTGCAACTCTGCTTAATCTTTTTTGAAGAATGTACGTCCACGCATACGCGTGGCATGGAATTTTGACGACGCGTATGCGACTGGTCCCATGCGCACGCGTAAGGGGTTAACAAGCATGTCCACGCGTACGCATGACAAAGGGACGCGCGCGCGAGCTGCAGTTTCACACTCCCATGCGCACGCGTGAGCCACGCGTACGCGTGGCTCCTGTTCCAGCAAACATGATTTTTGAAGTTTTAAACCCTATTTCAAACTTCTAAACCTCTATTCTCATTTCTTAGTCGTAAATAATAGTATTAGACCTAATATTCAGATGAAGTTAGGAAATTGAGATAATTTGGAGATGAAGTAAAGTTGAAAAGTGATGAATTGACTATAAAATGTTATGGATGATCATGTATGTTACTTGGCTTGATAATCAAATGAATGATTATGTATGATACTTGGCTTGAATGATTAAATGATCTGAGATACGAGATTCCCTGGGTAAAGTACCATAGCTTGTCACCACGTGTACCAGGTTGAAAGCTCGATACTCTGTTGACCCTCTATGTAAGGGTGACCGGGCACTTATAAATTCCCGGGAATGTTAACCTCCATTGAGCAATATTGATTATTCGAGAAAAAGCTATGCATAGACTCTTGGGGATGCACGTCGAGGGACAGTCTAAGGTTTTCGGACTTGTCGGGTTGGCTGGATAACCGACAGATGAGCCTCATCAGCTATAGAACAGGCATGCATCATATGCATACAACTTGAATTACTTGTTTGTGCATTAACTGGGTGTGCCTAAATATACTTGTCATGCTAAATGTATATTTGTTACCTGCAGTACTTGTAACCTTCTTGTGCTTACTTTTATCTATTTATTTGTCTGTGAAATGCTGACGGAGATGGAGGTATGGAGGAATGGCAGTATGTGACTTAGATTTTAAAGTTAAGTTAAGTTAAATTTAGATACTCTTAGAAAATCACCCTTTATGGCTTCTGTTTATTACTTTAAGCTCTATAATCCGAGTATCGGCGTTCTAGGATTACCTTTGGCATTCCCAAGACCTTATATATTATGTGTGTGGCACCTTTACGATACTGAGAACCTCTGGTTCTCACCCCATACTATGTTGTTATTTTTCATATGCAGGTTGGGAGGCATATCGTTAGGCGTCTGGACTCATGCGAAGTGGTTACTAGTTATTTTGTTGTACATTAATGTGTATATATATATATATATATATATACACATTAATGTACAACAAAATAACTAGTAATATATATATATACTTAGATTTCTCTCCACATATCTTGCTCTTTCGATCCTCTTAGAGGTTTATGGAGAGACAGGATTCTGTTTATGTATATTTGGGTTTTGGTTATGTATGTATATATGTGTAAATATTCTCCGGCCAGCCTTGACTTCGCGGGCTGAGTTAAGAGCTTGTTATTTTGTATCATTGACTCTCTATTCCTACTTTTATTATCTTATGTCTGATAGTTATAGTTTTCTTCACACGCAAGTTATTCCGTTTCCGGAGCGTTGCGCTTTTCGTTTCGCAATTTTGTTTTACTCATTTTTCAAGGCTCCTAGTTTATTATATTCTTTCTACTATTATATGTATGCATTTTAATTTTAGAAGTCGTAGCACCTCACCATCTCTGTTTTACATCCTAGGGGTAAAGTTCTGTGTAGTAGGGTGTTACAGTACGTATCTTCAGGATAGTGTGAACGGGGCTGACGTGGTCGATTGGAGAAAGTAATGGGACGTTGTGGTCCTTGGGCACTAAGACGACGTCATTTCAAAAAACATTTTGCAATGGTTCTTATGAGATATGCCAATGCTGTCCATATCAGTCACAAACAATTACAGGAAGCCCTAGGACTAACCTTTTCCCTCAAAAAAATACAACGCTTTGTCTCCGTGTTGTCCTCGTTGCTGTTCCGTGAAGCAGTTCCATTAAAGCTTTGTGGTTATACCTGCGTCTATCGTGGAGAGTGGTAAGTACATTGTTGTTTAAATTTGTTCTGTTTATACCCGTTATTTATCATCATGTCGTAGGATGGGACTGATAGGAACTGTAAGTGATTGTCGTAGGTGATTAGTTGTGGGGTTAGTCATTTGTCAGGTATTGTTTAGAGAGGTTTTGGAGATTTTGATAATAAGAGTTGGTTTTGTGTTGTGTTGTGGATTGAAAAATTTTGCAGATGGTTGATGTATTCGGTGTTCTCGTATTCTATCATGGGGATAACTTTTCAAGGGCACCCACCGGTGAGTTAGTCTATTTGCATGTTCAAGCTGAGAAGTTTTCTCCGATGGACTTGAATTTTGTTGTCTTTTCCCCCTACTGGTATTATTATTACTTGAAATTGCATTTGTCAAATTGTTATCCTTACTTGCATGCCTGTTACCAATTTGTTATATTTTCTGAAAAAGGGATGTCGTGCTGTTATGCGGTTGCAGCAATCAGAAAAAAGCATGAGAACATGGAAGATTATGTGCATCCATGTTTATACATGGAATCTCTGAAGAAGACTTACGAGCACTTCATCCAGCCTGTTACTAGTGAAGAATTCTTGACACGGACTGATCAGACAAGGCCTGCTGCACCTATCATCAAGAGGTCAATCGATCGTCCAAAGGTCCATAATAGACAGAAAGACCCAGCAGAAACTGTTATTGAAGGTGAAAAAGTGAAGAGGAGTTTCTATGCGACCTGCAGCAAGTGTGGTCAAACAGAACTATAAGACTTGCAAGGGTGCGCCATCCAACTTAAATTGAAAATCTAAGATCAGGAAACCAAAGAAGAAGACCCATGACAACCTTTCTCTTGTGGTTCTACCACTGTCACAATCAGCACCTGAGGCAGAGGTACTTGACTGGACGAATGATCTTTTTGTCCCCCTGATAAAATGTTGAAGAATTTAGTTGTCCATTTTAAAAGTGTTAAAGGATCTATTTGTATTTTTTTAATTGTTTGATGACTTTACTGTCTTTCTTCATTTCAGGGTGAAGAGCATAATTCATCTATTCCAACCAACTAGAACCATTCTGCAGCTACCACAATTCCAGTGTGGTCCAACAACAAGCTGCTCCAAAAGCTGCACATGTGCTTGTTTCTGCAGTCCCTGCAAGGTAAGGCCAGGTTCCATTCAAACCTCCAGCTAGAGTTCCAGCAAGGCCATCCAACAAAAATTTGCGACCAAACAACCAATTAGAAGGAAGGATGATGGCAAACAACATGTTCAAGGATCACAGCAGCCAAGTGTAGAAGCAACTGAAGGACCATCTGATGAGATTCTGGCTGCAGCAAGCACTGGAACTACAAGAATATTTCGGTTCATCCCCACCCCGAGAGTCAATAATTCCAAGAAATGATGTTGCTATCTTAGGAAGTCAATCGTAGCTGATGTAAAAAATTGGACAAATTTATTTTCATTTTTTATGCATCCTAGTATCTTTTTGTCAAAATTATAATGCTCAGGTTATGACCTGTTATGAGACTGCTTATCATATTTTGTTAGGATTGTAATCCTTCAAACTTATCTTATGGTTCAATGTTTAATGATCCAACTAGTTTAATGAATTTTACATACTCGGACCATCAACATGATATTATATATAGCCATTTAAAGACATGATGTTACAGCAACAACATATTATCATTCATCAAAGGATAAACATAACTATATTATGTCAATTATTCCTCACAAGAGCGATGCTCAACATCTAATAACACCTAATAACAACAACAGCAGCACAAATTACTACCAAACATACAACAATTACCCACATATTAGATTTTTTTTCCCTTTTCTAGACAGGCAAGCTTCTTCTCTAACTTAACCAGCCTCTATTCTACTTTATTCTTGCACAAGTACTGCTCCAGGTCGTCAACTTCATTGTTAGTAACTGACTTCTCTGTAGCCCTAATTTTTGCAACATGATCATTAAGCCAGACAAAGAACTTGTAGTGGGATGGATTTTTCAACTGCAACATCAACAACAAAATCAAAATTAAGCTAAACACATGAATCAGCTTCAAGCTTCATAGAACCATGTTACCTTGAAGAAGGGACACCCAAGAAACAACCGGTTGGGGTTAGTTGGCGTCCTGGACTTATATAGTACAGCATACACGCCACATCTGCACATCGGAGCAATGTCGTCCTTCTCGTGTCCAGCCTCCACGCATCGAATGTGAGACGGCAATCGGACTCGTTTGGGTGTTCAAAGAACCTCCTTCACTGGCCATAAACGCCCTAGATGCAACAAACTCCTAACTATACAAGTGCGATGGTGTCTGAGACCAATTTGAAAAATTAGGGCACCTCCTATTGTTTTGAGAGCAGAGCAGAGGGACCTAGTTATCATCCAAATGAATGTCAACATCTCATCCTACCCCGTAACGGATACATCACTCCGTTATTGCCACATGGACGTCACATCATACTTTTCCGTTTGGCATTAGAGAGCAGATTAAATAAAAGGAATAATTTATATGACGTTTTGAGAGGTCAGAGATCGTTTTGTATTTTTCATTCCTGAGGAAGTTAAATGTCCACGAAATAAAAGCTCAAGAATTTATTTGTTCTTTCTTCAAAAAATATTTTATACTAAAAATTAATTTATTATCTATATTTATATTATTAATTATGTTTAAAAATTGATATTTGATTATTATTATTATTATTATATTTATAAAATTTACATTTTAAATTTTAACACATTATTTTAATTTTATTTATATAATTTTATATTTTTAATTATGATTGAATTAACTAAATGAATCAATGATTTACGGTAATCTAATAACCTAATCATATGATCGGATTGATTATAAATTCGGTTCTCGGAACTATGAATCACACTACCGATAATTATATTAAAATAAAAAAACTGATCATTTTAAGAGATGATTTATTTAAGGATATTTTTGTTCTAAAAACAAGTGCATTATCCAAATTTTGCACTTTTGTGTGCTTATTTCTTATTGAAGCGAGGGACATGTTAAGATGATCGGATCCACCTGCCACAATACTGTACACGTGTCAGTCCATAATAACTTGTAGTGCTACTCTACAGTACTACTCACCCCTTTGCTTACGTTACTTTTTGCTTTGCTTGCTTCAAATAAGAAACACCACGAAATCTATTTATTATTTTATCTTTTCTTAGCTGCTAGTATGGACTATGGAGTGACCTCGTTAATCGTTATGATTTTTTTAGCACACAATTTTAGATTAAAGGAACAAAAAATGTGTCCTGTAGTTTAAAGTTACGATGAGCTGTTGGTGGATATTTTTTAATTTTGATATTGGTTTTTCAATAATGTTTTACAGTCTTATTATTTTTGGTGTATTATAAATTTGATCTTTAAATTTATTATTTTTTATTTTAATTTTTTTAAATATATAAAATTGATCCTTAAATTTTTTATTTTAATTCTTAATTTTTTAAATATGTGAATCAGACTTTTCAATTTATTTTAAAGTAAAATAAAAAAAATTACATCAACTTTCCAATTTATATATCGGAAAATTTAAAATTACATCTCAAGAATTCGGACCTTCAAAATTTTCATTGAAATTTTATAACAAAAAACATTGAGAATCCAATTTGTTAGTGACAATTTTTTTTTAATTCCATAACAAAAAAAACACCCATCCTATCCATGACAAGGCAAACCGCCACATTACATCTATATCTAAACAAATCAGCGGATAGTGAAGTCATCAAAATCAGAAGATTGTTTTTAATAAGAAACCACTTCAATAAAAACATTAAAATATATTTTTTTTAAAGACATTACACATGTCATGTTATTATTGGACATTTTTATTAAACCGATTAATAATTTATTTTTTATGATAAATTAGAATAAAATCAGTATTATAGTAACAATAATAAACTCAATTGTCTGCATTATAATTATTATATCCGATTTAATCCAATCAAATTATACCATATAAATTGAATATCTTTAAATTTTTTTATAGAAAAACAATTATATCCCTGACTTTTTGTTTTTCGGACATTTAAATTTCTAAAAATTTAAAAATACAATTACATTCCTAAAAAAAAATGGATTTATTGTTATTGTTATAAAAAAATCGATTTTATTCTAATTTGTTAAAAAAATTAAAAATAACCGGTTCATTAATACGTTCAATAATAATGCGACAGGTAAATGTCTTTACAAAAAAACATTTTACGCATCTTTCTGAGAGCATCCCTTTTAATAAATATGTTTAAATTCTAACCTTTTAACTTATTTTTTTATATATTTTTCTCTAGTTAAAGTACCCTAACAAAATGTTCTTATTGACAGAGTACAAAAACTAGATAATACTAATTTATGAGAAAAATTCAATAATTAATTCTAAATTGTTTTGAACCTACACTGGTTAAAAGACTAGAATAAATAAGTGAGCTAGCATGTTTTTAAGAGTTTTTTTATTTTTTATTTCAATATTGTTAAACATCAAAAGAAGGATTAATTCGTTCAATTGGATCCAACCTGTACTAATAAGAGAACTAACATGTTCTTAGCCGGTATGAATTCGCAATTACAATAAAGATTTTGGTAATGAATATTTTAAAACAATATTTAAAAATTTAAAATTTTAATATTTTTTGGTGACATTTAATATTAAAATTTAAAACTTAAATATTTATGCTTTCTGATATTTAAAAGGTACTTTTAAAAAAAAAGTATTAAGCAACCAAATTTTTATTTTATATTTATTTTATTTAAAATAATACTATTTTTTAACTAAAAGTATAATCTCTAATATTTCTCTAAATAATTAAATATTAATTAGAAAGTTTCTTTAACAATAATTCTTTAGATTTACCTTAAATTTAAATTTATAATATATTTGTTATATACTTACTAAAAAACTAAAAAAAATCATTAATAATAATTTTCATATATCTCTTAAAAGTTTAAAACACGTATAGGCTAAATTTTAATTCTATTTTTATTTAATTATAAATGATGGTGTTAGGATAATAAAAATAGTAAAAAGGGCAAGGAAGGATAGAAGGAATACTTTTTGGGGCGGTTAGTGGGCCCGAAGAAAACTGGGCTTTGAGTTGGTATTAGGAAAGTGGGTGGGGCCCAACGAAGGCCGGGTCTCAACTGCAAAGTTGGACCAACGGAAATGCAAATGTCTGCGTTGGAATTGAAAGCTGCGATGCACGATCTTTTGACGGTTAATAACTATATGAGCAAATTAGTTTTTACTTCACTAATCCGTTTAAATAAGTATTAGAAGTTTAAATTATGTGTTGTATACACAATTTATTAATAGAATAAAATTCAAATTTACGACGAATTAGTCTTTGTCCAAGATATTGTGAGAAAAAAGAAAACTATATAAGCATATAAGAAACATAAGTAAGAAGCTAATCGAATTTATATTTCGGATAAGTAGATCATATTAAAAATTCTAATTGTTTGTATATTATAAAGAAAATTGAAGTGTTAAAAAATATTTATAGAATATGCGTTAAGTTAAATATAGTCCATAATAATAAATAATTAAATAAATATGGTTGTGGAGTGCACCATGGCTCATAGGTGATGGTCATGGCCTCATCATCACGCACGTTCATTCAACGTAACAACATCGATTGATTTGATTGCCATTGTAATCTCCACTAATGACTCTCACTGATCACATCTCATCTTATTGTAGTCAACTTTCCTTTACACATCATATTATTATTAATTATTAGGTGAAAATTCAGGGCAGTAAATTTTAGGTGAAGTTGATAGTTGATAGTTGATATTAGTCAGATGAAAATTTAGTCAAATCAATCAAATCATCTATCCGCTCTCAACTATCAACTTTACATAAAGTCAACTACACCTGAGTTTCCACCTAATTATTAATATTAATGTGCATATAACTCTTTTCTTGAATTTTATATTAAAGTAACTATTTTTACGAAGAGAAAAATGTCTTTGTATAAAGGCAGTATTGCTATCAGTTAAATAGTTTAGTCAAATATATTAAATTAAATATATAAATTTTTTAATAATTTATAATATTATTTTTATATAAAAATATCTTCATAAAAATAATCACCAATACCAAAATAATTTAACCTAATTCTGAATAGAACACACAATGTCACCGAAATAAAATGAATAATTTATCTAACCATGAAACGGTGTTGTGAACTTGTGATGATGACATTAGTTCTTTAGACATTAGTTAAGATATTCATACTCTTTATACTCTCAAAATTCTAAATTTTTATTTATATATTTACCTATTTTGCGATTTTAATTTTAAATTCGTTTAAATATTTTAGTTTTCTAGTTATTACAATATTTAACTTTTCAGTAACAATTAGAATAATCACAAAATGACTACAAATTTAATGAGGCATTTGACGAAAAATGTAAGTTTTTTTGTTTATGATATATTTTGAATTTTTATCACATACACATTCATGGCAACTTCGACAGCGATTTAGTTAGTCATAATAAAATATCTATTTATTGTAATGGTTATTTTGTCACCAATAATATTGTAAAATGTGTCAGCCAAAAAGACACAAAAAAAAAATTATTTTTACTCACATCTATCTTATAAGTTGCCACTATAAACAATAAAATAAATGACACTTTATGTTTATGGTCGTCACAAAAAAAGATGCAAAATCGTCACTAAATGATAATATTGCAAATTCTTTTCGTGACAAATTCAATTAGTTGTCCGGCGGCAAAAGCTTATTTGTTGTAGTAGTGAGGGGGAGAGAGGTGTTATATGGATTTTTTTTTGTCTCTTTGTTTAAGAAAAAGAAAGAAAACTTATATATAAAGTTTGGAGAATAGTCATTAAAATAGATACGGAAATAGTGATTAAAATAGTCGATAGATATTATTTATACTTTAGAGTTTGGATTTATGTTTTGAATAAAAAATGATAAATGATGATTAAAATAGATCACAAAAAAAATATTTTTTTTTAAATAATTTTGTTAGGTAATCAATTAAGACACCATCTAACTTGAGCTAATCTTTTGAATTTTAAAAATTTTTTACATTTCAAAAAACGCGCCCTCAGTAGTATTTGTATTATGCATGTTTGTCCTATTCTTCTTTTTCCTCCTCTTTTTCTTTCTCTTCCTCTTCTTGTGATGTCGTGTGCTCGTATGCAATTCCTGTCGAGTGCTCCTGTCGCGTGCTGCCGCATTCTCCCCCCAAAATCCAAGAAAGAAACTTCCCAAAATCTAGGAAATAAATATTCATTAACCCACATAAAAAGAAACATCTATTTATTCGAAAAGAAACATCTAAAACTCTGTTAAAAGAATATCAATTTACTCAGAAAAAATATCTAAAAAAACAGTTAAAGAAAAAAAAACAGAAATGCATACAAATGGCGTTACCTTGTCTATAAAGTCCTTGGCAATAGGAGCTCCATGTGGAGGGTCCGATTGCGCTGTAACACACGTTACATGGAGAGCTGCACGTCGCGACAATGGAAAAATGATGCAGGGAGAATAGTTGCGCGTAGGGCTGGAAGTGAGTCAAGCCAGCTCATGAGCCAGCTCCAGCTCGAGCTCGACTCGTTAACAGCTCGATAAGCTAAGCTCGTGAGCTGGTGAGCCAAGTTTGAGCTTGAAATTGAGCTCATAAATTAAATGAGCCGAGCTTGAGCTTGGATAAGCTCAGCTCATTAGCTCGTGAGCTGGCTCGATTATATATATATATATATATATATATATATATATATATATATATATATATATATATATATTATAACAATCTTAATTATTTAATATTTATATTTATTTTTTATATATAATTTTAATATAGGACATAAATAAAAAATTTATAATTTATTGATAGATAAACAATATATAAAATTGATCTTTTCAAATATTTTTAAAATATATAAGTTATAATTTATTGATATAAAATTATAGATTATGTATCTATGTTTCTCTTATTTGAGCCAGCTCGTGAGCTCGAGCCAGCTCGTGAGCTTTTGGTGAGCCGAGCTTGAGCTTAAGAAATAAGCTCGATTGTTAATGAGCCGAGCCATGAGCCAAGCTCAATTTTCGTGAGCCAAGCTTGAGCTTGGTCTAGCTCGGCTCAGCTCGGCTCACTTCCAGCCCTAGTTGCGCGGTCCAGTGAGATCGATGACCAACTCAAACAGAGGGAACTCATGGCAAGTGGAGCTCGATGCGCAGGGATTGAACACGTCGCAGGAGACATTGCATGGAGAGCCAGCGTTGCGGCAATGAGGATTAGATGTGGTTTGGCCCTATGCTGCGCACAGAGTTGTTGCGGTGGACGACGCAATAGTTGCGTGACGAGCGCTTAGGATCGTGGAACCGGTGATGCGAGGAGAGAGTGCTTGATCTTGAGGAAGCGGTTACGCGATGATAGTAGAGGGTTACATTGCGTTAATCTTAATTTTATTGCACTAACCCTACTTCAAATTTTATTTTTTAAAAAGATTGTTCAAGTTGACTGATACCTAATTGGTTTCTTATAATTTTTTTTTTCAAAATCGAATTGATTTAATTGGACTAATTGAAAGCTAATTATCGAACACGTTCGGTAAAATACGTCATAAATCAATTCATTTTTTTATAACCAAAAATTTGTTTTTTTAAGAATATATATTGTAAAAAAATTTATTTTATTATATATAATTGAATACTGATTGAAATTTTAAATTTTACAATTTTTAGCATTATTGAATTAATAATCAATACAGCAAAAAGTACAAGAGAAGACAAAATCAAACGTCACTGTCTGAGTCAATGGTGGGATGATTAGACAGGAAATCAAAGCCAACCATACTTTGCTTATCTTTACCTAAGAGGCCCACCAAAATTAACCTTAATTATCCACCCTTTAATGTCCTTTAATTTAATTTTTTCCCCTTTTTTAATAGTCAGAACTCAGAACTTTCCTTCATGTTAAAAGTGGTCTTTTTATTTCGGTCAAAAAACATAAATAAATAAGCTTTATATTTGGACATAAAAAGAGTTTTTTTTTTTTTTTTTTCCAATTCCATTCATCAATGAATTCTAACCCTATTTACATTTTATCTTAGTTTTTTTTTAACAAAATTGTGTTATAATTACTTAGCTTAGCTTGTATCTTCTTAAAATCAGCAAACTAAATATAATCTCACTATATATAGTTGGTATTATTGATAATAGCAACTAATGGTGTATGTAGCCAATGAGTTATAGTTTAAATTATATAGTTTTTTCGTACTTACTTATAAATTGCGAGTTCAAGTTTTATTTTTAACTTTGAAAAAAAAAAAAAAAAACTAATGGTGTATGTAGCAAATTGTATACGAAGTGTCGATCACAGTGGGACAATCTTCTTTTTGGGTTTGAATAAGTAATCAACAAAAAATAAATCTAAAACACATTTTGTATTTTGAATTAACAATGGTAACAATTAATTAAGGAAATGATGGATGTGGAGAAAAATTGACAAGTTGGTCTTAGCTCTTTCCTTTTGTTAGTTGTTGAAAAAAAATGGCAGCACATGAATAAAGCTAAGCCGGCACATAAGTCACATTATGAAGACATGTGTGGCTAAATTATTTTGGTGTTGTGTGTATTGCGTCGGTTACACTTTTGTGGCCATTTAGATAATGCCCATTTTATGGGGCTTCCTTCTTTTCCTTTTTGTCTACACTTATCAAATGGGAATGTATTTGTATGCAAGTGAATCATCAATTATTGAAAAGAGCAGTGAAATTTATCAACATTGTTATGTAACAAAAAAAAAAGTTTTTTTTTTTTATTAATTGGAAAGCAAAAGTGAGAAGGTTGTCTCCTTTTCATGGCAGACCTATCTTTCTGTTTTCATTATCTTTGTCCCTCTCAACGTACTTCAATTCATTTTCTCTTGATTTGTGAAAAATCACACTTTCTCTTCAAAGAAGGTGTATAGAAGAACGAGATTCAATAATGAGGGGATATAGTGATATACATTTTTTTTTTTGGAGAGAGAGAGGGGGAGAGAAAAGCATGTCTTTCCAACTAAATGTGGTTAATAATATATTAGTTAACATGGATTGAAATATTATTATCATTTATGAAAGTGAATTTTTGGGGGAAGGCCACTTAATTAATTAGCTTAAAGTTAAGTTATTGTTAATATGGGTTAATAGCTAAATTCGTCCCTGAAAGATCATCAATTTTTTAAATTAGGCCTCAAATGATTTTTTTAGTCATATTAGTCCTTGAAAGATAAAACGTAAGCCAAATTAGTCCTTTCGTTAGTTAGATGATGACGTGTCACATTAAGTGCCACGTGTCACCAGATGATTGGTTGACGTGTCAGGTCAGTGACACCTAGCACGCAACATGTCACTTGACATGTAAAAAAGATATTTATAATCAAAATATTCTCTGAAAGTTCAAACGTAAGTCATTTTCATCCCTAAAATTTTAAAAATTAATCAAATTAATCTTTATATAATTTTTTTAATTATTTTTTTATAATATTAAATTTAAAATATCTTTTTATAGTACTAATTTTAATATTATTTTTAGACCTTAACAAACAAAATTTTCTTTACATAAAATAATAAAAATAATTAAATTATTTTGTTATTTGTATTTTAAAGTTTTACATTTTTAAATTGTAAATTTTTTTATAGTAAAATTTTTTATTTAAATGACTTTGTGAAATTATTGTTGATTATATATTTAAAAATGTAATATTTTAAATTTCACTAAATAATATAGTAGTTATTTTAAAATTTAAATTTTTTAAAATTATAATTTATATTATTATTTAATTTATATGATAGAACTCAATACTTTTTCATAATTTAAGATGAGCTATTGGCTTCTAATCAGTGATGATTACATACTAATAAAATGATTATATGAACAAAAGGAATACATCGTGCATATAATATGAGAAACAAATCAAAAGCTAGTTTCAAAACTAACTTCTGGTTTCATAATTATCACTGAGAAGAAATTTACCCCTGCTCTACTAGTTAGAAGCAACAGAAAACTAAAGATTTTCATTTCACTACTATATATCTGATCGGATGGCTTCCAAAAAATACAAAATGGGTTTTAAACGTATTGAGTTCTATCATCTAAATCGGTTTTTAAATTATTGAGTTCTATAATATAAATTAAACAATAATATAAATTATAAATTTTTAAAATTTAAAAGATTTAAACTTTAAAATAATTATTATATTATTTAGTAAAATTTTAAATATTAAAATTTTAAATATATAATCAACAATAATTTAATAAACTCATTTAAATAAAAAAATTTTACTATAAAAAAAATTTACAATTTAAAAATATAAAACTTTAAAATACAGTAACAAAATAATTTTATAACAATTTAATTATTTTTATTATTTTATATAAAGAGAATTTTATTTATTAAGGTCTAAAAATAATATTAAAATTAGTACTATAAAAAATATTTTAAATTTAATATTATAAAAAAATAAAAAAAAATTATATAAGGACTAATTTCATTAATTTTAAAAATTTTAGGGATGAAAATAACTTACGTTTGGACTTTCAGTGACTATTTTGATTATAAATATCTTTTTTACATTTTAAGTGACACGTGGCGTGCTAGGTGTCACTGACCTCACATGTCAACCAATCATCTGGTGACACGTCATCATCTAACAAATGGAAGGACTAATTTGGCTTAAGTTTTATCTTTCAAGGACTAACATGACAAAAAAGATCATTTGAGAACTAATTTAAAGAATCGGTGATCTTTCAGAGATGAAATTGACTATTAATTCTTGTTAATATTTTTTCGAACTTTTTATTCATCCATTTTTAAAATATCCTTGTTTGTTTAATTATTCTTGATTTAATCATCATCTGTTTTTATTTATGCTAGTATATATCTTGTTAGAAATTATAAAAAAGTCTATGGAAGTGAATATCCACAAAATTTATTTGTCATGGAGATGAAAACGAAATCCAATCATATGAATCTCCCCTTGAATAAACAAGAAGGGATTGGAGAAAGATGTCTGATCCGGATTTTTTTATTTAAATAAATAAAATAAATATTTTATTTATTAAAATAAATAATTTGTAATTTTTTTACGAAAATTTATCACATATACTTATTTTGTTTACACTGTAAATAAAATATACACATCACTTATTTATTTTTTTATTTTATTTACAGTGTAAATGAAATAAAAAATATGATGAATTTTCGTAAAAATATTACAAATTATTTATTTTATTTATCGAAAAAAAATCCAGTCTGATCTGATCTTAGAATGACTTAGAAGAATTTTTATGTTGTATTTAACTCCATATTTTTGTTAGAATGAGTAGTTTTATAATTTAGATCATTCATATTAAATCATTAAAAATATATGTCACAATGCGAAAGTATATCTTTATTTATAGAAATTAATAGAAGAGTTATTTCTGTCTTTTTGAGTCTTCTTCAACTAAAATATTCTGTATTGCATTTTTTCTGATGGAAAAGAGTTACGAAAACAGTTTTGATATAGGTTGAAGACTGAAACTTGAGATTACTATTTATATTTAAGTATGACACCCACTAAATTCTAAAACCTAAATAAAAATAATATTTAAAATCCAAAAATTAGTATCTGATTTTATATATTTTTATTTAATTTCAAATTAAAAGTAATTATGATTTATTAAATTTAGTATTTATAATAATAAATAAAATTATTGTTATATAAATTATTTAATTTGAAATAGTATAATTTATGATGATAATTAATATACGTATAATCTACAAATAAATTAAATAATTAAATATTTTTTTAACAATGCTATGTTTAATTAATAAATGAATCATATCTGAATATTTATCCTAGTTAGGTTTTGTTTTGTTTTGTTTTGTTTTTTTTTTTTTTAATTACGAGAACGGATAAATAGAAATTCAGATGATATAGATAGATCAGAAGAGAATAAGGATATAGTGAGTAATGTTATATGCACCATTTTTATACGTAACTACGTATACACTTTTTTTGGTATATTTTTTATTTTTAATAATAAAAAAATAAAAGAAGATAAAATATTTATTTTTTTATATCATAAAGAAAATTACGTATGAAAGAGGTGTGTCAGAAAAAAAATAGTACAAATATAAATTTTTAGTATATGATACAAATCAATAATTTCAGCGATATGAAGCCAAGGATGTGTATATAGCTAGATGTGGACATCAATATCACTTTCAAAACTTTGCAAGATCAATTATTGAAGATGGGACAAGATTTGTGTTTTTTGTAACACAAGTTTAATAAATTAATAACCTCCCTAGCTAGTCCCTACATCTTAAATGCTAGAAAGTTTTGTGTTAGGGGTCATCAATAGGATCATGATATATATGTAGGACATACACGTTAAATTTAATGGATATAATCCAAAAAAATGAAAAATATTCATTAGAGGCAGCTAGCTAGAGATTGGGAAAAATTTTGTTCCACTCTAATTAGTTTAAGGACCCATTATTGGCTTATTTGATTTGTATAAGGATAGACAAACCATACAAGTGTGTAATTTGTTAATGTTGTAAGTGTGAGGAGTATACGAAGTTAGACTCCTATCAAAAGAAGTAAGGAAGAATGAGGAGTTTATAAGATGAAAGACCTATTAACTTATTACTTTAAGGTTTTGAATTGGATGTGGTGTCTTCCCATCTTATATTATTTCATTTGATTTTTCTCCAAAATTTCTCCCATTGTCGAGAGCTCTCTACGGTAGCCCAACATTCTATATTTTGGGTTTGTTTAATTTTTGTATAGATTTTTTTTTTTATGCTATTTTATATCTCTAACAACGATTCTATAGCTTTTTTTTTTTTTTGAAGTGCATAGAGCTCAACACCGCAAGATGGAGCATTGAAAAACAAATAAACCAGATAACAACAAACACGTCAAAGACCTAAGAAAACCTAGTAGTCCCGAGTTATCTTCGACATTGCTATCAACAACCACAGGGTGCATCCCCAATCCATTCATCAGAAAAACTGAAAGACCTGCTTATAATGTCCACCACATCTGAGGCCTGATTTTTTAAGATCCTGGCATTCCTTTCTTGCCAAATTGTCCAAAGAAACCAATGAGTCATCGTTTTCTCTCAATCTTTCGCACTGAAACGTTTGTCCAACTTTCAAAGTATTGCTTTAATGAACCTGTCACTGTCCAAACCCTCCCAAGAGCAAATAGCCAAGCACACCACACCTGCCAAGTAATCTCACAACCAATAAACAAATGAAAGGCAGACTCTACAGACTTATAACATAAAACACACATATTATTATTTTGGTCAAGGACTCCGAATCTACACAGTCGATCCTTAGTAGTCGCCCGGCCAACCAACACAAACCAAGCAAACAACTCAATCCTTGGTGGGGCGAACCCTCTCCAAATAGAACTAGTGAAGCTATAGCTAAGGATTTCCTCCGGAAGAATTTTCGCTTGCAACACCTGTACAAAGGAGTTAGTTGAAAAAACACCTGACCTATCAAATTTCCATACTACTCTATCCTCTCTCTCTCTCATTTATTGGCCTAACCGAGTGTAACCTCTCATGAAGTTAGTTTACTAGCTCCAATTCCCATTGGAATAACTCTCTCTGCCATTGGAAAGTCCAAATCCACTCCATCCCATTCCAAAACCCACAATCTCCTATAACAGATCATTTAAGGTTTGAGACCGAAAAAAGTCGTGGGAACACATCCTTCAACGATCCTAGAGCTTAAAATTAGAGGAGACCAATATAAAAAGTATAAGTTGAAAAGGAAAAAAAATAAAATTAGAAAGAGGCTAAATTATAAAATAATAAATTTTCTATATAAAAATTATAAGTTAAAGGGAGGTCATTACCTGATTAATCTATCAGAGGGAGGTATTATGAAAAACTAATAATATATACAGAGACACACACAGAGAGCAGTGGACCTAAAAACAGTTAAATGTACAGCCAAATGGTTTCTCGTTGTATAAGATTAATAAATACAAGCTAAGCTTTGGTCAAACTTGCAATGAAGTAGTTTGTTGAAAAAATATTATAATTGCACACAACAGTGGAAACAAGTAGGAGACATTATTTGTTTAGAAGTTGGACTTTGAGGAGGAGAAAGACATTATATTGTTGTATATACGATGGTGGAAGGTACTGTGAATTTTGACATTATTCGATGAGATACTCATTACAAGTTTAATTTCTTTCAAAATTCTAATAACTCCCTTTTTAATATTCAAATATTGAATGAAATACTTTCCCTCTATTATTTGTTTTTTTGCCTTCAATTTCATGTGATCTGTCTTATATACCACTATATATAGAATAACAGACTCATACATTATACACCAAAATAATGAAACATAATCAAAGAATGTTTGACTTTGTGCTTGCTACTACTCATGCATCATGAGAAAAATAAATTTGAATTATTAACAATTAATTAATACTTATCTTTTTCTGGACTATCTATGATATTGAATTGTGGCAGTGACAGAGATTCAGTAGTGATCACTTTCATATACAGAGTATCTTTAATTTGATAATTGATAGCTATAATATATGTTAGTGAATTCTCTATAATATTTGAGAAAATCATATATCTTCTTTAATATTAAGTAATGCTATTTTGACAAATTTAATAATTTTTTAGGGTTCCTAAGAGAAATTTTTTTTAAGTAAAAGACAATTTTACTTTTCATTTTATAACTAGACAGTAAAAACAACTTAAGTAATTAAAAATGTCAAAATAACATTTCTCTTAATATTTGAGAGAACATATATGTCTCCGGAAGTTGCCATTATTACTTGCTGTATTCAAGTTGTTTTTATAGTAGTGAATAGTTTTGTATACACTAAATATAAACAAGTAATGAATATGCACAAGAAAACGTAGTTCCTGCTCAATGAACAGTTGAACAGCCTACAATAATTAAGATGTATTACTTATAGGGTTAATTATAAAGAGAAGAAAGGACTCCAAAAAAAATTTAGAACTGAGAAAAAAAATAAACAACAAAGAAATTAGCCTCCAAAAGATATAAACACTTTGGTAAACATATATTGTTTATATTTTTTATTGCTTATATTTTAAGTAAAAGTCATTTTTGTTGATACTAAAATCTTTTTGGATTTTTTTATGGTTAATTATTCTTATTTATATATTCATTTTAGTCATATACATGTACATTAAATTATATGTTCTATTAGAATTTAATTTTGATATATTATTGGTATAAAATAATTTTATATTTATATTCAATATCGTAATGTCATACCAACAAAAATAATTATTTTTATATTAATCATATGAATAATTTTTTAAAAAATGAATGTATTTGGAGTAAAACATTTTATATTATTAAGACATTAAACTCGTTCTTTTATCATTATATATTCTTGTCTTCATTTTTTCTAATCAGGAATAAACCCAAAAGAGACAAGGTTAAGAATTAAATCCAAATATTTGAGATTTAGGGTTGATATATATATATACTCTTTCAATTGGCAACTTAATAGAAATTATTTTTAATATGGAGATAAAGATGATATTTAGTTGAATATTGATAATCGAATTGTATTATATTTTTATGAATATATATGCAGAAAACGTCGATATAACACATAGGGAATATGTTGCTGTACGTATTTAACACGTATTTTTTGTGCTGCCAAAATGTTGACACGTGTCTAACACGTATTTTATATGTTGACTTTCTATTTTCAAAATCCACTCACGTATAATTACACCAAATAATTATATTTTCAACAAAACACAAATATTTTTTTATATTAAAAAAATTAACCCCAACTTAATGTGACGGTTTACAAGTTGTAATAACTAATAAGCACATTTATTCAGAGTTTACGTGGCAGGTGTAGTATGTTTGATTATACGTCTATAATAAATTTGGTCTATTTCAGGAACTATTAAGCAACATTTTGAGAGTTGAACATGAACTCTTGTAAGAAAAGATGAACGTAACAAGTACCTGATTGACTTTTTTGCTATCATTTGGAATAAAGGAATGCTAGGATTTTCAGGAATCAAGAAACAGGCGTTGCGAAAGTTATTATCAAGTCGATTAGGAATTACAAAGAGCGTGTTGACTTTGTTTCGTCTAGTTATTGATGACAATGTCAAAAATAACTACAATTTTGTTTTAGTATTTTTATTATAATTCTATACTTTTTAAATGCTCCACTTACTGTGTTGAACTTTTTGTTTAAAAAAAAAAAACTAATAAGCACACATAAAGCACAACCACCCCTCTTTCTTTTCTTTCTTTTTCTCTGTCTTGGTCCCTTTTCTTTCTATGATACATGTGGCATTCATAAAAATAAGCATCGCATAAGCTAGCTGCCCCAAAAGAAAGGGACATTAGACGATAAACAAAGTGAAAAAAACCAAATGCATGCCGCTAAATCTTGAATTCAAAAGAACAATACTAATCTGACAACTAACCCTAAATAATAACTACAAAACAAGTAGTTTATTTGGATTGATGTATTTATAGCCAGAGAAAATTAGATTGTTGTATTTAATTACACTTTTTTTTATTACAAATAGATATCAATTATATTATGTATATATTAAAATTAATTACTAAAATTTATTATTAGTATAAAATATATGTTAAAATATAAATATATATTAAAAATAAATTATTAAATTATATATATTTATACAAAAATATATTAATAATTAATTTTAGTATATAAATAATATTTTTAAATAGATATCTATTAGTTCTTTGGTTAAGTTGTTATTATGGGGATTGCCTAGTAGTTAGAATTATTATTTAATAATATAATGTAGGATGAAAGAGAGAAGAGAACAATGATTTACTTAATTTGGATTATTCCCTCGTCAAGGAGTTGGTCGTAGCTAACCATTATAAAAAACAACTTTTAGCAATAAAGAATTAATCGAAGAAACTGCACAAACCGAAGTGAACAAAGAAAAAGGTTGTAAAAGATATCTAGTGGATCAATATAATACTGCTTAAAAAAACGCAAAAAGAATTTTCATGCTATAATGTCATTAAAAGCAATCTATAAGCCAACAAATTAAATAAAAAAACTCAGCTCTTAAGAGCACACAAAAGTTTGTGAAGAAAGTCGGTGCATATATGAACACTTCATATTTGGAGAATGTTTGCTAATTGCTAATATATAGCACATTCTAAGAACGAATTAGAATATATTTATACTTTAAATTTTGGATAAAAAATTGTCTCAAGAACACTTTTTGTTATAATTAAGTATGATTTTAAGAATAAATTACTATTCTTAAAATATTCAATTCTAATCATAAATAATTTTATAAAACCACTCTAAACATTGATAAAACACATTTAATGATTTTTCTAAGATTGGATACGGTGTTGTGAGCTCCATTGACACTACACAAATTCCGGCAGATAGTGGCAGAAGTTTTTCGATGGTTTTATAAAATCGCCGCAAAATGACCACCTGCGGCACAAATAGCAGAGGTTAAGGGTTGGGGCTGCAATCAGCCTTGCATTTAGCGGCGGTTTTTTCAGAACCGCCGCTAAATGTACCGTGAGTTATTGTTTAACATTTTGCGACGTTTTTCTTCTAACCGCCGCAAAATACGTATTACCACATATTACAATGTTTTCTTTAGTAATAACCATCTGGGTATAATCTAGTTAAGTAAACACTACTATTTTAAGCTACATATGTTTAAATCATTGTTACTTAAACTCGTAACACTTTTTCTAGATTCGTTTTACATAAAAAAGTTCACAAGTTAAATAAACTATATATGTTAACTCATGTGAACAAATTTACCAAGAAGATTTCTTTGTTTACTTTATTGGCATTTAAATTTGCATTTAAACATAAATATAAAAGAAGAAAATAAAGTCATACTCTGAATTTATAAAGTTAAAATAAAGTTATAACGAGCATAAATCAAAGTTACCCCTCTTTGAAGTTATGCATACCTAAATCAAGAAACTCTAAAAGTAGATAAATATGTAAAACTGCGACCCAAATCATTAAATTAAGGAATCAACGTAACTCTTATAATAAAAGATCAAAATTTCTCTTCAACATCGTATTGACCTGACAAAAAATACTCTGTCAAGAATCTATGGGCTTCACGTTTTACAGTATCTGATATTTTATCTCCATACCATGGCTTTTTGTTTAGATCAAAGCACCTTTTCTTAACACGTATATCATCTTCTCTTTGTTGGTCTTCTAAAGTTTCATTGTCTTCTTCCGGAACCTTATTGAGATCAAACTGCATGGATCTGTCAATTCGAACAGAGGAGATATCATTTAAATTGTCTTCTGAATCACACTCTTCCCCATCTAGACTGTCAGGGACTATTTCTCCAAATTATTCAGATAATACTAAAAATATCAACATGCATACAACAAAATAAGTATACCCAAAAGAAACTGAGAACTCCAAAGTCATTAGATACTGACTTAGAAAAAAAACGGACAACAATATGCTAAGACAATTTTAAAACTAAACAAAAATTTTTGACAATTACCATCTCATTTGTTGGTAGTTTGGGCAAATTTCTTAAACAGAAGCTCTATAGCGTATGTTGTGCTTGCAGAGGATGACGAAAAGTCCTCAGTTTTTATTTGTCCTGTTCCACCGTCATGTTATGTTCACTAATGTTTAAAAAATATAACACCACTGGAATTGATATTGAATAATAGATATCAAGATTATCAAAATTGCAACACTAAGAAAAACAACAACTGACGCAGCATTATAGATTTAACGTAAACTAACTTTGCACAAAAAATCGTTCAAATAAACAGAAAATCTGCTTTTATTCATGAAAATTCACAATGCAATCGAAAATACACAAAGTTTTTTGTAACCAAAGAAAACAACGTACAACGTTGAGTTTGTTTAACTTAGTTCATGACACAAAGATCCTTTTTAAATTACATTAAAATTCTTCATATAAGCATTATGCAACATCATCGATATTCTCTGAAGCATTTTCTGTGGGGTCTTCTATATCATCCTCCCTTGCCAACTGTAAATCTCTGATGTCATCTTCCGCTGACATGTTCAACCCTGGCAGTGGAGAAAAACCAACTTCAGATTCTTCATTCTCTTCTCCCATGTCATACGAATTTTGTGGTTTCACATGAACCACAACATTCCATTCCTTAGCTACTTCATCATCCACATAATATACAAGCTGAGCTTCTGAGGCCAATATGTACGGTTCATCTTCTTCTCGATCACCAGTGTGAATCGGACGAGAGAAATTAACGCTGGTAAGTCCCAAATGGTCTTGTTTGATGCATCTACTGGTAGTGCTATCAGCCCAAACACATTTGAACAATACCACTGTGAAATGACAGCTATAATTCAACTCAATTATGTCTATAATTTTTTTGTAATACGGAACACTACCAACAACGACTCTATTATCACACATGCTTGCATAACTTCTTGTATTAGATGATACATATACTCCACTATTTTAGATTTTCAGCCCATTTTCCTTTGTGATAGTTCTCAACTTGTACCCGTTAACGTTGTACGCCTCAAAACATCTTGTCTGAATCCTGGGATCACACGCAAGCAACTTCATTTCTTTCGAATGAAGTGTACTTTCCATTGAAATCTAGAACCACATAACATTCATGTTTTATTGTTAAAATCGGATTTCATAAAGTATGAATCCTAGGCTAAAAACACATTGGTCAGGTTAATGTTCTATCAACCTCATGCTTGAACCACCGAGGAAATTTCGCATGCACAACGCTGTCTATCTTAGATTGTGACCTTGTTTGAGCCCGTAAGCTTTGCTTTGTCTGTTCTCTAAATGTACTTTATGTGAAAAAAGAAAATTAGTCCAACTAGTCACTGGGAGAAAAGAGTTATATTGGTGTTTTAAAAATACATGTGTATACTTACTCAACAAAAGGAACCACGGCATCGCAGTTGACTAGCACATGATGATGTGCTTGACATTTTTCCATTGGAGTGAGTTCAAAATGCGAAACAGCCCCTAATGCCCTTCCAATAGCTGGAAACATAGTTTCCCTCAAATTTTGTGTAACATCAATGGGCTCATCATCAACTTGCCTTGGTCGGTTGATTCTAGTTTCAATATTATCTAAATATCTAGAACAGAAAGTCAGAATTTTCTCAGATAAATAGCCTTCTGCAATTGAGCCTTCTGGTTGTGCCCTACTACGAACATATTGCTTCAGACGTCCTAAATACCTTTTGTATAAATACAACAAAATGCTCAGTATATACATAATTAATTCAACTGAGTGTACTGAGGGGGTTTATCATCAAGCTAACCTTTCTATTGAATACATCCACCGATAATGTACTGGTCCACCAAGACTTACCTCATCAACGAGATGCACCGTTAGGTGAACCATGACGGTGAAGAATAGTGGAGGAAAAATTATTTCCATCTGACACAGGGTTTGCACAACATGATTATGAAGGTCAGCAAACTACATAGGATTTATAGCTTTCCCACATAGCTCTCGGAAAAATGATGACAAATTTACAATCACATTGGACAATGGACTCGGAAGTGCATTCTTCACCAAAATTGGGAGTAATTATTCCATCAGAATATGACAATCATGACTTTTCAACTCAGACAACTTGCGCTGTCGCAAATCAACACAACGAACAACATTGCTAGAGTAACCATCTGAAAAGACCACATTCTGCAAAGTCTTCAAGAATACATTCCTCTGTGAATTCGACATCGCAAATATTGCAGAAGAATATTTACCACCTTCGCCTGGCCATAATTCATGCCTTATGCCCATGCATTGTAAATCTCTGCGAGCTTTAAGATTGTCTTTTGATTTGCCGCTATCGTTTAAGATAGTGAAGACCACATTGTCACACATATTTTTTTCTATATGCATTACATCGAGGTTGTGACGCAACATCTGATCCTCCCAGTATGGGAGGTCAAAGAAAATACTCTTCTTTTTCCAATGCGAGTCATCTTCATCCGCATCCTGACCATTGCGTCTTTTTTTGGATGTCACAGTTGAAATCCTCCAAAATGAAACGTGCACATTAGACTGTTACCTTAATACATCTGTTCCGGATAACTTCTTCGGTGGATCTCTACCTTCGACCTTCCCGTCAAATCTATTCCGGTCTAGTTTGTATTTATGTCCCTGATTCAAAAAGCGGCAATGGCCCATGAAACACCATTTTTTACTGTCTTTCAGCCGATGTGGCTTTGCGTCCAAGTTACACGTAGGACATGCTAACCCATTGTGCGTATTCCAGCCATATAGGTTTCCCAATCCTGGAAAGTCGTTGATAGTCCACATCAGTACCGCACACATCTTGAAAGTGTTTCCCTCTTTGGCATCATATGTTTCAACGCCATCCCATAATTGTTTCAACTCATCTACCAAAGGCTGTAAGTAAACATCTATGTCATTACTGGCATTTTCGGTCCAGGAATAAGCGTTGATAGAATGAAAGATGTCTGTTTCATGCAAAGCCAGGGCGAAAGATTATACGGAATAAGAATCACAAGCCAGATGTAATATTTTGTGCTCAAATTCCCAAAAGGATTAAATCCATCGCTCGCCAAGGCTAGGCGAACATTGCTCGGATTCTTCGAAAAGCTAGTATACTTTGCATCAAACTTTTTCCATGCTTCAGCGTCCCTTGGATGCCTGAGCAAACCATCGTTATTACGCGCCTCTTTATGCCATAACATGTCAGTTGATGTCTTGCTGCACATGAATAAGCGTTGCAGTTGTGGTATGAGAGGAAAGTAACGAAGAAACAAAGGTAAGCTTTGTATTTTTTATTATTTCCACAAAAACATATATGTGTATACATATTATACCCCTTACATTTTATATTCAACATCACTTTCTCATTTATATTTTTTCTATTATTTGTTCATAGAAAAAGTGTAAACAAAACGCTTTAAATCGGAGCAAGCAACTTTACACACATACTGGGAGCTCCAAAACATTGGCAAGAAAAAAAGACGAAGTGGTAATAAGTAATTATTTGCATTGAGATTTTGATTAATCTTCCTAAATATAGTGTTGTTATTTACATAATTGTCTCGATATCAATGACATAGGAGAAAGAACAAGGAAGGCCCGTTGGTAGAGGAGAGTTGTTTATCATCACTCATAAGAAAAAAAATGGCTCGTATATCCATCCCGATGCGCGTGTTGTTAGTGTAAGTAACGTTTGGAAATTGTAAACTTAGATTACTGTATATATCGTGCTAATGTTAAATTATGCCTTTCCAATTTCTTATATATTTGTAGGAAGCAATTGCGAATGTTGACAGGCAGGATGAATCATCAAAGCACATTTCACAAAATGATTCGCTAGTACAAGTTCTTGGAAAGGAGCACCCAGGACGAGTTCATGCCTTAGGTGCTGGACCATGTCCCACCCAAGTATTTTGTAACACTGCTGGACAACCGTCGGGTTCTCGTGAGCAAAATGAAGAGTATGAGAGGAGGATTGCAGAATTAACTGCTAAGATAGAAGAAGAGCAGGCGAAGAGACAGTCGATGGGGAAGGTTTTGGGATATATAATCCAACAGCAAGGAGGCAATTTACCAGTTGACGTTGCTGCAGCGCTGGATGATTTGGGCAGTACATCGACTTCATCGCGCGCAAGGCCATCCTCATCTGGCAACCATGACCCCAGCAAAATTAATCCTCTTCAATCAATGTTATTAGACACTATTGAATCTATATTGGTTTAGTGCTTTATGTTTATTTTCTTCAAATTATGAAATTTTACTTTATATTGAATCATGTACTTATGACAATCTTATATAAGACATGTTTGAATATATATAATTTGGTTTGTTATGTTATTTGGTTGGAGGTTCTTTATATTAATTGGTAATTAATAAAGTAAAGTTGAATAAACATACTATTTTAAAAAAGACAAAATAATAAAAAAGCTAGAATTTTAATAGAAAAACTAAATTTGGAGGCAAAATAAGCATATCGTAGTTTTTTCTAGCATTTAGCGGCGGTTGACTTAATTCCCTTTCATTTAACCGTCGTAAAACCATTTTTATTATGCGGCGGTTATTCCAGCAGTTAGCTAAAACCGCTGCGGCGCGGCTAACCGTTTACCCGCAGCCCATCTTCCAACGTCTGGTTCAACCGCCGAAATATATTTCGCGGCGGTTAAAAACCGCCGCAAAATTGGCCCTAGAACCGCCGCAAAATGCTGGAATTGTCGTAGTAGTATGCATTCACGATAACAAATCCTTCCAAAAAAAAAAAATACATTGTTAGTAAGACAAAAAATAAACAGTCCTAACTTATTTTATTTAATATTTATTTATTATAAATTATATTAAATAAAAAAATAGTAAGTTTAGTAATTTTTAGTTAATATTTTTTGTTATTAAATATTTCCAAAAAAAAAAAAGAAACTTGTCACACATGTATGTATACCTAATAAGTATAGAAGGAAAGTCACTATATATGAAGATTAAACTCCAAAATAGATCAGCTACCAGGGAATCCTATGGGAACACTTAAACATAAAAGTAAATAGTAACTCCAACTAAATAATATCTAAATATATATATCAAATTATTTGTTTCTTACTTTTAAATTTACTTATGCCATATGACATCATGGATTCTTTTCCCTCCACTTGTATAGTTGTATCCTTCTACCCAAAATTGTAGCTTCTTTTGTTCTTCACACAAGTATTAACCTATTTGGCTCTCATTCAAGACTTTGCCAAGTCATTCTTTTTTTTTTTTTAGATGCAAAGAGTATTTAAATTACCGGAAAAGAGTTTGGTTATGGTACAAAACTTAGTTATTCCATTATAATATGTTTAGTTATATATAATGTTGTGAAATGTTTAATTATTTTGGAAGCTGATTATTTTGTTATTACATAATGTTATCGTCTGTAGAACTATTTTTTTCTTGAACTTTATCCAAGAAAAATGATAATGCTATTTCTATTTTCGATAATGTTATTCCATATATTATTTTTTTATATTGCATATTTGCATGATTATAAAAAAAAAGTATCAAAAAAAGAGTGACATTATCCAGTTTCTTATTTAATTCATTAATATATATATATATATATATATTTTTTTTTTTTTCAAAGTATTTTCTTTTGTCTTAATGAGTATTATAGTAAAAAAAATCAACTAAAGAGCCAATATTTTTCAACTAATATAAAATAATTTTTTAAAATTGCCCTTTTTTAGAGTTCAACTAAGAAACTAACTTTTTTTAATCAACATCAACTAATTTTTTAATTTTAAATTTTATAATTCTAAATTCTCCAAAATTAAAGGTAAAAAAATGTTACATTAAAATTAGTTCACTACTAAAAAATTGTTCTATATATATTTTTATTTTAAATTTTAAATTATGAATTCTAAATTTTAAAGCTTAAATTAAAAAAAAATAATTTTATAATAAAAAAGTTGAGTAATATTAATTATATTACTAAAGTTGTTCTAGAAAAAGAGCATTTAAGTAGGCAAATGGCGCTTATTCGGTTGCGCTGAAGGCTGAAGAAGGCATACACATAATAGTGACACAGCAGTTAAAAAATCAATTTTGGAGCGAAACCGCATCATCACTTTTTCAGTGCTCAGCTACGTTCAACAAACCCAATTCAGATCTGTTCACTTCTCTTCGCCGTATGCTCCGCCACCTCCGCCGCTCACAACCACCTTGGTACGCTACCTTCCCTCCTACTACTCCTTTCCCTTCAATATTTGCAACTTTTCTTCGTTTTTGCGTGCCCTAGCCCCTAGGCGCCATTTCCCCCCTTTTTTATTCGACCGTTTTCTGAATACTTATTCTCATTCTTCCCTCGGATGAAGGGTTAGAGATTCTGCTCCATTTTGCGTGTTTTTATGCTGCTTAATTTGGATATCATTTATTTGATTACTTTGTAGTTTGTACTTGAACTGCATCTGAGAGGTGAGTTTGTTTGGTTCATCGTTGCGATTTGAAGATTTTGTTATCTTGTTTTCGTTTTAGTTAGTATGGAATAGGGAATCTTCCTGGTATAGGCTTGAAATGGAGAATATTCCTGTTCAATTGAAGTCCCTTTTGTTTCTTCTATTCGTAGGTTTTAGAATTGGCAAAGTCTATAGGTGAGTGACTTGCAGAGATGGGAATGCGACCCCGTAAATCGGGTGAGGAGGGACAGGAGGAGGAGGAAGAAGAAGAGGAGGAGCTGCCAGGCTGTGGAACCACGGGTTCAGGACAATCGGGGTCGACTAGTAAGAGTGCTGGGTTGGCAACGCCAGCTGGTGATAGCACCTGTCTCAAATTAGATCATCTTGACATACAAGGCGATGATGCTGGATCGCAGGGGCCAGTTGGGTGAGTCCCCTGTATTCTCTTGAGTTTTAGTAAATCTATTGTTCATAAGATTGAGAGTGCAATTCAGCTTTGACCTGTGGATTTTATGTTTATTCTATTTTTGCTTTTATGGAGGAATTGTTGGTCATTTTTTGTTTAATTGATCTGCATATATTTTATGCTAAAGGCTTCGTCTTACTGAGTTTATCAAGAAAGGAAATGGAAAAGTTTTGGAATGAGCATGAATTTGGCTGTGTACTATTACATGTAAGTCGCAATTATCTGCCTCTGATCTTGCTACTAATTTAAATTCTTTGTTCCTTTAATTGATTATATCACACAGTAGCAAGAAGAAAAAGAGAGGTCAACGGGCAGTTGGACCTGATAAAAGTGGAAGAGGGCTCCGTCAATTTAGTATGAAAGGTTTTTCATCTATCCTCTTTGATTGATTTGTTCTTTAACAAATTGATTCCAATTAACAATAACCTAGCAAAGTTGTGAGTTCATATGCAGTAATTGAGACACTAAAACTGAAGTTTTGTAGCACCGATATTTAGATTCTTACAACTTGTAGTTGGACATCATGATAATTTTCTTTCTGGTTTTGTCTTCAGTTTGTGAGAAGGTAGAAAGCAAGGGAAGAACAACTTACAATGAGGTTAGGTGGTTGTCTGAAGTCAGCTTTTGCTACTTTTGAATTACTCTTTAGCTTCAGTTTATGTTTGTATGTATGTGTGTGTATTTATATATATGCACCTGAATAATGTTCATTTACAACTCATTTGTACTTCCAATTGATTTCTTTATTATTATGTCAAGGTACATGCATTTTATTTTTCGGGGCAAAGTTGTTCATGAAATTGATTCACCTCTCAGAAAATTTTTATTATGATGTCTTTGATTGTTTCATGCTCTCTCCCTGTCCTCAAATTTATTTTCTAGATATTATTCATAATTTTTAGTTTGCTATTTCACTTTAATGTGATTGTGGTTACATTACAGGTAGCAGATGAACTTGTGGCTGAATTTGCTGATCCAGGCAACAGTGGTTTGTCTCCTGATCAGGTTTCTCATATAAACAAATTTCTGTTTTATATTCTTTTTCACAGATTGAATGTTTAAGATAAGTAACTTATGTTTCTTGGGCTGAACTTTATCAGCAACAATATGATGAGAAAAATATCCGTAGAAGGGTCTATGATGCTCTGAACGTTCTCATGGCAATGGATATTATTTCGAAGGATAAAAAGGAAATACAATGGAAGGGTCTTCCTCGTACTAGTGTGAACGATATTGAAGAACTAAAGGTTTGCAGACAGCCTCAAGTTTTTTCTATTTTCATCCAAGTAGTTATGCTATGTTTTCTCTACAATGATGATTTGAGCTTATCCAAAAAATACAATGAAGGATCTTTATAAGTTTATAACACATTAATACCTTGGTATTAATTGTTCAACAGTCAGAACGTCTTGTGCTCAGGAGTAAAATTGAGAAGAAAACAGCATATTTGCATGAGCTGGAGGAGCAAGTAAGTCCATCCCCCTCTCTCTATTTCCAAATGGGAGTGAATTTTATTCCAGAAAGTAAAAATGAAACAGGAATGAAAATATGAAATACTATACCTGGTTTGCACCATTTGAAATTGGCACTTGGTTATATAAGTTGTGAACAAATGGTTTAATTTCTGTTATGTTTAGTTTCTGTGTGCTAACTACCTGTATTGTTTAATCAAGTTTGTAGGTATTCAGAACCTTATAAAAAGAAATGAGCAATTATATAGCTCAGAAAACCCTCCCAGTGGTGTATCTTTACCTTTTATTCTGGTACAGGTATACCCGCATCCCACTGTCTCTTGTTTTTTGTTCAGTAGAACATGTCATTTTTTCCCCTTGGATCTTCATCTGTATAGTCATTCTTATTCTATATTTTGTTGTTGTTAACTCCCTAATTGGCATGTAGCAATCGGCTGATTTTGAAACTATATGAAATATATGAGATCTCGCAGTGTTGTGACCCTTGTATTGAGTTTTGGTAGATTTTCATACATCTGACTTTTTTTAAAAACTGTAGACACGTCCTCATGCAACTGTTGAAGTGGAAATATCAGAAGATATGCAGCTTGTGCATTTTGATTTCAATAGGTAAGAAAGCTTCAACTGCATGTATCTCATTTTGATGTTTTCTTGTCCCAACTTTTCAATTCATGCATAACTCTCTCTCTCTGCAGTACTCCTTTTGAGCTGCATGATGACAACTATGTCCTAAAGGCAATGAAGTTCTGTGGGAGACCACAGAGTGATAATACGACACACAATCTTGCCGATGGAGGTGAAGGTTCTAGCATGTCAGGCTTGAATCAGTCACAAGTTCCTCCTTCAGTTACGAATCTTCCAGCTAGGCCTCCCACATCACCTCCACTCCCTGGGATATTGAAGGCAAGAGTTAAGAATGAGCCTTAATAATCAATTTTATCTTCTCATGTTGCCTCATTTAAGCATGTTTGTATATTTGTAAAATTTGCCGGAAATCAATAGGATAGATAGTCAGTAGTACAGCCAAGTCATTCTGTAGGTTAAGATCAATCTGTATGCTTCTTTATTGTTAGGGTTAGACACTTGCAAATTCTTTGGTTTCCTTCCATAATTTCTGTTATGATTAGTAGTCCATAGATGATAGATCATGGAATGGAATCAGCATACAACTAATTTCGGTATTCAGCTATCCATAATGTAAAGTTTTCTAGTCTATGTCTAATACTTGGTGGTGTTTGGGCCAGTGCTTGGTCTCTTGCATGCCTTCCTTGCCTTGTAGCATTTACTAGATAGAGATAGCAGTTGCAGTTTGAAAGAGATGCTTTATACACAGCATTCTCTTGGAACTGAATAATTGGTTTATTTCTTATGATGTTTCTGTCTAGAATATTGTTCTTCTTTAGTTTGGTCATGTAGCATCCCAGTTCAACTTTTCTACAACTACACGACCGCATGCAGTTTTAAAGCTCAAAACTAAGTTAAAGACGTGGAAATACGCCCCTTTATACAAACTATTTCCTCATATTTCTATTAATAAACCACAACTTGAACCATTGATGTTACCAAGTCATTTGTCACAAGCAATGTAAGAAGACTTTGGGATAGCAACTGGAAAGAGAATACAGAACCAGCTCCCTCACAACTCACAAGTACAATTTACGTTTATTCATACAAAACAAGCAGCAGCAATATCTTCCTCATTAAAATAATAAAATCAATAACATTGTGCTTGCGTTCATAAAATTCGAATTAAGATTGCTTAGGATGGAACTTGCAACTGGTTTTGAGCTCTTCTGGTGGCTTGTCCCCGGCAAAACCAGCATCCACCCAAGCCGAGTAGCCTCCTCCCATGTTAACAACATGCTTATATCCCTGTGTTTTATTTTATGGGTAATCATTAATCGATGGCCATAACGAGATTCTATTTCCCACAATCCCTTGTACCAATTCTTATCCAAATTGCACATATTGACATGAATCAAGATTGAGACCTTAAGATTAGTTGACTTACATGATCAAGCAGGTCAACGCAGGCTCGGGATGCTCTTCCTCCGCTATTGCAAGCCTGAATTTTTTATTTTTTTATCCATCAGCATCTCTAGGATATCGTTAAATGTTTATATTTTAGAGAGAACTCAAACTTATTAATCTCTTACCACAATTAAGTGATCATCCTTCTTGTATATTGCTTCAACCTGGTCAATAAAATCAGGGTTTTGCACCCTTCCTGTTTATTTCCATACAGGACAGTGGACAGAGAATAACCCAGTAGCAGCCTCTTCAGAACAAGAATCAAAAGATAAGCTATTAACATATCATTCACATGACATACCTTGTTCTGTAAGGAACATGTACGGAACATTTTGTGCATTCTCAACGTGGCTCTTCTTGAATTCCTCAACAGTTCTATTCAAGGGCAAGATTAAGCAATTCAGTTTCCTCATTGTTTCCTCCAGAAACCCAAAATTCAGAAGTCAAAATTTTACCTCACATCGAGATAGTGGTAACCATCCAAGTTAAGCATATCTTTGGCGGCATGCACGTCGATGGTTACAAAATTTTGATGCCTGCAAAAGGAGATCAATCAGAAAAATGAGTGCAACTAAACAGGCTTAGAATTATTGAAAGCAAGGTCATGTTAGAGGAATCCATTCAGAACTCTTACTCCTTGTGGTCTTCCATTCCTTTCTTCCTCCACAAAGCTTGGCACTTCGTAAAGTTTGCAATGCAGTGCAGATGAAGAATAGCTTCGGAAGCAAAGGCTTAGGCTGATGGTGCCTTTAACGTTGACCCTCTGATCCATATATATTATTGCAATTATACGTTGACATAACTATTAGCTTGTGATCCAAGTAAGCAAATATTTTTTGGAGAAATAGTAATTCATTGCAGCTTATGTATGATGTGTATATAAACATAAAATTATACTTTCTATCAGAAATTTCTAGTTATTTAGTCCCTAGTTGAAGGAAACTAGGAAAGTAATAGTTGACCAAAATGTTTTATAATGCACATAAGGCATCAATTGGATTATTAGCCATCGATCTTATACAACTCATGATGCTGGAACTGAACAAGGCAAGGGCAGCTTTACTTCACATGATACTCACTCTTCATGGAGAAATACTTTCTGCATTAATTCGTATTTCAAAAATATCTACAATTCGGACCAATAAAAATTAAAAAAAGATATATTTACAGCTACTATTTTTTTAATATAAAATTTAAATATTGTATAAAAATAAATTGCAAATAAAGAAATTACAAAGATGAGATATTTATTGTTTGTAGGTACTTTGATATTCTTCCAAGCAAATAGAGAAGAATGGAGTGACACAACTAATATGTAGTTTTAAAATTTTTGTTTGCCACAGAATCCTCCAAAGAGGACCTCTGACTGGGTAAGATTTGAATTATTGACACTTGATTAATTATATATGAGTTGATCACTCAAACAATCCAAGTTAATTAGTCATGTTGATAAATTTTACTTTTACAGAATTTTTGTCAATTGTAATGGGTTATCATTTTGTTTTATTGGTTTTCAAATGTAATGGGTATCATACTATCATCATCTTTGGTGGATCTTAACAGAGTTTATTGGGACCAATAAAATATGGGCCGGCCCATTGGAATGGTTAGACGAGGCCCAATTAGAGCACTTTCTCCAACGGCCATCGTTTTGTGAGGTACGGGGTGTGAGTTTCTTCAATTCGACAAGCTGCGAATACCCACACTTTGATTCATCTTGCTGAAGCTGAATCAAAATCCTCAATTTTCAGTCGTATTTTTCTGATATTTGATTCAATTTAGGGTTTGTGAAATGGCGTCGAGTTTGTTGAGAGGTCTCATGAAATCGTCGAAGCTCGCGTCGTCGGCGACGGGCACGAGGAGGTTGAGCCTTGTGAGCACTCAAATCAGTGAGCACACCGCCAAGTGGATGCAGGTAACCGTTTCCGTCTTAACGCCATTGTTCGCGAGATCCAAATGTTACGTTTCCATTTAATTGGAATAAGAAATAATCATTTTTAGGTTGTGCCTGGTTTTGGAATCTAATTAGGTTATTCACTTGTATTTGTTTGTTAGCTATTTCTAATAGGAATTTAGTTCCAGTTATTGGATTCAAATTACAATTTCGTGAAATGATCTTCCAAATTGTGGTTTTTATTTCTTGGATTACTCTGTAGACATAATGATAGATGAGGGTGTTGTTTCAAAGTGTGTGGAAGATCGTGGTAAAAGAGAACACTTATTTTTTTTCCTCCAATTCCATTGCTAAAAATGAAAATCTCGTTGATAAATGTATTTGTAATATAAACTGCTGTTTATTTTGGAATTTGTACATTGTTTAAACATAATTCTATAATAGAAGAGGTGAAGCAAAAGTTTCAATGAATTACACAGTATGTATTCGATACTATATGTCTATATCTAGATGTTTGCATATAGGGGGAGAACGTGAAAAATAAATTAGTAAGTCACTGGTTCAAAATTTTGCTATGTTAGAGGATATCTAGATTATAATATATGGAAGAGTTTGCAATTTGAATATTGGAAAATCTGAATTACTTTCTTAGTGAACAGGCCACATTGTCTTTTCAGCAGCTTTAACTTATTGTGTTTTAAGTTTAACTTGAATGAGTTGGTCCTTCACTCCTTCATGTGTTAGAATCTTAACTCATTCCTGCTTATAGAAGGGCGTTTGTTAAACTCATGCTTGTTTCTTCTGTAATAGGATACAAGCAAGAAATCTCCAATGGAGCTGATTAATGAAGTTCCACCTATCAAGGTTGAAGACAGGATAGTTGCTTGTGAAGGAGGTACAATTTTTGCAAAATTCAGTTATCCCGTCCAACTTGCAAAAGATTTATAGAAAGAGATATAAACTTTAAAGTTTTACTTTTAACATCTTTATTAAGAACTAATTTGGGTGTTGCTGTATGTTGTTGTAGATACTAATCCTGCACTTGGGCACCCAATTGAGTACATATGCCTTGATAAGGACGAGCCAGCTATTTGCAAATATTGTGGCCTACGTTATTATCAGGATCATCATCATTAGGAAAATGCTGTCTACAAGTATTCTGGTCTGTATTTTGGTGGTTGCTGCTGAACAATATTTTTTATGCTGGTAAAATGTTTCCCGACTAAATGCTACAAGGATACTTCTTTGTTACAATATGTTAAATAAAAAAAATACAAGGTTGTTCATGTCACTATCTGCTAGTAGTGATGGGATGCTGTCACTTTGTGATTTGCAGAGCTATTTAATTTGCTTAAGAATGGACGTACATTTTCATTCAGTGATCAATTTTTCATCTTGTGATTCCTAGGTTGGGAAAAGCTCCTATGGTGGGTTAAAAAAGTTTGTAAGAGATCTTCATGCCATTATTCACATAGCTGTAGTAATATGAAAGAATTAGGTCTCGATCACAATAGTTCCGAATTTATTACCTTATAAATTATATGAACAAACAAAATGCAAAATTCCACTATTGAATTTGTAACTCGATGATATAAATCTTGAAAATTTTATGATGCAAATATGGATTAGTTTGTTGATCCTTCATCCTCAAATGTATGCAAATAGTGTGATCACTATGTAAATGGCAAGTCATAATATTTTCAAGAAATAAAACTCAAGCTTCAAGGGCTGTATGCAACCTCCATTTATTATCCATAGCCAGGACCAGGAGAGAACAATATCGGAAGTAGTTAAAGTTGGATACGAACTATTAACGATAATTATCAGTCGGTAAAATTAAACTCGACTATACTCAAATTCCAAAATCTCCCTCTTGTCGTTGGGGATAATCAATGAATAAAATGGCGGGTCAACCCCCTTTATGTGAGCTAAAATTTGCATACAAACTAAGGCTTATACCAACAATAGAAGGGTTCATGGCACAATCTAAGATAATGAACATCCTCTCAAGCACTAGCTTTATCAGCACCTGCCAACTTTCTTCTCTGTTGATGCTCTGCAACTTTGTAATCTACCACTTCGCGGAACAGGCTTGGGTCAAGCACACAGTTCTCGCTCCCATATACAGCAGCTTGAACACTTGCCATCAGTTTTGCTATCTCCCTTCCAGAAAATCCTTCGGTTTTAGCTGCCGCTTCCTTTATGATATCATCAGTCAATCCTTTAATTTCTATCTTTTGCGGGTTTCCTTTGAACAAGCTTTGAATTGAACCCGACTTCCTCGATCCGGCTTGGGCTATGTACTTGTCCAAATAGAGCTTAAGAAGTTTAAAGCGCTCTCCTTCCCCAGGTAAGGGAAATTCCAAGACCTCGTCGATTCGATCTGCCACAGCTGAATCAAGATCACCTGGTCGATTTGTGGCAAGTGCAAGGACTATGTCTTTAGACTGGTCGCCAGTTCGGAAGAGAAGAGCATTTAGTGCACTTCTTTGTGCTTCACTCATATAGGTCTTGTTCCGCCTGCAAAGTTGATTCAGTGCAAACAATTGTCAGGAAAACAAAGATAATAACTAATAATCTCCCTCTACAAAATCTTCTGCTCACTTAAAAAAAGAAAAACAAAAACAGCATTCTCTTGAAAAGTGGACACATTTATGTGGCTATAGACATTAGGGAAAATAATTAATTGAAGTTGGACGCAGCATTGCTTACTCGCACAGAAATGCATCGGCTTCATCAATGAAAAGCAATAAACCCTTTTTTGATTTCTTAGCCCAATCAAACAACTGGTGTATTTTTGTTACAGCCTGTGATCCCAGTGGAGCAACATCTCCTCCAGTCATCAATGCATAATCTAACCCCTACATAAAATTGAAAGAGAAACAGAAAACCATAATTAATTTAAAAGGGAAGAATTCCAGGGGATAAAATAATGAGCACAGAAAGTCTCAACTATTTCTTGTGACCTATGGATGAGAAAAGTAGATGATATTTAACACTTCAATAGGATGACAAATATAATTACGAGTAAAATATCATACAGATTTACGAGCCAATTCTCTAGCAGCCATTGTCTTCCCAGTTCCTGGAGGGCCATAGAAAAGCATGTTTCTGAATGGTGCTTGATGTGCTTTTGTATTTGCCGTTGCAGACGACAGCTGCTCAATCCGTTTTTGAAGTGAGGGATGCAAAATTACATCACCAAAACCATTTCCATTTTTCGAAGTTGCATCACTACGACGAGACAGGGAGCTCATGGCCCGGGAAAACACACCAGACCAAGGGTATTTCCCTCTGGATGACTCTCGGATCAATGATGGTTGTCCCAAAATCCTATCCACATATCCCCAAATAACCCGTGCACCTTCCCTGTATTGACCAAGAATGACCAGCACAAGCCATTACTTCAGTGACAGCAACTTAAAAAATCATATCACGTAAGTTATTATGAATATTACGAAGACCTAGCATGCAGATGACAGTACGTCACAAGTTACTATGAGAAAGAAGGACCATTGATGTGGAAAGTGGGAAAAAATAAAAAATAAAAACAGAAGTACTTAAGGTTGATGATATCTAAAAGTGAAGGCTGTGCAATATCACAAAGGTATTAATTTAAGACCTACACCAGCTCTTAGTATTTCTGCCTTTGTGTGAGTATTATATCTAATATAAAGAGATATTTAAACATGTTTCTAAAGCTCCCAAGTCAAACTTCAAACTTCCTGATGAAGGAAAAAATATCTGTAACTACACACACAAACTGTATAGTACCAAATGCATCCACAGAGGAAAACCTTTAGCTGAAATACATACCATAGTACCTATGCTTCACATGTCAAGTTTTGGCCTTAACATTGAAGCAGAGAAAAAGATTCATCTATCATCAGTAAAATAATAATATTTGGGAGTTTTTTCGTTCTTAGCTAATATATTGATAAGTGGTATCTGACAATTGACATCATGAAACCAAGGCCAAAATCCATCAGTCAACCATTCGGTGAGACAGATTGACCAGTTTAGGTTGAGTTTTAGAAAAAGAATAAACAAAGGAGCATGGTAAAGAATTTTTACTAATAACCAATAAGAACATGATTGAGCAGATGGAAACAGATGTGTAATGCATGCCATGCCAACTGTAAGCTTCTAAAAGAAATCCTAAAAGGGATCATTAAATTTATGAGGAAGTAATTGCACATTCCAAGTTTGCTGAATGATCTATACCTCGTTGTGTAGACCCCAGCTGCCAGGGCAGTCACTCCACCAACTGCTACAACCAACTTGTTTTGATCTGTTAGAATGGCTTTCAATCCCCCTGCGGAAGATGTATCAAGTGTTCATGTTCGGGGTTATAAGTAGTCTATAAATCTAAAACCACAAATGCACAGAGACATTCATGCATCTGGGGGAAATGTACCTCCAATATGTTCAAAAGTAGTATTGATGGCAGCGACCCATTTTTCTCGCTCTGCATTAGCACGATCTACTAGCATTCGCCTGTTGACCTCTTCAGCTAGCTTTGCTTCATGTGCTCTTCCTTCTGCTTCTGCCATAGCCCTTACTCTGATTGTTTCACGTTCGATCTCAGCCTTCTCTCTTTCAGTTTGCCTCCGTTGTGCTTGAATCTGTTCTTCTGTTGCACGTCGAGCTTGCTCCTGTCTGATTGATGATTCTTCTTGCATTTTTACTAACTCTTGATTCCTAGCTCTCTGGTACTCATTTTCTGCCTGACAATAACAATAAAATAATGAGAAACATTGCATCACCACATAAAATAAACACATATAAATTCCCCGAATTTCAGAAGGTTTAATACCTGCATCCTCTTCCTTGCCAATTCATCCTCATATTTAGCAATCTGGGATTTAGTTTGTGCTTGATGCTGGGCTAACTTTTTTTGTTCATCATATATAATCCTTTGTCTCTCCTGCGATGCAAGCAAATAACAAAATAAACACAAAACAAAGAGCAAAGCAAAAAGATTAAACATGAATATTCAACTATCATAGACAACTTCAGTTTACTATACCTAAACATTAATCATTCCAATTAAAATAAAATAAAATAAACTAGAACACGTCACGATGATCAACCTACAATTTCGTGTTGTGCTTTCATTTCCTTAAACTCTGCCACCTTTGCAGCCAATTCAGCTTGCTTTGTCTCCTCTTGTTTTTTTATAACATCAAAAACCTTTTTTTTAAGACAAAAAACACACCATATCAATTACATAAACAAGTACATAAAAGCCAGATTAAAATAACAAAAAGGGCATTATAACAAACACCCCCAGTGCAAAGTCCGAACCTTTTTGCCATGAGGAGATGAGGAAATCTCCTTGAGTGCCTTGACACCTCTCTCCAGAGCCTCAGGATCAAACCCAGCAGAAGTGGTCCTAGGATGGTCATTTCGAACCTTAGGCGGCGGCGGCGGCGCCTCCGGCGGCGATTTTCCATCGGAAGGAGGAGGCGGTTGTGGCGGTTGTTGGGGAAGGTTGGTGAAGGGAAAGTTAAAAGGGCCATCAGCATAAGAAGCAGTGTGGCTTTGAGAGAAACCAGCTGCGGCTGCTATGGCTGACAACAAACCCGCCGCATAGGTTGTTTTCGCCATTTTGTTCGATAATTCGGAAAATGAGAATGAAAAGCAAAAAGGGAGAAGAAGGTTTAACACAAAAAGATGAGGTTTTTAAGTGTTAGCTTCCATGGGAATGAAAAAAGAAGAGAGCTTTCGGTTTTTCATTTCAGGGGTTTTGGTAGGGTTTCCGAGTTTTTGCTTTTCTTGCACAGCAAACACGGAGTGGCGGGTAAGGATTCGGTTTGGGTTTGGGGATCCGACCCGATCATGGCTTAACAAACCTTAAACATGTTACAAGACCTAATTGACAAAAGGAAAAAAAATTCACCAACTAACATTTAAAATCTATTAAACTGTGAATTTTGGGTGGATTCATTTATTGTAAAATTCTACAAAAAAGTGTTATTTTTGTTGTGATATGGATGACCACGTAGACTCACCTTCTCAATATTGAAGGAATCATTCTCAAGAGAGAATGGATTTAATGAGGTTTGAAAAAGCTAGTTTTGTATGCCTATAAAAGGATGTACGGGCAAAAGGAATAAACAACAATAACAACAGAACAAAAATATTATTCTTCCTTCCTTTTCATACAAATAAATCAATCCTCTTTTATGCAATCAAATACCCTTCTCCTTATATTACTATTACAATTCTTTCTCTTCTTTTATTTTATAAGTATTTTAAATTCTATTTTCTATTACTCTTTACATATAATATTAATAGCAATATTAACCATCTTTATTATATTGAGATAGTATCAAATGCAAATCTCTCTCTCTTTATTTTTAATACTTTTTCTTATCTTTGTATATATATACACAATACAACATATAATATTATTATATATATATATATATATAATAATTATTGAGCTAATTATATTAATAATAGAGTCTTCTATTTATACATCTTTATTATATATATATATATATCTTTTATTTCACAACACGTTATCAGCACGAGACTCTGATCAAATTTTTAGGAAGACTCAGGTAACAAATTTTCATTATGTCGAAGCTCTCTCATCTTAAATTCAATGCTCTTGATATATCTGGAAACAATTATTTATCATGGATATTAGATGCTGAAATCCATCTTGATTCAATGGATCTTGGAGATACCATTAAGGCTGAAAATAATGCATCCCAGAAGGATAAAGCTAAAGCCATGATTTTTCTCCGTCGTCATCTTGACGAAGGATTGAAAAATGAATATCTTACATTAAAAGATCCTGCAGATCTTTGGAAAGACCTTGAAGAAAGGTATAATCATCAGAAAACGGTGATACTTCCTCAGGCCCGGTATGAATGGACGCATTTGCGTTTACAAGATTTTAAATCTATAAATGAATATAATTCTGCAATGTTCCGAATCACCTCACGAATGAAATTGTGTGGAGAAAAAATAACTGATCATGATATGTTGGAAAAAACTTTCTCAACCTTCCATGCCTCGAATGTGCTCCTGCAGCAGCAGTATCGAGAGAAAGGATTTAAAAAATATTCTGAGTTAATTTCTTGCCTTCTTGTTGCTGAACGCAACAATGAGTTGTTATTGAAAAATCATGAAGCGCGCCCAGCTGGCGCTACCCCATTTCCTGAAGTAAATGTGGCAAATTACCCCAGAAGAGGTAAATGGCAAGGTTTTAACAATAAGAAAAATTATGGAAGGAAAAAGAATTATGTTCAAAAGAGAGGATCTCACCAGAAGTGGGACAAAGAAAGGAATATCGGGCAGAATAAATCAACCGAGGAGAAGTGTTTCCGTTGTGGTGGAAAGGGCCATTGGTCACGTACCTGTCGTACCCCAAGGCACCTAGTCGATCTTTACCAGGCATCTTTGAAAAAGAACGACAAAGGAAAGGAAACAAATTTTGTTTCAAATGATGCTGAGAACTCCACCACTCATTATGATGTATCTGATTTCTTTGAGGATCCTGAAGGAAATATTGGTCATTTGATCAATGATGGAATAGTTTAATCTGTGGGATTGTGAAGTATATATGTAAATAAATAATGTAAAGAACTTATTGTTAAGTTTTATTTTCTATGTATTTAAGTTTCAAATGTGATGTACATAAATAATGAAATATTAATATTTATGAATTTTGAAATTATTAATTGTGTCAAATTTTAAAATAAAATTTCAGCATATGACATTATTTTATGTACAGTGTTTCTTAGAAAAATAATTCTGATCAAGTATTCAATTTAACTATGCATACTACTCATTTTATTATTATTTGTTTTTGAAGAATGGCAAGGATATGTAATGAAGATGTATGCCTTGCGGATAATGCAAGTTCACACACTATTCTCAAAAGTGATATATATTTTACCCATCTTGTGCCAAAAGAGTAATATGTTAACACTATTATTGGCTCAGGCAATGTGATAGAAGGCTCCGGAAGAGCTATAATTTTGTTTCCTGGAGGAACAAAATTTATAATAAATAATGCACTATTATCTACCAAGTCTCTGAGAAACTTGTTGAGTTTCAAAGATATTCGCCGAAATGGATATCATGTTGAGACGATGAATGAGGAAAATCATGAGTATTTATGTATCACAACTCATGATTCAAATAAGAAAGTTATATTAGAAAAATTACCCTCACTTTCATCTGGGTTGTATTATACCAAGATTAGTGCAATTGAATCACATGCCATTGTAAACCAGAAGTTTACTAGCTCAAATGAGTTCATAACTTGGCACGACCGATTGGGTCATCCGGGAACAACCATGATGAGGAGAATTATTGAAAACTCTCATGGACATTCACTAAAGAACCAGAAGATTCTTAAATCTAGTGAATTTTGTTGTGCTGCATGTTCTCAAGGGAAGTTAATTTTAAGGCCATCACCAGTAAAGATTGGATTTGAGTCCCCTGAATTCCTAGAAAGGATTCAAGGTGATATATGTGGGCCTATTCATCCACCATGTGGATCTTTTAGATATTTTATGGTCCTAATAGACGCATCTTCGAGATGGTCACATGTGTGCTTATTATCTTCTCGCAACCTGGCGTTTGCGAGATTACTGGCTCAAATTATTCGATTAAAAGCACAATTTCCAGAAAATCCAATCAAAGCAATTCGTCTTGATAATGCTGGTGAATTTACTTCCCAAGCTTTTGATGCTTATTGTATGGCTAATGGAATAAGTGTTGAACATCCAGTAGCTTATGTTCACACACAAAATGGGTTAGCAGAATCACTTATTAAGCGCCTCCAATTAATTGCTAGACCCTTGCTTATGAGAACAAATCTCCCAACCTCGGTTTGGGGGCATGCTATTTTACATACCGCAGCACTTATTCGTTTGAGGCCAACGAGTTATCATCAATTCTCTCCTATACAATTAGCTTTTGGCCAGCAGCCAAATGTTTCCCATTTAAGAATATTTGGGTGTGCGATATATGTTCCCATTGCACCACCTAATCGCACCAAAATGGGACCCCAAAGAAAATTGGGGATATATGTTGGATATGATTCTCCCTCTATAGTGAGGTATCTTGAGATACAAACTGGTGATGTGTTTAAAGCCCGGTTTGCCGATTGTCATTTTGATGAATCAAAATTTCCAACATTAGGGGGAGAGAATAAGTTTCCTGAAAAGGAACTTAATTGGAATGCATCATCGTTGATGCATTTAGATCCTCGATCAGCGCAATATGAACTAGAAGTTCAAAAGATTGTACATTTGCAAAGAATAGCAAATGAATTGCCTGATGCATTTTCCGATACAAAGAGGATAACCAAATCTTATATACCAGCGGAAAATGCCCCAATTCGAATTGATGTCCCAGTAGGACAAGTAGCTACTGAAGCGAATTCACGCCAGAAGCGTGGCAGGGCGGAAAATGTCCCAATTCGAATTGATGTCCCACTAGGAAAAATAGCCACTGAAGCAAATACACGCCAGAAGCGTGGCAGGCCTGTCGGTTCTAAAGATAGAAATCCTCGAAAGAGAAAAGAGGTAAATACTATTCCTGTTGAAAAAGACATAGTAGAGACACCCGCAGTTGTCCAAAATTCTGATATAATGCCAGAAGACGTTCAGGTACCTGAAAATTGTGAAAATGACGAGATCTCGATAAATTATGTCTTTACAGGAGAGAAATGGGACCGAAATAAGACAATTGTCAATGAAATATTTGCATATAATGTGGCATTAGATATCATGCATGAAAGTAAGGATCTTGAGCCAAGATCAGTCGAAGAATGTCGACAAAGAAGTGATTGGCCAAAATGGGAAGCAGCCATGAAGGCTGAATTAGACTCACTTGCAAAACGTGAAGTCTTTGGACCTGTAGTCCGTACACCTGCAGATGTAAAACCTGTTGGATACAAATAGGTATTTGTAAGAAAACAAAATGAGAAAAATGAAGTTGTGCGCTATAAAGCCCGACTTGTGGCACAAGGTTTTTCACAAAGGCCCGGTATAGATTATGAAGAAACGTATTCTCCAGTAGTGGATGCGATAACATTGCGTTATTTGGTCAGTTTATCTGCATATCATAAACTGCATATGCATTTAATGGATGTGGTAACAGCCTATTTATACGGCTCATTAGATCGGGATATCTATATGAAAGTCCCCGAAGGACTAAAGATATCTAAACCATCCAATGAATATTCGCAAGGGTTATACTCAGTCAAATTGCAAAGATCTTTATATGGTCTAAAGCAATCTGGACGAATGTGGTATAATCGTCTTATTGAGTATCTGGCCAAAAACGGTTTCAAGAATGATGATATATGCCCGTGTGTTTTCATAAAGAAAACTGCTTCTGGATTCATTATAATTGCTGTGTACGTTGATGATTTAAATATCATTGGGACTCCTGAAGAGATTCCAACAATTATAAAAATTCTAAAGGAAGAGTTTGAGATGAAAGATCTTGGAAGAACTAAATTTTGTCTCGGCCTGCAGATCGAGCATATAAAAAGTGGGATCTTTATTCATCAAACAACATACACAGAAAAGATCTTGAAAAGATTTTATATGGATAAGTCACATCCATTAAGTACCCCAATGATTGTAAGATCTTTAGATGTGAAAAAGGATCAATTCCGTCCTAAAGAAGAAAATGAAGATATCCTTGGTCCTGAAGTACCATATCTTAGTGCCATTGGAGCGCTAATGTATCTTGCTAATAATACGCGACCTGACATATCTTTTGCTGTGAATTTACTAGCAAGATATAGTTCCTCTCCAATCAGAAGACATTGGAGTGGAATCAAACAAATCTTTCGATATCTTCATGGGACGGTTGATATGGGTTTGTTTTATCCCTATGGATCTAAGTCACAATTAGTTGGCTATGCAGATGCTGGATACTTGTCTGATCCACATAAAGGGAGATCTCAAACAGGATACCTGTTCACATATGGTGGTACAGCTATATCATGGAGGTCCACGAAACAAACGATTGCAGCAACCTCCTCTAATCATGCTGAAATACTGGCGATTCATGAAGCTAGTCGCGAGTGTTTTTGGCTAAGGAGTTTGATTCAATATATTATGTCATCATGTGGACTGATTGATCATAAGATAGCTCCAACTGTCCTGTTTGAAGATAATACAGCATGCATTGCTCAACTTAAAGGCGGATACATCAAAGGTGATAGAACAAAGCATATTTCTCCCAAATTCTTTTTCACTCATGACCTTCAAAATCAAGGGACAATTGATGTCCAACAGATCCGTTCAAGTGACAATCTGGCAGATTTATTCACAAAGTCACTCCCGAAATCCTCCTTTGAAAGATTGGTACATGAGATTGGGATGCGTCGATTTCGAGATATTAAATGATGTCGACAAGAGGGGGAGACTGTACTCTTTTTACCTTGGTCAGGTTTTTTCCCATTGGGTTTTTCTTGACAAGGTTTTTAATGAGGCAGTCCCCATCACTAAAGGATATTGTACTCTTTTTCCTTCACTAAAGTTTTTTTTCCCACTGGGTTTTTCTTTAGTAAGGTTTTAACGAGGCAATAATCCTGAATGGTCATCCAAGGGGGAGTGTTGTGATATGGATGACCACGTAGACTCACCTTCTCAATATTGAAGGAATCATTCTCAAGAGAGAATGGATTTAATGAGGTTTGAAAAAGCTAGTTTTGTATGCCTATAAAAGGATGTACGGGCAAAAGGAATAAACAACAATAACAACAGAACAAAAATATTATTCTTCCTTCCTTTTCATACAAATAAATCAATCCTCTTTTATGCAATCAAATACCCTTCTCCTTATATTACTATTACAATTCTTTCTCTTCTTTTATTTTATAAGTATTTTAAATTCTATTTTCTATTACTCTTTACATATAATATTAATAGCAATATTAACCATCTTTATTATATTGAGATAGTATCAAATGCAAATCTCTCTCTCTTTATTTTTAATACTTTTTCTTATCTTTGTATATATATACACAATACAACATATAATATTATTATATATATATATAATAATTATTGAGCTAATTATATTAATAATAGAGTCTTCTATTTATACATCTTTATTATATATATATATATCTTTTATTTCACAACAATTTTTAAACACACAAAAAATACATTTTTAATTAGTCACAAATAAAATCACCTATATATAGTGTTATTATACATGTATTATTTTACAAAACTATAATGCCATATAGTTAGACAAATAAATGGTTATTTTTTTTACCAAATTAAGTAATCACTACTTCCTACTTTTTGTATATTAAAAAAAAGATTTAATGATGCTGAAGTGAAAAACATTCTTCGAATATAAAAATGTGTTGGTAAGACGTTTTTTCTAATATGTGATGCTTTGTATTTTGATTTATTGTAGCGATTTTGAAAATGGTCGAAGAACTTTCATTGAAAAGATAACTAAGTATATTAAAAATAAATATCCCACTAATGTCCTTTATGAAAAATAAATTATATATTGTCATCTCATACAAAATCATTATACTAAACTGGAATACAGAGTATCACATGTCAATAGAAGACTAAAAGAGTCTTACTAACACATTTTTATGTGAAAAATGATTTGAATTTTGAAACTATTGAATCTCCCTCTAAAAATCTCCCAATTTAAGACTTTACTTCTCTTGTGATCTCACAAATAATTTCTTAATTAATATTTTAACCTTTTTTTTTTTCATTTTTCATGTGGAAATGAATGAAATTTTGCGAATCATAATCACTTTTGAACCTAACCACATGTTACTTAGTATCTAAGTTGACATGTTCTACCACACTTGCCCATGGAGAAATAGTTCTTATAATCACTTCTTTTATTGTTCATTTTGTTTCTTGCTTTTAAGTGTTCTATTGCTGACATTCATGTGGAGGTACAATCCTCAAATATAGAGTACTTAAGATTTTCACCCAAATATTAAAGCCACAAAAAGTACATATCCACTTAACAAGAAAAATATTATAATCAAAGCTCTTTGTCAGCATCATTATATGAAAGGATATAGGAAAGTGCAAAAACAACAGAGTTTTAATTTCCTTCAAGGTAAAGAGATTAGTTATTTACTTTGATTGGAATGGATCTAAGGGGTTTACACTTTCTTAATGTTATTCCAAATTCTTCTTCCTTATCAATATCCTCAGCTTTTGAATCATTTTCAAGCTTCCAATCAAAACAATTAACCAGTGAACCTAACATCAAGAACAAAATCCTCATAGCATATGTTAAACCAGGACATATTCTTCTACCAGCACCAAATGGTATCAACTCAAAATGCCTCCCTCTAACATCAGTTTCTAATCCCAAGAACCTCTCTGGTGAGAACAAATTTGTGTCATTCTTCCATACATTTGAATCCCTTCCAATAGCATAAACATTGATTAGCACTTGTGAACCTTTTGGTATGGTATAGCCATTGATTTCTACATCAGTGTCAGCTTTTCTTGGGATCAAAAAAGGCACTGAAGGGTGCAAACGAAATGTCTCTTTCAATATTGCTTGTAAATATGGTAATCTTGCTATGTCTGATTCCTCAACTTGGTTTCCCTTTCCAATTGTTTCTTCAAGCTCCCTTTTAGCCTTTGTCATAGTGTCTGGATTGCTGAGTAATTCAGTCATTGCCCATTCTAATGTAGATGTGATTGTATCTGTTCCAGCAACAAATAAGGTCTAGCAATGAAAATCCAAGTCACCAAGTAAGAAAATAAATTGTAAAATCAAAATATGTAAGTATACATCAATCACAATCATATATGATATAGCTGTAGTTGAATTGAGTAAAGAAAGTATGAGAAGAGAGCTTATACCAGCATTAAATGTTCAATATTTATTTTGTCCATCTCTTTGCTATTCTCTTGAGAAATGTTAAGAAGAGCTTCTAACATGTCCTTATTGGTGTCAGAACCTGTTTTCAGTATCAACTTCTTCCTTTGGTAAATCAAGTCATGGAAGATATCCAATAACTTCCCAGCATAAATGGTATTGTGTGCTTTAATTCTTTGTGGATCAACCATTCTCAAGGCTGGAAAATAATCAGCCAAGTTTGGTTTTCCACTCTCTTTGGTGATATTGGCAACTAAATCCTTGAACCGTGCAGCAGAACCTGAAGATTGAACCAAATCCATTGAAAAAATTGTGTTGGACAATAAATTTATTGTAGTCTTGAAAGCTGCTTCTCCAACATCCACTCCTTCACCAATTTGGCTACTTTGATGGATCTCCCCAAGGAGTTCTTGCACTTTCTTGCGACGCAAGTCTTGCCTCGCGTCAATAGTCTTGTTGGCGAATAACTGATTGTTGCATATCTTCCTAAGGGATCTCCAAAGAGGTGTCATAGGCATGAAGGCAATGCTATGAATATGGTGATTGTGAACTCTTGCCGCCTCCGGAACTGTGCGATTCGATAAGAACTGATCATAGGTTTGAAGCACCATTTTGGCCATTTCAGCTGAAGAGATCACTATGGTGGTTAATTGTCCCAACTTCAAAGTCATTATGGGGCCATGAATCTTTGCAAGAATGGCTGAAGAATGGTGGGGTTTATTTCCAAGTTCATGTAGGTTTCCAATGATGGGAAGAGGAGAAGGTCCTGGAGGAAGCTTATAGTTTGCTTTGCTTCTTCTTACATTTAGATAATGGAGAGAATAAAGAGTGGTGCAAGTCAAAAGAAGCAGCAGCATCACAAAACATACTAAATCCATTACATGAACAATCAAAGGTAGAAAGTGATGATGTGTTAGAGGTTACTACTTACTAGTGTAATGATCTAAAATAAATGCTTGTAACTTAATGTAAAATGGAAACAAAAACATAGGAAAAAAATGTTATTTTTGCATAACTTTTGTGGACATTGTCCTTTTTGTCTAAGTCCCACATCTTACTCGGCATTTCTTCAGCAGCAATGTGTTCAAAGTCCATAGGTCAAAGCATCAGCAATATTTTCGATTGAAAATTCTAGTTGTTAAGAAATTTCACTAGTTTCGGTATGCACAAATTATGGAGCAAAGAGAAATTAATGGCTGAAAATAAGAAATATTTTCTTTATTCCAAAAGTACACTACGTCATGTTATAAATACAGTCTAATTACACATTCAAACACTTTTGTATCCAAATTTAATCAAGGTGGTTCGAATTCAACAAAAATCACTTTCATCACACCAACGTATATCACACGCGCGTTTCAATAACGCAACTTCTTCGTCTTCATCTTCTCCTTTTATTTCTCCATTTCCTCCTTCTCCTCCTCCTTCTTTTAAATTCGTGCACGTAGGTTTTTCATTATCGTAATCACCAACAACACTAATATTTTGCTAATAAAAACCAACATTTTGAATTGAATTTGAATTTATATAATCGACAATGTTCGATTTATTTAATACTATACAGTGATTTCACTTTAATAATATTTTCGATTCATTCTAGACGCAGGTGTTTCTGAATTCGAATTTATATAATGGACAAATGTTCGATTCATTTGGTATTATACAATGATTTCGCTTTGACAATATTTCCGATTCATTTTAGACGCAGGTGTTTCTGAATTCGAATTTATATAATGGACAAATGTTTAGGTTCATTTGGTATTATACAATGGTTTTGCTTTAATAATATTTTTGGTTCATTTGCAATTCAGGTGTGTTGTCGATGAATAATTTGTCTCAATGGTTGGAATGGCTTTCAAGACAAATTGAATAAAATGGAATGAAATATAATACAATTGAATAAAGTGATAATAAATAATTTCATTCTTTTTTGCTAAAAAAGACTCAATCATTAACAAAAATACATCGAATTTGGATCCAAATGAATCTCAATTAAATTAAGAAATGAATCAAAATTATTTAATGATGATAGCAAAGAAAATCAGAACTAATAAAAATGTTCGCAAAATGTTGGTATTATTAATGATGACGATAACAAAAAAGAAAAAGACGCAACATTGGAGGAGGAGGAGAAGAAGAAAATGCGGAAGGAGAAGGATAAGGATAAGGATAAGGATAAGGATAAGGAGAAGGAGAAGGAGAAGGAGAGAGAAGCGCGTAATTTAAAAAGTTGTTATAACAATTTGGTTAGACTTGGTTAAGTATTTTGCTTGGATGTAGAGCTTTATTAATATATACGGTGGTTATTATTATGGTAACTATCATGCCTATACGAATTTAATTTGACAACACTTAAAAAGTGTTACTAAAACTTAATGACGCTTTTTTTTATATTTTTTAATAATTTTTATTTATTGAAAAAGGGTTTACTTTAATTTTAACAAAATTTTTTAAATATTGTGAAAATTGTGTAGCTACCATAATTAGTGGTGGCAAATGGAAAAGTCCGTCCCATCCCATCAAAAGTCTGCCATCTGATGGGTTGACCCGTCCATCCCCGTCCTAGTGAGATAGTCCTGAATTCTTCTCTCGTCTCGCCCAATGGCGGGCTGGCTTGGCTGCCAATTTTTCTTTTTATAAACCATAAATATTAAACAATATATATAATTTCACAACCATTTCAATAAATTTATAATTTTTAAAGATATAAAAAAATTATAATTTCTAAATTCACAAACATTAAAGTCTTTATAATTATAAATATGTAATAAACATACTTATAAACTAAGTTTTTTGAAACAAAATAATAAAACCAACATTGTCCAAAGCAAAACAAACATTATCCAAAACATATAATTAAACATCTTCAAATTTATAATCAATCAAACATCAACATAATCCAAAATATAACTTAGAACATTTTTAATTATCATCTTCATCCTCTTGTAGATCAATAACATCATAAAAATTTGTAAAAAAATGGTCCTGACAAAAAAAACGCCTGGCCTAGCGAGGAAGCCCGCTTTGCCCCGCCGAAGCCCGCCAAAACTTACGGATTAAGCGATGCAGGTTAAGCGGAATTTTTAAGTTTGACGGTTTCAAATTTCCAGTCCAATCCGCCTTTTTCAGCGGGTTACGCGGACCGGCCCGTTTACCACCCCTAACCATAATTATCGTAGCAAATATATATATATTGGATTCTAGCATGACTATATTATGGTAACTACGGTGATTATATAAGTATTGTTAAAATTAAAATCACACTTTCTTTTTATATTTTGGTAACAGTTTTTTTAAGTAACACTTTTTAAAGATCGTTGTTTAACAATTAAAAAGCGTTATTTTAATTTTAGCAATACTTTTTAAAATATCATAGTCACAATAGTCACAGAAACATAGTTATACTAGAATCACCTTACAGATAGATAGATAGATAGATAGATAGATAGATAGATAGATAGATAGATAGATAGATAGATAGATAGATAGATAGAGACACACACACCAAACAAGAATTATTTTACATTGACATAGCTAAACTTCTTCGATGGAGACTATATTTCTTAAATATACAATATATTTGGCCAAGTGGCCATCTTATTTGTTTAATATATAGTACATGATATGATTTTCTTGCTCAATTTAGGTGCTGATTTAATGATGAACTTCTGAATTCCATGGAAGGATAGTGTAAACTACAATTGGAATTCTGACTATATGATTCAAATGAACCCAAGTTATGGAACCTGAGATTATTGGAACCTGTGATATCCTTGGCCCTGTGACTTCCACATAGAAGAATTTTTCTTCTCCAACTTTAGAAAATGCAAGAGTTGATGGTTCCACCTTGACTTTGAGAATATTTGGCACATCAATGATAACATCATAGGTTGATTTTGGCATGCCAACATTTGTAACTGCCCTGACGAAATTGCCCTTGATCGCATTCCCATCTTTCACTGCTAGTGACAATGAAGGGTAGTTTAGATCCCATGGTTTCAATGCTTTGCTGCTTTTACAACCATTTCTAGGACCTTCCTTGCAGAAGAAGTCACTGTAATCTTCTTTAGTAGCATTAAAAACTAGGCCAGGATCCACTGCATAAAGTGGTCTAACATGGCCAGAACCATATGCAAATTCCTTCTCATACTCATGCATTTTGGGGTCCATAGGATTTGCTGCATTATATTCAAGAACACTTTGAATATAATCATTTTGACATGTGATTCATGTGTAAATAAGCAAGGAATCGATGAGGCGACGATACCTGTGGTCATGAGTGCAGACTTGATAGCTGCAGGGGACCAGGTTGGGTGAGTGGCCTTAACATAAGCCGCGGCGCCGGTAACATGGGGACAAGACACTGAAGTTCCAGAGATAATATTGTATTCAACACTCCTAAGATCTTCAGTTCCACTAAACATGGAAGGTGATGCAATAGGAGACCATGCTCCAAGAATATTTACCCCAGGAGCACAAAGATCAGGCTGTCAAATCAAATATTGAAATAACTATCAATTTGAATCAAGTGTTACATTTGAGAAATTAACATACCATAGGTATTAAATTATCCAAATACATGGAGTTTCTTTAGTATAGCATTTTGTCTAGTTTGACAGTTATTTTTGAAACAGACAGTGTAAATAGATATATAGTGATCCATTTTATTGATTACATACCTTGAGAATGTCATGATTAAAAATGTTGGGGCCTCTACTTGAGAAACTTGCTACATAAGGAGCATCCTTGTCCTCCATGGTCTCACTAAACATTATGTTTGCCTTTGGTTTACTGCATAAACTAACCTGAATAATTAGTACTATTGTAAATTCATTTTATGCCAAAGTTTTATATAGAATATAAGAATGGTATGATTTTACTTAGAGGATTTGATGTATTGTGATACTTTTGAGATCTCCTTGTTACTGATACTTGCTGTTTGGAAGAGGTAATTCTCAGCATAGTTTTGTTGTGGTCGATTTGGGGCTATGACCCCTGCCCCAGTTGCCATTTCGACTCCGGCGCCACCCTCACTGTTTTCACAAAGGACAATCTTTCCTTTAACTCTCTTTGAATTTAAGGAGCCAGGGAAGCATAGACTTGACTCTCTGGGAATGTAATTGGCTGAAAAGTTTGTAGCATCTCCTCCCAAAATCAAAGGATATGATATGTTCTTAACATTGTAAGTATTGATAGAATTTGCCTGCATAGTTTCATAACTAATAATGCATTTATTCCATAACTGAAATCTCTTCTTAAATATACATCAATATTTAGATTTTCAAAAAGGGCATTCACCATCACAATATACAAATAATAGTAATCAAAATGAAACAAGAGTGTTTGATGTTCTGAGAGACTCTGTTTGATAATTGTCTCAAGACAAAAATAGTTGAGAAATTTGTCTTGAGAAAGAGAAAGACAAATTTATGATACACAAACAAAAAGAAGAATTACTTACTGTGATTACATCTCCATTTCCTAGAACCAAAGGTGTCACAAATTTTCTGTAAATGGTGCTAGCTGCAACAGTTAGTATCCAAGGAGGGTGATTAGCTAAACCTCCTCTTTGTGGACCTTGATTACCAGCAGCTGCTATGGTTAATATTCCATTCTTCACAGCATGAAAGGATCCAATTGCTACTGGATTGAACAAGAACCTCGACTGCAAGTATCCTGCAAATGAGGCCGATATAATGTCGACCCCATCCGCAATTGCATCATCAAAAGCAGCTAAGATATCTGCAGCATAGCATGCCATGTTCCAACACACTTTGTAAACAGCAACTCTGGCATTAGGTGATCCACCCTTTGCAGTTCCCTTAGCTAGGCCAAAGTAATTGGCTCCCACAACCTCTCTTCCGGCCGCAATTGATGCAGCATGGCTTCCATGGCCAGATTCATCTCTTGCTGATTTAAATTGGTCTTCAAGACCAAAGCTCTGATAATACCGGGCTCCAATGATCTTACTGTCAGCATTTCACATTCATTTTTCAGTTTGTCACAATTGATTGTTCAAACTCCAATGTTATCTTAGAAAACTAAAATGAAAAAAAGTGCTTAATACTTATTGCAGGTGAAGTTATGTTCTGTTTGGCACTTTCCTCTCCATTTTTTAGGTGGTGGACCTAGTCCTTCATCATTAAAGCTTTCGGATTCAGGCCAAATTCCTTCAAGTTCATGACACAATCCAAATGGAATAATCCTATTAGTACTACTATTTCTCATTTCAGATCGATTTGATTAATCAATGTAACAAATTAGTATACTTTGAAATAGAAGGAATATTGAGTTGTTGACCTGTGTCAAACATTCCAATGATGATGTTTCTTCCATCAAAAGGAGGTGTAAGCTTGGATGCATCATCAGTGAATCCCATGAAATCCCATGATCTTGTTGTTTGAAGCTCCAATCCTAGGTTTGGAAAAACTGACACTACCTCTTCCATATCTACACATAAAATATGATATTAGTTAATCATTTTTTTGAGTAAATCAATGAGCAAGCTTGTATGCATTTTCTGTCTTAATTCTTAAATTTAATGACAGGTTTACCATAAATTATAGCAGCTTCTTCTTCAGATAGCATAGCTGCAAACCCATTAAAGCTTCTTCCATAACTGTAAATCAATGACTCCTTTGCTGCATCAATGCTACAATCACAATTTTCAAGTGCTAAACTTCCTCAATAACTATATTGAATAATGAAAGCTTTTGGAATATTTGTATCATAATTATGAATATAGCATCTTATAATAACTTTTAGTGTAAGCACCCAATTTGGTTCCCTAAAAAAAATTAGATATAAAATTTTGTCTATTATTATAAAAGTTTTTGGATTAATTCTTTTTTCGAAGACTAATTTATCTTACAATGATAATTTTTTTATCTAATTATTTTATAACAAAATTGATTAAAAATTTATTTATCCATGTATATTAAAAATTATATTAATACTGATAAAGTGACCAATCTATTCAACGAAGATAATTCTCATATACTTTTAGAATAATATAAATTTATTGAAAATAAAAATATCTAATCCAAAATTATATTAGGGAAACAAACTTTTAAATTTATTAATTATTGATAGGCACATAAGAAAATTTTATAACCTTTCATGAACCTCTAATAGCATGGAATGATGCAATGATTGTGTGGAGAATTCATCCCAGTTATTATTCTTCTTCTCCCCCATATACACAATATATATCTGCATATACATATAACACTTTATGATTTTTGCATTTATTGTTAATTATTGTATACACTAAATTGAAAATAGCTTGTACTAATATACCTGTTTGTAAGAAGACTGTGCATGCATCAGCAATGAAATTGTGAACAAGAGAGTGAAAAAAAGTGACTCTGCTGGCTTAGTCATTTTTTGTTCTAATTAAGTTTTTGCTTTTCTTTAATTTTCTCAAAACTGAAATTAAATAAAGATTTATAGGAGTTTACATTATTAATGGAAATATAAACTTAATTACTTAGTTGAGCAAATTATGATCTCTTGAAATAACTGAAAGGTGAAAGTTAACATTTAGAGAAATACCCTTTCCTTCACTCATTGAGAGAAAAATGGCCCATAACAATTGTGATGAGCTCAATAAGCTAAAGTGCAATTAAAATAAGACAGATACATCCACATCTTTTTTTTAGACAACAAAATATTTTTCTTTATAAGCAAATGCCTATCTCTGTTTTACCACATTTTAATTAATTAATCTTTTTTTGTTTCATGAAGAATATATAAACATAATAAATTAGAGAATAATAAACAATGAAATATAAACATAATAAATTAGTTATTAATAAAGATATTTTTAAATAATTTTATAACCAATCCTTGATATTTAGGTTACTCAATTTCTTTTTTCTTTTCTTTTAAAAAAAGAAAGGTTAGTCATAATTTATAGAAAAAAGCTGTTCACTTGGATTGTACTAATAGGTTGAGTTAATACAAAAGATCATTTGAGTAGCTTGGATATCATTGAACGGAATGATAATGTTTGTGTTATGTATAACAAGAAAATTGAATCTGTATAATATTTAATTATTACGTATGAGTATGCTCGGTAAGTGTGGTGCACATGAATTACTCATGTGGGTCATGTTTGAAACATCCTAAGATCCATAAAAGAACACTTTGAGAGTTGAAGGACGATGTCTTTAAAAAAAGACATAGAAAAAAATGGTTAAAAAAATTCTTCTCAGTTATATGAAATATCTAAATATGTAACAATAAATTTATTTTATAAAACAAGGCAACCGATGAGGTAGATTATGTTGTTAGGTCATTTTGTTGTTCTAGAGAATAAAATGAAAACTAACTCATATTGTTGATAGTTATACCAGAAATAACATAAAAATTATTTTATTTTATTTTTTTAATTTATGTATACTTCACCTAGTGTGTTGAACTTATTTTTTCTTTTAAAAAAAATAAATTTATGCAGGAACAAACCAATTTACATAACAAATATTATAAACCAAATATATATTTTAATGGATATTATTTAAAAATGTATTATTGATTAATAATCTATTATATATATAACAGAAATTTAAACTCTTAATATTTATTTAAGCGATTAAATGTGTTAAATCGCTTAACCAATTTATAATAATAATAATAATAATAATAATAATAATAATAATAATAATATAGTCTTCAATCCATCATAGGAAATAAAACAGACAAAGACACATTGACATCATCATTGACTTTGTATATAGAATAAGAAACAAACTAAATGCAGCGAATTTAATAGTAGCTAGCGAGCTTTGCTTTGAGTTCTTTTCTTAATATCTTGCCGATTGAAGATTTTGGAATTGCGTCAATGAAAATTACTCTATGTAGCCTCTTGTAAAATACTACCTGTACGTACACAACAAATTAAATTAAAATATGTCATACATTGTCTTATTAATTAATTATCTTCTTATTAAATACAATTAAATTAATTAAGTATAAATAATTTACCTGTTTAGCTATAAAGTCTTTCACAGCATCTTCAGTAATAGAATCATTTGATGACCTCACCACAAAAGCAACTGGAACTTCACCAGCTACATCGTCTTTTTGCCTATATATGCATGTGTGGGCAACAAACCATTTAATTACTTATTATTACTCAATAATAATTATTATTAATAGCTAGCTTAATTAATTTCAATGATACATATATATATTATATATACTTACGGGACAACAGCAGCATCTTGAATGGAAGGGTGGGTCATAAGAAGGACTTCAAGTTCTACCGGAGCAACCTGAAAGGCTTTGAATTTGATGAGCTCCTTGAGTCTATCAACAACGAAAAGCTCATCATCATCATCCACATACCCAATGTCACCTGTATGAAGCCAACCCTCTTCATCAATAGCTTCTGCTGTCGCCTTCTCATTATTCAGGTATCCTACACAATATATTTTTTACATTAATTGTTTAATCATAAAGTATCATGTGTCAAAGAAAAAACATGAAATTAAGAACATCAAATTTAAAAAGATAGTAACTTGCCGTTCAATTTATAAAAGAGTTCCTCTAAAAATAATTAAATCCAAATATTGTTGTTTGGTGCTCTTCATTCTACTATATACTATATCTTTAAATATTGTGAAATTGTAAAAATAAGAAAATTATTATCCAATCCGTTTTAATATATTGGTTCAATTTTTGAAAAGATAAAAAAGGAAAAAGCTGATGGTTCAAAACAGGAGAGAGATAGAGAGAAAGAATATTATATTTTTAGATAAAGTATTATTTTTGTTTTTAATATTTATAGTAAATTTTAAAATTATTTTTAATATTTAAAATATAATATTTAAGTTTTTAATGTTTTAAAATTATCTTAATGTTGTTTGTTGTTAGTGATCTGTTAACAAAGTTGTCGGTAGAACAATATTAAACCGATTTTAAAACGTTAGATATTTAAATAGGACAAAAATATTGTGAACGGCAAAAATAATGTTACTCTCAAAAGAATTATCAAATCAAGTAAAATAAAAAATAAATTTTAATAGAATAATTTATAAATCTTGTATGAGTTGGGGAAGAAAATAGCATAAATTATACTTTTCATTCTCTTTTATATCTAATTTATTATCAAATAAAATACAACAATAATAATTTTTATGTCTTTCTCTTTTTAAAAATATTATTTATATATTAAAATCAGCCACTATATATTTATATATAAATATATATGTAATTTAATTTATTTAGTATATATTTTATATTTTTTATGTGTATTTTATACTAACTAATTTTAGTGACAAATTTTAATATATATTTAATATAGCATAATTGTTCTCTTTTATGTCATGTTTTCATTGTCTATGTCATAAGTATAAGTTAAGTTTGATTAATTGTGAAATTGATTTGATTATGTGAATTGAATATATTTTTGTTTAGGATGACTAATTTTTTGGTGTATAAAAAATTATTTTTATAACAATATATACCTTTCATAATTTGTGGACCTCGGATGCAAATTTCACCCGACATATTACGAGGGAGAGAAGAGCCAGTTAGAGGATCAATGATCTTCATTTCTGCATTTCTAATGACACTGCCACACGATCCTGATTTAGTTTTCATTGGATACTTTGCAAAACTTAATGACATTGATATCACTGGTCCTGATTCTGTCATTCCTAAAGCCTGAAAGGACATATTCATAATTTAAAAAAAAAAGTATAAGTAGATAATGAAAATACTAAACAATGTGAACAATAAAGATATTAGATGTTCATTTTATTAGGTGTGCGGATAGTTATTCTAATATTAAAATTTAGGTGGATAATTTAAAGATGTAGTATGTTTTGATTTGATTGGTGTTGTTCATGTTGTTCAAAAAGTTATTGGTTATCTAACATTATCCTTTAAAAAATAGTCACATCTTATTTTATAATGATAAATTATAAAACGACTATTTATTTTAAAATATTTTTTATATACAAATAATAATTAAAAATGTCTAAATCGATAATTTTATATATGTAATTAAATTATTTAATATTATGATAGATTCTAATATATTTATATTATTAAAATTAAAGTTACATTTTTTATATTTTGATAACATTTTTTTTTTCTTAACGATATTTATTAAAAATCATTGTTTATCAATAAAAAAAACTTTATTTTAATTTTAGTACTATTTTTTAAAATACTATAATTATCAAATCATCACTGTAATATAAATATATAAATATAATCATACTAAATTGACTCATATTATTTGTGTACCTGTCGAAGGATTGCTTGAGGCAACCTACTACGAAAAGCCTCCTCAATGTCATTTGCAAGAGAGGCACCTCCAGACATCACCATCCGGATGGAGCTAAGCTCATACTCCTCCACTGCCGGGTTCTTTGACAGTGCCACCACCAACGGCGGCACTGCCATCACTACTGATACCCTGTGCTTCTCCACAACTTCCAACATCGCCCTCATCTCAAACTTCTCCATAAGCAACACCTTACACCCTACTCTCATAGAGCATAACATCACACAGTGTAGTGCGTAAATGTGAAACAAGGGTAACACACAAAGCACTACATCCTCTTCCTTCAGGTGCAAGTTAGGGTTCTCTCCCTCCACCTGCTGAGCCACGTTTGTTACCAGACTCCGGTGTGTTAGAACCACACCCTTTGATAACCCCGTCGTGCCGGACGAAAATGGCAGTGTCACCATGTCGTCAGGGTTAATATCCACCTCTGGCAGCTCTCCTTCATTTCTGGAAACCGTCGAGAAACTCATGCACTTCTCTGGTGGCTTGTCCACAGTTATCACCTATATTGTATAAATACAAAAATACCACAATTTTAAATGAAAAAAATATAATAATATGAATATATATATTTGATACAAAAATAATGTATATGGTATAAATATTACTGTGAATGTGTTTTCTTCTGGTTGATCTTGTTTGAGCTTATGCACGTGCATGGCATGTGTGATGACGATTTTGGCTTTGGTGGCTTTGAGCTGCTTCGTGATTTCAAGAGATGTGTAAGAAGGATTGGCAAGGGTGGAAGCTGCGCCCAGCATAGAAGCAGCCCAAAAGGAGAACACGAATTCCGGCGAGTTTGGGAGTAGGATCATTATGATGTCACCTTTGCGGATTCCAAGGTTGAAAAGGCCCAATGCCAAGCTTCTAGAAGCGCGGTGGACATCACCATAGGTGTACTCCTTGCCATCGCTCGTGATGAGACACGGGCGGTTGTAGACTTGGGGGAGCTTTTGAAACGAATAAGTGTGGAGAGGAATGGTATTGTTGATGGGTATGTCTGGTAATTTTGATTTGAAGATGTGGGTAGTTTGGTAACTTTTGTTGATGAAGTTGGTTTCTTTTGGATCAACGGAATAAGTTGCTGCTAATGATGGTGCCATGGTATCTACTTATTTGGTTTGTACGGCCAAATTTATTTGTTATATCTCACACACACACACGCACTAGCTTAGTGATTGTATGTGTTATATGTAATGATATATTTTGATTGTAGCTAGCTTGCTTCAAATTTATAAGGAATAAAGGGGAAGGGGTTTTTGGTAATTTGGCTTCTCAGGTGGTGGTAGCATATCATCAGATGCATGCATGTGGACAGGTAGCTGCATGGAATCAAAAGCCAAAAGCAGCCACTAATAATTTGGTTGGAATCTTTCGTTTTGTGACTAATTTGGTTGGAATAAATATAATTGAAAGTGGCTATTCTCAATCACTATTGAATTATGATATGTGAATTTGTTATCTTGTTGTACATTTGATTAGAACTTTATTTTTTTATTTTACTTTTTTTTTTAAGAAAACATAATCGATCTCTTTCTCTTTTTATACGTATTACTAAATAATTATTTTAAAAAAAACTTATTTTTCATATAATTACAAAATAATTGACTCTTTTTATAATATTTGTAGTAGAGATCCGCGTTATTTTAACTACATGCGATTTTCAAAATCAGATTTGATTTCAAAAGGAAAAAAAAAACATAATAAATAAACATTTTCTTTCTTATTTGAAACAATGAAAAAAAAAAAAACACAAACTTCATTTAAGTTCAATTATTGATATTTAGTTGTATGCACATACATCTAATAAAAGTTATCAAATTGATTATTTAAGTGTCAAATTGAATTATTGAAAAAACTCTAAAATAAAACTAAAGTGATTAGATCAATATTTTTTTATTATTAATATTTTTTATTTAAGTTGATTATTAATATTTTTTATTTTAATAATTAACTTTAATAACTGATTTTAATTTTGATGTACATACATGTAATTCGATTTGTTTTTATAAGTAGAAATTTATGAACAAATCACGATGGAGACATGATGAAAATCCGTACACGCCGTAACGCATCTACAGACAACATGTAGGAGTACAGTTAATTAGGTCCCATCGGGTCAAAAAATTTGACTTTCAAGTTTATTGTGAAACTGCCTTCCTAAAAAATTGTTTTTCGAAATTTGTAAGTTCGATAAATATGAAAAAGTGACAAGTACAAAATATAAAAAATGTATTTGATGTTGTAAAATAAATAAAGATGTACTAGATATAAAATAAAGATATGTAAATAAATAACTTTAATAATAATATTCACCACTTCAATATCTCACACTAATAGAAATGTATTAATAGTATATATTAATATTTATATACTAACACCCACAGAGAGAGAAGAAAATAGAATTTATAATATTAAAGTGCATGAAAGAAGAGAGAGGTAAGAATGTTTTGTTATTGCTTGTGTATAATGTATCTGACGATGCCTACTATTTATAAATGTAAATTGAGTTCATTTTCAATCTTTATTTATTGGTTTTTGTCTTGTAAAGTGATTCATTCAGTATTGAAGGAAGATAGCCACCCAGACATACGTGGTCATCCATCTTTATCACAACACTCCTCCTTAGATGACCACTTAGGATTATTGCCTCATTAAAATCTTACTAAAGAAAAATTCGATGGGAAAAAATTTTAGTGAAGGTAAAAGAGTACAATATCTTTTTGTGATGGGGACTGCCTCATTAAAAACCTTGTCAAGAAAAACCCAATGAAAAAAAAACTGACTAAGGAAAAAAGAGTACAGTCTCCCCCTCTTGTCGACATCATTTAATATCTCGAAATCGGCGCATCCCAATCTCATGTACCAATCTTTCAAAGGAGGATTTTGGGAGTGACTTTGTAAATAAATTTGTCAGATTGTCACTTGAGTGGATCTGTTGGACATCAATTGTTCCTTGATTTTGAAGATCATGAGTGAAAAAGAATTTGGGAGAAATATGCTTTGTTCTATTACCTTTGATGCATCCGCCTTTAAGTTGGGCAATGCATGCTGTATTATCTTCAAACAGGACAGTTGGAGCTATCTTATGATCAATCAGTCAACATGATGACAGGATATATTGGATCAAACTCCTGAGCCAAAAACACTCGCGACTAGCTTCATGAATCGCTAGTATTTCGGCATGATTAGAGGATGTTGCAGCAATCGACTGTTTCGTGGACCTCCATGATATAGCTGTACCTCCATATGTGAACAGATATCCTGTTTGAGATCTCTCTTTATGTGGATCAGATAAATATCCAGCATCTGCATAGCCAACTAATTGTGACTTGGATCCATAGGGATAAAACAATCCTATATCAACCGTTCCATGAAGATATCGAAAGATCTGTTTGATTCCACTCCAATGTCTTCTGGTTGGAGAGGAACTATATCTTGCTAGTAAATTCACAGCAAATGATATATCAGGTCGTGTATTATTAGCAAGATACATTAGCGCTCCAATAGCTCTAAGATATGGTACTTCAGGACCAAGGATATCTTGATTCTCTTCTTTAGGATGGAATTGATCATTTTCCACATCTAAAGATCTTACAATCATTGGGGTACTTAATAGATGTGACTTATCCATATAAAATCTTTTCAAGATCTTTTCTGTGTATGTTGTTTGATGAATAAAGATCCCATTTTTTATATGCTCAATCTGCAGGCCAAGACAAAATTTAGTCTTTCCAAGATCTTTCATCTCAAACTCTTCTTTTAGAGTTTTTATAATTGTTGGAATCTCTTCAGGAGTTTCAATGATATTTAAATCATCAACGTACACAGCAATTATAATGAATCCAGATGCAGTTTTCTTTATGAAAATACACGGGCAGATATCATCATTCTTGAATCCGTTTTTGGTCAAATACTCAATAAGAAGATTATACCACATTCGTCCAGATTGTTTTAGACCATATAAAAATCTTTGCAATTTAACTGAGTATAACCCTTGCGAATATTCACTGGATGGTTTAGATATCTTTAGTCCTTCGGGACTTTCATATAGATATCCCGATCTAATGAGCCGTACAAATAGGCTGTTACCACATCCATTAAATGCATATGCAGTTTATGATATGCAGATAAATTGACCAAATAACGCAATGTTATCGCATCCACTATAGGGAAATACGTTTCTTCATAATCTATACTGGGCCTTTGTGAAAAACCTTGTGCCACAAGTCGGGCTTTGTAGCGCACAAATTCATTTTTCTCATTTTGTTTTCTCACAAGTACCCATTGGTATCCAACAGGTTTTACATCTTCAGGTGTACGGACTACAGGTCCAAAGACTTCACGTTTTGCAAGTGAGTCAAATTTAGCCTTCATGGCTTCTTTTCATTTTGGCCAATCATTCCTTTGTCGACATTCTTCGACTGATCTTGGCTCAAGATCCTTACTTTCATGCATGATATTTAATGCCACATTGTATGCAAATATTTTATTGACAATTGTCTTATTTCAGTTCTATTTCTCCCCTGTAAAGACATAATTTATCGAGATCTCGTCATTTTCACAATTTTCAGGTACCTGAACGTCTTCTGGCGTTAAAACTATATTAGAATTTTGGACAACTGCAAGTGTCTCTACAATGTCTTTTTCAACAGGAATAGTATTTACCTCTTTTCTCTTACGAGGATTTTTATCTTTGGAACCGACAGGCCTGCCACGCTTTTGGCGTGTATTTGCTTCAGTGGCTATTTGTCCTACTGGAACATCAATTCGAATTGGGACATTTTCCGCCCTGCCACGCTTCTGGCGTGAATTTGCTTCAGTGGCTACTTGTTCTACTGGGACATCAATTCGAATTGGAGCATTTTCCGCTGGTATATAAGATTTGGTTATCCTCTTTGTATCGGAAAATGCATCAGGAAATTCATTTGCTATTCTTTGCAAATGTATAATCTTTTGAACTTCTTGTTCACATTGCCCTGATCGAGGATCTAAATGCATCAACGATGATGCATTCTAATTAAGTTCTTTTTCAGGAAACTTATTCTCTCCCCCTAATGTTGGAAATTTTGATTCATCAAAATGACAATCCGCAAACCGGGCTTTAAATACATCTCCAGTTTGTATCACAAGATACCTCACTATAAAGGGAGAATCATATCCAACATATATCCTCAATTTTCTTTGGGGTCCCATTTTGGTGCGATTAGGTGGTGCAATGGGAACATATATCGCACACCTAAATATTTTTAAATGGGAAACATTTGGCTGCTGGCCAAAAGCTAATTGCATAGGAGAGAATTGATGATAACTCGTTGGCCTCAAACGAATAAGTGCTGCGGCATGTAAAACAGCATGCCCCCAAACCGAGGTCGGGAGATTTGTTCTCAATAGCAAGGGTCTAGCAATTAATTGGAGGCGTTTAATAAGCGATTCTGCTAACCCATTTTGTGTGTGAACATAAGCTACCTGGATGTTCAACACTTATTCCATTAGCCATACAATAAGCATCAAAAGCTTGGGAAGTAAATTCACCAGTATTATCAAGACGAATTGTTTTGATTGGATTTTCTGGAAATTGTGCTTTTAATCGAATAATTTGAGCCAGTAATCTCGCAAACGCTAGGTTGCGAAAAGATAATAAGCACACATGTGACCATCTCGAAGATGCGTCTATTAGAACCATAAAATATCTAAAAGATCCACATGGTGGATGAATAGGTCCACATATATCACCTTGAATCCTTTCTAAGAATTCAGGGGACTCAAATCCAATCTTTACTGGTGATGGCCTTAAAATTAACTTTCCTTGAGAACATGCAGCACAACAAAATTCACTAGTTTTAAGAATCTTCTGGTTCTTTAGTGAATGTCTATGAAAGTTTTCAATAATTCTCCTCATCATGGTTGTTCCTAGATGACCCAATCGGTCGTGCCAAGTTATGAAATCATTTGGACTAGTAAACTTCTAGTTTACAATGGCATGTGATTCAATTGCACTAATCTTGGTATAATATAACCCATATGAAAGTGAGGGTAATTTTTCTAATATAACATTTTTATTTAAATCATGAGTTGTGATACATAAGTACTCATGACTTCCCTCATTCATAGTCTCAATATGATATCCATTTCGGCGAATATCCTTGAAACTTAATAAGTTCCTCTGAGACTTGGTAGATAATAGTGCATTATTTATTATAAATTTTGTTCCTCCGGAAAACAAAATTATAGCTCTTCCGGAGCCTTCTATCACATTGTCTGAGCCAATAATAGTATTAACATATTCTTCTTTTGGCACAAGATGGGTAAAATATATATCACTTTTAAGAATAGTGTGCGAACTTGCACTATCCGCAAGGCAAATATCTTCAGAATATGTCCTTGCCATTTTTTTTCAAAGACAAATGATAATAATAATAATAAAATGAGTAGAAGTACATGCACAATAAAATTATTCACATGAATACTTAACAAACACATGTATCAAACTATTTTATCATTGATCAAATAGCCAATATTTCCTTCAAAATCCTTAAAGAAATTAGATACATCATAATGAGTGGTGGAATTTTCATAATTTGAAACAACATTTATTTCCTTTCCTTTGTCATCCTTTTTCAAGGATGCTTGATAAAGATCAACTAGGTGTCTTGGGGTACGACAGGTACGTGACTAATGGCCCTTTTCACCACAGCGGAATCATTTATCCTCAATTGATTTACATTGCCCATTGTTTCTTTCTTTATCCCACTTCTGGTGAGATTTTTTCTTGTGAACATAATTCATTTTCCTTCCATAATTTTTCTTGCTACCAAAGCCTTGCCATTTACCTCTTCTGAGGGTTATGATTTGTCGCATTTGCTTCAGGAAATGGGGCGGCGCCAGCTGGGCGCGCTTCATGATTTTTTAAGAGTAACTCATTGTTGCGCTAAACAACAAGAAGGCAAGAAATTAACTCAAAAAAAAAATTTTTTAAATCTTTTTTCTCGATTGCTACTGCAAGAGCACATTCGAGGCATGGAAGGTCGAGAAAGTTTTCTCTAACATATTGGGATTGAGGAAGTATCACATGATTGTACCTTTCTTCAAGGTCTTTCCACAGATCTGCAAGATCTTTTAATGTGGGATATTCATTTTTCAATCATACGTCAAGATGACGACGAAGAAAAATCATGGCTTTGGCTTTATCCTTCTGGGATGTATTATTTTCAGCATTAATGGTATCTTCAAGATCCATTAAATCAAGATGGATTTTAGCATATAGTATCTATGATAAATAATTGTTTCCAGATATATCAAAAGCATTATATTCAAGATGTGAAAGAGTTTCGACACAATAAAAATTTGTTACCTGGAGTCTTCCTAAAATTTGATCAGAGTCTCATGCTGATAACGTGTTGTAAAATAAATAAAGAAGATGTACTAGATATAAAATAAAGATGTGTAAATAGATAACTTTAATAATAATATTTACTACTTCAATATCTCACACTAATAGAAATGTATTAATAGTATATATTAATACTTATATACTAACACCCATAGAGAGAGAAGAAAATAGAATTTATAATATTAAAGTGCATGAAAGAAGAGAGAGATAAGAATGTTTTATTATTGCTTGTGTATAATGCATGTGACGATACCTACTATTTATATATGTAAATTGAGTTTATTTTTAACTTTCATTTATTAGTTTTTATCTTGTAAAGTGATTCATTTAATATTAAAAAAAGATAACCACTCAAAATATACGTAATCATTCATCTTTATCATAACATTTGGTATAATTATTTTTAACATTTAAAATAATTTAATAGATATAAATAAAATAAACAGTAAAATATTTATATTTGAATACATTCGTAATGACTCTTGCTTCTTTGACTTACTAACTTCGTAGAGTCAGCGCTAAGTTACTAGCTTATCGCTAGCCAAGTTTATTTTAGGGCTATTTTTTTGCCTATTGAATAAAAATGGGTATAATTTTTTAATATTAAAAGTTATCGTGTTTTGTAAAATTATGGGGCTGTACAATTTAGTAGAAAGTGAATTGTCAGATCAATATTTTTTTTAACTTATAAAAATAATATACAAATTATGTATTATATTATTTTAATATTAAATTATAATTTACAGACTACGTATTATCAGTTTAATATGTATTCAGTATATTGTATGCTTATACATAATAATTTTTTTTAATACTATAAAATCCTATTTTTTTATAACATTAATATAAAATTTTATTTATTCTTTAATATTAAAATAAAAAATCCTTATTTTAGTCGAAATAAAATCACAAAAAAGCCCTGGTTCTCAACTGGGTTTGTCTTTTCAGGATGGAGGACTACCCGCGGAAATATTTAAAATTTAATATATTAATAATTAATAATATTATTAATTATTTTTTCTATACCATTACAAACCATTTGGTTTGTATATTGCTCGGAAACAAACAAACCGTCATAACAACAGTATATGTATCTTTTAGAGATATTGTAGAAACTTACACCATTGAGTTATTCCTTATTTATTGTTTTAAGTATAAGAAAAATTTGTATATCAACTAGAAAAATTCTATATTAATAAATTTAAAAAGTATCTTCATATGTATTTTAGAAAACAATTCACTCCGAAAAAAAAAGTAAGAAATACAATACTTTTAAAAATTAATTTATTATTAAAATTAAAAAAATATACTAAATTTTAGATCTTAAATTTAAATTATTGAATTAAAATATAATAAATAAAATATTAAAATTTCATTTTTTTAATTAACAAAAAATATAATACTACTTAATAAAGAGCGTTTAAAAAACGAATTTTGAAAAATATAAGCTAAGTATTTAAAACTATAAAATATTATGTGTAACAAAAAATTATTATATATTGTGTATAAATATATATATTTTTGTTTTATATATTTTTAGTATATTTATATTTTAATAATTATTTATATAAATAATTAATTTGATAGTTATTATATATATATATATATATATATATATATATATATATATATAGTATAGTTATTAACATTAAAAAATAAATATATAATTTTTTTATCAATACACTAAACAATGCCTAAATAACTTAATGTATATAGTAAAAAGAAATTAAAAAAAAAAAAACTTAACGTACGTAGCTATCCCTATAATGTAGCCAGCCGCCCATATTTATTCCTGAAAATATTTATATTCCAATACATTAGTAAAGATTAAGCTTATTAGTCTGATCGCAGAATGAGCACACCCTATGATAAAAATATAAGAAAAATGGCGGCTACTCCAATGATAAAAATATATGATAAATGGCGGCGCCAAAAATTTGTGCTGGACAATGGGAAAATTATTAATGTCCCATGTTAACATGTTGTTGATGATCTGGTGATAATTGGTTTATTAAATTAGTGTCGGGAAACTGAATTTAGCCAAAAACCCGAGTTTGAGCTAAATATCCGGTTTAAGTTGGAAATTTTTAAAAATTAGTTTAAAATTGATGGTAACGAGTGACTAAGAAAAAGTGGAGTTGAATTTTAGTCTCTTTTTCGTTTGAATATTAATTTCTGACTTTTAAAAGAATTTTAGAATAGGAGTAGAAGAGAGAGAATCATATTTATTTAAAAGTATCTTGATTCAGCTGCTAAGTGTAATGCAACCTACATTCAGTCTCTATCACAACAGTGATGGAATTTCACTATAATCATCAGATTACATGCATCAATTCTTCCCTAAGAACTACCATTTCTATCTGGGACAAATCCAGATTTTATCCCCAAATCTGAACTTGACTTGGACACCTACCAAACTTTCAACCGCAAAGTGCTAACCCAACTTGTAAGGGAATCCCCACAGGATTATGAAACACAACATACAAGTGTACAAAGGAACTCTTAGAAATCTATGGCTTTTTCTTTAATTTTGCTCACTGCCTTTTTTCTCTCACTGGCTTTTTCTTACAAACCTCACTCTGTTTGCCTTTTACCATGAGACTCAGACAGACAAAACTAAAGAAAAAAAATAAAATGAAACCCATTGAAGGAGAAGAATTCTGTTAGCTTAGGGTAGCTATGAGAGCTCTGTGATTTCTCTCCTTGATCTCAACCCTTAGCCGTTCACCCTTATTATAGAAGGGGAAGCTTCCAAGGTTGAAACCAGTTCAACCAAGCTAGCAACATCTTCTCCAACAAACAGCAGCGGTTCGGACAGAGAGAAGAGAGAGGAAAAATCGAAACAAAACTGTTCTTGCTGAGTTTGGCTGGTGTATAGTTCGTCCATCGATGAATGTCTTCAAGCTTCTCGTCGGGATGAGTTATACGTCGGCAAGGAGAGAACAAGGGGGTGGGTATCTGCAAAAGACATACACTCCGACGTTCAAGTCAGTAAGTGTTTAAGAGATATAAGAATAATTCTATGAATATAGAATGTAAGACATGAAATAGAAATTATTATGTGTTGTATATTATAATAATTCTATGAATATAGAATGTATCTAGAATGTCTAGTGTATATAGAAATCGGCGCCTTTTATAGGCATAGAGTTGATGAATAGAGTTGATGGTATGACCGTTGATCATTAAGTCAGAATAATGGTCATTAAGTCGGTAATGAAGGTGTTGGTTACAGAATGAATGATAATTAAGGCCGAGTTATAACTTATAATGCACAATAAAGACCGAGTTATAAGGTGACGGATCATAGCCTCCAAACTTTGTCTGCCGATCATATGATCCAGGCTAAGCTTAGAAAATAAAATGATTTATAACTCGGTTAAAAGATAAGTGAATAATGATATGATGAGCCCCAAGCTTAGTCGGGTTATTATGTCGGCACTTATTCAAAAAATAATTGAGTGATAAGAGTTATTCAATCAAGATAGTTGTGTGGGGGATACTTTTCTGCTTAAGAACAATTTTAGCATTTGATTGTATGTGAACTGAAAAGTTCAGAGATAGATATCCATTGACGGAATCGATTGTATGATCCTAGGATATAATGGTTAATTGTTTTGGGAATTTTTCCGGCCCACAACAACTTATTGATAAATTTCTCGCTCATAGCAATTAGTTATTGATTATTTACAATTTATAGTGAAGGTCTGACATGAATAAGATAAATTGAGAAAATGAATAGGTATAAAGTCGCAACATATATTGAGTAATATATATTGTAAAAGTAAAATAGTTAAAAGTAAAAAATATACCTTAAAAGTTGATAATTGTAGAGAAGAAGATGACATATATGAATGTCATACATGCCAAATGTGAATATCTGAATTTTATTTTGTAGACATGCTTTAATTTGATAATAAAACAATAAGATAACAGTTATTGAATTATACATTTAGTATAATGTTTCTAGCAGTTACAGTATGACGAAGGATATTCCTCGTGTAATAATAGTAAATTTTGAATGTTTGCATGTGTTTTTGTTTAACTTTTTGTATTAAACAAATAGTAACATAAAAGTTAATAGCATAAAGTGAATAGTGTAACAGTTATATACAATTGATATACACTTAATTTTTTATGGAATCCAATTTTAATATTTGAACTCATCATTATCGTCATTTAATTGTATAAATGAAATCATTAAGCAATAAGAATATAATACATAATGAAATAAAAATGCAATTGACATGGTTGTTATATGTCATTATTGTATAGGACATATATTGAGGTTTGAATATAACTAATAAATCAATAAATATTAGTTTCATAAAATATAAATGCAAAATTATGTTGAATAAAATATATAATTTTACTTGTGTAAGTAGAGAACTTTGAAAAAGTTAGCAAAATTGATAGGTGAGTTTGTACTTGGATTGATTGAAAACCGATTTTTTTTTGGATTGGTTGAAAGTCGAGTTTGTTCTCGGATTGATTATGACATGTGAAATATTATGATACGTTAGATTAAAATTTGATAAAATGTATTAAACAAAATCTTAAACAGGATTGTTGAACTTGGTTCAAAAATTTAAATGTAATTCAAGTTTTATGAACTTGAGAAGAGTAGGAATAATTTTACTCGCTCCCCACAGACGGCGCCAATTGTTCTTGCTGAGTTTGGCCAGTGTATAGTTCGTCCGTCGATGAATGTCTTCAAATTTCTCGTCGGGATGAGTTATACGTCAGCAAGGAGAGAACAAGGGGATGGGTACCTACAAAAGACACTCCGACGCTCAAGTCAGTAAGTGTTTAAGATGTATAAGAATAATTCTATGAATATAGAATGTAAGACATGAAATAGAAATCATCATGTGTTGTATATTATAATAATTCTATGAATATAGAATGTATCTAGAATGTCCAGTGTATATAGAAATCGGTGCCTTTTATAGGCATAGAGTTGATGAATAGAGTTGATGGTATGACCGTTGATCATTAAGTCAGAATAATGGTCATTAAGTCGGTAATGAAGGTGTCGGTTACAGAATGAATGATAATTAAGGCCGAGTTATAACTTATAATGCACAATAAAGACCGAGTTATAATGTGACGGATAAAAAACTAACATGCATGTACCTCTCTCAACCATTTTCATCAAGCTTCTTCAATCTGAGCCATTGATCTTGACTTTAGTTCTAAGAAAGAAGTCTGACCCTTGATGAACCTCTGATCCTTGACAGCTCCTTCCTCTACGTAGCTCCAATAGCTACCTTCTGTCTTGGAATAACAAAAATGAAAATGAGCTTTACCCACTGAGATCTTCTTCTCTGACCAAGATTGATCTTTCCTATTTTTGGCATGAAAGATATTGAAACTTCTTCTTGAAATTTTGCCTTCAATGGCAAAGATCTAGCCACACCATGCTTCGGATCTTCCTTTTGTAAATGCCATTATCAACCTAGCCTTTTTCTTCTTCATAGCTTCACTGTAATTGTACTTCTATTCTGATAACTTGTTCACTCTTCTTTAATGAGTGAAGTGATCAAAACAAAGAGAGACAAAAGAGAGAAGATACAAAGCTTTCAATGTACAATTAAATGAAATTGAAATCCCACTAACAGTCCCCAAGAAGTGGAGTAACGTGTGAAACATTTAATGAAATTAAATCAATTTAAATTTTCTCTTTCAGTTACTAAGGCATGAACTTAAATTAATTAAAATTTAAATTCCATAACCCATGGAGGTAGGTAACAGAATAATGCATGCTCCACTTCCTTCTTTCTTCTTTCAATTTGGACCATGATGATGTTAGGCCAAGAGAGAATTTTTGTTTGGGCTTTAACAACTTCTTGGGCTAATTTTGAATTTTCACACAATTCAACATTCAGCCACTTATGTTGAACCAAGAGATGTGTGACTTAATTTTGTTTGAAAATCAGAATGGGCTTCTAATCATTGGCCAATCAAAATATTATTTTACTTTTCCTGCACATTAACAAACACATTAACAAAATAATTGGAAGCAAATATTAACTTAATAATTTTTTAATTAATATTTTTAATAATGCTTTGATTATCACAATTGTCACATGAGTAAACACGTGGAGTAACTTGTTAGAGTAGTTAGTAGCTGAGTTAGTTGTAAATATAGTTAGTTAGGAGGCTAATTGTTGTTATATTAATTGTTGTAACCAGCTGTAAAATAAGTGAAGAAAACCCTGATCAATAAAGAATGAGTCTTTGAGACTGTGAGAGAACTTTTATTGCTCTCTGGTCACAATTCCCATCCTGTGAAGTTCTTCCATTCTCTTCCTGAATGCTTCACCACTGCAACATGGTACGGTGAGCGTGGAAGGAAGAAATCAGTGAGGAATTAAGCTTCAAAAAGGATGAATCGATAGAAACTTCGTTGAATTTCACTACTGCAGTTTTTCCCCCTTTCTTTTCTGCTGGATTTTCCCTTCTCTTTTCTGAATCTTCTCTCATTCTTCGTCTACTTTCTTTCTGTTCTACTACTTTCTTCTCTTCCTTTGAGACTCAAACAATAGAGACTAATGAGATCTGTGTTGTCTGAACAAGATTCAAGATTCAGGTAACCATTTTCGATTAGCGAGTCTTGGGAAGAAGATTACGCAATTAATTGTGAATTCCAACGTCAGTCGCAAATGGCATCAGAGGCGAATCCAAAAATCGATCTGCAAACGCTAACAAATCTTCTGAGTCAGCTAAATCAGATACAGTCGAATTCAAGTAGAAACCAGCAGAATCCAGCATTAGATCCCTCAAGTCCATATTTCTTGCATCTTGGAGACCGTTCAGGAACAACCCTAATTCCTATTGCATTAGAACACAACAATTATCAAGTTTGGGAAAGAGCAATGTGGAGAGCCTTGAGAGGAAAGAACAAGATCAGGTTCATAGATGGTTCACTTCAGCGACCAACACAAAAAGATCCACTGTTTGATGCGTGGGAAAGATGCAACACATTCGTGGTTTCTTGGATCAACCACTCATTAAGTCTTAACATAGCTAAAAGTGTCATTTGGATCAACTCGGCGGAAGAACTATGGAGAGAACTGAAACAACGCTACTGCCAAGGAGATATGTACAAGATTGCTGAATCGGAAGAAGAGATGTATGCAAGCAAGAAGGGAGAACTATCTGTGACAGATTATTACACGCAATTGAAAATAATCTGGGAAGAATTAGAGAACTTTTGCCCTGTACCAAACTGTTCCAGATGCATTGATAGGTGTACTTGCAAGCTAAGTATCATGAGAAATTATAGAGAAGAATCCCAAGTGGTAAGGTTCTTGAGAGGATTAAGTGATCAATTCGCCACTGTGAGATCACAACTCATTATGATGAATCCCATGCCGAAGTTAGAATCTGTGTTTGCCTCCATTTTGCAACAAGAAAGACAACTAAACATGCTTGAAACTCTGGATAGCAATGCACTGATGGTGAATGCAAGAAGCAGTAATGCGAATTTGAGAAGTGAGGTCAATAATGGAAATATGAGAGGCAGAGGGGGCAGAGGCAGAGGGGGAAGAGGTCAAAAACAATGTACCTACTGTGGAAAGTTAGGCCACTTAATTGACGTATGTTACAAGAAGCATGGATATCCTCCCAATCTCAAGAACAATCAGAGCTCATTTAACAACATAGTTGCTGAAGATGATTATGAAGACAGCAACATGCAGGTGCAGTCCCAGAGAGAGATGGATGATAGGTCTGAGCCTCATTTTACTTTAGAGCAGAGGGAAGCATTGCTTGCTCTCCTGCAAAACCAAGAATCTCAACCAAGGCATAGCATCAATCAAATCAGCACCACCACTCTCCCATCCAACAAAGGTATATCCTACATCATGTCACTTTCTGTTTTTAGCCCAAGGTCCTGGGTTATTGACTCAGGTGCCACCAACCATGTAGCTTACTCACACAAATCCTTCCACAGAATTTATAAAATTAACCCTGTGATCATTAACATGCCTGATGGAACTAGAACAATTGCAACACTAGCAGGAAATGTCTTTTTTCTTAATAATTTACAATTGTTTAATGTGTTTTACATTCCAACTTTTAAATTCAATTTGATATCGGTTTCAAAATTAACTATGGATTCTGAATGTCAACTGATTTTTGATGAAAATGGTTGTGCAATCCAGGAAAAGAAAACATTGAAGACAGTTGGTGTAGCTAAACAGAGAAGTGGATTGTATGCATTTGAAAATTTTCAACCTGTTGCAGCTACTAACTACTCTAACAAGTTACTGCACGTGTTTACTCATGTGACATCAAATTCAGCATGCATCAATACACACACATCAAAATCATCATATCCTGACCATTCTGCATTGTGGCATCTTAGGTTAGGGCATTTGCCAAATCATAGAATAAAGGTGATGCAAAAGACATACACTGATTTACAATTTTCTAGTTGTAATAAGCCATGTGACTCTTGTCACTATGCAAAGCAAAAAATAAATTTCTTTGTACCAAGAATTACACAAAGTAAGAACAGATTTGATGTTGTGCATATTGACATTTGGGGTCCAATAAACACTGTATCAATTTCTGGTTTTAAATATTTCTTAACCATAGTAGAAGATAAAAGTAGATTCACTTGGATTTATTTCATGAAAGGAAAAAGTGAAGGTGCTGAATTAGTTAAAAATTTTGTTAAATTAATTGAAACCTAATTTGGTATCACTATCAAGAAGATTAGAACGGACAATGGACCCGAATTCAAACTTAATGCTTTCTATGCACTAAAGGAATCATACATCAAACATCATGCGTCGAGACGCCTCAACAAAATGGAATAGTTGAGAGGAAACATCAGCATATTCTAGAAATAACAAGAGCACTGATGTTTCACTCCAACTTGCCCAAAAATTTTTGGAATTATGCTGTGGCACATTCAGTTCACTTGATGAATAGAATTCCCAGCAGTATTTTAAAAAACGTCTCACCATATCAATTATTATATGATAAACAGCCGGATATTTCATATCTAAGAATCTTTGGATGTTTGGTGTATGCATCTACACTAGTGAATCATAGAAGAAAATTGGATAAGAGGGCTAGAAAGTGTGTCTATCTTGGTATAAAGGAAGGAGTTAAAGGACATTTACTGTATGACCTTAGCAGTAGAGATATCTTCATTTCAAGGAACACCATTTTCTATGAATTCGTTTTACCTTTTACAGTACAGGAAGCTGTACAAAATGAGAAAGTTGAGATTGAGACACACCCAGACTTTTGCATACATGATTTGCATACATTTGATGATCCCTTGTGCATTGAAATTCAACAATCACACACACAACCAGGATCACAACAGCAAACTGCATCTAGGTTCCCATCCTTAGATCAAGCACCATCAGCATCCTCTCATACTAATATTCCTATTCCATCACACACTCCCATTATGCAACCTTTAAGAAGGTCCACTAGGGAGACAAGAAAACCAGCATACCTTGCGGATTTTCAATGCATGACTACTTCATCAGCTCTATTAGCTACACCAGATTTCAGCACAACTCATTTTTCACAATGTCTTCATGAAACTTTTTTTGAACATCAGTTTGACATTATTCATGATTTAAAACAAAATTTCTTTGAACATTCCACCCTGCTATTGTTTGAATCCGCCATACCAGATTCAGCTTTACCACTCATTCCATTATGTCCATCCTCCATTGAATTTGCCAATCAAGTCACCTTTCAGCCAAAACACATTGAACCCAAATGCTATGCTGAAGCTGTCACTGATCTAAAATGGCAAGAAGCAATCAATGTGGAGTTAAATGCTCTAAAAGAAAATAAGACTTGGACTCTAACACATCTTCCGGCTGGAAAAAGGACTGTAGGCTACAGATGGGTGTTTAAATTGAAACTCAATGCTGATGGAACGGTGGAACGCCACAAGACCAGATTAGTGGCACAGGGCTTCACCCAGACGGCTGGGGTGGACTATCTTGAAACATTTAGCCCAGTTGTGAAGATGACAACCCTTCGAATCCTACTTGCCATAGCAGCAGTCAAAGGCTGGTTCGTGCATCAATTGGATGTCAACACAGCCTTCTTACATGGGGATCTTGTTGAAGAGGTCTATATGAAGCCTCCTCCTGGACTGTTCCTCTCTGACCCGGGACTGGTATGCAAGTTAGATCGTTCCCTTTATGGTTTAAAACAAGCCAGCAGGTGGTGGAACACTAAGCTCACTTCCACTCTTCTCTCGATTGGTTACTGTCAGTCTCGAAGTGACTATAGCCTCTTTACCAAATCTACAAAATCTGGTTTCACAGTTATACTAGTATATGTTGATGATCTAATTGTTTCAGGGGATGACATGGCAGAGATAAGCTTCATCAAACAGCATTTGCATCTTTTGTTTAAGATCAAAGACATTGGTGAACTCAAGTTCTTTCTTGCCTTGGAGGTGATTCGAAGCAAGAGGGGGATCATGGTGAATCAAAAGAAATACTGCCTCGATCTCTTGAAGGATTATAACCTACTAAATGCCAAGCTAGTAGCAACACCAATGGACTACACCATCAAATTGACCAAGAATTCAGAAAATCCGTTGCAGTCTAATACAGAGTATAGGAAGCTGATTGGAAAACTGATCTATTTGACCAATACTAGGACAGAAATTGGATATGCTGTTGGGAGACTAAGTCAATACCTGGATTGTCCCACAAACATACACTTTGAAGCAGCATTGAGAGTTTTGAAATACTTAAGAGGAACACCAACCAAAGGGCTGATGTTTGCAGCCGACACAGATTTAACACCCACTGGTTTTTCGGACAGCGATTGGAGAACTTGTTCAGATACAAGGAGATCAACCTCAGGCTACTACTTTTTCATTGGCACTTCAATTGTGTCCTAAAAAAGTAAGAAACAAAGTACAGTCGCCAAGTCGCCAATTCTTCATGTGAGGCTGAATATAGAGCTCTAGCAATGGCTATACGGGAGGCACAGTAGATCACTTATGTGCTGCAAGATCTGAGAATAAGGCTTGAAAGACCCATTGGAATATACTGTGATAGCCAATCTGCATTGCATATTGCCGCTAATCCCGTATTCCATGAGAGAACCAAACATATAGAGATGGATTGTCACATTGTGAGAGACAAATGGCAAGAGCAAGTCACAAAGTTGCTACCCATCTCCACTCACAATCAAGTGGCAGACACATTGACAAAAGCACTGGCTCCTAACCAGTTTCAGCAATGTTTGAGCAAGCTGAGAATGATGGAGAGCATCGATTCTAGCTTGAGAGGGGGTGTCACATGAGTAAACACGTGGAGTAACTTGTTAGTGTAGTTAGTAGCTGAGTTAATTATAAATATAATTAGTTAGGAGGCTAATTGTTGTTATATTAATAGTTGTAACCAGCTGTAAAATAAGTGAAGAAAACCCTGATCAATAAAGAATGAGTCTTTGAGACTGTGAGAAAACTTTTATTGCTCTCTGGTCACAATTCCCATCCTGTGAAGTTCTTCCATTCTCTTCCTGAACGCTTCACCACTGCAACAACAATAATTTTAAGTTTTCCAAACTCATCAAAAATTATAAAAAGAATAAATCTCTATAACTAAGTGATTTATTTAATCAAATTCAACCAAATTATTTATATACATGAATATATATATATATATATAAATTTAATATATTAATAGTTAATAATATATTATTAATTATTTTTTCTATACTATTACAAACCATTTGGTTTGAATATTGCTCGGAAACAAACAAACCGTCATAACAACAGTACATTGTATCTTTTAGATATTGTAGAAACTTACACCATTGAGTTATTCCTTATTTATTATTTTAAGTATAACAAATATTTGTATATCAACTAGTGTTATGCACGGGTTTATATTTAAATTTGATAAGTTAAATTAAAATAATATTTTATAACTATATATTTTTTAAATTTAGTATACGTCGTTATATAATAAACGTGTTAAATATGTTGTTTTATCTTTATTCAAAGTAAAATATAAATAGAAGAGTTTAAAGTTTATAATATTCTTGAACTATAAGGAAGGAGACATAAAAAAATAAGAACATATATAACTGTAATAATAGCATGTTAATTTTACCCTAAATTTTATATCAAAAAGCTAATAAAAATTTATCGACAACCTAGTATCTTACTAACTTCGTTAGAAAAGCAATTGGCATAGGATGTTGTGCTCCTTGTTACACATTTCATTTCAAATTTGAAAAAAGAGTTATAGATAAATTAGTTATAGGGTTAAATACTGTTTTCATCCCTAAGGTCTGGGGCGAAAATTAAATTCGTTTCCGACTTTTTTTTGTTATTAAAATCATCCCCAACGTTACAAAACGTTATAAAATCATCATTTACTACTTTAATTTTATTATCTTGACCAAATTACCCTTTATAATTAATAAAAATAATATTAAAAAAAAAAACAAAAACAAAAAACCCTCCCCCCACCCCACTCCCACCCCTATCCCCATCTCCATCTCCATCCCCATCCCCATCCCCATCCTCGATGTTTCTTCCTTTCCCATCCCTTTCCTTCTGCTCTTTTTGGATTCCCCCTTCCTCCCCCTCTCCCACCTAAAAAACTCCAATTCTTCTTCTCTTCTTCAACAACAGCAACAACTAAATCTAACAACAACAATTTATCTTCTCTTCTTCACCAGCAACAACAACAAATCCAGCAAATTCAACAATAACAAATTCAGCTTCCTTCTGCTCTTTTCGGACTCTCCCTTCCTCCCCCTCCCCCTCCACCTCCCCCACCCAAAAAACTCCAATTCTTCTTCTCTCCTTTAGCAACAGCAACAACTAAATCTAGCAACAACAATTCTTCTTCTCTTCTTCACCAGCAACAACAACAAATCCAGCAAATTCAACAATAACAAATTCAGCAGCAACAACAACCACAAAATAAATCACTAAAATTTAAATTTGACAACAATTCAACAATCATCAATTGCACTTCAAATCCAAAATCAGCAACCACAGAAATTAAAAAGAATTAAAAAAAATATTTATGTTCTTCAAAAACAAAAAGGATGAACGAAGAAAAGAGGAACGAAGATGAATCCAAAACCCCCTAAAATAGCCAAACACCACCAATCCACGCTTTCTCTGCTAATAGAGAACATGCATTACGTCTTCCGAGGCTTCACCAACACTCTCCAATCCTACGACTCTGAGCTCCGAACCGATCTTGGAAAGGGCTTCCACGTTGATAAGATCATCAACTTCTCTTCTCCGCTTCTTCGTCGTTCACGCCTTGCAAACCAATCGCAGGGACAGAGTCACTGACTTCTTCACTGTCCATGGCAGTGACCTCTTGCAACGCTCACAAGATTGGACTCGCTGATTTGGTGCGTTTTGCTGTCGACGGAGACGGCGATGTGGGACTGGGCGGCGAGGTTGTGGACCTCATCAGGGAGAAGAAGGTAGAAAAGAAGGCGGGGGCGGAGATGGTACGGTGGCGGAAAGAGAAAGAAGAAGAATTGAGGTTGTGGTTGGGAGGGGGTTCGAAAAAATGGGTAGGAGGAAGGGTAAGAAGAAGGGGATGAGGAGCTGAGAGAGAAGAAACTGAAGAGATGCAGGATTTGGGTTCGGGTTGGGGGGGTGGGAAGGGGGGGAGGGTGTTGTTTTGTTTTTTTAATATTATTTTTATTAATTATAAAGGGTTGTCAAAATAATAAAATTGAAGTAGTAAAGGATGATTTTATAACGTTTTACAACGTTGGGGATGATTTTAATAACAAAAAAAAGTCGGGGACGAATTTGATTTTCCCCTCAGACCTTAGGGACGAAAACAGTACTTAACTCTTAGTTATATCTATAGTAAATATTTGTACAAAAGTGTAAATCATAACATGCTATTAAAATGAAAATAATATTATTCTTACCTAAATATTATTAAAAACCTCTTTGAACACGACATTTGTTGTTGATGACTTTGGATTGCCGTCTTCGTCTAGAATTAAAACCCTGAGGCCACTGCGACTCTTAACTCTTGACAAAGCAACATAAAGTTGTCCATGGGTGAACACTAATTTTGGCAAATAAAGCCGTACATGTGATAATGATTGACCCTGACTCATGTTAATGGTCATTGCAAAGCATACTGTTAATGAAAATTGTCTCCGTTGGAACTTAAATGGCAATCCTGAATCTGAAGGGATCAAGTTCATTCTTAGAATGTACACTTTATCTCTAATATTTCTACCGGTCACTACCGTCGCTCCAATTACGTTGCTGCCAAGTTCGTTAACTATTAATCTTGTCCCGTTGCATAAACCTGAAGGCTGGTCTATGTTTTACAGTAGCATTACAGCGACTCCTGGCTTCAAAGTCAACTTGTGATTGGGTAGTCTCGAACATTTGATGTCATTTAGGAACTCTAGTGTGAACCACTCTTGTTGTACATCTTCATTCTCATCAGCTTGACATGTAGCGTCAGAGCTCAAATACTCCTTTTCTATCCCTGGAAAGATTGTCAAGACAAAATCGTTTACCTTCTTGACACTCTCAACCGTGGGTGCAAGAATTGTCCTACTCTGAAAATACCTGTAATCTGACATATTTTGCAACAAATTTGGATATGCAAAGTCTACCAAATGAGAGAAAAGGTCATCAGTAGTTGTAATCAATAGATCATCTGAAATTTCAACTTCTGATTCAACACCAACAACAGAACCAATATTTCTATTTCCAACATCAAGTATCCAATTAGCAAATCTCTTCATTTCACCTTCATCTTGATCCGAAGAAGACATTATAAGCCTCATATTCGTATGCAGTTTCAGAACCTTACAAAATGACCACAGATGGGATGAGTTAATAGCGGATGCCAATATATCGTGTCTACTTCCTTTCGGAATCACCGGAAGTATCTGTCTGAAATCACCTCCTAGAACAACAATCTTACTACCAAATGGTTGATGTGTCTTATGTTGATCGGTAACTGACATAAGATCCCTGAGCGTCCGATCAAGTGCTTCAAAACGGCAGTTGTACCTTCCCTCGCATACAACATATTGAGAACTCAAAATTGGATCCTGTTTTGGACTTCTCTGATCTCTCCTCATATCACATCATGGCTTCGCAATGCCGACAAAAAAATTCTGGGTCACCAATATCTATCACATCTAATAATCACCAAGATAATAAATTGTTTCAGTTATATCTGCAACAAATACTTTATATAAAAATATACCTTTCTTTCACCATGTTAAGTATAAAAATAATATTTATAAAAGATTACCGAAGAATGCAATTTATGGATTAAAAAGATGAGATCATATAATACAATTTCATTCTGACAACCTCAAGATTTAAGTTTTACATGCACGTTAATTAAACAATAAGAATTACAATAAATCAATGTTCAAATACAAAAATTATAATATATAACCATATCTTAGTTTGAATTTTAAAACTTGAACACTAAACGATAATTTTTTATTTATAAAAAGCATAATAATAGTAAATAATAAAGTACTGATATTGCTACTTCTTAAATTACCTGTATTCTCAGCAATATCGAATATGGCTGGGTATTCAATTTGCACAGAATCATCTAATATAGTCGTATTTTCAGTAATATCCTCAACTTCTTCAAAAAATTTTGAAAGATTTATAGTCAATTCCTTCAAGAATGTTTTTCTTTGTATCAGGTGTCTTTCTTTTTCAGCTATGCACACTTCTTCTAAGTCTTTAGTATCTAAATTTGAATTAGATGTACTTGCTCCTGTAATCATTAGAGATAATACATCAAGTACTTTATATTATAAAAAAAGAAAAATGAATATATGTTAAATGTTTGAATCAGCTGAATTATGAATATATATATTATGAAGGTAGTATTAAAGATAAAAGAAGTAAAATTTTAGCTTTGTGATAATTACAATCTATCATGCTTATCTTACTATGTCTCTTTTGAAGTAGCATAGTCTTCCTATTCAGTCTTGCATCCCTTTGCAATCTAATTCGATTTGTGTACTCCCATGAATCTATAATAATTATTTTGCATATACCAAAGTGCATGTTCCAAAAAAAATTATCCAAAAATAAATCTGTATTAATGCTATTTGTAATGTTCGACAACACCGATTGAAAATGCACACTATTGGAACTATCGCTCAAATTTTCTGTAATTTTTTCATAAATAAATTTAGTAACATATTACCAAGACAATGTAAATTAATAATTTATTACTTGTCTATAGCTAAATAATATATAGAAAATATTGTATTTTATGGGCTTTCATTCGGCCAAAATACTCATGACATGTTAGTTATTTTGTATACCCAATAAAAACTAAATATATAGAACTGACATACTTAAAAATACCAAATAAAAAAAATATATTATTCTAACCTAAAAACAAAAATGATAAAATAATTAATTTATTTTTTTATATAAAATCTACCTTGAATTGTGCTTCACTTTGTATCTTCTTTGTCTTTTAATATCAATTTTCTCTTCAATATAATCTTGCTTCTCTTTGAACTTCTTGCATCTTTCAATATATACCTAAAAATATTAAATAAATAAATTTTTTATCCAATTAAAAATATATATACATTATACATAATACATTTTTATTATCAAATTTTTTATATTATTAAAAAAAATAAAGTAGTACACATATGACAACGTTTGTTTTTTGTATACATGTCCATCAAAATATAGATATTTGTTTACTGAGATAAAAATGATGGAAGGCATAGTCATACACAAACACCCATTAAAAACATGTATTTTGTATCTCTCTAAAATGTTGAAACACTAATTTTTAACTTGAGACACTAATTTTTTTACAATTTTTTCTCATGTCTAACTTACCAAATAGAATATGAACTTAGTATCTTCTTAATTATGTCTATGTAAAATCGCACAGGTTTTATTTTCAATGGCTGCTTTAATTTTTTTTTTATTCTCATTTATTTAGTTACGTAAACATATTTTACAGAAAATAATATATATTTTTTTATAAAAGTATCTTTTTTCAAATAAATATAAGTTTAATCTCAGATCAATAAATTTAACTTATAGTTAAAATCTTTTTTTTTTTCATTTTCTTAAATAAAGAGATTGAAAATGAATAACTTATAAGTAAAAAGAGAGAAAAAGATGAAAGTACTTCTATTGTTGTGTTGAGATAATCTAAAAAATAATAATGTAAACGAAGTAAATAGAAAAAAAATTATAAATGTGACAAATAAAAAAATTTAAATTTAAAAATCAAAATGGTTAAGAAGCCACTTAATTAGGAATTAGTATTAGAATTTTAAATTTTAAATTTTTAAATAGAGTTTTTTAATTAGCTAGTGTAAATTTAAAATTTTTAAATAAACTTTTTTAATTAAACGTTTGTTATTCATTAAGAATATAGAAATTTGTTAATTTAAAAATAATTTTTATTAGTTTCGTTATAAATAGTATCAATCCTATTATTTATCGATAAAAATAAATAAAATTAAATATAATCTAAAAATTAATAATTTTATAAATTACGTAAATTTAGAAAAAATACTTAAAAAGAGAGAAAAAGATGAAAGTACTTCTACAATATAAAAGATAATAATAAAAATTTATAAATGTGGCAAGTAAAAAAATTTAAATTTAAAAATCGAAATGGTTAAAAACTTAATTAGAAATTAGTATTAAAAATTTAAATTTAAAATTTTTAAATAGAATTTTTTAATTAGATAGTATAAATTTTAAATTTTTAAATAAAATTTTCTAATCAAACGTCCGTTGTCCATTAGAAATATAGAAATTTGTTAATTTAAAAATGATTTTTTTTAGTTTCAATATAAACAGTATTAACTTTATTATACTTTTTCTAAAATTTAAATAGTATTATATTTTTTTAAATAGTATAAATAACTTCACATCTTAATAAGACTGATAATTCTATTTTTTTATTATAATCTTTTGTAATTAGTATAGTAGCTTATAAATTATATAAATTTTTAAAAAATATTCTCAAACCCAATTGCTTACGTAAAAATTCGAAAAAAAAGTATATTTGAATTTAAATTTAAAATTCTAAACATAATACTTTAATTAAAAATTATAATTAGATTTTTTTTAAATAAGTATACATTAAAAATTAATAACTAAATCAACAATAATTCAAAGAAGAAATTTATAACTTTATGATATTAAATATTAAATTAAAAATTATCAGAATATCAACGGTGAGAATCAAATTAAAAATAAAACTACAAGTAATAACCAAATAACTTCAATTTATATTTAAAAAAAATTCTAAATTCCAAACATAAAAATCGAAAAGAACAAAAAGAAAAATAACAACTCAAGAAAAGACAATGTTTCCACTAAAACAAACATATGCTTGGCATTATTCTATTAGATAGACTCTAAAAGGGATTCTAAAACATGTGCATCCAAATTCTCAAGTTTCTTTCTCAATCTTGATCTTCTTGCAAGTTGAGGTATCTCCTTCCACCTTCAAATCTTCCGACTCCGAGAGAAAAAAATAACAAAGGTTAGAATAGTGTCTTCTATACAAAAAGCCACGTTAAATTAAAGACTTCTTTCTAACCTTTAATTTTATCTCACTAATATTTTTTGAATAAAATTAAGATCTAATTTTGAGAGAACAAACAAAAAAAATATATTTTTTGAACAAATACCTTAGCACCTTCTACTTTCTCCCCTTCAATGATTGAGGATGTCTTTGAAATTTGAAAACCATTGGTGTAGTCAACATCCTAAAATTATAATTAATTATTATTTATAAATTAGATACTACTAATGACCAAAGAAGCAAAAAATAAATTGATTTTTAATAGAAAATACAATTATATATACTCACAATTTGAATAGGGTGAGCCTCTTTAAATTTATTTATGAGATCCACATTATCAATCATCTTCTTAACTTTATAAGAAGGTGAAAAATGTGGATTATCAGATATTTGAACTTCAACGATGAAGAAAAAGATCTTATCAATTAGGTTGAGCAAAAGTGTAGGTGTATCCGATAGATCTCCTTTCTGCAGGGTATTACATAATATATTAATAATAAATAATATAAAAAGTATCAATAAAAATATCTTCACTAATGCTTTTAGAAATAAATATTGGTTAGATCTTACCAATATGAGTGGATCAAGTATCTCTACACAACTCTTTTCCAAAATTTGTTTTGCCTCCTTGTCAAAGACTACATAACATGCACAGTTAGAATCATCAATGACACCAAACTTTATTCGATACATGCTTAAAAAAGAAAATAACATAAAAAAAAGTTAAATATAGATTTATTCAATATCTAATCCAATGTACATAGACTTTAATTTAAAAAAATAAATAAATAACCTTGGAGTCATGGATAAAAGGATATTAGTAGAAAATTCGCGTCTTCATCGAGCCAAACCATCTCAATTGAGTATGACAATGGAGAATTTTCGTAACTTGATAGTGTCCGTAACCGTATCACTCATATACATACACACAAATTGTCGATTGTAGGATTGATGTCAACAATTTTGTGAATACCAGCCATTGAAATAAGTAGGGAGATTTTGGATATATATAAAGAAAGGAATTGATGTACTTTAAATTATGGTGCTTTACATCTCTCATAACTTATCCTTTTATAGTTGCATCATAACTAAATTTTTTTAAATTTGGTTGACTTTAATTTAAAATTTAAAAAATAATAAACTAAGTAAAATAACCCAAACTTAAAATTTGAAAATAACAACCTAAACAAATAATAATTTAAAAATTCTAAACTAATGTAAATCTTTATTTATAGTAATATTAGTATGTAACAACCGAAGAATAATTAACGTAAATTTTTTTAAAACTCTAAATTTCTTTAAAAGAATTTATGTTGCTGCAATTTAAAAAAAAATCAACAAAATTTTAAAAAATAATGCTAAAAAAAATTAACAGATTTTTAAAAAATAGTGTTAAAATATAAAAAAGAACAATTTAAGTAAAATCTAAATAAAATTTAAAAAATAACAACTTAAATAAAATAATTTGAAATTTTAAAATTAACAACCTAAGTAAAATAACCGAAACAAATAAAACAATTTAAAATTTAAAAAATAACAACCTAAGTAAAACAATCCAAACTTAAAATTTGAAAATAACAACCTAAGCAAATAATAATTTATAATTTATAAATATAAATCTAAAAATTTCTAGTAACGACACGTAAGCAAATAAACTCTCAGACTCAACGTATGAGCGCCACGTCAGCAAATGAGCTCCCCATTTGTATTACTATAAAGATAAAGATAAAAATATAAAGATTAGAAAAATTATATATTAATAAATTTAAAGAGTATCTTCATATGTATTTTAGAAAACAATGTTAATACACCCCAAAAAAAAAGTAAGAAATACAAAACTTTTAAAATTAATTTATTATCAAAATTAAAAAAATATAATAAATTTTAAATTTTAGATCTTAAATTTAAATTATTAAATTAAAATATAATAAATAAAAAATTAAAATTTTATTTTTTAATTAACAAGAAATGCAATACTATTTACTTAGTAAAAAGCGTTACAGGATGAATTTTAAAAAATATAATCTAAGTATTCAAAACTATAAAATATTATGTGTAACAAAAAATTATTATATATTGTGTATGAATATATATTCTCGTTTTATATATTTTTAATGTGTATTTATATTTTAATAATTATTTTGTATAAATAATTAATTTAATAGTTATTTTATATATATATATATATATATATATATATATATATATATATAGTATAGTTATTAACATTAAAAAATAAATATATAATTTTTTTTTATCAATACACTAAACCATGCCTAAATAACTTAATGTATGTAGTGAAAAAAAAAAAAAAAAAAAACCCCTTAACGTACGTAGCTATCCCTATAATGTAGCCAGCCGCCCATATTTATTCGTGAAAATATTTATATTTCAATACATTAGTAAAGCTTGATAAAAATATATGAAAAATGGCGGCTACTCCAACGATAAAAATATATGATAAATGGCGGCGCCGAAAATTTGTGCTGGACAATGGGAAATTATTAATGTCACATGTTAACATGTTGATGATCCGGTGATAATTGGTTTATTAAATTAGTGTCGGGAAACTGAATTTAGCCAAAACCCGAGTTTGAGCTAAATATCCGGTTTAAGTTGAAAATTTCCAAACATAAGTTTAAAATTAGAAAAAAAAAATTTCTACTACCAAGTGATTTTCTTAACTAAATCTAATTAAATCATTTATATATATGTACGTACATTTTTTTTTTACTTTTATTTTTTCTTTTTCTTCTTCTTAATATTTTAAATTTACGTACGTATCTTTTTCTTCTTCATCTCTGATGTTGCGTTTTTTCTTTTCTTTACTTTTTGTTATTTTTTCTTTTGTTATTGTCGTCACCACTATTATCACCTCGCTCCTTCTCTTCCTCTTTTTTTATTGGAATTTATTCTCCTCCTTCCTTTGTCATCATTGTCACTACCCCCACCTCCATCTCCTTCTCCTTTTTCTTTTCTCATTTTAATTTCTTCGATCTCCTTCTTTCTTTTCCTCCTCATGCTTCTCCTCTATCATCATTATATATTATCATCATTATCGTCTTCTTCTTATATGTATAACAGAAAAAAAAATAAGGAAAAAAAGAAGAAGAAAAAATGCAGCATTAAAAAAGATATTTTTGTGTTTTTATAACAAAATTTTGGTGTAAAAACTAAAAAATTTATGTGTTATTATTAAAAAATTTCGGTGTATTTATATTCTGTTAAGTTCTTCATAATTCAAAACTCTTCATCTTCTTCTTTCTCATCTTCTGCTTCTTCTTCTTTTTCATCATCGTCATTATCTTCTTTTTTTATTAATCTTTTCCTTCTTGTTTTACCTTCTCAAGTTTTTTCTTGTTTTACTCTCTTAACAAGAATAAAAACAAAAAAAATCAAACAAAAAAAAGAAAAAACACATAATACTACAAAATTACTAGGAAGAGGATGAACCTATATTCATTCAACTAAAAGAAAGAAAAGAAATAAGAAAAAAAAGAAGAAGAAAACAAATGCAGCATTAAAGAAAATATTTTTGTGTATTTGTAGTGAAATTTCGGTTTAAAAACTAAAAAATTTATGTGTTATTGTTAAAAAATTTTGGTGTATTTTTATTTTGATAAGTTCTGCATAATTCAAAACTCTTCCTCTTCCTAAGCTTCTGTTGCTTATTCTTCTTCTTATTTCATTTTCTCATAATTCTTATTGTTTATTTTATTTTGGTGCATTATGTAATTTTTGTGCATTTCTAAGTTAATTGAGGTGGATTCTGAATTTAATTTTAGAGTTAATTGAGGTGCATTCCAAAAACAAGTTTAGACTAAAAGTGCACATTATTTAGATCTAGAATGCACCAAAATTTCTTAATGATAATCCTCTTAAAAACTAGTGTCACAATTAAAAAATTACGGTATCAAAATTGAGAAGTTTCTGTGTAACGATTAAAAAATTTCAGTGTTATTTTTTGATATATAAATCCTGCATAACTCAAAACGTCTCTTTCTCCTCCTTCTTTATCATTATCATTATCGTGTTCTTTTTTTGTTCATCTTCTTCTTATTTTACTCTCTTAATAAGAATAAAAAAATCACTCAAAGAAAAAAAAATACATAATGTTACAAAATTAATAGGAAAAAGATAAGAAAAAGAAAAGAATGCAACAACAACAGAAGCAATAAAAGAACGACGATGAGAATGAAACATGCGAAGAAGAATAAACGAGAAAAAAAAGGAGGAGAAACATAAAAAAAAAAAAAGAAGGAAGAGAAGGAACGCGTGATACAAACATTATTGGAGGAGGAATGCGAAAAAGAAGATAAAGAAATACGAAGAAGAACGACGGAATTTGAATTTTGTTAGATTATGATTAACTTAATTGGACTTGGTTGATAAAGAGACTTGAATATGTAGCGAAACTGTTATAAAAATACTACATATCTTTTAAAATTAAGCTTTTTTGTCGGCCTTTTAATTTAAATGACATTATTTAATTATTTTTAATTAAAACACATTTCTACCTTTTAGATAAACTAGTTGTTAATTGGATTTAATTTTAGAAAAATGCTATTCATCTTTTAAAATATCATTCTTTAAATAGCCTTTACATTTAATCATTTAATTATAATAATTTTTTAATCACTAATTTTTTGATTTTTTAAAAAATCATATAAATTGAGATTTAGTTTAAATTTTATATTTTTTAATTATTCTTTCTTATTTTTAAACTTTCTGCACTATTAAACTCTTGTTAGTTATTTTATCTTGAAACGTTAAAAATATATATTTTTTTAAAAAATTCTCAAACCAATTAAATACAAATCACTATCTTCTTATATGCATTTGACTTTATAAAATTATTTATTTATTTATTTATTTGTTAAATATTATTAAATTTCCTGATATTAATTCTAATAGTCAACAAAAGTTGAAAGGTAAAGACAAGAAAATAGACCATTAATTCTATCACTGTCATATTTATTTTTTAATAATATTATTTTAAAAATAAATAATTATTTATAGTTTTTTAGTAATATTTAAAAAAAATTAATTTACGGTATAATTTTTTAATTATATTCAACACATCTAAAATAATAAATAATTTATTTTTATTATTTTATTTTTATTTAAATTATTTTCTGAATTTATATTTTAAATTAAAAAATATTAAATTTTTTTAAATGTGTTTGTTTTATTTTTTATTAAATTAGTATAATAAAATTTTATTTAAAGAATAAACTTAAAAAATCTCTCATCGTATTCTAAAATTAATGATTTTAATATAAACTCATCACTACTCATGGCGGTGCCATTAAAGTGAGGGAAACCTTGACAACAACATTGAAGTATATAAAATAACCAATATAAAAATATAAAATTAAATACTAATTTAAAAAAATAAAAAAGACATGAACTTTATACGAGAGAATAAAATAAATTTATAAATCAATTATAATTAAAATGAAATAATACTAAGAAAAATTTAAAGAGAAATAAATATTAAGAGAACATGAGAATAACAAAATAATATAATATAATATAATATAATATAATATAAAAATATTGAAGGCTCGACTTCAATGCTGCTCTGATCTCCTGTAGATTTGTCTCAGCTAGGGGTGTGTATGACCCGGCCCGGTCCGAAGACTCGGCCCGGTCCCGAACACTTTAGGGGCTAATTTGATGTGATTTCATCGGGTCTAGGGTCGGGTATGGGTCTCAAAAGTAGACCCGGTCATTATTTCGGGTCGGGTCCGGGCCATAGCTCGGGTCACCCGAAATCGACCCGGTGGCCCGGTAATCATACACAATTAATATTTTGTGTTATTAGTGATGGATGATGGCTATTATTATGTGAAATTTAAGTATTGGAAACCTTAATATTTTGTGTTATTAGTCATTATATATAAGACTATAAGTTAATGTTTTATGTTTAAAATGCATAAGATTTTAGACTAATGCATAATCTTGTGTTATTTGTATTGATTTAAATATTTGGTGTTATTAGGCAATATTAGTATTGATTATGGTTATACTTTAATTTTAGAGAAGAGTTAGTTCTTATTATATTTTTCTAAGTGAATTTTATCATGTCAAATAATGGTTGGAGTCTTAGAAATTTGGATATTTTTACATGCTAACTTACAAGAAGGTATCAAGGTAATATAATGTTAACGGCCCGGTTTTCACCCGGTTTTTACCCGGTATAATCGTGGCCCGAAAGTGTATAGGTTTCATCGGGTCTAGGGTCGGGTTCGGGTCTAACAAATAGGCCCGGTATATATTTCAGGTCGGGTCTGGGTCACATCAAACCCGGTTTCACCTGACCCATGCACACCCCTAGTCTCAGCTTGTAGACAAGGAGAAAGAGAGACGGTGACACACATCTTTAATGCATAAAATATTACTGTTCTCCATCTGCTCACCTTCTATAAAATCCTTTTTTCTTCTCATATATATATAGTCTCCGAAAATACTAAAAATATAGTAGTGATAAAATACTTCCAAAATCACTACTGAAATTAGAGTAGTGGTAGTGGTTTATAGTAGTAGTAGAAGTGAAGTGAGTTGAAAATTAGGGTTACTATAGGTGAGAATTAAAAAAAAAAAGAGTGAGTGTCCATAAATTATTTAAAAAAAATGGTGTGAGATTTAACTTGTTTAGAAGAATAATGTTGCACATTTAAATCATCTTCAATATGTAAGTTATTATTTTGTTAATTTATATATATAAGAATATATTATTGAATAATGAAAGCTTTTGGAATATTTGTATCATAACTATGAATATAGCATCTTATAATAACTTTTAGTGTAAGCATCCAACTTGGTTCTTAAAAAATTTTAGATATAAAATTTTGTCTCTTTGTTACTATAACAGTTTTCGGATTGATTTTTTTTTTAAGATAATTTATCTTACAATGATATTTTTTATCTAATTATTTTATAACAAAATTGACTAAAAATTTATTTGTCCATCTATATTAAAAGTTTTATTAATATTGATAAAATGACTAATCTATTTGACGAAAATAATTTTCATAGATCTCTAGAATAATATAAATTAATTAAAAATTAAAATATCTAATCTAAAATTATATTAGAAAAACAAACTTTTAAATTTATTAATTATTGATAGGTACATAAGAAAATTTTATAACCTTTCATGAACCCCTAATAGCATGGAATGATGCAATGATTGTGCGGAGAATTCATCCCAATTATTATTTTTTTTCTCCCCTATATACAATAAAAAAATTTAATAACAAAAAAATTGAGCTAAAATCAGCTAAAATTTATTTTATTTAACATTTATTAATTAATACAATAATTAATAAATACTAAATAAAAACAAGTTCTAGCTTTTTTTTTTTCTTTCTAACATTATCGATATACAATATAAATCTGCATATACATATAACACTTTATGATTTTTGCATTTATTGCTAATTATTGTATACACTAAATTGAAAATAGCTTGTACTAATATATACCTGTTTGTAAGAAGACTGAGCATGCATCAGCAATGAAATTGTGAACAAGAGAGTGAAAAAAAGTGACTCTGCTGGTTTAGTCATTTTTTGTTCTAATTAAGTTTTTGTTCTAATTAAATAAATATATGGGTTAAGTTCAATTTTGGTCCCAGCGTAGAGGTCGAAAATCGGAATCGTTCCTAACTTTTTTTTTGCTACAAAATGGTCCCCAAAGTTTCAGTTTGTTTTAAAATCGTCCTTCGGACCAAAATGCCCCTATCCCTTCTTCTCCAAAATTATGCAAAGCACCAGCAGAAACATAATAAGCATAAGCACCACCACCACCACCACACTTGCCACCACCACACCCGCCGCCACTATCACCACCACCACACCCGCCACCACCCACCACCTACCACCACCACCACCATCATCATCATCATCATCACCACCATCAGAAAATCAACATCACCATCGTCATCCTCATCAAACCCATAACTCAGATCCATCAGAAAATCAACATCATCATCGTCATCCTCATCAAACCCAGAACTTAAATTCAAAATTCAAACTCAGACAAACAAAAGCTCAACTCAGAAAATCATCATCATCATCAAGAACCCAGAATCAACAACAACAATACTCCAAATTTAAATTTCAACAACAACAATGTTCCACAATAAATTTCACAAAAAATCCAGAAATTTCACAAAAAATTCAATTCACAAAATTCACAGAAGAAGAAGTAATGGCGGTGGGTCGGCGGGAAGAAGAATCGGTGGGTATGGCGGTGGTGAAGCAGGGGAGGAAAAGCAGGGATGCTCGCTGGCAGTGGTAAAGCAGGGGAGGCTGCGGCGGGCGGTGGTACGGCGGGTATGACGGAAGAAGAAGAAGAAGAAGAGGCGGCGGCGAGCGGTGGTGCGGCGGGTATGGCGGAAGAAGAAGAAGAAGAAGAAGCGGCAGCGGCGGACGAACAGTGGTGGTGCGCTCGTCCCCCTTCTCTCCCCCCTCCTCCCTCTCCCCCCCTTGTCGCGCCCTCCCCCCCTCTCCCCCCCTTTGTCGCGCCTCCCCTCTCTTTCTCACCCCACCTCCGTCTGTACCCTTTCTTTTCTTTTTTTATTTATTTATTTTATATTTATTTTATATTTATTTTATTTTATTTTATAATTTTTTAATGAGGGATAATTTGGTAATAAAAAAAATAAAATTGGTAAAAAGGACGATTTTAAAACAAACTGAAACTTTGGGGACCATTTTGTAACAAAAAAAAAGTTAGGGACGATTCCGATTTTCGACCCGGACCAAAATTGAACTTAACCCTAAATATATATAGGAGTTTATATTAATGGAAATATAAACTTATTAATTACTTAATTGAGCAAATTATGATATCTTGAAATAACTGAAAGGTGAAAGTTAACATTTAGTTAATTAGTATATTAATTGGATTAACCAATAAAATACCCTTTCCTTCACTCATTAAGAGAAAAATGGCCCTTAACAATTGTGATGAGCTCAACAAGCCAAAGTGCAATTAAAATAAGACAGATACATCTACATCTGTTTTTTAGGCAACACAATAATTTTTTTTATAAGCAAATGTCTATCTTTGTTTTACCACACTTTAATTAATTAATTTTTTTGTTTCATGAAGAATATACAAACATAATAAATTAGTTATTAATAAAGATATTTTTAAATAATTTTATAACCAATCCTTGATATTTAGGTTACTCAAATTTCTTTTTTTTCTTTTGAAAAAAGAAAGGTTAGTCAAAATTTATAGAGGAATTAACCAATTTACATGACAAATATTATAAACCAAATGCATAATATTTTAAGGGTAAAGTATTAAATTAGTCCCCTAAATTTAGGCGTAATCCTGTTGTAGTCTTTAAAGTTTAAAGTGTCTTGTTTGAATCCAAAAAAGTTTCATTTAGTTTCAAGAGGAATGTTCGGGGGCCAGCAATTTTTGTAATTTGTAGCCATCAAATAGCCATCAAGATGGTTTTAATGGTGTGAGATTGGTGTAAGATTTCATCTAATGGCTCACTTTTCTTTGCTGGTTATATGCTGGCCAGAATTTAATAAAATTGCTGGTCCCCTAGACTTTTCCTAGTTTCAATGCAATTCCACTGTAAACTCAAAGTTAAATAATTAACGAAATGTCCTGCATGGCAGCAGTATATGAACAAGGTCGATAATTTGGAGAACAAGTATAAGCTCTAGAGGCACAAAATCAACCGTAGATGCATCGATACATTTATTTATCATTCTCCTTAGTTATATAGAAAATATTTCATTTAAATTATAAGAAGAATGATAAATAAATATATTGATGCATCCACGGTTGATTTTGTGTCTTTCGAGCTTGTACTTCTTCTCCAGATTATCGATCTTATTTTTGTATTGTTGTCATGTAGAACATTTTTTTGTTAATTATTTAACTTTGATCTCACGGTGGGACTATATATTGAAACTAAATGAAACTTTTTTTTATTCAAATAAGATACTTTAAATCTTAAAGACCAAAACAAAGTTATGCCCAAACGTATGGACGAATTTAGTACTTTACCCATATTTTAATGGATATTATTTAAAGGTGTATTATTGATTAATAATTTACTATATATATATATATATAAGATGGAAATTTAAACTCTAGCTCAATACTTAGTTAAGTAGTTAAATGTGTTGATCACTCAATAAATTTATTATAATAATAATCATAGTCTTCAATCCATCATAGGAAATAAAACATACAAAGACACATTGACATCATCATTGACTTTGTATATAGAATAAGAAACAAACTAAATGCAGCGAATTTAATGGTAGCTAGCGAGCTTTGCTTTGAGTTCTTTTCTTAATATCTTGCCCATTGAAGATTTTGGGATTGCGTCAATGAAAATTACTCTATGTAGCCTCTTGTAAAATACTACCTGTCACAACAAATTAAATTAAAATATGTCATGCATTGTCTTATTAATTAATTATCTTCTTATCATGTACAATTAAATTAATTAAGTATGCATGATATATATTATATAATTTACCTGTTTAGCTATAAAGTCCTTTACAGCATCTTCAGTAATAGGGTCATTTGATGACCTCACCACAAAAGCAACTGGAACTTCACCAGCTACATCATCTTGTTGTCTATATATGCATGTGTGTGCAACAAACCATTTAATTAATTACTTATTATTAGTCAATAATTTTTATTATTATTAGCTAATTAATAGCTAGTTTAATTAATTTCAAAGATACATATAATAATTATATCGATAATGTTAAAGAAAAAAAATTAATTTATCTTATTTAATATTTATTAATTATCGCTATAATTAATCAATATTAAATAAAATAAATTTAAACTATTTTATCTAATTTTTTATGTCTTCTACATATTATTGTAATTATATATACTTACGGGACAACAGCAGCATCTTGAATGGAAGGGTGGGTCATAAGAAGGACTTCAAGTTCTACCGGAGCAACCTGAAAGGCTTTGAATTTGATGAGCTCCTTGAGTCTATCAACAACGAAAAGCTCATCATCATCATCCACATACCCAATGTCACCTGTATGAAGCCAACCCTCTTCATCAATAGCTTCTGCTGTCGCCTTCTCATTATTCAGGTATCCTACACAATATATATATATTTTTGTTACATTAATTGTTTAAGGAAAAGTATAGGGTACCAACATATTATCTGCCAACTTATTACCAACAATAATTAATTATTATATTTTAAACACATATATAAAGAGACACATCCAGAAAATATATCTATAAAGACACTTCTATTAAACACCACCAACAAAAAGACATTTTTATTAGACACATCCATGAAGACACTTCCATTAAATACAATTATACATAAGAGTTGGCAGAAGTTGGCAGAAATGCTATTGATAATGTAGCGGAACCGATTGTTTAATCATAAAGTATCATGTGTTAATAATGAAAAAAACATGAAAATAAGAACATATATATATAATTCAAAAAGATAGTAACTTGCCGTTCAATTTATAAAAGAGTTTCTCAAATAATTAAATCCAAATATTGTTGTTTGGTGTTTCTTCATTCTTCTATATACTATATCTTTAAATATTGTAAAATTGTAATTAAAAATAAGAAAATTAGCATCCAATCTGTTTTAATATATTGGTTCGACTTTTGGAAAAATAAAAAAGGAACAAGCTGATATTTCAAAATAGGAGAGAGATAGAGAGAAAGAATATTATATTTTTATAAGTGACAAATACTTTTTGTATTTGATAAATCATTTATGCATTTGATTTAAGATTGTGTATGAATATTTGAATAATTATTTATAAAATAAATAAAAACTATATTAAAATTTAATCTCTAAATTTTTTATTTTAAAAAAAAAATCTTTGGCCATTAAAAAATATCTACTAAGAGTAAAATTACTAAATATTAAGAATAAAAAATATTTTAATTTTTTAATTATATCTGTAAAAAAAAAATCAAAATCCAATGCTAAAATATTTTTTGAGAATAAATATTTAATGTTGAGTATTTTTATCACATTTTAAAATGTTCTAAAAATATTTTTGTCGTTAGCAAAAGGCATTTTTATCATAATTAAAAATGTAAAAGATATTTTTATCATGTTTTCAAAAATCAAGATAATTTTAATAATTTATCCTATAAAAATATCTTTAAATAATAAATAAAAAATATGAATTAAAATATATTGAACACAGTTAAATAATTTAATATATTTTAAATTAATAATACCTATTTATATTTGAGGTATCCAAGAAATCACCAAAATATAAGTTGCAGTATTCAATAGAAAATCAGTTAAAAAATCTTTAAATTGCATTTGTTTTTAAGTATGAAACATTAAGATATAAATATTCAGACATAAAAATTATGTTGAGAGACAAATTTAAACATTATATTTTAAAATACTGAATTAATATATTTATTTATTATTTATATATTAATTTTTTATAATTATATATTTTTTTATTATATTTTTCTTCCTAAATATTGTAGGAGAAAAAAAAAAGCATACATTACACTTTTTATTTTTTTTAATCTGATTTTAAGACCATTAAAATGGATTAAACTTATTGGATGAGTCTATATATATCTGATTAAACAAGCAAATTTTGTCTCTAAAATTAAACATGTTTAAAATATAGGCTAAATAAATTGAACCAAATTTAATTGAAAAAAAAAACGACGAATTAAATGGACTAACCAACGGACTAAACGAGCGATTCATTTATTTTTTATATTTTTTTAAAAGTAGCACCTTTTGCCATCATTTCATTCTATTTGACTCAAAATTCGATCTATCACAACCAAAAAAAGCTATTTGTTTAAAGTTTTTGACATGCTAAAAGTGATAATTTTTTGTCAAATATTTTTTAAAAAATAAAATAAAAAAATAAACTAATCAGCCCATTTAACCCATCGATCTGGCCATAAATGATACAGGTTGAAATATTATGGTTCATGAATAAAACGTACTTAAACAGGTTATTAGACCTAAATATATAGGTTGAGCTGACCGTTTGATAGTTTTATTTAATTTATTACCAAATAAAATATAATGATACTAATTTATGTTTTACTCTTTTCAAAAATAATATTTATAAGTTATTATATTTTTGTATATAAACATGCATATAAATTAACTTATTTTTAATATATATTTTATATTTTTATATTTTTATGTATATTTTATATCAATAACTAATTTTAATATCTATTTAACATAATTATTTTTTTATGTCATATTTTTAATGTCTATGTCATAAGTATAAATTAAGTATGATTAATTGTGAATTTGTTTTTATTATATGAATGAAATATATTTTGTTCAGGATGACTAATTTTTTGATAGTCCCAAAATAACTTTTACAACAATATATACTTTTTACATAAAGATAATTACACGTGAATTTTTATCATAATATATACCTTTCATAATTTGTTGACCTCGGATACAAATTTCACCCGGAGTATTATAAAAGAGAGAAGAGCCTGTTAGAGGGTCAATAATCTTCATTTCTGCATTTCTGATGACAGTACCGCATGATCCTAATTTAGTTGTCATTGGATATTTTGCAAAACTTAATGACATTGATATCACTGGTCCTGATTCTGTCATTCCCAAAGCCTGTAAAGACATATTCGTAAAAAAAAGACTATTTACATATGGTGGTTATATAAATATTAAAATTAACATCATATTTTTTCTTATATTTCAATTATGTTTTTTTAGCAATACATAAAAAAAAGTCGTTGTTTATCAGAAAAAATATTTTTTAACTTTATCAATATTTTTTAAAATACTATAACTATAGTAGTCATCATAATATAATAATAATGACTCTAAGGTAGTATTTGGAAGAGAGATAGAGATTGAAAAATTGAGACTAAGAAATAGAGACTGAATGACAAAAATTAAAATAAATATCAGTACTGTGTTTCGTATAAAGTAAAAGTAAAAAATTGAAATAAAAATAAAATTCTAATTTAATTTGCACAAAAATTAAAGTTAGAATTAATTAATTAAAATAAAAATATTTTAAGTATGAAATGTTATTAAAATTTCAGTTTTTATTTTCAAAAATTTTAATCTCCTGTATTCTTATTTTTTAGAAATATTAAAATACTAAAATTTTAGAAATTTTTAATACTAATCTCTAAACCTAATATTATTTGTCTACCAGTCTCTAGACCTAATATATATTTTTCATATATATTATTTTTATATCGATAATTTTATATATTTAATTAAACTAGTTACTATTATAATAAATTTTAATATGTCTATATTTAAGTAATTATGGTAGTTATATAAATATTAAAATTAAAATCATATTTTTTCTTATATTTTAATTATATTTTTTAGCAATACTTATAAAAATGCATTGTTTATCAGAAAAAAATATTTTTTAACTTTAACAATATTTTTTAAAATATTATAACTATAGTAATCATCCTAATATAATTATAATGACCTTAAGATAGTGTTTGGAAGAGAGATTCAGATTGAGAGATAGAGATAGAGAAACATAAACTAAAATAAATATTAGTATTGTATTTAATGCAAAGTGAAAGATAAAGATTGAAATAAAAATAAAACTCTAATTTAGTTTACACAAAAACTAAAAATAAAAAATTAATTAATTAAAATAAAAATATATTAAATATAAAATATTATTAAAATTTCAGTTTTCATCTTCAAAAATTTTAATCTTGAGTCTTTACTTTTTAAAAATATTAAAATACTAAAATTTTAAAAACAAAAATTAAAATTTTAGAGTCTCTGGCCTGGTATTATTTGTGTACCTGTCGAAGGATAGCTTGAGGCAACCTACTATGAAAAGCATCCTCGATGTCATTTGCAAGCGAGGCACCTCCAGACATCACCATCCTGATGGAGCTAAGCTCATACTCCTCCACTGCCGGGTTCTTTGACAGTGCCACCACCAACGGCGGCACTGCCATCACTACTGATACCCTCTGCTTCTCCACAACTTCCAACATCGCCCTCATCTCAAACTTCTCCATAAGCAACACCTTACACCCTACTCTCATAGAGCATAACATCACACAGTGTAGTGCGTAAATGTGGAACAACGGTAGCACACAAAGCACTACATCCTCTTCCTTCAGATGCAAGTTAGGGTTCTCTCCCTCAACCTGCTGAGCCACGTTTGTAACCAGACTCCGGTGTGTTAGAATCACACCCTTTGATAACCCCGTCGTGCCGGAGGAAAATGGCAGTGTCACCATGTCGTCAGGGTTAATATCCACCTCTGGCAGCTTTCCTTCATTTCTGGAAACCGTCGAGAAACTCATGCACTTCTCTGGTGGCTTGTCCACAGTTATCACCTATATTGTATAAATACAAAAACACGACAATTTTAAATGAAAAAATATAATAATATGAATATATATTTGATACAAAAATAATGTATATGGTATAAATATTACTGTGAATGTGTTTTCTTCTTGTTGATCTTGTTTGAGCTTATGCACGTGCATGGCATGTGTGATGACGATTTTGGCCTTGGTGGCTTTGAGCTGCTTCGTGATTTCAAGAGATGTGTAAGAAGGGTTGGCAAGGGTCGAAACTGCCCCCAGCATAGAAGCAGCCCAAAAGGAGAACACGAATTCCGGCGAGTTTGGGAGTAGGATCATTATGATGTCACCTTTCCGGATTCCAAGGTTGAAAAGGCCCATGGCCAAGCTTCTAGATGCGCGGTGGACATCACCATAGGTGTACTCCTTGCCATCGCTCGTGATGAGACACGGGCGGTTGTAGACTTGGGGGAGTTTTTGAAACGAATAAGTGTGGAGGGGAATGGTATTGTTGATAGGTATGTCTGGTAATTTTGATTTGAAGATGTGGGTAGTTTGGTAACTTTGGTTGATGAAGTTGGTTTTTTTTGGATCAACGGAATAAGTTGCTACTAATGATGGTGCCATGGTATCTACTTATTTCGTTTGTAGGACCAAATTTGTTTGTTATCACACACACTTTAGTGATGAAATATTTGGTTGTAGCTTTGCTTGAAATTTATAAGGAATCGAGGGGAAGGGTTTTTGGTAATTTGGCTTGTCAGATGGTGGTAGCATATCACATGCATGCACGTGGACCGGTAGATACAAAAAATTAACGATCTTCACATTTAATATATATATATATATATATATATATATATATATATATATATATATATATATATATATATATATATATATATATCAGAAGTCAAGAGCAGGCGCTAATACTTAATTTCGTTGGAATCTAAGAATCTTCTTATCGTGACTAATTTGGTTGGAATTCAAAGTGGCTATTCTCAATCAGTATTGAATTATGATACCGTGAGTTTGTTATCTTTCATTAAAATTTGATTAAACTTTATTTTTTTATTTTACTAATTTTTTTTAGGAAAATATAATCTCTTTCTCTTTTTATATGTATTATTTAAATAATTATTAAAAAAATTATCTTTTATATATTTATAAAATTGACTCTTTATTATAGTATTCATAATAGATAGTAGTTCTTTCAACTATAGGTGATTTTCAAAATTAAGTAAATTTTAAAAGAAAAAAAAAAACCAACAAATAAACATTTTTTTTATTATTAGTTTGTTGCAAACAATTTAAAAAAGAATACACACAAAAATTCCATTTAAGTTCAATTACTGATATTTAGATTGCATGCACATACAACTAATAAAATTGAAAAAATTCTTGTAAATAAAATTGAAGTGAATAAATCACTTTCTCATTATCAAATACTAAAAATAATTAATCAAGATATACAAAAATGTAACTCAATATTAAAGTTGTTTTTATATTAACTATTTGATAAAATATATTAACTTAAAAAATTCTAATAAAGTAATAATTAAGTTTAATAAATGAGTAAATTTTATTTTTCTCTTCTGAGAGATGCTAAAATGATACTCTTCAGTTCTCTCTCTTCTATTTGTAAAATGTTCATTTTTCCTCCTTTATAACTTTTAAAACACCTCCTCTTTAATTCATTTAAAATTTTTTGTGTTAACTAACATTAATTTTGCCCATTTAAAAAAAATAAATTATGTTTTACAAAAATATTCTATAATAAAAATTTTATTTTTTGTGATTAAATTTTTTTTACTAAATATCCTTGAACAAATTATTTTTCTATTGATTAAATTGTATTTTTTTAAAAATATTTTTAAAAAAAATTAATGATTAAATTATTTTATCCTAAGTTATTCTTCAATAATATTTTAATTATTAAAAAACTTATTTTGTAAAGATGTGAAGGAATGAGATGCTAATTTTTTAGATTTGGGTTGTATCCATCATAATTTATTTTTAAATTTTGATAAAGTTGTTAATAATTTTTAATAATTCTATTAAATAAATTATTTATTAATATTAATTATCATACATATTAACAATGATAAGATTTTTTTAATTTAATATTAAAATAATATATATTGATATAAAAAAATTAATAATAAAGTACAAAAATAATGTTAACAAAAATTTTGGTAAAATCACAATTTAATAATTAAAAAATATTAAAGGTTATTTTGAAAAAAATAATTTAATCATTAAAAAATTTTTAAAAGAATATTTTGATAAAATACAATTTAATCAGTAAAAAAATAAGTTGGTAAAGGGTATTTTAGTAAATAAAATTTAATCACAAAAAAAATAAAATTTTTGCTAAAGAGTATTTTTGTAAAAATTAATTTATTTTTTCTTAAAAATAGATAAAACTAACGTTAGTTAACACAAAAAATTTAAAATTTATTAAAGAGAAGATTTTTTAAATGTTATAAGACATATGAGTGTATATTTTACAAATTAAGGAGAAGAAAGTGTTATTTTAGTATCTCTGAGAATAAGTGAATAGAATTTTTTCTCTTAATAAATTAGTTTTGTGACATCAATAATTTAATTAACACAATAATTTTATATATAGAGAGTAAAATCTAATAAAATAATTTTTATATTTATTTAACATAATGGAAATAAATTTAATAATTTAATAAAACAAATAAATAGTACTATTATATACTACTAAATAATTTTTAAACTTCAATGGGAAATTTTTTTTTAATTTTTTATTTTAATAAATAAAATAAATGTAATAATTACTTAATTAAATAATTTTAAAAGTTATTACCGAAATCCGTCAACCTCTCTTATCTCGCACTGTGAATGAGATAATTTTATACGTATCTCATTTACAGTATAAACGAGATGCGTGCAAGCTTTTCTCATTTACAGTGTAAACGAGATACAGTGAGATAATTTTTTAGCAGTTATAAAAAGATGTATAACCCTTGGCATTATCCACTTTCATTTAATATCTTTTTTTTGTCTCGTTTTCTTACAAAAAGAAGGCAATAATTGCCAGTAATAGCGTATACATAGTTGTGTGTGTTTGCCCCAATTGTTGTATGAGAAATGGCGACAATGTGGTGATATTTGAGTGTGAGAATCCAATTCTGTTGTGCACTCAGCGTGTAAGTCCGTTGTCCGAGTTGAAGAGTTTGATATTGAGCAACCTTGGTGGCACAAAAACGAGGAAGGTCAGAAGGGTGGGGTATAGGTTACTGGCAGGTAGGGGTGCACATGGGCCGGGTGAAGCCGGGTTTGATGTGACCCAGACCCGACCCGAAACATACACCGGGTCTATTTATTAGACCCGAACCCGGCCTTAAACCCGATGAAACCAATACACTTTCGGACCACAATTATATCGGATGAAAACCGGGTGAAACCGGGCCATTAACATTACATTACATTGATACCTTCTTGTAAGCTAGCATGTAAAAATATCCAAATTTCCAAGACTCCAACTATTATTTGACATGGTAAAATTCACTTCGAAAAATATAACAAGAACCAACCCTTCTTCAAAATTAAAGCATAACCACAATAAATACTAATAATGTCTAATAACACCAAGTATTTAAATCAATACAAATAACACAATATTATGCATTAGTCTAAAGTCTTATGCATTCTAAACATAAAACATTAACTTATATTAAGGTTTACAATACTTAAATTCCACATAAGAATAGTCATGATCTATCACTAATAACACAAAATATTAATTGTGTATGATGACCGGCCACCGGACCGAGTTCGGGTGACCAGAGCTATGGCCCGGACCCGACCCGAAATAATGACCGGGTCTAGTTTTGAGAGCATTACCCGACCTTAAATCCGGTGAAATCACACCAAATTAGCCCCTAAAGTGACCGGGACCGGGTCGAATCTTTGAACCGGACTGGGCCATGTGCACCCATACTGGCAGGTAATAGAATATTCCAATTTTGACTATTTCGTCTTATAAGGGACGAGCATGTGAGAATCATGTTCGACATTTATGGAAAAATCATGGCGGAGCAAGTGATGGAGCTTTCTGTCGATGTTGGAGATGTTGGTGGTGGTGGTTTTGTACACTCGATCTATGTATAGGACGACTGACCTCTCGCACCACCACCCACTCATGTCGCCATTCCTGTGGAGGACATGGAGGTGGGTGAGGAAGACTCTGACAAAGAGTACGTTGTTGATAGTGGCGACAATGATTCTTCTAAGGGGGTGATGACGAGGAGTTTGTACCGAAGACGTCCGTCGAGGCATCTGTGCGCTATGTTTTGCTTGATGACCCTCTTCCTCCTAACCCCTCGCCTGGTTTGCGATCTTTAGCACCCCTATCCCTTCAAGCAGATCATCGAATATTCGTCCTAACCTCCCTCGCACGCCTACGCCGATCCGGCACGCCCTAGAGAAGGTGGAGATCGTCCCTCGACTGTCTAGCAGTGGGCTATACGTCGGCAGGTAACTCGACGAGCCTCAAATCCTCCAAAACCTCCTTGCCTAACAGGTGCCTACACGACAAGTCCCATGCCACCAATTGTAATAATATCCTGGGTCGGCCTGCTGTCAAACGTGTGCAGAATGGAGATCCTGTGACTTGGATCAAAATGGCTACGCCATCTGTTGTGCCAATCGTGATGTCTGTCAAGCCACCACACATCCTCACCCTGGCCGGTGGATGTCAGGAGCCTGTCAGAAAAAATAAAGACAAGTAACTAGTATGACGAAGTTGACTGGGACACATCTGTTGATTGTAATAATTTAACTCTAAACTTAGAAAAGCAAAGATAAATAAGGCTTTAACAATACCTGTCAAGGTTGACTGGAGTGTCAGGGACCTACTGCTCTCCATTGAACTGCTGCCTTACCCGGTCAACCTGGTGAAACTGCACAACATTGAAGCAAACAAGAGGGACGACTAAATCCATGTTCTCCACTCTTCCTCCTCAACGAACCAAGGAGGACACAGAGCCTACAGAGCAGGGTCATCGTACGACCTCCATACAAACCGAAAGAACCGTGATATAACTAATAATTAGCACTTATAAACGAATGCAACATAAAACACTAAAATGAAAATGTGGTGGTGTCAAACATGGTACTAACCTCATCGAATTGTAACTTGTCAATCGATACTCTCCATCGCAGAATCCTAGCCTCATGCTGATCTCTGCTCTACTGCTGTAGTCCAACCAACCTGACACCAATCAAAAGAATAAAAGCAGTTCATTATGCAGAAGGTCGTAAGAAGTTGCAAATTGATAACTAAATAAAGACATAAACAGTTGTTACCTTGCAGCCATAAGATACATGTAGATCACTCGCTCCAGTGGATACCACTGATGAAATCTCTGGTATATCCAGGACATCAATAGCAATTGTGACACCTTGGTGTGCCGCCGAGCACAGTGATTGATATGTCCAGGCCAGCACGGCCGAGCCCCAAGACAACGCTCGGCACTGCCCAAAGCCTTCAAGAAGTGGGAACCAACGCAGGTGGACCAAGTTGTTCGACTTGTCCAGTCATCATATATCCTCCGATCAGTAACATGATGTAGCATCTAGCGTACTGTCTGAGGGTCTCTGGGTCGTCCGTCGGGGGGTATCTGGTAGACACGGTCCTGCAGCCATACGAGCTTCAGCGTGAACGACTCCTTCCTCTACGCCGTCTGCTGTGGAGCCGCCTAGCACCCAGCAGGCGCTCCACCAACTGCCACGTCTCCGTGTGGTACCACCTATCGAAGTCACGGAAGCACCCCCCAACAGGGTCCTCGTGGGCGCGTAGTCCTAGGTGGTACGCCACGTCCTGCAGGGTGATAGTGACCTCATCCCACGAGAGATGAAACGTGTGGATATTCGAAAGCCATCGCTCCACGAATGTCGTAATTAAGGAATTGTTGAATGTGAAATCCCTGAAAGCACAGTGTCGCCGAGCCCGAATCCAGCCTCCCTCAGATACGGGACGATGGCGTCGGGTGGAGGAAGAGTATGACTCACTCGTCGGGATAGTAGAAGGCGAGATCTCTGAAGAAAAAATATATGTTCACAATTATCAATAAGTAATTTTAAAACTTCTATTGGTTCTTTGAAATTCAATGGTCCTTATAATATCACTAAATTTTTAAATAGGTTTTATATTTTTTTTATTAAATTCTTACACTATTTTAAGTTTTGTAATTATATCTTTTTCGTATAAAAAATATTAAAGTTAAATAAATATTTTTTTATAAATTATAGATATTTATAATTAAGAACATAATTAAATATTTAGTTATATATTTTTGAAAAAAATATTATTCTATTAGTTTTAATATATTTGATAAAAAAAATTTAATTATAAAATTAAAAGTAGTATAATAACTAAATTAAAAAATATAAAAATCTAATTATAAATTTGATGAAACTAAAAGAAATAAAATAGAGTTCTAAACTAATAATTATGTAGTAACAATCTAACACAAGTGAAATAAAAGAGAGTTCCAAATTTTAATCGGTGACCTATTTCTAACTATACAAATTATATTCTAGTTCTTGACGACTATCCTAACTATGGCTACATACACATATATATCTATATGGAATTGCATAAAATTCAACACAACAGAACTAACCGCAAAGTCAACTGCCCCGGCGTAATGTAAAGTCTCGTTCAGCTTGTTGATGTCTCCGTCATTATTAGCTGTGTACGTCATCGTCGTATTTATCGATTATATGGTCAAAAAAGGGTAAAAGAGAGAAGAAAGTGGTCGCCCAGTCTTATCTCGTTTACAATATACAAGTATTACGTTCACGTGTTTTATCTCGTTTACAATAACATTATAAATGAAATACATGTAAAATTATCTCGTTTACGATATAAACGAAACAAGAAAGGCTGACAGATTTTAATAATAATTTTTAAAATTATTTAATTCAATAATTATTATATTTATTTTATTTATTAAAATAAAAAATCCCACCTTCCCTACTAATAGATAGTTTTTTGACTATTTGCTTTGAAAGTAGAAATTTATGAACTCATGGACGATGGAGACATGAAAATCCGTACACGCAGCAACGCATCTACGTGTAGGAGGAGTACATCAGTTCGTTAGGTTCCATTGGGTCAAAAATTTTGACGCATCTACGTGTAGGAGTACATGCATTCCATATAATTATTTTTAACATTTAAATAATTTTAATAGATATAAATATAATAAAACAATAAAATATTTATATTTCAATATACACTACATTAGTAATGACTAGGCTTAGTATGATATCCTTTTAAGAAAAATAATCTTGCTTCTTTGACTTACCAACTTCGTAGAGTGAGTCCTAAATCACTGGCAAAGTTTATTTTACTCGAAATAAAATCACAAAAAATTCCTGGTTTTCAACTGGATTTGTCTTGTTAGGAGGATTACCGGCGGCTCAACATCGCAGGCTGTAAAAAAATATTTATAAATTTAATATATTAATAATTAATAATTATTTTTTCTTTACCATTATACGAACCAAATGGCTTGTGTATTGCTCGGAAACTAACAAACGGTCATAAAATATTGGAAAATTATTCAGTATTCCACGCTACTTCAATGAAATATAGTATGTCATGAAGGAATAAGTTGCTCATGCTATTTTTGTTGTTTAGTGAGGAATTAAATTCTTAAAATGTCCATCTTATTAATTAAAAAGACTAAAATAAGCCGCTAAATGTTTTGGCTAGGTTGTTGTTCACTTGTTCTTCTTTATTTATTTATCTTTTTTTTTGGGCCTAAGTTGAAGGCATATGTCAGAGGATTAACTAGCTAGCATACCTAATAGAAGAAAAGAGATCCAACTAAAAGACACCTATAAAGACATTAATACTTAATTTTTTTTTTAAATATTAGAATTAATATTGAGTCTATAATTTAATTAAATAATTATATTATAAAAAAATATAATATAATATAAGTATATATGATGTAATTAAAAATTTTAATTTTTTAATTCTAATTCTAAAATTTTTTATTATATTCTCTTTTATTTTTATTTAATTTTTTTATTTCTTAATACAATATCGTATAAAAAAAATTACATTGATTTTGACTTATTTATTAAATTTGAGAATATAAAAACACATTTGTCGAATTAAAAGTATTTTTTCCATTTATTTATCTATCTTTTTATTTATTTTTTATAATTTTTCATTATCATAATTATCATTATATTGTTATTCTATCACTGTCACTATCTATTGCTATTATAATTGTTACTATAATTGTTGTTGTTGTGGTTGTCATTATTGTTATTATTATTGGCAATTCTGCTACATTAGTTACCAACAGTATTTTTGTGAATTTCTACTAACTTTTGTTTATGATTGTATTTAATAGAAGTGTCTTTGTGAATGTGTCTAATAAAAATGTATTTTTTATGATTGTGTCTAATTAATGAAAGTGTCTTATTATATATATATTTTCTGGATGTGTCTCTTTATACATGTGTTTAAAATATAATAATTAATTATTATTGGCCATAAGTTGCCAGATAGTATATTAGTACCCTATACTTTTTCTAGGACAAATTATTTATATAAAATAAATGATAGAAACCTTTACCTGATTACAACAATTGGAAGTTCCTTACGTGAAAGTCTTGTTTTCTTTCTATGTAAACCGTGGTGGGTAACCATGGTTTCAGCTTTGAACGTAAACCGCCCTAAGCAGCCACGGTTTACATGCATGGAGGTTTCAATGTAAACCATGATAGGTAGCCACGATTTATCCTTGGAGAAAGCGCAGCAGAAACCGTTGGTAGTAGCCACGGTTTATGGTCAAATTATTGTGAGCATAAACCTTTGTGGGCAACTACGGTTTACGCATGATTTGGTATAAATATAGAAGCCGCTGTTAGTGATGGCGGATCTCATATGAGCCAAATCAAATTTTGGCAACTTGGGTGGGTGAGAGAGAATCCGGAGAGCTTGGAGGTTTAGGGTGCCGGTTTGAGGTTTTGAACCAGTTGGGTGGTGGATCGATGGAAGACGAAGCTCGCATGTACCAGTTAAATGGCGTTGCGCATGTGGCTGGATACATCGATCAAGAGGTTAGCTAAACAAGTTTATTATTATTATTATTATTATTATTATTATTATTATTATTATTATTAATGTGACTTGTTAGTATCATTATTATTGTTGTTGTTATTATTATTATTGTTATTATCGCGAGTTGTTAGTATTATTATTATTGTTGATGTTAGTATTGTTATTCCTGTTGGTATTATTAATTTTGTTATTGTTGTTGTTATTAGAACTATTGTTATTATTACAGAAAATAGAAAACCAATGTGGGTGTATGAAAATTTTTTAAAATTATATTAGCTGTTATTAGTATTGGTCGTATGTTGAGGATTTTGTTATCCATATTTTGCAGCCTACTAGGGTTATTAGCGGTGTTAGGAGATAACAGAATATGCCTTTACATGACCGGATTATACCGTATCTAGAGACCGCGGGCTTGTATCACTTGGCTAGGCTGAACAGTCATTAGCAGCGATATGCGAATCAACCAACTATAACCCTTGCCGAACTCCTTGCATTTTCCATGATACTTCAGATGATCCGATTCCAAGACTCTGTACTCAACACCTCGACGGATGCTATAGTCCTTCACACTCAGCACAGCTTCATCTTTATTCTGGAATGATTGCCTAATCTGAAATTTTGTTGAAGAACCCCCAATTGTAGCACCACCGTTCGCCTGTTGACCCAGAGCCTCCAAGTTTAGGGTGGAGAAGTGTGGACGGTACTGTTGTGTGCCAGAACTTGAAGGCCCATGCTGTGTATGTGGATTGGCACCTGTGTCATCATCGTTGTCCTCAATGATATCTACAGGCTTCTGGTCAGAGTCATCGTCCCGCATTGCATTCTCTACTCGATCAGGTTCTCCGAAGCCTTGAACATCATGAATCATGCCACCACCGGTGCCCACCTCAAATGCCTGCTGCCAAACCCCTGGATTCTCCAACGGTGCAGAACCAACTGCCTCCGTTCGATCTAAATCAGCCGCGAATGACGGGGATGCGGTCTGCAGAACCGATGGTAAAACCGCAGGCATCGAACTAGACGCACCGCCCGCGGCAGTCAAGCTATGAACTGGAGCTGATGCCCCAAAACTATCGACACCAGCCTCCAACTTCGCGAACAACTCGTGTATTCTGATCTTCGGAAAACTTCTAACACAATGAAACAGAACCCTAATATCTTCATCAGCCGCTAGCACAAACATATCATACTTAACACCGGTCGAGACAACTGCGATGGGAATCTTGTAGAATAGCTTTTTTACCCACTTGCTCCCAAAAACCCCAAGCTTTTGCAAGATGCTGTTCTTCACATCTGACAAAATGCTTGATGAAGTCATGAATACACTTAATGTTCTCTGTCAGTGAACTTCACACCATATTTTTTGCTTCTTTTGATTTTTCCAGAGCAATGCACTAAGACAATAAAACTCTCTTCCTCACTTGCCATTGTAATAATGATCTCTTCAGCAGCTTGAATCTCACTCACATATGTATAGAATTTCTCTCCTCATAAACCGTGGCAGCTAACAAGGGTTTATGCCTATCCAAAGCCCTTCATAAACCGTTGCTGCTTACAAGGTTTTATGCACATTTATCTCCCTTAGTAAACCGTGGTGGCCAACCACGATTTATGACCAAGCTTTTTTACACGTAAACCGTGCTAGGTAGCAACGGTTTACATACAATTTTGAATCTGTCGTTGGCTGCCACGGATTATATAGAAATAAAAGAGGACATACACGTAAACAGTTTGCAAATATTGTAATTAGGTGAAGGTTTCTCTCTTTTATTTTATATAAGTACATTGCCCATTATTGGTTAACCGTGAACAAAATCTATTTAATTAATTAATTAATCAATAATAATAATTGTGAACAATTTTTTTTAATTCTTTTGTAAATGCAGTATTTGTTTAATTTAGAAAAAATATATATTATTTAAATTATAATCATTTGCATAATTTTCTCTAGGTTATAATAAATATATTAAGAATAAGTTTAATTATTTTATTAGTCTTTATAATTTTATCAAATTTATAATTAAGGTTTTATATTTTTTTTAATTACGTTCTTATACTACTTTTAATTTTATAATTAAATTCGTTTTGTATAAAAAATATTAATATTAACAAAATATTTTTTCAAAAAATCTATGGTTAAAATTCTAATTAAGTTATTAATTATAAATACATTCAATTTGTATAAAAATATTTCGTTAACCCAAAAAATATAACCATGAATAATTTATATAATAATTTTAATAAATAAAAAATCAGTAATTTTGTGGTAGTAAATACTACATACATCAGTAACTAAATTAACTGTATTTAATCAAATTTTATTTTTTTAATCATAACTTAATTAAAAAAATACAATTCATAAACAAAAAAATTTAAAAATAGGATTATTATGTAATCATATTGATGATATCAAGTTAAACTTTTAGATAATTATTAATCATTATTAAAAGAAGAATCCCATTGCACTTAATTTAAAGTATTTAAATAATTAATTATTTTATAGTACTATAATTAAAATATTAAAATAATTAATTATTTTATAGTACTATAATAAAAATTTTTATGAAAATCAAATGATATTTTTATACATAATAACTAAATTTTTTATATAAATTGCATGATTATTGGGATTTTTTATTTTAATAAACAAATTAATTATAATAATTGTTGAAATAAATAATTTAAAAAATATTTATCGATATAAATATCCCCTCTTATCTTGTTTATAGTATGTAAACGAGATACATGTTATCTCGTTTATATTGTAAACGAGTATATGTATTTATAAATAATTAAATATAATTTTTAAGAATAATAAAAAATATTAATGATTTAAATTGGACAAAACTCTTAAAAATGAAATGTTTCAAATAATAGAAAAGAGAAGATAAATAGTCTTAAAATAAGCACATTAACACGTTTACTTTCCTAACCGTTAACCTGCCCACTATTAGTTACTAAGAAAATTGTCCACTGTTAATATAGTTATCTCTTTTCTAATTACCCATTGCTAATACTATTGCTTCTTCCATTCACTTACTTCTATCCATTGACTGTGTATATAAAAATTTAAAATTTTATTTGTTGTATGGAAATATTTAAAAGTTTCATTTATTGCATGGAAGTACATACAAATTTAAAATATAATATAAATAATCTTGTCCAAAAAGAACTCAATGAAGATTGATTGATTGGTTGGATGATTTCCATTAATAAACAAGAGTCAATCACTGTTATTTAAAATTAGGGGTGGTAAAGCGGGCCGGCCCGTCCCACCCCGCCTAGGCAGGCCTGCCCCATAAATAGGACGGACTGGTCTGTCTCGCCAATTAAAATGGGTTCAAAATGCTAGCCCGTCCCGCTTTATGACGAATTGGTGGGCTAGCCCGCTTGACTTTTTTTTTTGAAAAATTAAATTCATTAAAATTAACCAAAAAATAATAATTAAAAAATTAAATACAATAAAAATAGTCAAATTATAATATAATTTTTTTATTATTTTTTTTAAAATTTTTAATTTCAATAAAATTGTTCAAAATAATATTTGTTAATAGAATCATCTTTATTTTAAAAAATAAGTCTCATAATTTGAGTATATATACGAAATTGTAAAATAAAATAAATAAAGTTAATAACTATAAGAAGAATAAAAACAAAAAATAAAAAAAAATTTAAAAATTCTATAATTATTAATTTTATAATAATAATCACTCTTTTATTTAATAAAAAATAAAAAATTAAAATCTTCGGCCCCGCCCCGCCAAAACCCTCCAATTTGGCGGTGCGGATTTGGCGGATTTTTTTAATTTAGCGGGCTTCAAATCCTAACTCGACCCGCCTTTTTTAGCGGATTTAGCGGATCGACCCGACGGTTTGACCTGTTTTGCCACCCCTATTTAAAATGGACTATTTCTATTATTTAAAACTTTCATTTTTAAGAGTTTGATCCAATTTAAATTATTAATATTTTTTATTATTTTCAAAAATTATATTTAATTATTTATAAATACATGTATTTCGTTTACGGTGTAAACAGAAATACGTGCAAAATTATCTTGTTTACGGTATGAACGAGATAAGAGAATAATATTTATTTTAGTAAATATGTTTTAAATTATTTATTTCAGTAATTATTATAATTAATTTATTTATTAAAGAATAATTCTCCACATACAAACGTTTTTTTATACAAGTCTTTACAAGTCATTCATATTAACGCGCTTCGAACTGTTACTGCACGTTTTCACTGCACCTTCTTCTTCTTGCTGCACGTTCTTCTTCCTCTTCCTCTTCTTTTCTTTCGTTTCTTGCCTTCTCTTTCTCCTTCTTCTTCTTCTTGCTGCACGTTCTTCTTCCTCTTCCTCTTCTTCTTCTTCATTTACGTGCTTCTCTCTTTTCTTTTTTCGTTATTCTCGATTTCCATTGTTTTTTGACATCAAGTTCTGAAATCATTTTTGAAGAAGAAGAAAACAGCAGAAGATGAGGAGGAGAAAGAGAAAGAGTTCTGAATTATGCCTAAAGTATACTTTAATGAATTTTGGGTGTATTTCTTAAATTCTTTGGGTGTAGTTTTGTAATCGTTTGGGTGTATTTCTGTAATCGTTTGGGTATATTTCTGAAGTTCCAGTATCTTCAAATTTGGCAAGAAAATGGTTTTCATGGAAAAAGAAGAAGAAGAGTCATTCATAATGCATGATGAGTAGCGCGCTTTAGAAACAAGAAGTGGTTGAATAACGTGCGTTTATTTACTTTTGAATGTGAGAGTGTAATGCGTGTGTTTTGTTGGACTTGTGCCAACTTGTAAGCCAAAAAAACTTGTATGTGTAGCGACCTCTTTATTAAAATAAAAAATCCATAGTTATTGTTGTGAGACTTGATCAAAAAAAAAGAAAAAAAAAATAATACTATCTAGTGCAGTTCAGCCAAGACATATCACATATGGCTATTGAAAAAAATGGCTTTTAAAATTTACCAACAAAGACAAGCTGACAACTTTAATCATAAAAAACTTGTTAAAGAAAAAATCGATTGCATGTTCACCGCTCAGCCTTCATGTTCATGTCATCATGTGTGTTTCATTCGTCGAATCTAAACTTTATATTTTTTTATTATTATATCTAAATGGTTAAAATTATTGGAATATCATATTTCAAAGACACCAGCATATATACGAACATCTTCTTCCTAAAGTATATGAATAACAACAGTACATTGTATCCTTTAGATATATTGTAGAAAGTTACATCATTGACTTTGAAGTCTTACACATGCTTCATGCAGTATGAATATTCCTTATTCCTTAAATATTATTTTAAGTATAAGAAAAATTTGTATATAACTAGAAAAATTCTATATTAATAAATTTAAAAAGTATCTTCATATGTATTTTAGAAAACGATGAATGTTAATACGCTAAAAAAAGAGTTAAATTACAGTATTTTTTAAAAATTAATTTGTTATTAAAAATATGAGAAAATTCCACTCCCCTTTTTTGAGATATTAAAATGACACTCCCTTCTAGGGCTGGAAGTGAGCCGAACTGAGCCGAGCTAGACCAAGCTCAAGCTCGGCTCACGAAAATTGAGCTTGGCTCACGGCTCGGCTCATTAACAATCGAGTTTATTTCTTAAGCTCAAACTCGGCTCACCAAAAGCTCACGAGCTGGCTCGAGCTCACGAGCTGGCTCAAATAAGAGAAACATAAATACATAATCTATAATTTTATATCAATAAATTATAACTTATATATTTTTAAAAATATTTAAAAAGATCAATTTTATATATTGTTTATCTATCAATAAATTATAAATTTTTTATTTATGTCCTTTATTAAAATTATATGTAAAAATAAATATAAATATTAAATAATTAAGATTGTTATAATATATATATATAATCGAGCCAACTCACGAGCTAATGAGCTGAGCTTATCCAAGCTCAAGCTCGGCTCATTTAATTTATGAGCTCAATTTTAGGCTCAAGCTTGGCTCACCAGCTCACGAGCTTAGCTTATCGAGCTGTTAACGAGTCGAGATCGAGCTGGCTTGACTCACTTCCAGCCCTACTCCCTTCCCTTCTATTTTATAAATGTACATTCCCATCCATTCTAACTTTTAAAAAACCTCCTCTTTAATCCATTTTAAACTTTTTGTGTTAACTAAACTTTATCCATTTTTTAAGAAAAAACAATTATTTTTTTAAAAAAATATCCATTAACAAAAATTTTATTTTTTATCATTAAATTTTGCTTACTAAAATATTCTTTAATAAATTATTTTTTATTGATTAAATTATATTTTTAAAAAAAATTAATAATTATATAATTTTTTTCTAAAATACCCCTCAATAATTTTTTAATTATTAAATTATAATTTTATCAAAATTTTTGTTAACAATTTGTTTATATTTTACTATTAATTTTTCTATATCTATATATATTATTTTAACATTAAATAAAAAATTTTAGTAAGATTATTTTTCAATATATCAATATATGTTAATTGTTATACATATTAAGAGTGGTAAGATTTTTTATTTAATGTTAAAAGAATATATATTGATATAAAAAAATTAATAGTAAATATAAAAATAATTGTTAACAAAAATTTTAGTAAAATCATAATTTAATAATTAAAAATTATTGAAGGGTAGGTATCTTAGAAAAAAATAATTTAATTATTAATTTTTTAAAAAATATTTTGGTAAAAATACAATTTAATCAATAAAAGAATAATTTATTAAAGGGTATTTTGGTAAGTAAAATTTAATGATAAAAAATAATTTTTTTTTAATGGGTATTTTTTCTTAAAAAATGGATAAAGTTAACATTAGTTAACACAAAAAATTTAAAATGAATTAAAGAGGAGATTTTTTAAAAGTTAAAAAGGAGGGGAATGTACATTTATAAAATAAAAGAGAAAAGAGTGTTATTTTAGTATCTCGCAGAAGAGGGGAGTAAAATTTTCTCTAAAAATATAAAATATAAAATATATTAAATTCTAAATTCTAAATTTTAAATTCTAAATTTAAATTATTGAAATAAAATATAACAAATAAAAAATTAAAATTTCTTTAATTAACAAGAAATACAATACTACCTATTTAGTAAAGAGTGTTTAAATAATAAGTTTTGAAAATTATAATCTAACCATTTAAAACTATAAAATATTATGTGTAACCAAATTTTTTATACATTTGTGTATAAATATATGTCTTATTTCATATATTTTTAATGTGTATTTCAATAATTATTTTATATAAATAATTAATTTAATAACTATTTTTATATACACATGGTATAGTTATTAACACTAAAAATAAAAATATATATTTTTTATCAATACACTAAACCACTTAACCAGTTAACCACGCGTAAATAACTTAATGTATGTAGTAAAAAATTAAAAACCTTAACGCACGCGTAGCTATCCCTATAATGTAGCCAGCCGCCTATATTTATACGTGAAAATACTCAAAATAGAGTATTTATATTTATACGTAAAGATTCAGCTTAGTCTGATCTCCTTCTAGAAAAAAAAAATAAATAAAATCTTGCTTCTTTGACTTGATAACGTCGTAGAATAATGAGCACAGCCTATGATACAAATATATGAAAAATAGCGGCTACTCCAATAATGATAAAAATATATTAAATGTCACATGTTGTGTTATGATATGGGAACTAGGAGTGTACGCAGATCGGATCTAATTGGATATGGTTGAAAATTCGATTTGATCCGTATAATTTTTATCGGCGGATATGATATCTGCGTTGCATTTTTTAGTGCCAAATCTGATCCGATCTGCACAGGAATATTGGATATATCTGCATAATTAAATCTTCTCTTTTTGATCATATTTCTATATAAAAAATTCAATAAAAATATTTCTTTCACATTTTTAAACTTATTTATTCCTAAAATATTTTTAATCAAATTTTTTCTAAATAACAAAAATAAAATAATACAATATATGAATAATAATTACTAACTAAAACATACAAACAAATAAATATAATACCAAATATATATATTTATTTATTTTTAATTATTATTGTGCGGATCTGCGGATTCGTGGATCGGATATGCGGATGTAGAGTAGATATCCGCGATCCGATCCATAAAGAGTGCGAAAGGTACGGATCGGATCCGATCAATATGCGGATTCGATCGTATCCGCAATTTTCGGATCGGATGCAAATATTTACTACAGATATGCAGATACGATCCTATCCATAAACACTCCTATCGGGATAGTTAGTTTATTAAATTAGTGCCGGGAAACTGAATTTAGCCAAAACCCGAGTTTGAGCTAAATAACCGGTTTAAGCTGGAAATTTCCAAAAATTAGTTTAGAATTAATGATTTTAATATATATATTTTTAATTTGAATTGAATTTCAAAGTCCAAAAGAGAGTTCTAAACTACGAGAACTCATTGATTGCTCATAGCGGTGCCATTAAAGTGAGGGAGACCTTGACAACAACATTGAAGTATATAAAACAACCAGTATACAAATAAAGAATAAAAATATAAAAAAGATAAAATTAAATAATAATTTTTTAAAGAAAAATTTAAAATAAAAAAAACATGAACTTTATACAAGAGAATGAAATAAATTTATAAACCAATTATAATTAAAATGAAATAATATTAAGAAAATTTAAAAAGAAATAAATATTAAGAGAATATGAGAATAACAAAATAATATAATATAATATAAAAATAGAAGGTTATACTATCGAAAAAGGAATTTGAATTTCTATGACAAAATAAAGAGATTTTAAATATTTAAAGATAATTTTAAAATTTTAAAAATTTTCTTTTAATATATTATAAATGAATAAATAGAAGGACGGTAATTTTGTGATGTAGGAGAAGTTGCCAATGGCATTTGAAGGAAGGAAAGGATGCATAGCCAATAGATATTTAGTAATTGAAATAATTCAAAATGGAAAAAAATGAAGAGATTGATGTGAGAAAGAATGTATATGTACAGGACGGACCTAGAGGGGCAAGAAATTGGCTCCCCCCTTCCCCCAAATTTTAAGAATTTATATTTATATTTATATATGAGATATGTGTTTAAAAAATAAAAAATATTATATAATTTAATAATTTTATAAATATTATTTTTTATTATATAATAAATTTATATTTTAATTATTTAATTTATTAATATTTTTTATTTAATTAATTTAATATTATATTTTTAAATTTTTATATTTTTAAATTAGTTTTTATATAATAATTTTTATATTTATTTTTATATTAATATATTTAATATTTATATTATTATATTAATAATAATTTACATAGTTATATTTTGGTAATTACATTATGTATTTTAAAAATTATTTTTTGTAAAAATATTTATTTTTTTTAAATTTACATTGTTAAAAAAAAAATTTATAAAAATATCTTATATCTTGTATTTTATAAGGGTACTGTGTCTTTTAAATAATTAATAATTAATAATTTATTTTTAAATTTTTAAGAGAATTAATTTTAATTAATAAGATATGTGATAATTTTTAACTAATAAATACACTATAAATTATTGGTATTTTATAATTTTATAATGCACTATTGATATTGTTATATTTTTTATGTAATTATCATATTAAAAATAAAATTATAAAAAAAAATTATATATATCTATATATATTGATAAATCTTTTAAAAAACTAACTCTAATAACTATATGTTAATTATTTTTAAAAAATAAAAAAAAATTATCTAAAATTCGGTCCTCCATATTAAAATTTTTGAATTCGTCTCTGTATAGGTAGCTATGGAAACTGAATGAACCACCAACTTGGTTGGAACGTGGAGGTGGATCAATAATAGCAAATAACATTTTAACATTATTTAAAAATTTATCTTTGATCAATAAATTATTATGTAAACTAGATAAAATTTAAATTTTAATATTTATTTAAACAAAAAGTAAATTGATTATTGGACTTAAATTGATTTAAAATAATCATATATATATATAATGTTGAATCTATTATAAAGAATACAAATATATGAATCATCATCATCATCATTCTTCCATTCAATAAAATACTACTTTTATCTAAAAAAAAAAAACACAAATGAAGCCAAATAACTAATTAGATAGAGTTGCTTTGAGTTCTTTTCTTAATATCTTGCCGATTGAAGATTTTGGGATTGCGTCAATAAAAATTATTCTATGTAGTCTCTTGTAAAATACTACCTGTTCACAACAAATTAAATTAAAAAATGTCATGCATTGTCTTATTAATTAATTATCTTCTTATCAAATACAATTAAATTAATTAAGTATAAATAATTTACCTGTTTAGCTATAAATTCCTTGACAGCATCTTCAGTAATAGGATCATTTGATGACCTCACCACAAAAGCAACTGGAACTTCACCAGCTACATCATCTTTTTGCCTATATATGCATGTGTGTGCAACAAACCATTTAATTATTTATTATTACTCAATAATAATATTAATAATTATTATTATTAGTAGCTAATAGCTAGCTTAATTAATTTCAAAGAGATATATGTATTACGGGACAACAGCTGCGTCTTTAATGGAAGGGTGGCTCATGAGAATTCCTTCAAGTTCTGCCGGAGCCACCTAATATTGTATATGATCAAATTAAAGTAATAAGCATAATTATCATGATATTAATTATTAATTATTTTTTTAAAATAAAAAAATAATTTAAAAATTACATTAGTTCTCAAAATCAAATCGCCAATTAATTTAATCACATTATATTATATTTTGGAAATTAAATCAATTGTATTATATTTGTTTTGAAAATAAAAGAATTTAAGTATCTTACATATTTACGGTGAAAATCCAGTAATAAAAATGTGTAAGTAAGAGTCAAATTAAATTAAGAATATGTACATATATACCTGGAAGCCTTTAAATTTGATGAGTTCCTTGAGTCTATCAACAATGAAAATCTCATCATCATCATCTACATAGCCAATATCACCGGTATGAAGCCAACCCTCTTCATCAATAGCTTCTGCTGTGGCCCTCTCATCATTCAAGTATCCTACACAATATATTACATTAATAATAATTTTATGATAAAGTATCATACATTAACAAAAAAATGAAGTTAAGAACATATTAAAAAGATAATATAAAACATGCTTTATCAAAAAGTTTCTCTAACAACAAAATCCAAATATTGTTGTTTGGTGTTTTTTTTTCTATCTATTGTAATTAAATTAGGTAAAAGTATAATTAAAAATGTACCATACATATTTATATCTTAATTATTAAAGACATTTTTATATGAATAACTACAAATATAAGTTGTAAGTAACATCAAATACAAAATCAACTAAGAGAGCACTTAAAGCCTCTCAATGACTAATTTTATGATATATACAATGTAATATTTACAACAATAATACATGTTAAAAATTTATATGTAATTGTCTTTATGTAAAATAGATAGTTAATTGAGAATTATTAGATGATAATTTAGTCAAATATATCAAATTATTTAATAATTGTCAACTATTAATTTTACAGGATAACTATACGTGAATTAATTTCCATAGTAATATATATACCTTTCATAATTTGTTGACCTCGGATGCAAATCTCACCCGAAGTATTATAAGGGAGAGAAGAGCCTGTCAAAAGATCAATGATCTTCAACTCTGCATTTCTAATAACAGTACCGCATGATCTTAACTTGGTTGTCATTGGATTCTTTGCAAAACTTAGTGACATCGATATTACAGGTCCTGATTCTGTCATTCCTAAAGCCTGTAAAGATATAATCATAATTTAGAAAAAGAGTCGCATCTTATTTTATGATAATAAATTATGAAATGATTATTTTATATAAAAATAATGGTTAAAATTTTTTTGATCGGTAATTTTACACATTTAATTAAATTACTTAATATTATGGTGTCTATATTATAATGATTATTTAAATATTGTTAAAATTAAAATTATATTTTTTTATATTCTAATAATGTATTTTTCTTTGCAATACTTATAAAAAATAGTTCTTTATTGATAAAAAAATTCAAAAACATTTTTTTAAAGGGAGTCACTCAGAAAAAGATATCAAAAATATATTTTTAATAATTAAAATTTAACATATATAATCAATTAAATTGTATTATTTTTATTAAAATTAGACCGGACAAATCAATTTAGCCAAAAAACTAATAAATTAATTTTGAATCAGTTTAAATTAATATTTTGTATTAAAAATAATTATAATATACTTATTATGAAAAATAACTAAAATATTCTTATTATATATATATATATATATTAAAAACTCTAAATTCTATTCCTACGATAACAGAGAAAAAAAGGACTAAAATTTAAGATTTTTAAAAAATTAATATATAATATAAATATTTTAATTATTTTTTAGAATAAAAATATTATAGCTATTTTTTAAAAAATAATATTAATTTAAATCAATTTAAAATTTGATCCACTATTTTTTTAATTAAATTAATTTATTTAACTTAATTTTGAAAAAAATAATATAATTTAACCAATTATATATATTAAATTTACCTATTAAAAAATAGAGAGTGGATCCTCTCCAATAAAAAAAAATTGAATAGTATTCAGTATTTAATCTAATCATTCATTATTTTTTTTTTATTTAATTTTAGCCCCCACTTTTTGAATCAAAAGTAAGAGATGATACTGTATTTTGTCAAGTGATAAAAGAACTTGAAAAGGATCCATTTTCTTGAAGAACATCCTTAAAAAAATGTTTTAACAGTCTTTATACATGGTTTCCGAAAAATATATCACCATAATATGAGTGTGATATTATTTGTGTACCTGTCGAAGGATTGCTTGAGGCAATCTACTATGAAAAGCCTCCTCAATATTCTCTGCAAGTGGGGCACCTCCCGACATCACCATCCGCATGGACCTAAGGTCATACTCCTCCACCGCCGGGTTCTTTGAAAGTGCTGCCACCAACGCCGGTACCGCCATCAAAACCGAAACCCTGTGCTTTTCCACAAGCTCCAACATCACCCTCATCTCAAACTTCTCCATAAGCAACACCCTACACCCTACTCTCATAGAGCACAACATCACCGAGTGTAGTGCGTAAATGTGAAACAATGGTAGAACGCAAAGCACTACATCCTCTTCCTTCAGGTGCAAGTTAGGGTTCTCTCCCTCAACTTGTTGAGCCACGTTTGTTATCAGACTTCTGTGTGTCAGAACCACACCCTTCGGCAGCCCCGTCGTGCCGGAGGAAAATGGCAGTGCCACCATGTCGTCAGGGTCGATATCCACCTCCGGCAGCTTCCCTTCCATGCTGGAAACCACCGAGTAGCTCATGCACTTCTCTGGTGGATTGTCTACAGTTATCACCTACGTGTACAAATACGAGTATAAATACGGAATACGATACACTATAACTAAATAAGACAACTGTAAATTAAAAAATATCAATGTTTGACACAAAAATGTATATGGTATGTGATTACTATAAAGCTGTTTTCTTGTTCTTGTTTGAGCTTGTGCACGTGCATGGAACGTGTAATGACGATTTTGGCCTTGGAGGCTTTGAGCTGCTTTGTGATTTCAACGGAGGTGTAAGAAGGGTTGGCAGTGGTGGAAACTGCACCAAGCATAGAAGCAGCCCAAAAGGAGAACACGAATTCTGGAGAGTTTGGGAGTAGGATCATGATGACATCACCTTTGCGGATTCCAAGGTTGAAGAGGCCCACGGCAAAGCTTCTAGAAGCGCGGTGGATATCACCGTAGGTGTAAGTCTTGCCATCACCCGTGATGAGACATGGGCGGTGGAAGACTTGGGGGAGCTTTTGAAAGCAATAAGTGTGGAGAGGAATAGTATTGTTGATGGGTATGTCTGGTAATTTTGATCTGAATATGTGGGTAGTTTGGTAAGTTTGGTTGAAGTTGGTTTTTTGTGCATCAATGGAATAAGTTGTTTCTGATGATGGTGGCATGGCATTAGGGTTAATCTTATTTCGTTTGTACGAGCAAATATCTTTGTTTAATGAATCACACACACTCTAATTAAAATGGTAATAAGGTAATTGAGGAGTAATATGTTGATACGAAGAATTAATGAAGGAGAAAAATTAATTGCGTTGTAATATATAAGGCATCATAGAGGGGGAGGGGTTTTTGGTAATTTGGTTTGTTAGGTGATGGTAGCATATGAAGGGATTCAAGCATGTGGCTGGACTGGTAGATTAACGGTCTTCATATTATAAAAATCAAAACCAAGTGCTACTTAGTACTTAATTTGGTTGGAATTGAAAGATGCACTTATTAATTAACTTCTTACCTAGTTTTGTTTTATAGGTAGAAATATATGAACTCATTTACGGGTGGAATTGGAAACATGAAAATCTGCAGACGCATATAAGCATACTAATAAGTTGCCAATAGAATTTGAAGGAAGCATGAACAGCCAAGTCATAAAGAAACTCAAGTCCACACTAGCACACAGATAGGTAAGTAATGTGGGTTATTGTCCACTGTTTTAATTCACCATTGGGTAGTTGAACTTGAAGCAATTCAAAGTGTGAAAAAAGAATGAACAGATTGATGTGACAAAAAGAATGTATATGTGTAGCTATGGGAACTGAAAGGAACCACCAATTTGGTTGGAACCTTGAGGTGGATTAATAGCGACCCAAAGGAGTGAAATTGTGATAGCAATAAGACCAGACCACACAAAAACAATGGTAGGTGTTCTCCCTCTTCTTCCCATCAACCCTTTTGCAAAAGGGTATAAATGAGTCAACACCCAAAAGCTGAAGAAAACTCCACCTAGCAACTTGCTCCATTGAGGTATCGCACTGTAAATAGTCCTGCTTACACCAACCGCTATTGCTATCAAGTTCACCATCATTATTGTGATTGGTGGCAACATAAGTGATGTCCATTTCACAATGTATAGATCGGCAAACTCGTCGTCTACGTCGTCGCCGCCGGACTTGGAGGTTAATGTGAATGAGATCTCTATTCCTGCTATCACTTTTAGCAGGCCTTGTAGAACCGCCGCCAGGTGGGCGCTTGTTCCGCCGATTAGCCAGAACTGTTCGTTTCGCCACCATTCTTCTAGCTCAATGCCGGACCACTTGATCTCCAGAATTGCAAGCATGCATAAAGTGACCGTGATTGTTAAGAGATAAACGAGGAAGGTGACGCTGAGGGTTTGAACGATGAACTGGCCGGAGAAGAGGGAGAGTGCCGGAAGAAAGCAGTAGACAATAAGGAATATGGAAGTGAAGGGATAGATTCCGACGTTAAGGTATGCAATTCGCTGAAGAAGCTTCATTCTTGAGCTTGCAAGAATGGCGTTGTTTCTTGAGAAGAATATTTCCACTGAACCAGTAGCCCACCGGAGAACCTGATGGAGTCTGTCCGTGAGGTTGATCGGAGCAGTTCCCCGGAATGCGTCGCGTTTCGTCACACAGTAAACGGATTTCCAGCCTCTGTTGTGCATCCTATAGCCGGTGACAACATCCTCAGTCACTGATCCGTAGATCCACCCTACACGGTGTCCCCATTCAGTCTTCTCCTCATACCAGCAGGAGATAACACTGATGGCCTCGGCGACGGTCGATGCGTCGAGAAGCTCCCGGGGGACAGTGAGAGCACCCGGAGGACGGCCATTCTTGACTGCAGGGTGGTCAGCAAGTGGCCTGCCTTGGAACTCTGCCACTGGAATTGAATCAATGAGGAAAGTTGAGTTTCCAAATTTCTTTGGGAACAAGGAAAGGTTCATTTCTTCTTCATGATCAGAATCACCCATTCTTAGTGCTCTGTTCTCTTCAGGGGTGCTCTTCTTTTGCCTCCGGCCGAGGCAGCAACTACAGCAGCCTGAACCCAAGTTATGTTCTTTGGAGCGAGGTGGATCGAAACCATAGAGGGCTACCCTTCTGAATAGACAACCGGTTCCTACATAAACTGGCCCTTGAAGTCCATCAAGGGCTCTCATGTTGACATCAAAGAATACAGTATTGTGATTCGCATATCTATCTGAGGGGTCAATCCCCTCGAACCGTTGTGGGAACTGGACGTAGCAAAGGCGGTCGCCTCCTCGATCCATCATGAAGCACATACCTTCCCTCATGGCCTTTGAGTTATAGACATAGTGATCACAGTCAAGGTTGAGTATGAAAGGTCCATTGGACATGATTGCCGAGGCTCGAACCAAGGCGTTCATGGCTCCAGCTTTCTTGTTGTGATCATAGCCCGGACGTTTCTCTCTGGAAACGTAAACAAGAAGGGGAAGACGGATATCCACGTCGGTCATGTCAATGAGATTTGAATCATCACTGGTTCCTAGAAGAGGTTCATCACTTGGAGGTTTCAACATCATCTGCATAATTAATTACATTCATCAAGCATGCATTACTAGTTATCACTCATTAATTATCATCATTAGCTATAGTTTTACTTAATGTTTAATTAGACCCCTATAGTCTAAAAATTTGTAATCAAGTCCTTATACAGAGACTCAAAATATTGATTCGAACAATAAGGATTTGCAGAATAATTTAACTGAGAAAATAAATTCCATTAGGCCCAACATAGTACCTGAATTATACCAGCATGGTCACCCCTGGAGTGTTCAGGTGCAGAATTCAACCAAGTTCCTGGCCAGTGAGTTCCATCAGCCATCCATGTTGCTTTTGGAATCTTTACAGGCTCCACAGGTTCATCTTCCCTGTTCTGTCTCTGAAGTTTCATGGCCTTGATTTCTTCCCTTGCATGAAATGCATCGGACCGGCGACGAATTGAGTCAGGCAGGCCATTGATCCTAACTTTGAACTCATCATACTCGCGCTTCACACGCCTACGGTCCTTCACGAAATCCGGCCTGACTTTGTTCTTGTAAGGGTCTCTCTTCAAGTTGAAATATGATTCAGGATTTCTCGGCTCAATGTCATGTTTCCGGCAGAAAGGAACCCATACATTAGCAAAGCTAGCAGCTTCAGCCATTGCCTCGAAAGTTAGAAGAGCTCCACCATCGTCGGAAACATAGCAAGAAAGCTTCTCAACAGGGTAATCAGTAGCTAGAATAGACAAGATGGTGTTTGCAGTTACAAGAGGTGGTTCTTTTTCAGGATCTGCAGTAGAGACAAAAATATCTATGCCTGGAAGATCAGATTTTCCAGTAGGATTGTCAGGAGTTGGTGTTTCAAATTTTTCCTTAAGAACATTAAGATCGGTGGAACGATTCACTGGACATAGCTTTGGCAATTGATCAAGGAGCCAAGAGAATGCAAACCATATCTCACAAACCACAGACATTCCCCATAGCCAGATTGCCTCTTTATTTGGGTGTGTCACCCTCCACATCAAGAATAGTACTAACACTGCCAATCTTACAAAAATGATGAGACTGCAACATTCCATGCAGCAGATGGCAATTTGTTAGATGACATAGGAAAAAAACAAATTAAAACATAAAAGTTCATTTATGTTTGTTAACAAATAAAATGACAGAATTGAATTTGTACCGATATGGACTCAGAATAGCAGCAGGTATCTTGAGTTTCCTTGTAAGTGGTCTCCAAGGTCTGTTCATCAACTCAGAAGGATCAGCAACACTATTGTCATCTCCATTTCCATTTCCGAAATTCCCTTCCTTTGGCCATATAGCATTGCCATAGCCATAGGTACCTGTTGTCTCAAAGAGCCACCTGTTGTGATCAAAATCACCAGTTTGGCTTCTCATCAGAGCTGACTTTGTTGACTTCATCAATGACAATCTCCTCTCCATCTTAGACACCCGGTTCGGCGGTGGAAGTGGAAGAGGCCTTCCATTATCCACTGCCACTTCATCTAGCTCTGTGTTCTTGTATGGTTCCTTGCACCCTGGACATATACCACCACCTATTTTCACTGCATCTATGTAGCAGTCTCTACATATCTTGAAATCACACTCACATGGAAGAATATCCACACCGCGTTCATCCCTCATCACCTATGTAGCACAAATACAAATACTAGTATTGAATATTTGATGAAGATATTTGCATGTGGGTAAAATTGTAACTATTTTGTGTATTATAGCTCATCACCTTAGCATCACAACCAGGTATTGCACATGAAGATCCTTTTGCACCAGCCATCTGTGGATGGTTTGCTTCGGACTCTATCACCTTGTCCATAAGATGTGCTTGTGTCACACTGTTGAATCCGCCTGTGAAGAGTGAATTCGACACATATTGTTCCTCAACTTTCTGTGAGATTGATGGATCCATAGGTTGGTTATCTGGGGTTGGTGGCAAATGCACTGTGTAATTCATGAAGTCATTGCTTCCTAGCTCACTGTCAAGATCATCTCTAGAGTAACTGATGTAGCGACCCGACGAAGTTCTTCGGCCGAATGTTATGGTTGGAGGTAAAGGAGGCTTCTGGTTTTCAGGTGCATCAGAAGTTGCTGATAGAGATGATCTGCTACCCTTAAATTGTTTTGACGCCATATTTGAAGACAAAGATTGAACCTAATGTCCCAGTTCAGAAATTTAGCAAAAATCAGATCTTTCTTTATCAGCATTGTATCTAAATTCCACTCAATAGAAACACAGATTATAGTGAAATTATACATTGTAAAATAAGATGCATTATTTAAGTGTCAATCATTCCAAGCTTTTTTGAAATTATGTGAAAAATTCTATTGTATTCTAGTAATCAAAATATAAGTGGCGATTCCTCTACATCATTCTGTTAAAGCAAAGAAAATAGAGCAATATAAAAAAATCTAACCTTAAAACAAAATATTCACATGCAACTGAATCTAATGCACACAAATGCAGGCACAGCTTATGAGTATTTTGTTCTCTAAACCTCAAGTATAAGATCCCAACGCTTTCTCTTGCAATTTCTCAGCAAGCCAACAAACTCAGAGGACTATTTTATGAAGAAAGAGTGGAAAAACGAAAGCAGAAAGAGAGCACAAAACCAATAATTCAATAAGATTTCCACTATAATTAAAAAAAGGAAAAAAGAAAATCTTTCCCCATTCCCATTATCATTAATAATATTAATATCACCACTTTCTTGCCTCCAGTCACGGCAATCAATCAGGTACTCTTTACACTTGCAAGAAATAAATATATAAAAAGTAAAACCCAGTGAAGAAAGTATGTTACTTGAAGTAGAAAAAAGAAGGAAGAGCCAATGAAGTGATGAAGCAGAAGCAGAAGCAGAAGTATTACCTGTTTGTTGAAGGAACAAGAAACTGAGATGTGTGGTGTGTGATCTTATAAGAGAAGAGTGTGTGTTGGAAAGCTTGAAAGAGTGTTAGATATATGGTCTCCAACTGTCACATTATTATTCAGAATCAGAGATACCAACAAGTACTTAGTCCTCAACTAAACTACAAGAACTACCCGCCCATCATTATCATATATTCATATCATAATCGTATGCATATATATGCTAATATATCTTCTCTTGATAATAAACGTGTATATACGTATAGGCTAAAAATAATGATTGAATAAATATATAATTATAAATATTATATGTATGAAATTATAAATATGATGTTATATAAAGTAATTTTAGATATTGTCTTTCTAACATTATCGATACACTAAATATATCTTCTCTCTTAATAAATGTCATATCTTGTATTTTAATTTTATTTGAGTTGAGAGAGGTGGGGTTGAAGCCTTGAAGGTTGATGATGGAATTGGAAGGCCATTGCCTGCACCTTATCCTCAATTCTATTTTAATAAATTTGTATATGCTTAATAACAAATTCTATTTATTTATTATCTTTTTTCAGTTATGGATAAAAGAATGGAATCTGAGAGGGATTGTGAAGACATTTTGACATTGAACAAGTAAATATAGGGGATTTGACAATATAAGATGATTATTATATTTTATTCATGGTTAATGAATGAGACAATAAGAAGAGTTTATATAGTATATGATTATGAAAATTGTTGGTGACACGTTAAAGTGTTGCCGGCTGTGACGAAGCTGGAACATCTCAACATGCCTACCACCGTCTCCTCTATAAACCATTCTTCATAATTCAACTCTCTTCTTTTTTAATTCAACCTTTAAACAATATCCTCACCCTCCCATAACATAATCATAGAATAAGCGACGTGCCCAGTAACTCCTAGTAACATCATAATACAATATTATATAGCCTTCTCTTCTTATGGGATCCAATCTTTTCTTTTCTAATTAGTAATTACTACACTATCTTCTATCGTTATTATTTTGTGATTTGTCTCTAAGAAGCAATTTGTGTAAATGCTTTCAAATGAAGGATATTTGAAATTGAAGATAAGACCGGCGCCACAGAAAGAAAGTTTCTCTCTTTATTGCTGTTTTAGAAACAGAATGGGGATCCATTTAACGGAAAACTTGAATACTTTAAACTGATCTCAGTGTAAGGAATATGCTGTGTATATTATTCCGATGGTTCCTTATGTCCGTTGCTCCATCATATGGCATGAATATTTTATATTTTATCAATTCAGAACCAATCTCGCCGATTTTGATGTCTTAATTTGATGTTGTTACCCCCACTTCCTTTTTCCATCAAGACAGTTTAGTTGTCAGTGCACCAATTTGAGGAACAATAAAAGACGTAAATCATGGGACAATAGTCAATAGAAAAGCTAAGTTACCAATCATACCATTTTCTTCCCCTTCAGTTCTTTTTTTTTTTAATCATATTTTTCCCATCAATTTAAATTTACCACTAATGTTTCCACCACTATGAACTTGGTTGATGAAGGGCAATTACAATCTTTATAAACTGTTTTAGTTCAAACCAAAGCTGGCCGTAATAAATCTTGTTTCAGTGTTTCAGTAAATTAAAAATTCTTCTTCTGCAGTAAAAGTTGTAAGTACAATAAAATAGCCTAAAAAATTGTAGCAAAAAATCACGAAAAAAATTAAACAAAAGCTTAGGTGTTACATATGTAAGGAGGAAAAAAAGGAATCAGGAGACAATTGAAATGGTATTAGTGACGTTGCCAGGTCTGCATTCACAAGTGCAAACATTTCTAGACCCTTGAACTACACGTTGTGATCTTCGGGAATGAAGCTTGATGTTCACCACCTTCCCAGCCATCTGTAGCATCATCATAAACAGAACAATGCCATAGTTAAAGGAGAACAATGCCATTCAGTTCCTAAAAAAAGCAGTCTAGGAATACTAAGGGTCAAGCATATCGGAAAATGACAAAACAGAAAGTAACAAACCATTCTCCAAACCAAGTCTTCAGGACCCAATGGTTGAGCTGGACTAGAATACAGGAAATGCCTTGAGTACTGGAAAACAAAATAAAAGCAATTAATGCCAAATAGGAAAGCAAGACAATGAACTAAATATCAATTTTAGAAAAATAACAAATATGCAGGGTGATTAGTAGAAAGTTCTTGCAGGGTTTCAGCAGCAAAAGACTGTACATAACCCAGAACACAAACCTTGGAAAGATTTTGTTGCATTTCTTTTATACGAGCAGCACTAATGCCTTTCAAAAAGTTTAGAAGCCAACCTGGCTTCACAGCATCAACGGAAGAGACAAACAAGGCTATCTGCATGTGTGGCAAAAAATGTCAACCTCTTAGCACTTTCCACCAAAAAATAAAAATAAAACATAAAGCTACAATTCAGTTAAGCTGGCATACAAGAATGCAGCCAGATCCACAAGAAATCACAGTGGCAATTGTCTGCATGGCAAGACATATACTTCTCTATGGAACAACTTTATGGTGTATTTGAAAAGCACTAGGTGAACCTAAAGCAGCTTCCATTAGGTGTGCTTAGAGGTTTTGGTAAAATGAAGGAGCAAAATCCTGAGACAACGTGCATTCTGTGCTACTCTTTAGTGCCCTTGGCTGCAACAGAATGCTTGCACCTTTAAGTGCCTCCCTGCACTAAAATCTCTTGGGGATTGGATTATGATTTTAGTTTCTGTTCAGTGTTATGCCGATGGGTATAACACAGGGCATCTGTTATCTTTGACACAATGGGAGCAGAAAACCCAACTGAAAATTTAGGGTTCCTTTCCTCACCCTCGGTGTATCTTTTATTCTATTCAGTACTCCATTTCAAGGAGTGATACACAAAACTAGTGAATAACCCTAACCTAATCACACCTTGATTACCGCCTAAATCGGTCTTTTTAACATAAACCACAGGAAGAAATAAGAAAAATGACCAGGGTTCAAGGCAATATTCCCATCTGGATATTTCTTTCCTCAACAATAATCTCTTGATGTAAGTAGGCAATATTAATTATCTGGTACGGAAGTATAATGTTAAAAGCTATCAGGAAACCATATGCTCCAGTAAACACCCTATGCAACAGATTTATAAATGGATCACAAAGCATCCAGTTAAAAAGTTACAACAATAATGCTATCTAAGCTGTAAGATTGGCCTACAACTTTCATAATAATTTTATTGCAAATTTAACATTTCAAATTACTTCAAAAAATGCACACAGACACACACCTTCCTGTAATCAAGTATTCCTTCAAAAGGAAGCTCCAGCTCGTCACTCACTATAACTGGAATGCATCCACTAACAATAGCATCAAATAATCTAGCAGAGGATGGAGTGTCACCAGCTGGGCTTAAGCAAAATAGAGACCTGATAATATGGAAGGCAAGCAGATAATTACAACAAATCAAATATCGCGGTTGCATATATTCAAGTGCTGAACTTATATTACTTGCGCATGCCATTTTGAGCTGCTTCTTTTCCTCCTTCTCCAGCTGTTCCCTCCTGTATAACCACATCATCAGCTCCACTTAATTCAGCTCCAAGTTTAGAGCGAATCTTTCCTCCCTGAAATGGGAAAGGCACAAAGTAGCTTAACCTCAAAATGTTTAAATGACACATATGACTAAGATTGAAAGAAAGTGATAAGGGAACTCTGCCCCCACAAACTATAAAAAGACATACAACAAACAAACAAACCCTAAGCAATACGAGGCCTTCATTTATATCATAGAAATAGAATTAACCAGTTCAATGAAATATCCAATATTACATAATAAAAATTATGCAAATAAAATATATATTCTTTGGTGTTGACAATAATTACAACTCTAACAGAACAAAGGTATATCTATAGACTTCAACTGGCATCATTTACATATAGTGTATTAGTACTTCCACTTTGAAGTTTTGACCTGTTAGTCAATCAAAATCAGCAATTGCAAAACATTCTTACCGCATTTCTTTTGAGACGGCCACGAAAGAAAAGTAGTGTGCTTCTCTTTGGATTCGTTTCCGACAGACATCTGGCATCACACAATTCAACATTGGGAACATAAGGAAGGATCAGGTCCTTCTCGAGATAAACCTGTCCTGGCTTGTACCTGCAAAATGTAAAAATGATCACTGGATGCCATGCTCAGCAACTAATAATATACTATCATTATATTCACAAAATCGCAGGCATGCAACTCAGAATACAAACCAGTTCCCAGTGGAATCCATATCTGGCAACAGCCATATGGCATTCTTCACGTATCTGCGAACAGACTTAAAAGACCAAGGATGATGAATAGGAAGTATGTGATCTCTTCCATCGGAGCGCTTCCATGCAGGTTGATCAGTCATCCACTTCAAAGCCTCCTACAACCACAGCGGCAAGAGTAAATTAGACACAAGAGACACTTTCTAAATGGTTCAGATTAGACCATATTACAATGCTTTATGTTGATATCATAGAGGAAGCTTAAATACTATTATTAATATCGAATTATTGATATAACTGTTAACAAAAAAGTGACAGGAAGAGCACTCACACCCTATAAAGCGCCTTGCATTGCTGTTTCTCCATGAGGAAGAAGCTTATAGTTGTGAAGAACGGTACGTAGAACAAATCAGCCTCCTCTTGTCGGTGGACCCTAACAACACTTCTCAACAGCCTCTCCGACGGAGGAGCAATCAGATCCGCCCAAAGCCAGTAATCAATAGAATGCTGCATTCACAAGTAGAAACTTCCACACATCACAAAAGGAAAAAACGGAGGCAATAACAACGTTGTTGAATTCGAGATTACCTCACCTGTTCGATGAGACGGTGAACGGGGCTGCCATTGGAGGTGAGATTGGAGGTGTCTTTGTAAGTATTCTGGAAGAGCCAGAGAAGATCGTAGGTGAACTTTTTCGGCATGTCGTAGACGTAAACCCTAAGTGGAAGTCCGACCGGGTAGTAGGGATCGGAGTAGAGGCGATCCGCTTCGGAGCGGGAAGCGGCGTCGTCGAGGGGGGTGATGTCAGCATCGGGGCTAGCGGTGTCGTCTTTAGTGGAAGGGGATTTGTTGGCGAGGAAGTGGTCGAGGGAGGCGACGAAAGATGTTTCGGCGGTGGTGGCGGTGGTGAGGGAGTGGCGGGAGGTGGGAGGAAGGCGGGTGCCTTGTTGGAAGGAGGAGAGGAAGAAAAGGAGAGAGAAGACGAGGAGAGAGAGTGAGAAGAGAAGGATTCTTGATTTGGATCTCGGCATCATCTGCCTTCCTGCCATTTTCACATGTTCTGCTATGCCCCAAGAACAACAAGAAGATAGTCAGGTGAGTCCAGCTGCAGAGTTATTTAACCAAGTGAGATTTAAATCAGTTTTTTTTTTTTTTTTTTTTTTTAATTCTACGACTAAAAGAGTGAGCTTGTTCGATAAAACTATTTATTTATTATGGCCGAATCTAATTTTTGTTGAATAATTGAGCACATAATTAGAATGGTTAGTGCTAAAAATTACATTGATTTGTCCATGACTTATAGTGGAAAGGAAAAAAATTGTACAATTAAAAATAACTTACCAATTAGAAAAGGATGAAGCCTTCAACCACATTTAGTAGTGCTTGGTGCGGAAGGATCCAAGCCTATGAATGAAAAGAATGCAGAATTACAGGATACACAGAAGGATTGAATATGGAAATTGAATTCAATTGAAGAGATATACATAGCTAGGATTGAAGGGATATACACCAATGGTAACTGGAAAACAGAACAGCTAAGCTATCTGACTTCACCAAAGCTAGTTTATATAACTAACTAACCTAACCTAACACTAGTGGCAAGAGCAAGTTGAGTCCTCAAAAAATGAACTGATGATTTAGATTTTAGAATTAGTAGTCCGAAACAGATTGGGTAAATGCAACAAAATTCCAATTAAACTCTCCATAAGATGATAACTTGGTTTAGAAATTTAATCAACATCTATGGCACAAACAAATTGTTTCAGAATTGGACAAAGGCCAGCTTTATTTTTCACACTGAAATTCTTAGTTTAACGTCAAAACTACCTTGACCTTCTGAAGCATTGCCTCTCCTAAGAAATTTGGAAGAGATAGAGGTTGGTGAGCTCAGAGCGAAAAATTAGAGCTTGTTGAGATTTTGGATCAATATATATATATAGTTAATATTAATTCTTCATGCATTTCATGTACTTGATCATATTGGACAAGCACAACTATTGTTATTCTGAGTTTCAATTGTACTCAAATTTGATTTGGTAAAATTTTTGAAGAGATGTTTGTGTTTTTTAAAAGTAAACACCTTATTTTGTATTTGGTAAATAAAAAAACTCATATATTTATGTTTGCAGTTTTTAAAAGTTAGGATGGTTTTAAAAAGGGAAGTTCTATGGTGGCATTGGTTTTGGTGGCTAAAGATGGCATAAGTTTGACCAACAAATAAAATATTGACATATGACAAAAAAATTAAATCTATAATAAAAATGATTCTCTCTCTTGTAATTCTTTATGATTATTTTTATCAAAATAATTTCCTATAATTATTTTTATAATTATAAAAAATAATTTCAAAAATATAACGCCAAATTAATTTTATAATTATATTTATAATTATTATTTTATTATTATTATTTTTATTTTTAAAAAATAATTTTTATAATTATTTTTACTAAAATAATTTTTTATAATTATTTTTAGTTTTTAATTATTTTTTATTATTATTTTTAGTAATTTCTAAAAATAACACTAAAATTATTTTTAAATTATTTTTATTTCTAAAAAATAATTTTTTATAATTATTTTTTTTGTAATTTCGAAAAACTAACACCAAAATGATAAGAGAAAGAATATTATTTTGGTTTTAGTTTTTCGAAATTACAAAAAAATAATTATAAAAAAATTTATTTTGATAAAAAAAAATAATAATAATAATAATTAATAAATAAAAATAATTATAAAAAATTATTTTAGTAAAAATAATTATAAGAAATTATTTTTTAAAAATAAAAATAATAATAAAATAATAATTAAAACATAATTAAAAAATTATTTTAATATTCTTTAAATTATTTTTATAATTACAAAAAAATTATAAGAAATTATTTTGATAAAAATAATTCTAAAAAATTATAAGAAAGAGAGAATCATTTTAGTTTTAGATTTAATTTTTTTGCCATATGTCAATATTTTATTTGTTAGTCAAACTTATGCCACCTTTAGCCACCAAAACCAATGCCATCATAGAACTTCCCTTTTAAAAAATATCTAAAAGAAACATTTTAAAATTGACTTGTACTTATCAAAATTAAAAAATCTAATAAAACATTATACATTAATTTAATTCTTATATTAATATCTATTATAGTATTTTTAAATTTTAAAAATTATTTTATCAAATATACTTATTGTTATTTATGCTTATTAAAACTTAAAAGTCATTTTTAATTTAATTTATGAAACTATAATTTTTAAAAAATAAAAGTTTTACTAAACCAAACCTAAACAATAATGCAAGTTATATGGGGAAGCCAAATGCTACCTTCATTGTATCCTTTGCACAAATGCTGGCAGTGCTGATGCATTATTATGGAAACTTCCTTCCTTTCCAATTTGTTGCAGAGATCTACAAGTACTAGGACAGTTGTTAAATTGAAATGGGACCTTTATTTTAGTAATTTTAGCATATAATTTTCTTATACAAGATTGTGAATTTATTTAAAATAATAACATGTCTAGAAAAGTTTTAATTTCATTGACTAAGGTACCTCTGTTTAATAGTAGGGTTAGTATTTGTGACCTTTTGATTATTGAAATAATTGTTTGTACTTGATAAATATCTCAAGATATTCTATGATAAGGTTTTAATCTAGTAAATTTTGATTGTAGTATAGATTAATGACACTGCTTCTTCTCATCCTTAGCACCGTGAGTAGTTTTTATTCAAAAATTCAACAGGTATCCTCATGGAAGAAACAAGGTTCTCTAGAGTCACAGATGGTTTACACGTTGAGTTTGATGACAACTGATTTTCAGGGCATTGTTATGAAAGGGCTAAAGAACTCTGGCTGCATGTGTATGCTCCATGTAAATCCCCAGGTATCACTTCATGATTATGCATTTTTTTTTTAGTTATGTTCAACCTGTGAAGCACTCATATCAGCAGTCAGCACTAACACATACTGACAATGGACACGGACACAAACATGCAGACGCACTAAAGTTTTAAAATGATAGGACATCTATGTATATGCCATAATTATAACAAATCAAGGCTTTCTATAGGAAGAACAAAGTTCAAATCTATGATCTAGAAAATTATGGTAGAATTCAGTAACTAATAAATAGCCAAGGTTATGTGTTGTTTGTTGCAAGCATATATAAATAATTGGAAGAGACCTATTGAATATGTGGAAGAAAATGAAGAGAAAGGCTGATTCTCATTGAGTAATACAATTTTAAGTGAGAGATATATTATATATATACAACGACTAAAAAATTTGGATATGGAAGTAGAATGAATGTTATACTTTAACATGATAATTTTGGTGTTTTTTAAAATTATGGGAGGTACACATTCGATTTGTGTTTAAAAAATTTTAAAAGTTTGGAATACACAAATCGGACCCAACGATTTGTGTTGAAAAAATTAAAAAAAATTTGGAGTACAGTACTCCAAATTTTTTTAATTTTTTCAACACAAATGGGACGATTCGAGTACAGAAATCGGACGGTCCGATTTCTGTACCTCTTAAAAATCGGACGGTCCGATTTGTACTCCGTATATTAAATCATCTCACATTTTAGAAAAATATCACAGTAGATCACAATTTAAAAAAACACAATTATTAATCCAATATTAAAAATAAAAAAGTGTATATACAACTATACATTTGAGCTAAAAACAACTAAAATCAAGTTAGGTTAGTCTATTTAAGTAAGTGTAGGTAATTCCAATTTTGTTATGCAACAACTCATTAGAAATGGAACTTTCATCCGTGATCGATTAGTTTATGGCGGTTTATCTTTAATTTGGTTCGATGTTTGGTTCTGTTATAAAAAAAACCCTTGAACTAAATCAAATCAAACCGGTAAATAACCCTAAATCACAAAAATATTCTTACTGTTGTAAAATAAAGATGTATAAATAGAAGACTTTAGTATTAAAATAATTAACTCAATAATAATTTATATATATATATATATATATATATATATATAATAATATTATATGTTGTAATGTATATATATATACAAAGATAGAAAGGAGTATAAAAAGTAAAGAGAGAGAGAATTGCATAAATATATATATAAAGATAGAAAGGAGTATAAAGAGTAAAGAGAAATAGAATAGCATTTGCTTTTATTATTGCTATATGTATAAAGGGAGAGAGAATAATATTCAGTTGTTGTTGTTGTATAAACTGAAGCGAGGCTTCACCTATTTATACAGGTGATAGGCCTTAATTTTCAACCTTCATTAACTACTAATATGTTTTGAAAAGCAATTCCTTCAGTTTAGGAAAAGTTAGCCGCCCAATCTCATAAATGGGCATTCAATTTGTTGTTATCATAACACTCCCCCTTGAATGCCCATTTAGGATTATTGCCTCGTTAAAACCTTACTAAAGAAAAATCCAGTGGAAAAAAACCTTAGTGAAGGAAAAAGAGTACAATATCCTTTAATTATGGGGCTGCCTCGTTAAAAACCTTGTCAAGAAAAACCCAATGGGAAAAAAACTTGACCAAGGAAAAAAGAGTACAGACTCCCCCTCTTGCTGACATTATTTAATGTCTCGAAATCGGCGCATTCCAATCTCATGTACCAGACTTTCAAAGGAGGATTTTGGGAGTGACTTTGTGAATAAATCTGCCAGATTGTCACTTGAACGGATCTATTGGACATCAATTGTCCCTTGATTTTGAAGGTCATAAGTGAAGAAGAATTTGGGAGAAATATGCTTTGTTCTATCACCTTTGATGTATCCACCCTTAAGTTGAGCAATGCATGCTGTATTATCTTCAAACAGGACAGTTGGAGCTATCATATGATCAATCAGTCCACATGATGATAGAATATATTGAATCAAACTCCTGAGCCAAAAACACTCGCGACTAGCTTCATGTATCGCAAGTATTTCAGCATGATTAGAGGAGGTTGCAGCAATCGTCTGCTTCGTGGACCTCCATGATATAGCTGTTCCACCATATGTAAACAGATATCCTGTTTGAGATCTCCCTTTATGTAGATCAGACAAGTATCCGGCATCTGCATAGCCAACTAGTTGTGACTTGGATCCATAGGGATAAAACAATCCCATATCAACCGTCCCATGAAGATATCAAAAGATTTGTTTGATTCCACTCCAATGTCTTCTGGTTGGAGAGGAACTATATCTTGCTAGTAAATTCACAGCAAATGATATATCGGGTCGCGTATTATTAGCAAGATACATTAGCACTCCAATGGCACTAAGATATGGTACTTCAGGACCAAGAATATCTTCATTTTCTTCTTTAGGACGGAATTGATCCTTTTTCACATCCAAAGATCTTACGATCATTGTGGTACTTAAGGGATGTGACTTATCCATATAAAATCTTTTCAATATCTTTTCTGTGTATGTTGTTTGATGAATAAAGATCCCACCTTTTATATGCTCGATCTGCAGGCCGAGACAAAACTTGGTCTTTCCAAGATCTTTCATCTTAAACTCTTCTTTTAGAGTTTTTATAATTGTTGGAATCTCTCCAGGAATCCCAATGATATTTAAATCATCAACGTACACAGCAATTATAATGAACCCAGATGTAGTTTTCTTTATGAAAACACATGGGCAGATATCATCATTTTTGAATCCGTTTTTGGCCAGATACTCAGTAAGACGATTATACCACATTCGTCCAGATTGCTTTAGACCATATAAAGATCTTTGCAATTTGACTGAGTATAACCCTTGTGAATATTCATTGGATGGTTTAGATATCTTCAGTCCTTCAGGGACTTTCATATAGATATCCCGATCTAATGAGCCGTACAAATAGGCTGTTACCACATCCATTAAATACATATGCAGTTTACGATATGCAGATAAACTGACCAAATAACGCAATGTTATCGCATCCACTACAGGGGAATACGTTTCTTCATAATCTATACCGGGCCTTTGTGAAAAACCTTGTGCCACAAGTCGGGCTTTATAGCGCACAACTTCATTTTTCTCATTTCGTTTTCTCACAAATACCCACTTATATCCAACAGGTTTTACATCTTCAGGTGTATGGACTACAGGTCCAAAGATTTCACGTTTTGCAAGTGAGTCTAATTCAACCTTCATGGCTTCTTTCCATTTTGGCCAATCATTCCTTTGTCGACATTCTTCGACTGATCTTGGCTCAAGATCCTTACTTTCATGCATGATATCTAATGCCACATTATATGCAAATATTTCATTGACAATTGTCTTATTTCGGTCCCATTTCTCTCCTGTAAAGACATAATTTATCGAGATCTCGTCATTTTCACAATTTTCAGGTACCTGAACGTCTTCTGGCGTTATATCAGAATTTTGGACAACTGCAGGTGTCCCTACTATGTCTTTTTCAACAGGAATATTATTTACCTCTTTTCTCTTTCGAGGATTTTTGTCTTTGGAACTGACAGGCCTGCCACGCTTCTGGCGTGAATTTGCTTCAGTGGCTACTTGTCCTACTGGGACATCAATTCGAATTGGGGCATTTTCTGCTGGTATATAAGATTTAGTTATCCTCTTTGTATCGGAAAATGCATCAGGCAAATCATTTGCTATTCTTTGCAAATGTATAATCTTTTGAACTTCTAGTTCACATTGCCTTGATCGAGGATCTAAATGCATTAATGATGATGCATTCCAGTTAATCTCCTTTTCAGGAAGCTTATTCTCTCTCCCTAATGTTAGAAATTTTGATTCATCAAAATGACAATCTGCAAACCGGGCTTTAAATACATCTCCAGTTTGTATCTCAAGATACCTCACTATAGAGGGAGAATCATATCCAACATATATTCCCAATTTTCTTTGGGGTCCCATTTTAGTGCGATTAGGTGGTGCAATGGGAACATATATCGCACACCCAAATATTCTTAAATGGGAAACATTTGGCTGCTGGCCAAAAGCTAATTGCATAGGAGAGAATTGATGATAACTCGTTGGTCTCAAACGAATAAGTGCTGCGGCATGTAAAATAGTATGCCCCCAAATCGAGGTTGGAGATTTGTTCTCATAAGCAAGGGTCTAGCAATTAATTGGAGGCGCTTAATAAGTGATTCTGCTAACCCATTTTGTGTGTGAACATAAGCTACTGGATGTTCAACACTTATTCCATTAGCCATACAATAAGCATAAAAAGCTTGGGAAGTAAATTCACCAGCATTATCAAGACGAATTGCTTTAATTGGATTTTTTGGAAATTGTGCTTTTAATCGAATAATTTGAGCCAGTAATCTCGCAAACGACAGGTTGCGAGAAGATAATAAGCACACATGTGACCATCTCGAAGATGCGTCTATCAGGACCATAAAATATCTAAAAGATCCACATGGTGGATGAATAGGTCCACATATATCACCTTGAATCCTTTCTAGAAATTCAGGGGACTCAAATCCAATCTTTACTGGTGATGGCTTTAAAATTAACTTTCATTGAGAACATGCAGCACAACAAAATTCACTAGTTTTAAGAATCTTCTGGTTCTTTAGTGAATGTCCATGAGAGTTTTCAATAATTCTCCTCATCATGGTTGTTCCCGGATAACCCAAACGGTCGTGCCAAGTTATGAATTCATTTGGGCTAGTAAACTTCTGGTTTACAGTGGCATGTGATTCAATTGCACTAATCTTGGTATAATACAACCCAGATGAAAGTGAGGGTAATTTTTCTAATATAACTTTCTTATTTGAATCATGAGTTGTGATATATAAATACTCATGATTTCCCTCATTCATAGTCTCAATATGATATCCATTTCGGCGAATATCTTTAAAGCTCAACAAGTTTCTTCGAGACTTGGTAGACAATAATGCATTATTTATTATAAATTTTGTTCCTCAAGGAAACAAAATTATAGCTCTTCCGGAGCCTTCTATCACATTGCCTGAGCCAATAATAGTATTAACATATTCCTCTTTTGGCACAAGATGGGTAAAATATATATTGCTTTTGAGAATAGTGTGCGAACTTGCACTATCCGCAAGGCATACATCTTCATTACATATCCTTGCCATTCTTCTGAGTCTTCCTAAAAAATTTGATCAGAGTCTCGTGCTGATAACGTGTTGTAAAATAAAAGATATATAAAATAAAGATGTATAAATAGAAGACTCTAGTATTAAAATAATTAACTCAATAATAATTTATATATATATAATAATATTATATGTTGTAATGTATATATATATATATATATACAAAGATAGAGAGGAGTATAAAAAGTAAAAAGAAAAAGAATTGTATAAATATATATATAAAAATAGAAAAGAATATAAAGAGTAAAAAGAGATAGAATAGCATTTGTTTTTATTATTGCTATGTGTATAAAGAGAAAGAGAATAATATTCAGTTATTGTTGTTGTATAAACTGAAGCGAGGCTTCACCTATTTATACAAGTGATAGACCTTAATTTTCAACCTTCATTAACTACTAATATGCTTTGAAAAACAATTCCTTCGGTTTAAAAAAAATTAGCAGCCCAATCTCGTAAATGGGTATTCAATTTGTTGTTATCATAACACATACGTATTATTATCTCTAGCGTCTCCATCCAAACTGCCTAGCCCTCCCCCACTCCTCCAGTCTTCGCCGCCGAGCCCCAGTGGCTCCAGTGCCCTCACTCCTTTCCATTTTTCGCTGCGCTATCGAGCCAGCAGGTAGCAGCATCTTCATCCCCTGCGCTGTCGCGTCAAGCCCCTTCGCCCTGTGTCGTCGAGCCCCTGTGTCGTCGTCCCCTGCGCCGTCGTCGCGTCGAGCCCCGTCCAGCCATCGTCATCTAGCGCGTCTCCCTCTGTGGCAGCCACCGCGTCTTCCTTCACTCCTCCCTGCAGTCTGCCACTCTCTGTCTGCATCATCAAGAATGGAGCCTCTGACTCAGGTTGGTTCTTGATTTTTTTGTCTGATTTTTCACTGCTGCTATTTGTTTTTCTGTTCTGTTCCTGAGTTAATTCTGGTCTGTTCCTAATTATTTCAGTTCTTGAGTTTTGTTATTGATGTGGACCATAAACCTCGGCCCAAACAAACACAACGGCTACCACAATAGCTAGGAATCAGGAAACAGATCATCCAATAACAGAAAAGATTCTAAAAACTAACCACGGAGAGATCTGCGGAAGAGTACAAGATATCAGATGCTGCGCACAACGGCCTCTCTATCTATATAAACAACACCGAAGCAACAGAGTAAAACACACAAGCACAACACAACATCACTACTTCTTCTTTCTTTTACTTTATTTGCGGTTTACTTGAATGCCTCTTCTAACTTGAGCGTCGGAGATTCTTTTGCAGGTGTTCCACCCGCGTTGTTTTGAAAGAGAGCCGACCTATACCTCGCCCAACGAATAGTAGCACTACCAATCTGAAATTACTAAAAGCTCGGATCGCTAGGAGGTCGGCCTGGGTATCTCGGACGGAACATTTGGCGCCCACCGTGGGGCCGAGGAAATAACAACCCCACTAAACCTAAGTTTCTTTTTTTTTTATAGATTTGTGCTCTCTCTCTCTCCCCCTCCCTCTCTTTTCTCTTTTTTCAGGATTCCTCGAATCTCAGAGAATGGCTGACAACGGAATGCAGCAACCCACGCAAGCTGAGCTCTTAGCCCAGATTTCTGAGCTCCAAGCGGAAGTCCGAAGGATAGCCGAGTTGTCGTCCAACAACCGGACAGTAAAACATGGTGAGGGAGACCCCAAGAGCTCAAACCAGAATGACACGGAATCTCAAAAGCTCACCCCACCAAAAGAGAAGCTGACCATAGACAACCCCTTCTCAGAAGACATCATGAAATTTCAAATGCCAAAAAATTTTGTGCTGCCTACTGCCCTTGAACCATACAAGGGGTTCGGTGATCCTCGCGTTCATATCAGAAAATTTCAATCTATGATGTTTTTTAATGGTGCCTCTGAGCCCATACTTTGTCGAGCTTTTCCTACCTATTTAGATGGTTCTGCATTACTCTGGTTCTCTAAGTTGTCTGCAGGTTCAATCTCTTCTTTTGAAGAACTGGCGAGATCCTTCATCGATTATTTCGCTGCGTCAAGAATATATGTGCATGGGACAGACTATCTGAGCACCATCAAGCAAGGGCAGCACGAGAGCCTAAAAGATTACATGACACGGTTTGCTGAGGCAACCATGGAGATTCCAGATTTGAGCCCAGAGGTCCACCTACACGCCCTCAAAAGCGGCCTCAGACCTGGCAAGTTCCAAGAGACGATCGCAGTATCAAAGCCGAAAACATTAGACGAATTCCGAGAAAAAGCCGCTGGCCAAATGGAGATTGAAGAGCTTCGGGAAGCTAGGAAGACAGACAAACAACAACCTAGAAGGGAAGAGGAAAAGACCTTTAGATCACAAAGCAGCAAAGAGCTGAAGAAGCCTTTCAAACTTAACCCAAAGTTTGACAACTATACCCGGTTCAACACAAAGAGGGAAGACATTATAAAAGAAATTCTACACGCCAAGATGATCAAACCTCCAAACAGGGCAGGTAATTATCAAGATCAGAGGTTCGTGGACAGAACAAAGCATTGCGCCTTCCATAAAAAATTCGGCCACACAACAGATGACTGTGTAGCAGCAAAGGACCTACTGGAACGGTTGGCAAGGCAAGGACTCTTACACAAATATGTTGATGGGAGGAAGAATAGAGGAGGAATCAAGACACCAGAAACGATTAATCAAGGGAAGGAGGAGAATGACAAAAAACAGTGGACAAACCAAAGCCAACCACGAGGAGTCATAAATTGCATCTCAGGTGGCTTCGCCAGTGGAGGTACAACAAGCTCGGCTCGAAAGCGAAGCTACAGAGCAATGTTGGCAGTTGAGGGGACGACCTTTATACCCAAGGATGCACCCACTGGAGAAATCACTTTCACAGCCTCGGATTGCAAATCAGCAAGCCCAAACCTCGACGACCCTGTTGTCATCTCAGTGCAAGTGGGAGACCTATTGGTAAGAAAGGTCTTACTAGACCCAGGTAGTAGTGCCGATGTTCTCTTTTACTCCACTTTTCAAAAAATGAACTTATCTGACAAGGCCATTCAACCTTACTCCGGAGATCTGGTTGGATTCTCAGGAGAAAGGGTACAGGCAATGGGAACTATTTGGTTAAGAACTGTTTTAGGAGAAACCCCGCTCACAAAACAGTTGATATTAGATACATCATAGTAAATTGCATAAGCCCATACAACATCATCTTACGCAGACCAGCTTTAAATACTTTTGGTGCAATTGTATCTACTTTACATCTGTGCGTTAAGTTTCCAGTACAGGACGAGCTCATCGCTACAGTACACGCCGACCACAAAGAAGCACGGCAATGCTACCATACTAGCTTAAAACAACAAGAATTGAACAAAGCAATTCCAGCACGGGTACAAGCCGTGTACAGCTCGGACAACCCCCCTCTCCTTAATGAGCTCGACCCAAGGGAGGAATTCCGAGAAAGACCCCAAGCACTGGACGAGCTTGAGAAGGTAACGTTTTATGGAAACGCTAACAAGTTTACATACATAGGTAATGCACTTTCAGGTAAGGAAAAAGCTCGGCTAATAAATCTCCTCAGAGACAACGCTGACCTCTTTGCGTGGACACCAACGGATATGCCAGGCATCAACCCCAGCATTATATGCCATAAGCTAGCTGTGGACCCAACAGTCAAGCCCATGGCTCAAAAGAAGCGCAACTTGGGAGAGGAAAGACGACAAGCATCTTTAGAGGAAACCAAAAAACTGTTGTCAGCAGGATTTATCAAAGAAGTAAGGTTCACAACATGGCTATCTAACGTCGTAATGGTAAGAAAGAACACAGGTAAATGGCGCATGTGCGTCGACTTCACAAACCTTAACAAGGCATGCCCCAAAGATGCATATCCACTACCTTGTATTGACAAGCTGGTAGACAGCGCATCCGGTTTTAATTGTCTAAGCTTCATGGATGCCTATTCTGGATACAACCAGATTCTAATGCATCCTGAAGACCAACATAAGACTGCATTTATAACAGAATTTGGAAATTATTGTTACACAGTAATGCCTTTTGGCCTTAAGAATGCAGGCGCAACATACCAACGACTGATGGATAAAATGTTTAGAAAACAAATTGGGAGAAACATGGAGGTCTATGTCGACGACATGGTGGCCAAGACGTCACAAGGGAACTCACATTGCGATGACTTGACCGAGGTCTTTGGTCAGATCCGAGCATATAACATGAGGTTAAACCCGGAAAAATGTACTTTCGGTATACAAGGTGGAAAGTTTCTGGGATTCATGTTGACATCCAGGGGAATCGAAGCAAATCCTGAGAAATGTGCCGCAATCCTTAACATGACCTCGCCGAAGACTGTGAAGGAGGTACAGAAGCTCACGGGAAGAATAGCGGCCTTGTCGCGGTTCCTGCCAGCAATATCAGACAGATCTTATCATTTTTTCCAAGCAATATCAAAGCATAAACAGTTCACTTGGACAAATGCTTGTGAAGAATCTTTCAGGAAGCTAAAAGCAATGCTGACGTCTCCCCAGATACTACAGAGTCCGGAGGCTGGTAAACCATTATATTTGTATTTATCTGTATCTAGTCACGCTATAAGTTCGGCTCTTGTGCTTGAAACAGGAAAAACACAAAAACCAGTATATTTCGTCAGCAAGGTCCTACAGCCCACCGAGCAAAGATACCCAATGGTAGAGCAATTGGCCCTGGCACTGATCACCACAGCTAGAAGGCTCAGACATTATTTCCAAAGCCACACCATTATCGTGCGGACAAATCAACCACTTCGGCAAATATTAGCAAAACCGGAAGTAGCAGGAAGGTTGATTAAGTGGTCTATTGAATTATCAGAATTCGATATCCAGTATCAACCCAGGCCAGCTTTGAAGTCACAAATCTTGGCCGACTTCATTGCTGAGTTCACCTGTCTACACAACATCACCAGGCCGAGCACAGGGATGATGTATGTTGACGGAGCATCAAACAATAAAGGTAGCGGAGCAGGAATTATACTTGAATATGAGAACACAATCATAGAACAGTCCGTAAGATTCTCTTTTGAAGCTAGCAATAATCAAGCGGAATACGAAGCTCTACTAGCCGGATTGAACCTCGCCATCAAACTACAGATACCAAGGATCGTCGTACATTGTGATTCGCTATTAATAGTACAACAGGTGAATGGCTCTTTCCAGGTAAAAGACCCCTTACTGGAGCGATATTGGAATATGGTAAGAAATCTTATCTCGACTTTCGATAATTTCAAAATTATTCATGTCCCAAGAGGAAATAACCAAAGAGCAGACATATTATCTAAGTTGGCAACAAGCAGAACGGGCACTTCGCCCAAACTATCACAATTAACGCTAGAAAAACCTAGCGTGAACCTAACATATATTTTAAGCATGTCACAGGAACCAGATTGGAGAGCACCCATTACAGATTACATCCTCCACGGAACAATACCTACCAGTGAGACAAACCCAAAACTATTCCGAAGACAAGCAAGCTTTTATGTGTTGGTCGGCGCCGAGCTATACAGGAGAGGATTTTCACAACCACTCCTCAAATGCCTAAGCAAAAAGGAATCAGCAGAAGCCATGGATGAAGTCCATGAAGGAGTCTGCGGAAATCACATAGGGGGGAGAAGCCTAGCGGCAAAGCTACTCAGAGCAGGTTACTACTGGCCGACCATACGAAGAGATTGCATAGACAAAGTAAAAAGGTGTGACCACTGTCAAAAACATGCAACGATAATGCACAGCCCTGCCGAGGTGTTACACAACACGGAGGTAAGTTGGCCATTTTTTAGATGGGGAATGGACATCTTAGGACCATTTCCAACAGCACCAGGTCAGGTAAAATTTCTCTTAGTATGTATAGATTACTTTTCCAAATGGATTGAAGCACAGCCACTGGCACGAATCACTGCAGAAAAGGTACAATCTTTCCTTTGGAAAAACATCATTTGTAGATATGGAATTCCAGGTGAGCTCATTACTGACAATGGAAGGCAATTCACTGATTCAAAACTTGCTTCTTTTCTACAGAATTTTCATGTTAAACACCATTTTAGCTCCGTAGAACACCCTCAAACAAACGGGCAAGCAGAAGTAGCTAACCGAATTATTTTGATGGCATTAAAGAAAAAGCTCGGAGAGGCAAAGGGCCAATGGGCAGATCTAGTGTCTGAGGTGCTATGGAGTTACAACACCACTATCCATTCGGCCACGGGAGAAACCCCTTTCAAACTAGTATACGGGGCAGAAGCAATGATTTCAGTAGAGATCGCCACTCCCACAATCAGAGCCGAACACCACACACAGACCTCAAACGATCAAGCTCGAGCAACTGAACTTGATACAATAGAAGAAATAAGAAACAGTGCGTCGCTGAAGCAAAGAGCTCTACAACAATTGACTCAAAGACAATATAACAGAAAGGTGATCCCCCGGGCTTTCCAAGCAGGAGATCTAGTCTTGCGGAAAACAGAAGAAGCACGACGAACTCAAGGACATGGGAAGCTCGCGGCTACTTGGGACGGACCATATCGAATCGACAAAGTACTCGGCATGGGGGCTTATACACTACAAACACTAAAGGGAAGCACAATCCCTGGAACCTGGAATGTTTCATCTTTAAAATTGTACATATCATAATCACATAGGCGCATGATGGTACTCTTTTTCCTACTCATGAATTTTTTCCCACATTGGGTTTTTGCTCAAGAGAAGGTTTTAACGAGGCCGGACGCCAACATCAGACTTTGTACGTCTTTTACAATAAAGAAATAAAGTCATAAGGAAAACATAATTCAAATCCTACCATTCTACAATATGCAGTCAAATAAAGCCGAGCTTCTTACTCGGTACACAGTCATTAAACCAAAATAACCGATGATAGTAAATCTCGGAATCAAACATTCACAAGTACAAAAACAAAATACAAAACAAAAAAATAACATATTCAATCATCTTTTTCTCCGATACTGGAATCCTCTATTAACTCTTCAGCTGGAGTCTCATCATCAACTAACTTTCCTCCAACAACAATCTTGGTAGCATCCAGTTTCTCTACATCAACTTCAGGAAACAATACTTTAACCTGGGCCACCGATCTTTCAAAACCTTGAGCAAACGACTCATACACCTCCATCTCCAATTCTCCAACACGAGCAGCCAACTGGTCATTACGAGTCTTCAGATCCTTTATTTCCTCTTCAAGGGATTCTTGCCGGCTTTGAAGATTCTCAACCTCAGACCCTTTTAATCTCAAAGAAGAGGAAAGTTCCTCCACCAACTTTTCCTTTTCCTCTATAGTTCTTGTTAGTTCATTAACAACGACAACATTCTTCTTTTCTGTTTCTAAAGCAACCTCCTGTGTCCGCCCAATAGACACAAGCCGAGCCCCGATTACCTGCAAGTGAAACATGCACAAAAACATATGACAAGATGACAGAAAGAAATAAACAAAAAGGTAAAATAATTCAATTTACCTGTAAAAAGCGACTAACACCAACCGAACCAATCCTGTTGATCATCTCAACATCAACAGGAAATTGACCAAACTGTTCAGAGAGAGTGACAAACGGAAACAGTTTGCTCCACAAAGACTTGGCGTGATCATCAACACAGTACCCATGAAGCTCTTCTTGAGACTTATATGAAGATTCTATCAACTCAAATTTTACCCTGTCATCACTCTTTAAGGTACCCAGGTTAGTCCCTTTCGTTGGCCCTACTCTTTTCCTTTTCACTCTAGGTTGAAGTTCTGATTGAATAACTCCACCTCCGACCTCTTTATCAACATTAGTAGTCGAACTTTCTTTTTCAGCCTTTTTTCTTTGATTAAAAAATGTTTTCAAACCAGCCGAAGTAATAGTAGGAACCTTCTCACCTAACAAAACAAAAAAAAAACAGAACATGCTATTAAAAACATAATAGAACAAGAAGCCATTTTCCATTTTTTTGAAAAAGCTTTACCTAGGTAATCCAATACTGATTGCTCATCAGAATCCCATTTTAGAAGTTCAGCAACAGATAACAATTCTTTAGAATCCATTTCACTAACTAAAAACTCCAAAATGTCATTATCACTAGGACACCGATCTTCCACATCTAAAACCTGTACCGTTTCCGAACACCACGAAATAGGAAACCTCTCTTCCAATGTCTCATTAATAAAAAAGGGAAATTGTTCAGGAATACTCCTAACCTTCACGAACATTTTCTTAAAATCTTTGAAAGAAGATTTGTACAACGCGAAAAGGGACCTACCAGGATGGCTACTTAGGTTAACCCACAAACCCCTACGAACACCCTTAGCTTGAAATAGAGAAAAAAACACCCTCAGAGAAGGAGCTTGCCCCAGAAAATCCATTAACACCTCGAACGCTCTAACAAAACCCCAGGAATTAGGGTGTAACTGTGATGGAGCACAGTTCAACCAACGCAATACACCACATTGAAAATCGGTAAAAGGAAACCTAACTCCAAGCTCTGTAAGAACACAACTATAAACATAGAAATAGGACCAGTCACAAATTTTTTCACAAACACGATCATCAACCCCACACGGAAGCACCTCAATTTTAACTTCACTCCCTTCCCGAACCCATACGTTAGAACCAAGAACCCCTACTGACTCCACATCATTAAAGTAAGAAGAGTGACACCTAACATTTTCATGCACCCAACTATACGGATCGCTCTCGCTAACAATGACTTGAGTTTTCTCCATTTACAGTAACGCATGCAAAGAATAGATACAGCAAAAAGAAACTAGACATTAGTCAAATAGACTAACCTTTTCTGATCATTTTCTTCTTAACACAAAGGAACTTCAGTTTTTGGCAAGGAGTCCACTAAACCACCACAAAAATTTAATATGACAAAAACGGTTCATTGACAAGAAATAGCCTTGAAAAATAATAACCATTCAACATTTAACTTCAAAATCAAAGGAGCTAGATCAAGCGGTCAGGGATACATAGAGGAAAGTGCCACGGTCATGTCCATTAAGTGTTACAGGTGCGAAAAACTAGGAAACATGATAATAATAATAATAAACAAATAAATAAACAAATGAAACATAAATAAAATAACATATCAAACAAAAACAAACACTAAAAGGAAACAGGCCCAGCTTGGGGGCTGAGGAACCACCCAATATAGTCCAACAAAGTTTTAGGGCCGAGATAGTTCCGAAGCTCGACCCGTTTCCTTCCTCCCCCTATTTTTCTTTAACAGGTCAAGCTTAGGGGCTGTGATGTGGACCATAAACCTCGGCCCAAACAAACACAACGGCTACCACAATAGCTAGGAATCAGGAAACAGATCATCCAATAACAGAAAAGATTCTAAAAACTAACCACGGAGAGATCTGCGGAAGAGTACAAGATATCAGATGCTGCGCACAACGGCCTCTCTATCTATATAAACAACACCGAAGCAACAGAGTAAAACACACAAGCACAACACAACATCACTACTTCTTCTTTCTTTTACTTTATTTGCGGTTTACTTGAATGCCTCTTCTAACTTGAGCGTCGGAGATTCTTTTGCAGGTGTTCCACCCGCGTTGTTTTGAAAGAGAGCCGACCTATACCTCGCCCAACGAATAGTAGCACTACCAATCTGAAATTACTAAAAGCTCGGATCGCTAGGAGGTCGGCCTGGGTATCTCGGACGGAACAGTTATGATCTTTAATTTGTTCTTGATTCTTGGTTGGCATATTTTCTGCAGTTCTCTAGTATTCTCTTGGTTGCTATTCTTGATTCTTGATTTTTGTTATGATTTCTTACTGCTTCTATTTTTTCCTGTTCTGTACTCGAGTTGATTCTGTTCTTGATTTTTGGTTCTTGATTTTTCACTGCATCTATTTTTCATTGTTCGTTTCTGTTCTTGATTTTTGTTCTTGTATTTTGTCTGCATCTATTTTTCACTGCCAGTTTCTGTTCTGGTCTTCATTCTTGATTTTTTGTTGATTTTGAATTTGTTCTCTAACTTCTGTGGTTGTGGTTTTTTAATTATTTTATTTTAGTTCGTTGTTTGGTGTTCTCATTTCAATTTTGGTTTAGTGTTCTCTTTTCTTATTTTATTTTATTTTGATATTTCAGTTTGATATTAAAACATTGAACCAAATCGAATCGAATATTTATGTACAATTAGAATGGATGACTTTTCCTCTAAAAACTGAACCAAACCGCATCGCTAACAACCTCTATTGAGTAACTCTGAATGGGCGGCAGGCGGCTGAGACATGGTGGATTGGTGGCAAAGAAACCGTGCATCAAAAAAACTGGGAGACATTCTCATTGTGGCCTCCATCACCAAAGCTCTCTCCGAATCAGGAGGAACACGCAACCTCTCTCCCTCTCTCAAACTCGCACATTCCATCATCCTCAACGTCCTTTCCAACCCCTCCCTCCACCCTTCCAACAAGCTTCATTTCTTCTTCTGGTCTCGTTCCCATTCTTCCTCCCCTCTGCCCTCCGTCACTGCCTACTCCACCCTCTTCTGCACTCTCTCCCACCCCGCCCATCTCCACCATGTCCCAGCCCTCCTCCACTCCCTCAAACAAGGCTCCCTCCTTCTCGATTCCCACTCCTTCAAGCTTCTCCTCGATGCTTCCATCCTCTCTTCTAACTTCGATTTGGCTCTACAACTCTTGGATTACATGCAAGATCTTGGCAGCAACTTGCAACCTCACATCTATAGCTCTGTCCTCGTTGCTCTCGTTAGGAAGAACCAAGTCCCACTGGCTTTGTCCATCTTTTTCAAGCTTCTTGATTCTACTGCGGATGGTTTTGATTCCAACACAGCCAATGAGTTGTTGGTTTCTCTTAGGAAAGCAAGCATGAAGGTGGAGTTCAAACAAGTTTTTGATAGGCTTAGAGAGAAGAAAGGTTTTTATTTTGATACTTGGGGCTACAACATTTGCATCTATGCATTTGGTTGTTGGGGTGATCTTGGTGCTTCTTTGACCCTCTTCAAGGAGATGAAGCTGAAGGATAAAGAGGAGTTGCTGGATTATGGTTCCCGCGGCCACACTTGTTCTTCTGTTGGACCTGATTTGTGCACTTATAACAGTCTCATTAGTGTGCTTTGTAAGGTTGGCAGAGTCAATGATGCACTTAAAGTGTTTCAAGAGCTTAAAGAAGGATCTGGCCATGAACCTGATAAGTTCACTTATAGGATCCTTGTGCAAGGTTGTTCCAAGACTTACAGAGTACATGATGCCACCGTGATTTTCAATGAGATGCAGAATAACGGATTTCGCCCCGATCCTGTTATTTATAATTCTATGCTTGATGGATTCTTGGCCAGGAAGGTTAAAGAAGCCTGCCAACTGTTTGAGAAAATGGTTGAAGAAGGCACGAAGACATCTTGCTGGACATATAACATTCTGGTTGATGGCTTGCTTAAAAATGGGAGACCTGAAGCCGCGTATACTCTCTTCTGCGACCTCAAGAAGAAAGGCCAGTTCGTCGATGGGGTTACTTACAGCATCATTGTGCTGCAATTTTGTCGAGAGGGTCAACTTGAGGAGGCACTACAATTGGTGGAAGAGATGGAAAGCAGAGGTTTTGTTGTTGATCTCACTACGATAACATCGCTCTTGATTAGCATTCATAGACATGGTCGCTGGGATTGGATGGACAGGCTTATGAGGCATGTGAGGGAGAGTGATCTGGTGCTTAGTGTTCTCAAGTGGAAAGCTGGAATGGAGGCTTCTTTGAAGAACGCAAAGAGCAAGAGAAAGGATTATTCGCCAATGTTCCCTTCCAAAGGAGACTTTAGTGACGTCATGAGCTTCATAACTAATGCTCAGGACGTCACCCTTGATTCACAGCACGGTTCAGATTTTCAAGACAAGGAGAGTTCCGATAACAAATTTGATGAGTGGTCATCATCCCCACACTTGGATAAATTGGCCGAGTCCTCGCTTAGCACTTCCCATCTATTTACTCCTTCTCGTGCTCAAAGAGTTCAAGAAAAGGGGCTAGATTCTTTTGATATTGATATGGTGAATACTTTCTTGTCTATATTCCTGGCCAAGGGAAAGTTGAGCTTGGCTTGCAAGTTATTTGAAATTTTCACTGATGCAGGTGTGGATCCTGTGAGTTACACTTTTAATTCTATGATGAGCTCCGTTGTCAAAAGGGGTTATTTCACTGAAGCTTTGGCTATCCTGAACCAAATGGGAGAAAATCTTTGCCCAACTGATATAGCAACATACAATATGATAATTCAAAGTTTAGGAAAGATGGGAAGAGCAGATCTGGCCAGTGCTGTTCTTGATAGGCTGCTGAAGCAAGGTGGCTATCTCGATGTAGATATGTATAACACAGTTATCAATGTTCTGGGAAAGGCAGGCCGAATTGATGGGGCGAACAACTTCTTCGAGCAAATGAAGAGCAGTGGGATAAATCCCGATGTTGTCACATATAATACATTAATTGAAATTCACAGCAAGGCAGGACGGTTGAAGGATGCGTATAAGTTCTTGAAAATGATGTTGGATGCTGGGTGTCCTCCTAACCATGTAACGGACACGACATTGGATTATCTGGGAAAGGAAATCGATAAACTGAGATACCAGAAGGCATCAATTTTGAGTTCAAGAGATGATGCTTCTTGAATGTAGTTCTTGTTTTGGTGTTTTCACCCCTTCTTTGATCACAGGCAGTGTGCTTTGTTGTTATGAAATCACAGCAATATTAATTGAAGCTTAAAGACAAGAATTCAGGTCTCAGAACGACTCAGATTTGATTCTAGTACGTGAGGCCACTATTTAGTCATGTGGTGGAGTTAAGATGAAATTCATGTACTGTTGTTCACCATCAAAAATTGGTTATCCATACTTGTCTATTTCAAGCATAATACAATATTGGGGTGAGACTAGTATCCAATTCAATATGCAGGCCCGGATCCGTAATATCTTTCCCAGTGGCCAATGTGAAAGATGCCTAAAAAGTGTTTGATAATCTCCATCTGCCAAATCCATGATGCAGTGAGGATCTGTGCGAGCAAGGAGGCACAGGTTTCTTTTTCCCTCTGCAAGTGATTAGATTTAAACTCAATACTATGTTTAGAGTACTCATTATCGTGTGTCGTACAAATTATAAGCAAACTTCTTAATTACCATTATCTGGATCCTTGTAATTATTATATCATTCTTTGGTTTTTGTAACTGAATATGCGAAACTGCCATTGATATAGTTACTGCTGTCTTTAGGATATAAATATATATAATATAATGCAAGTGACCATATAATTTGGAGAAGGAACTTTCCTTAGCTGCGTATGTTATGTTTGCCTTTTGAAAATTTTATCAATACATATTGGCTTATCCATTGAAGCCCTTCAATCTCCATGCAAATTTGTTAGCAAGTTTTGATCCGAGACTTGTATTAATATAATGAAGAATGTTAGAGGGTCAGCAGAATTTATTATTTTTGACCCGCAGTTAACTAACAATTAAAAATGTAGGCTAAAAGTAAGTTGTTGGATTGCTAGACTAAAAAGATTGGCCTGAAGGCTAAAAATGTTGATAAAAAATAATAAATTCTGTTGGTCCTTGAGTTTTTCTCTAATATAATCACAACATTATTAGTTACACAGTTGAATTATGTTGCTGGTTTTGGTTTTAGGTAAATAAACCAATTTTCAAATCGTTGTTACACAATTGAATCTCTCAGCCATGCTTTTTATTATTTTTGTTGTATTCATATCCTTGCTTGAGGTAAAATAGGTTAGATTCAGTAGTTTGTAGGTGTCTTCAACCAATCTTATGGAGTCTACATGGCATAAATAGTCAGTTTGTGTGGGATTGAACTTGAAGCTTAGCCATATCTATCTATCAAGTATCATGATCATTTTATTTAGTTCTTGGTTATCACTTTTCGGCCAAGATTTCTTATGACCTTTTTTGCAGCACTTTTAATCTATTGTTTATGAATTGTTGAAAATTGCTGGGAATTTGATATTTAACTAAGATGATGTGAACAATTTTATGAATTGTTAAAAAATTGCTGCAGAAACTTGGTGACCAAAGAATTTGTTGTAGTGATAAGATGATTCCCAAATAATTTGTGGCCTTTGGTTGCTCTAAGACAAGTGCATATTTAGCTACCTTCTGAAGCATTGTGTATGAGACTAAAAGATATGGAAATGAAGGATGGGCATGAGCTCATAATCAGAGAGGGTAATTCCTATTTTTATGGAATTCAGAACCAGAGATTGTTGTGTTTGAACCACTTTTCTTTCACTTTCATTTTCTTTTCTTTTTTATTTTGGGCCAGAATCAATAACATATGTATTATGAATTCTTGATACATTTATTAATGCATTATGCATCCCAGGAACTCATTATTTACCTGCGTGTTGCTATGGAATGGTTCTTTTCAATGTTCACTTGAAAATTCATCCTTAATTTTGCTCGTTTATTTATACATATAAATAGATATACTATAATAGTAGTGTACTATTATTTCAACCCCCCCCCCCCCCCCCAAAAAAAAAAAAAAAAAGTAGTGTATAAAATATAATGCGAAAAGTAAAGTAAGTGCGATGATCCTACTCGCACATTTGCTTCAATTTGTTCTTGTTATGATGTTAATTTAAATAAATCAATCTTACAATCTATCTATCTATCTATTTTTATTATATACAAATTAATACTAAATTATTATGAAATAAACTTATGCCATATAGTTACTTTCCATTGTGTCATATCAGCTATTTTAAATAAGTTGCAATTATGAAAAAAAAATATTTCTTATTATTGGTCCCTATCATCTATTTTAAATGTGCCAATTATCCAGAAAAACAACACTCTGATATTTAAATGTAGAAGGTGCAATAATGCAGCTTAACGTTTTGCATAGTTGACGCAGAGTCAATGAGGATTGAGGAGAAGACAAAGGTATAATAAAGCTGTCTGGAATAATTTTATCAACTGCATTATTGCATTCCACTTTAATTTCCATCACCTTTTTTCTCCTTAATTCAACCTTAACTTGACAAAGATTTTAAGAAAAGATTTTATTAGATCGCTCCTCACTTTTGAGTCTTTCCCAAACATCAGTTTCCTACATCAATCATCATCAGTTCAGTTTCTAAACACAAATCAATCCGTTCCTTACTTACATACACACCCCCTCCAATGGCAGATAGTGTGATTTCCTTTGTCCTGGACAACTTCTCCCAATTGCTAGCACGTGAAGCCAATCTGCTATGTGGCGTGGATGACAGGGTTAGATCCCTTCAAAGTGACCTCAGCATCATAAACGTGTTCCTCAAAACATCTGAAGGGAAAACCAAGAAAGAAATTGACAAAGAAGTTTTTCGTCAGATTAGAGATGTTGCGCACCAAGCTGAGGATGTCATCGACACCTTTGTGGTAAACGTGGCTATGCACAGACGTCGAACCATGCTGGGGAAGATGCTCCGTGGTTTTGAACATGGAAAGTTGCTCCGTGATGTGGCTGTGAAAATAGACAGCATAAAAGCCACTGTCAATGACATAAGAGACAACAAGATCAAGCTCGGCGATGTCTTTCAACAAGAAGGTGAATCATCATCAGCAAGAGAGGAGGAGGAGAGGGTGCTGTTGCTGCACAAGAGAAGAAGAAATGTGGAGGAGCATGATGTGGTTGGTTTTGTTCGTGAATCCAAGGCAGTCATTCAGCTGCTTAAGGAAGAGAGTTCCCAAAGCAACGTTGTGTCCATCATCGGTATGGGTGGCTTGGGCAAAACCACCCTTGCTCGAAAGGTCTATAACAGCGATCAGGTAAAGTCATATTTCAAATGTCGTGCATGGGTTTATGTTTCAAATGACTGCAATGTCAAGAAGCTTTTGCTTGGCCTCATCATGTGTTTGATGCCTAACGCTGAGAACGAGCATAGGAGGAAAATGAAGGGAAAGAAACAAAAGGGAAGAAAGAAACCAGGTGACCTCTCTAACTTGAATGTTGACGAACTAAAGCTCATGATGCGGAATTTCTTGACTATGACAAGGTATCTGGTAGTCCTTGATGACCTCTGGAATACTCAAGACTGGGATGAGGTAAAAGATGCTTTTCCAAACGACAACAATGGTAGCAAAATACTAATTACTAGCCGTTTGAAAGAGGTGGCATCCCATACGAGTCCATGTCCTCCTTATTACCTTCAATTCCTTGGTGATGATGAAAGCTGGGAACTCTTTTCTAGGAAAGTGTTTCGAGGAGATGAGTGTCCTTCTGATATAGAGCATCTTGGAAAACTGATGGTCAAAAGTTGTGGCGGTTTGCCACTCTCCATTGTTGTTTTGGCAGGGTTACTTGCAAACAAGGGGAAGTCATACAAGGAATGGTCCAAAGTTGTGGGACATGTCAACTGGTATCTTACTCAAGATGAGACCCAAGTCAAGGACATTGTACTCAAACTCAGCTACCACAACTTGCCTTCAAGACTAAAGCCCTGCTTTCTGTATTTCGGGATCTACCCTGAAGATTTTGAGATCTCTGTAAGGCCATTGCTACAAAAATGGGTTGCTGAGGGATTTATTCAACAAACTGGGACCAGAGATGCAGAGGATGTTGCTGAAGATTACTTGTATGAGCTCATTGATCGTAGCTTGGTTCAAGCATCACAAGTGAATGTTAATGGAGATGTGAAAGCATGTCGCATCCATGATCTTCTTCGTGATCTTTGCATAACTGAGAGCAAAGAGAACAAGCTTTTTGAGGTTTGCACAAATAGTAACATTTTGGAGACATCAAAACCACGCAGGCTTTCAATCCAATGCGGCATGCATGGCTACGTTTCTTCAAGCAACAATGACCATTCATGTGTCCGCTCTTTGTTTTGCCTTGACCCAAAAGGGTATGATGTTACCCCCAAGGAATTGAAATGGGTTTTCAAATTCTTCAAACTGGTTCGGGTATTAGATCTTGGGGAAAACTATTGCAGCAAAGTCCCTTCCAACTTGGGCTTATTTATCCATTTAAGGTATTTAAGAATAAGAAGTGGTGAAGTCATTCTAGATTCTATATGCACACTAGGAAATTTACAAACTTTGGACATATACGGGCCGGCGCTGCCTCCAATATATCTCCCTAGGAGAGTATGGAACCTCAAACAACTTAGGCATTTAAAGAGTAATGGAACCATCATCCTACGAGGCCACCATGGTTCAAAAGCAGGTGATCAAGTCATGTGGAATCTTCAAACCATTCATTCCATTAAATTCAATAGTGAGATTGCACGCATGATAGAGAAAGGAAGGTTTCCGAAGCTACGAAAGTTGGGTTTGCACATCTGGGTCGAGAAAAATAATGTGCATGAGTTGTTATCAACCCTACGGCGATTAACTCATCTGAACAAGTTGACACTTGTCTTTAGAAAGAAGAATTATGGACGGCGACCAGGGCCTACAAAGTACGAGCACATGGAATGGCACATCGGGCTCAAAGCAATTGAATTGTTACAAAGCCTGCAGCACTTGTCCAATCTGAGCACTTTAAAAGTTGATGGAGCTTTGGACCTTGCAACGTGTGATATTGCGTTTCCTGCATGCATTACAAAATTAACCTTGAGACACATTAGCTTCATGAATGCTGGTGGGGTGAATGCCATTGGTAATCTTACTACACTCCGATGTTTGAAATTGCATGGAACACATGACTTTGATGATCCCTTTGAGATTAATTGCAGTGCAGGCAGTTTCTCACAGCTCCAGGTTTTTGAGATGGAGTGGCTGAATGTTCACAAATGGAAATTAGGCAATGGTGCAATGCCATGCCTTCAAACTTTGCTTATCAGAGACTGTGAAAGATTGGACGATCTCCCAGATGAACTGTGGTCTTTGACTTCCCTGAGACAAGTACAAGTTGTGGAACCCTCCCAAGCATTGTCTCGTGCGCTAGCAAATTTGGAAATGAAGGATGAATGTGAGCTCATAATAACATAGTGGTATCCAGAAGTAGTAGAGATGTTGAGTTTCCATCAAATTTGGCCTTAACACTTATCATTATAATTGGTATTTAAATGTTATTGTTACCATTAAAATCTTCTAAATGATTATGATATTTGTCCATTTAAATCATATTATGACTATTAACTTTTTTGTATGACCATATATGACAGAGTGTTCTAGTAATAGTTCTTGTATTACATGTTTCATTCTATAATATAATTTATGATTAGATAATTAATTTAAAAAATTATGACATCCAATACTATTCTCTATCTTATTACAAAATAGATGCAGTATTGATATATAAAAGTTTATAGTAAACTTAGTTTATATATTACTAGAATGAGATTTGCGCTATGCATAGGGAGATAAATTAATTATACTATATAGTATATTTTAATATTGTTTAGAGATTGATTAGATAATATATAAATTAATATTAAATTTAAATTATTTTATATTAAAAATATTTTATAAAATATTTATTTAGTAATTTGTATATAATTGTTATATATTTAATTATTTATTCCACTAAAATTTAATACGAATTAGATTATAATTTATTATTTCAGAAATTTAAATTTATTTATTTAAAAAACCATATTTTTTATTATATTTTTTTCTTTATTTGTTATTTTTATTGTTTGTAAATAATAAAAAAAAAGTTAAGAAAAATATATCAGAATAAAAAACACTAAAAATATGATATAAAATTATGAAATAAATTTATTATTATAATATATTTGAATGTACTTAATTAAGAGATGTTATGCCAAATTTAAACTTGTTTGGAAGAGTTTTCAGTAATTGGTATGAAATTAAAATATAAAATAAGAGTATTATGCAACATACTTTATAAATAGACCAAATAGTGAAGTAATACGAGTCTTATACAATATATAAGTAGACAAAAAATATAAAACTTAGATATTTATATTTTATAATTGAAATTTTTTATAGTTATGATTATTATGACACTTTTAATATATATATATATATTTATTGCATTCAATTAGTCATTTATATTTAAATAATAATAATAAGTAAGAGTGTTTTTTAGTTTTAGTCTCCTATATTGCCATGTGTTTAAGAGTGCCTATGTAGGCATGTAGCCAGGGGCGAAGCTCGAACCTCTTTTAGGAGGGGGCTAACATGCAAAATACAATTAAATAGAGAATAAAAAATAAAATTAGGGAGAGGCCAAATTATAAATTTAGAGGATTTTATAAATAAAATTTATTTATTTGGGAGGGGCCATTGCCCCCTTCACATATACTAAGCTTCGCCCCTCCATGTAGCATCATTAGAAAAAAAGTAGATAGCTAAAACTTATTGGATAGAGAATTCATATAAACTTTTATAGATTATAAATAAATTAATGATGTTATGTATACACTAAAATCAGTTACTAATATAAAATACATGTTAAAATATAAATATATATATTGAAAATAAATTAAATCACATATATATTTATATACAAATATATTGATGCTTAATTTTAGTAGTTAATTTTAGTGTATAAATAATATTTTTATAAATAAATAGATTAGCTTCTTATAACATTACTTTATTCTTATTTTTTATATATTATAATAGAAGTGGAGCCTCGCATTTAATTTATAATTATTCAACTTTATATATACTTATAGGACGCAATTTAAAGAAATCAACCGAATGTAAAGAACAAAATTCAAATCCATGATCTAAAAAATTACGGGAAGTATTAGGTAAACAATGACCATTTTAAACAACATGAACAACTACCAATTAAATAAAAATATACTACACTCTAATTTAATACTATTAATTAAATTTAAGATTAATTTTTTTTCCAAAGATAACATTTCATTTAATGAAACTTAAGGATGGGTCCACGGTGAACTCCTTACAAAATTCATGATGGGCTTTCCCATAAAAAACCAATATGTTATTACTTAGACAAGAAAGAAAATGCTTAAGAAAAAGAAAAAGAGAAGAGCTTTATGAAGGATAACGTGGGCTTCCCCTGTACGTGGTAATAGAAAAAAAATATCTTTCTTCTAAACACCTCAACTTCCTTCTCTTTCCAGTGCTTGAAAGTCATTCTCCAATTTGGTAGCTGCTTCCAAATTTGCCGGTGACAAATTCTCTCACCCTCAAAAATTAGTTTATTTCTTGCTATCCACAATTGCTACAAAATGTGAGCTACAAATCGAATCTGCTTCTTTCTATTTCTGCTTTGTTCCAAGTCTTCTTTGAATTGAAGCCACCATTTCCATATTTCATCATCATCACTCATGTTGGTGGGTGTCACACTTGAATTTTGCCAGGTTGCCATCGCTTGTGGGCAGGTTAGCAAGCAATGTCGTAGTGATTCCTCCTCTTGGCCACATCTCAGACAAATTGGGGAGATCTCAGGTAACCTTTCAGAGATTCTTCTTGCAACCGGCAAACCATTGTGAAATAACCTCCATAAAAAAACTCTGATTTTTGGTGGACATTTCAGACCCCACAAGGAGGACCAGAGCTTCTTTGACTTGCATTGAGCCGGAAGTACCTTATACCCCGAAGCAACAGTATATAGGCCTCTCCTCTCCAATGACCAGGTAGGCTTGTCTTCTCCCTCTATAATTTCTGTTTGTAAGATGGCTTGGGCAATTTCTGGACTGAATTGTGTTATTATTGATTGGTGGTTCCATTCCTTGTGCTCTGTCATTAGTTGTTCAACCCATTCTACTGGTGGATAGTCGGTTGTTTGAATTATTGTAGCCAATGTCGGAAACTGTTTAATCCAAGAATCTGTCATTACCTTCACCGAGTTGCCCCTTCCTATCTTCCAGATAAGCCCTTTTTCTATGACTTTTCTCCCTTCCAGCATGCTTCTCCACCCCCAAGAGGGGTTGTTACCTAATTCGGCTCTTAGAAAATTTGAATACTTGAAATATTTACTTCTGTATACTCTGGAAATTAGCGAGTCAGGTCTAGTCAGCAGCCGCCAACCCTGTTTTCCGAGCATAGCCATATTAAAAGCCCTGAGGTCCTTAAAGTTTAAGCCTTCTTGGGACTTTTGTCTACAGATTACAGTCCATTTAATCCAATGCATCTTCTTTTCCGTTCCTCTCTGTCCCTACCAAAACTGCATTATCATCTTATGAAGTTCTTCCATTAAGATCTCTGGGAGCTTAAAACAACTCAAAGTATAAATAGGGATAGCAATTGCTACTACTTTAATTAGCACTTCTCTGCCACTGGCTGATAGCAAAGATCGTTTTCACTGCTGAAGCTTCTTGGACACTCTATCCTTAAGATAATTAAAGGTAGCCTTCTTCGATCTGTTAACCACGGAGGGAAGTCCTAAATATTTGTCCTGATTCCCTACATGAGGCACCTGTAATACATCCGCCAGCTGATTTCTTATGACCTCTGGTGTGTTATGGCTGAAAAACACTGATGATTTATCTAAATTAATGACTTGACCACTAATCTGGGAATAGGTATGTAGCACACTCAATAAGTGTTGGCAATCCTCAGCTGTAGCTCTGCTAAATAGGATTGAGTCATCCGCAAAAAATAGGTGACTAATAGTCGGACATCTGCGATTAAGTCTCAAGCCCACAATTTCTTGCCTCTGTTCTCCTCTGTGGAGCAGATGGGAGAGCCCCTCTGCGCAAAAAAGAAATAGATAGGGGGAGAGAGGATCGCCTTGCCGCAATCCTCTACTTGGTTTGAAAAAACCATATGGTTGTCCTTCCACAATAACAGAATAAGAGACTGTCATCACGCACTCTTTTAACCAGTCCACCCACTTTTTGTAAAAACCCATCTTCTCCATCATAGCCCAGACAAAACTCCATTCCACTCTGTCATATGCCTTACTCATATCTAATTTGAGAGCCATCTCCTTTTCTCTAAACCGCTTAGTTTTTAGGAAGTGCATGAATTCATGAGCAATTAGAACATTATCACTAATAAGTCGGCCTTTAATAAAAGCACTCTGATTGTTGCTAATGATTTTATCCATGACATTCTGTAACCTATGCACTAGGATCTTAGAAATAATTTTATAGAAAATACTGCTCAAACTAATAGGCCGAATTTGCTTCATAGTATCAGCATTAGAGACCTTTGGAATCAAACAAATATTGGTGTGATTAAAAGCTCTCAATAAATGACCCCCCGAAAAGAAGCTAACCACTGCCGTATCACATCAGTCCTTATAACATCCTAAAAAAATTGATAAAATTTGGCAGTAAAACCGTTATCTCCAGGAGTAGAAAAGGGATTTATTGAAAAAACAGAATCTCTTACCTCCTTTTCTGTAACTGGTCTAGTGAGTCTTCTATTGATACTGGCTTCAATTTTTACTGGTACATCCTCTATTTCATCCGCAGGGTCCTTCGGATCAGAGGATTTGAATAAATCCTCAAAATAATTTTGGACAATGCCTGCTATTCCTTCTGGATCTGCTCTACTCTCCCCTTCATCATTTGTCAATCTAGATATACGATTCTTTCTATTCCGTGTTTGGAACTTGGAATGAAAGAACTTTGTGTTGTTGTCACCCCACTTAAGCCACTGAACCCTGGGTTTTTCCTTCCAGTACCTTTCCTCCATCATGTAGGCCTCCTCCAGTTCCTCTTCCAATTGACGTATAACCAGTCCATTCGCTCCTATACCCTTGCTTTTCTCCGCTTCCAGCTTACCCAATAATAGAGCAATATGGGTTTGTGAGTTTGAGGTCGTCGTCTTCTGCCAATTGACAATAGCATGCCTGCATTGTTTTAATTTCTGGAACAATTTATACATTGGGGACCCTTCACCTTCCACCGCCCATATTGCCTTTACTAAGTTGACCACTTCTTCCTTCTCGCACCATCGCTCTTGAAACATGAATCTCCTCTTGGTTTTAATTAGCGTTGCCACAGAATTTAGGAGCAAAGGACAATGGTCTGATCCGACTTCACTTAGATGCGATATTAAGGCCGTCGGATAGGAATTTCTCCACTCATTAGAGACCAATCCCCGATCCAGTCTCTCCTTGACCAGTGCACTACCGAATTGTCTATTAGACCAGGTGTACTTTGGCCCCTCATATCCAAGATCACATAGGTTTCCTCCATTAATAAAGTCTATGAAGTTCTGAACTGAAGTTGCTGGCTTAACTCTTCCACCTTCTTTCTCATGTTGTGCCACTATTGCGTTAAAATCTCCTATTACTAATTTGAGTTCACCACACAATTCCAACACCTCTAGTAGTTTGATAAACTGCTCACTTCTTAGCCTGTCATCTGTGCTCAAATACACTCCAATTACATCCCACACCTTCTGCAATTTAGGGTCTTCCCATTTGTAGTGAATGTAGAAGTCATCATGTTGGCAAATCTGCACATCGACCTCATCCTTGCAAGCTACCACCAAACCTCCGGCCTGTCCTCTTGGTTCAACACAGAATAGATTAGTGAATCCAGCTCCTCGAATAGTCCTTTCCACATTCAAGGTATTATTTTTAGTTTCACTCAAAAATAACACCTCGGGGGAATGGGTTTTACAAAACCCTTTCATGCTGTGAATTGTCAGGGGTTTCTCCAAACCCCGACAATTCCACATGATCATCTTCATGGAGTGGTGGGTGCCTCTTGTCGGGTGGCACTTTTTCCCATCTCCATAGGTTGTTCTTCTGATTGACAGAGCTTTTTATTTCCAGCTACTATTTTCCTCCCCTCCATATCCTCCGTGCTTCTTTTAGATCCGGCAAAGGAACTTTGTTTTTGATTTTTCCTCGCCATTTGTTTCAATTTCTGCCTCCCTCCAATTTCAACATTCTCCTTATTTCTTCTGCTAGTAAAACAAAATTGATTTTGCTGCTGTAATATCTGATTCTCCTGCATCTCTGTTGCATTTTCCAGCAGGAAGTTATCTGAGACATTCTCATTTACAACAATTTCCTTCAGCAGCTGCATTTTTACCCTTCCCCCTTGTATCTTCAGCTGGCTTTGGATCTCCTCATTCTCCTTACACTCCTTATTAGTCTCTTCCCTCATAGATAAATTTGATAGGCCTTTAAGCAGGTTAACTGGTGTAGGATTCTGATTTCGGGATACTCCTTCTGTCTCCTCCTTACTGTTATAGCAGTTGGTGTTTTGCTTCTCGATACCTATCCTCCTTCCGCTCTGTTCAGCTCGCAGCCATCCCCCCCCACAACTCTTCCTCCACTTCTCCGTTCACAGCGTCCTTCAATTGCTCATGACATCCGCGTACCTCATGTCCCACCTGTCCGCAATAATTGCAAAAATTACTGATTCGTTCATATCGTAATTTTAATTCAATAACTCTCTCATCCGGACCTGCTATCTTCAGAATTCTTCTTAGCGGCCTTGTTACATCTAAATTGATCTGGACTTTAACTATTCTATACTCCTCCTTCCCCTTTATAATAAAAATGTCCACATCCAAAACCTCTCCCAAGGCACCACCCACCTTTCGTCCTAATTCTTTGATTTTGCAGTATTCTGGCAAACCCCAAAGTTGGATCCATATTGAAACATATGCAAATTCTTTTTCCTCGATTGCTACTCCTTGCCTCCATCTCCTTAGGTTCAAGATATAGTTCTTAAATAACCAAGGTGCTCCTTTTTCAATTCTTAGCACATCCATTTCATTTGCAAAAAAGAATTGAAAGAGATTACCTCCATGACTTTGCACTTTGAAACCTGCTGGCTGTCCCCATATAGAAAACAGTGCTGATTCCATTGTTCCAACACTAAATGCTCGGTCTGCTAATATTCTCCCAACAAGACTTTGTGAGCATTTCTGTAGCCCTTCCGCAATGTCTTTGTCTTCAAAACCCACCACAACCTCCTCTTCCTCCAATCCCCGTGATCTTCCTTTCCTAGATGAACCTCCAAGGTCCGCCATTAATAGATAACTATTTGCAATCACTAGTCACTGGTCAAAGTATGAAAACTTCACTCGAGGGTTGACTTGTGTGAAAATAAGGATTACTCTACTAACCCTAGCAGAGCATAGTTTGAAAAGCCCTAATAGAGCCACTTATCTACAGCGATATTTTTAAGATTAATTTACTCTTTTAAATTTATTAATTCACATTGTTCATATATTGTTCAAAAATGTTGTTGGTTACTTATACTTTTACTTTTCCAAAAATTATAGTAGTAACTAATAGTAATATATACTTTCTGATTATGTGTTGTTTGTTGCAAGCATAAATAATCAGAAGGAGATGAGATGATGTTTTATGGCAGCATCTCTAACACCTTATACTTAGTCATCATCTTCTTCATTTTTGTGCCGTCCGGGCGATTCCTCAACTTCAACGTTTCAACCACTTGCCTTTTACTTAATCACTTATGTTAGCTATCTTGACAAGGAAGTAACTGAATCTGTTATTTTAATAGGATCAGTTTTTACATGATTAGATTGATTTTGTGTATAGTAGTCTCTATAACACTAAAATATAATACTTATCTATAACAAATTTAACACCATTTAAGAATTTATCCTAAAAAAACAGCCAAATAATTAGGACATTAACATTTTCCCTTAAAAAGTTTGGCACCAATTTATTAATATCTTTATTAAAATTTAGAATTTAGAATTTAAAATTTGAATCAAGTTTGATGTGTAAACTGACATGATGATAATATTAACATGACACATGATGACAAAAATACAAGAAATTCTAGCACAACCATTGAATTCACAGCTTCAATTGTTGTAAATAATAATGCAAGTGACATCGGAAGCCAAAAGCCAACTTCATTGTATCCTTTTGCATAATGAATTATTATGGCAACTTCCTTCCTTTTCTGAATTGGGACCAGTATTTTAGTAATTTCACCATATAATATTCTTATTTCCATAGGTGTGTTTGTGTTTGATAATGCATAAGTTGATGTGACTTGAGCCTCCAAGTCCAACTTACGTCTACTCATCTACTGAATGATAACAAACTTGCTGCATTGCTCTCAGGTAGGTCCTCAACTACAATAGAAATTCATACAAAATAGCATCCTATTTAGACTTCACACAATAATACACACCTTAGCGTTTTGCATAGTTGACTCGGAGTCAATGAGGAGAAGACAAAGAAACCAACTATTCATCTTTCCAAAAGATACAAAACAATTATCAACTGCACTTTTCTATTTCACATTAATTTTCGTCCACTTACAATCTTATCGTGATAAAGATTTTATAAATCGCTCCTCATTCTGTCAGGAACAATTAGAGCCGGATACACTCTTTAGCGGATTAAACACTATAAGTGTGAGTGAAAGCTCACCAAAATTGACGTAAAGTATCTGTTGAATCTAAAAAATAATAATTATATTTTTAGTGATGACAGGCACATTGCATATGATTAGATTAAAAGTCTAAAATTATTTAGTGTGTTTTATTGTATAGGCCCATAATAAAGTTTAATATATTAAATAAATTGGGCTGAACTTGGCCCAACATAGACAATTGAAAAAGGTTTTTGGACAAAAGAACTTATTGTTGAACTATGCCCAACATTGCAAAACGTCAAGTAAACTAGTTTAGAACTCATTCAATTTGAAATGAAAAAGTGCTTCACTTTTTTATTAAGCATCAAAGAGAAAAATAAAGAAAAAAAAATTGGAGACTAAGTCAAATCAATTAAAGAACGTTTAAAAAAAAAACTAATTTATTATTTTTATGCACACATAATAATTTGTTGAAACTACTTTTGGAGAACAAACACCATTCAAATAAGAAGAAAAAAAAAGAGAGGTTGCTTTTTCTTATTTATATCCAAGGATTAATAATGAAATTTGGGAGATAAAGTACAAAATTAAGGATATAGATTTGCCAAACACATTGAAATTTTCAGAACATTAACACTACTTTTGTTGTTGCCCATCTCTTTAGTGACTCTGCGCTCTTTAACTCTGATTTTCAACTCTGATTCTCTGCTTAAATTTTTTGGGAGAAGAAGAAGAACTTAAATGGTTTAATATTAAAAGTGTTGACTCATATTTTTAATTAAGTTTTGGAGACATTATTCCATACAAAAAGAGAGTAATCAGCTAAAGATTGAGACAAGGAGAGAGAATCCATAAATCTAAACCCCCCAAGCAACTTTACCACTAAGGTCTGAAGTTTTGAAAGCAATATATCTATATTAAAAGAAGCATTCTGTCAAGACGAAAGGCAACATTTGAGAGTTCTAAAATTGAATTATGCTTATAGCTTTCGAGTTGTTTCATTTTTTCTTCTTCATGTTTCTCTATTGAATATTCTGGTTCTTCAGTTATCTTTCTTTAATTTTATTCAATGAAAAAGATATGAGCAATGCTAGGGAACCAAAAGGGTATTAGCAAAAAACCAGCCAAAATATCTTTGGTGAATCCAAAATTTATACGAGTTAATATATATGGATGTTTCTTCTGTTAAGTATCAGAATGTTTCTTTTTCATACTAAATGGATGTTCTTTTATATATTTTTCGAATTTTTTTGTATTGCAAATGTGAATGTGTCTATTTCTTTAAAAATTTTATATTTTTTTTAAATTTTATAGATAGTTAATTATTTTTGCTAAAATACAATTGAATATTTCTTTTGTTAAGTATTATGATGTTTTTTTTCATATTAAATGAATGTTTTTTTTTTATATTTTTCGATAAAACCGTCCTCGAGTATTGCTTCCACGGCCTACCAAGGTACGTTTTCACAACACCAACGCGAGGGGCCAAATCGTCAGCGGGTCGAATCGTTGCGTTGTGTATGGAGATTCCGGTATTTTGGTTGGGATCGGTTCTGCCTTGTGCGGTAATTGAGTTGAATTGGCCGGTCATAGGGAGGCGAGGGAAGATGTTGCAATTTTGGAAGACTACGGCGGCGTTACCGAAAATAAAATCAACGGTGCCATAAATGTGGCAGTCGCTGTAGAATTGACGCATGGAATGGGCGTAGAGTGTGTCTTGGTAGCCCTTGAAGCTGCACATGTAGAAGGCTGATAAGTCGGCTCCGCTTCTAAGGGCAACTGCTTGGTGCTTGCTTGTCCTTGCTGTGTTTCGGAATGTTATGTTCACTGCTACAAAATAGAAGCGGAAGCCATCGGAGGAGTGGGTTGCGGTGGAGAGGCGGAAAGAGCTTGACGGTGAGAGAGAGAGGTCTGTGTGTGATTGTTAGAGGTGGATAGATTAATGTGAGAGAGAGGAGGAAGGTTTTTATAGGTTTCAATTAGGTTTAGTTAATGAATTTTAAATTTTTTAAATTTTAAATTTAAAAAATTTAAAATTAATTATTAATATAAATTAATATAGTTTTGTTTAGTTTTTGGCTGGTAACCTCTTGGTTCCAAATACTTTTCCAAAAGATATATATGTGAGGATTTAGAGAAAACTATTGAGAAAAAAAACAATGAAAGTTAGCTTGGAAAAAAAGTCAAAGATTATGTCAATCTCTTTTGTAATTTGTTTTTATTTTGTTTTTTGTACATGAGAGATATCTCTTGCTAAGTTGGGTGAGTACTTAGTGTTGGAAGTCTAGGAAGTGAATCTAGTTAAACCAAGCTTGATTAGAAAGTTTAATTTATCTCGAATAGGATTAGAAATGATCATAGGAAATTGGTGAATGTAAATCTTTTAAAAGATAGTAAAAATTCTACTATAATTATGATAAAAATTGAATATAGACTATATTACGTACATAAAGTGGTTGAACTAAGATATATAATTGTGTACTTTTTTCTTTTCTATTCTATTTCTAATTCGTTCGTTATGAGTCAAAAAAATTTTATCTCCTATATAATCACTTTTATAGACTTAACAGAATCTATTTTAAAATTAAAAATTAAAAGAACTTAAAAGTAACCATAGATTCAAACTCTTTAGGTCATTAAATACCTTCAGTATCTCTAGTAAGTAACTATAACAAATAAAACTGTGGATGCTGTAAAACTACATAAATAGACAGTAATCGTATAGGTGAATAATACTGAATAATACTTATACAATAGACAATAAAATATGTACTATATCAAAAACAAAAGTATAGTATACAGTGAACAGTAAATTATGTTATGACTATTAATTTTTTGTATGAAAAAAAAAATCTTAAAATAAAAATTAAATTGTTTCTGTATAATTTTAAAGTTACGGATTTAAGTCATAAAAACAACATTGATATAATTATTAAGTTAGACAGCGTACATTAACACAAAAATACTTATGCATTAAGTTGCCATTAACTTTTTGTATGATCATATATGATAATAGCAGTGTGTTGTAGTAATACTTTTAACTTTAATATTGCAAGTTACATTTTATAATATAATTTAATATATAATTTAAAAAATATGATATTTAATGTTATTCTCTATCTTACTAATTACTACAAAATAGATTTAGCATTGATATATAAAACCGTTTATAAAAAAACTTAAGAATTAAAATATTGTTAGTTTATTATAATATTATTTTATTCTTACTTTTATATATTATAATAAAAGTGATGCCTCGCATTTAATTTATATTTTTTCAACTTTATATATATTTATAGGGTACAATTTAAACAAATCAACAGAGTTTGAAGAACAAAGTTCAAAACCATGATCTAATATATTATAGAAGTAACTAGTAATTAAGTATATAACTAATTAAGATTATGTGTCGTTTGTTGCAAACATAAATAATTAGAAGGAGATGAGATCATGCTTTGATGATTGGTGGTGGTTGGTAGGATCATCTCCAACACCTCTTTTGCCAAAAATCATCTCATCAAGATCATGCATCATGTCATCATGGCTCAATCCAACCCTTGAATCACTTGGCTTCCTAATCAAGGCATCATCATCATCATCATCATCTTCAGTTGTGTTCCGGCCGGGTGATTCCTCTGCCTCGACCGGTTGGAGTGGAGTAAATGTAGGCAGAGCAGGAGGAGCTGTAGGCTTGTTGAATTCTTGATACTTGGTTAGAACCTTTTGAATCTCATCATTCAGATTCAATGCCTCAAAAAGAAGTGCTTCATTGTCCCCAGAAGTCTCAGCTATTCTTTGCACATCACATTGAGACCTTTGACACTGTTGTACTAATGACGTTGTCAGTTCATCCTGTACAAACAAGTTCTGTTAAATAACTGAATTTTTCAATTCAGATGGTTCACTAATGTGTAAAGGAAAAATCATGTGAACCTATATTTAACTAACGGTTTCTATTCAATTGGGATTATGCAATGAACTTTGTATTTATTTTATGAGAAATTCTCCACATACAAGTCTTTTCACATACAAGTCATACAAGTCATTTATTTCTTCTTCTTTCTCTTTTTCCATGTCTCCTCTTTTTCTTCTCCTTCTTCTTTTTTCGTGCCTCTTCTTCTTCTTCGTTTTTGAAGTGTTTCATCTTCATCGTCGTGTTTCTCCTCGTTCTTCTTGACCACACGTTTTTCATCTTCTTCCTCCTCATCTTCTGCACCTTCTTCTTCTTCTTGCTACACGTTCTTCTTCCTCTTCCACTTCTTCTTCTTCTTCTTTTTCTTTTCTTTCGTTTCTTGCCTTCTCTTTCTCCTTCTTCTTTTACGTGCTTTTCTCTCTGTTTTCTTTCTTCGTTATTCTCGATTTCCATTGTTTTTTGACATCAAACCCTGAAATCGTTTTTGAAGAAGAAGAAACAGCAGAAAATGAGGAGGAGAAAGAGAAAGAGTTCTGAATTATGCATAAGGTGTACTTCAACGAATTTTGGGTGTATTTCTTAAATCCTTTGGGTGTATTTTCGTAATCCTTTGGGTGTATTTCTGTAATCCTTTGGTGTATTTTTATAATCGTTTGGGTAAATTCCTGTGACCGTTTGAGTGTATTTCTGTAATTGTTTGGGTGTATTTCTGTAATCGTTTGGGTGTATTTCTGAAGTTCCATTATCTTCAAAACGATTTCAAAGCTTGATTTCAGAAATCATGAAAATAAAAAAAAAAAACGAAGCAAGAATACCAGTGATAAACACAGATAAAACAACGAATGAAAGACAAAGAGAGAACGCATGAAGGAGATCAAATTTGACAAGAAACTCGTTTTCATAGAGGAAGAAGAAGAAGAGTAGGAGAAGAAAAAGGAGAAGAAGAAGGAAGAAGAGGAGAAGAAGAAGAAGAAGAAGAAGGAAGAAAAGGAGGAGAAGGAGGAACACGCCATGAAAATCGTATATGGGTCAGCGTGTTTTTTGTTAAGTTTCTCCCAACTTGTATAATGACTTATAAACCAAATGACTTGTATGTGTAGCACTCATTTTATTTTATATTAATGATTGAACTCTATTATATTTTTGTGAAAATCATGTTAATAGACTTAGAGTCCATTTGAAAAATTTTAAAAGTTACTTTACTCGTGCAGATCGTAGACTCATTGGGTCGACAATCTGTCAAATGGACTTTCGATCTTTATTATAATGGAAGTGAAGCTTCACATTTATTTTTTTTTCAAAGATAAATGTTATTTTATTAATATAAAGTAAAAGTGTTTTCATAAGGAAGTACAAAAGAATTGGGTATTCCCATTTATCACCAACTGTGACTGAAAGACTAAGAGTTTAAAGAAGAGTAAAGTAAGAGTAAAGAAAATTAGTAGCATCTATCAGGTATGGCTCACGAGTTCACACACTAAATTGCTGGCTTCTTTCACTATCTCTGGTGCCGGGCTTATTACCTTCTCAAAAACACACCGATTCCTCGCTTTCCAAGTGCTCCAACACAGCGCCGCTATGAGGAGGGTCTTTTGTCTACCGTCAAAAAGGTTCTTCTTCTCTCATCCATAGGTCAGGGGTTATTAAGCTTAGGCTCCATATTATTGAAGACAGGGGGCATTGAAACAAAGCATGAGAAATTGATTCAGCCTTCAACATGCATCTTGGACAAGTGGCAGGAGTGGATGCGAACCGGCTGTGAACTTGTTGCAACACTGGAAGCTTTTCATGAAGACTTTTTCATAGAAAAATCTTAATTTTATGTGGTAATTTCAACTCCCAAATGCTATTCCAGACTCTGTTGTGTATGTTTTGGAGCCTCAATGAAGTAGGAGAATGAAAGAATCCATAAGCAATTTTGTATCCTGACCCAACTTCATATATACCAGATTTTGTCTAGCACCAATTAACTTCATCCTCCTCCTCTCTTGGTTTGATTAAAAAATTTTTATTGCATATATCAACTGAAAAAATCGACTCAATCAGATTTCTATTCCAGCTTCTATCAGGATTTAGTAACGCACTAACGTAATACACTTGCAGATTTGGCGGGATTGTGAGTGCATTTTGAGGGACATTAAGGGAAACTAGTGGTGGGAGCCAAGGGTCATGGAAGATGCGAACATTAGTGCCGGAGCCTATTTTCCATAACAAGCCTTTCTCGATCACCTTGCGCCCTTCAAGAACACTTCTCCAACCCTACGACGGTACGCTTCCTATCTCTGCATGTAGGAAATCTGTATATCTGAAATATTTAGCTTTGAGCATTCTTGATATAGTAGAATTAGGGTATTTCATTAGACGCCAACATTGCTTGCCCAATAAAGCCAAATTTTGCGTCCTTAGATCCTTGATCCCCAGCCCTCCATCTTTCTTCGGTCTCATCATTGTGTCCCATTTAATCCATACAATTCTTCGTTCTGCGCCTTTTTGACCCCACCAAAATTGCGAGAACATGCTATGAATCTCAGTCAACAGCGTGTCCGGGAGCTTGAAACAAGAGAGTGTATAAATAGGAATCGCCTCCCCCACCGCTCTCAATAGCGTGTGCCTGCCACCTGATGACAATAGACTTCTTTTCCAACCCATAATCCTCTTCTGAACTTTATCCTTGATAGCTCCAAAGGTTGCTTTCTTTGATTTTTGAACTATAGAGGGCAGTCCCAGGTATTTGTCTTGTGCTCCGATATGTTCAATATTTAGTGTCTGAGCAACTGCTAGTCTTGTGTTCTGAGGTGTGTTGTGACTGAAAAAGATAGCCGACTTATTCAAATTGACTTTTTGCCCACTGAAACCCTCATAGGTCTCTAGCAATTCTAGAATGCTTTGACTTGTATTAGGTGCGCTCTTGCAAAAAATGATTAAATCATCAGCAAACAAAAGGTGATTAACTGTTTGGCATCTCCGATTAACTTGAACTCCTTGAATTAATCTGTTTTGCTCTGCCTTGTGTAGCAAGAAGGAAAGCCCTTCTACACAAAAAAGAAAGAGATATGGAGATAGGGGGTCACCCTGTCGAATGCCTCTATTTGGCCTAAAATAGCCAAAAGGTTGACCTTCCACAACAACAGAGTAAAAAACAGTCGTTACCAATTCCTTAGTCCAGTTAATCCATTTAGCATCAAACCCCAGTTTATCCATAATATACCATAAAAAATGTCATTCAACCCTGTCATAAGCTTTGCTCATGTCTAGTTTAATAGCCATCTCATGCTCTGCCCCACTTCTCTTATTTTTCAAATAGTGCATACATTCGTGGGCAATTAGAATATTATCTGAAATGAGTCTTCCTTTGAGAAACGCACTCTGGTTTGGACTTATAATTTTATTCATAATACCTTGTAATCAGTGCACCATAACTTTAGAAATAATTTTATACATAACTGAAGACAAATTGATCGGTCGTACCTGAGTCATGTCACTGGCATCTGGCACTTTTGGAATCAAACAAATTTGAGTATGATTGAAGCTTTTTAAAATTCTGCCACTGTGAAAGAAACTTCTCACTGCCTTAAAAACGTCACCTCCAACTATATCCCAAAAAAAGTGAAAAAACTTAGCTGTAAACCCGTCATCACCAGGAACACTCTGAACATGAACACTAAATGTAGCTCTTTTGATATCGTCCATAATTACTGGTCTTTGGAGCCTACGGTTTATGGAAGCTGTAATCTTAGGCTCCAAATCCTCTAAGTATGGATTCGGATCAGCCGAACAAGATGATTCTCAAATAATTTGTGGCCTTTGGTTGCTCTAAGACAAGTGCATATTTAGCTACCTTCTGAAGCATTATGTATGAGACTAAAAGATATGGAAATGAAGGATGGGCATGAGCTCATAATCAGAAAGGGTAATTCCTATTTTTATGGAATTCAGAACCAGAAATTGTTGTGTTTGAACCACTTTTCTTTCAGTTTCATTTTCTTTTCTTTTTTATTTTGGGTCAGAATCAATATATGTATTATGAATTCCTGATACATTTCATCCTCCGAAAATGAAAGGTTTGATGTACTACATTCAACTCTGGAATTTAATGATTAACAAAATTGCTGGTTTTGTTTTTCACTTGATGCATTATGCATCCCAGGAACTCATTATTTACCTGTGTATTGCTATGGCATGGTTCTTTTCAATGTTTCACTTGAAAATTCATCCATAATTTTGCTCGTTTATTTATACATATAAATTATACATATAAATAGATATACTATAATAGTAGTGTATAAAATATAATCCGAAAAGTAAAATAAATCAATCTTACAATTTGTTCTTCTTGTTATGATGCTAATTTAAATAAATTAATCTTACGATCTATCTATCTATTTATCTGTCTATTTTTATTATATAAAAATTAATACTAAATTATTATGAAATAAACTTATGCCATATAGTTACTTTCCATGTGTCATATCAACTATTTTAAATAAGTGGCGATCATGAAAAAAATATTTCTTACTATTAGTCCATATCATCTATTTTAAATGTGTCAATTATCCAAAAAAAAAAAAAACTCTCTAATATTAAAAAAAAATCCTTAATCAATACTCTTAATTAATTAAATTTACTACTTATCATTAAACATTTTAATTATAAAGTAACAGTTAAATGCTATTAAATGCTATTAAAATAATAATAATAATAATTTTTAATTAAAAATATTTAAATTACATATAATTATGATCTACTTATTATATTATCAACAACACTTTTACTAGTATTACTTAATTGATCTCATAATTTCGCACATGAGTTTTTAAAAATCTCTCCAATCACTTTTAATTTTAACATAACATCAAAATTACACCATAGAGTATATCATTAAAGAAACAAACCAATATTCATATTTGATTTGTAAGTTTGTTTAGTGTTATATGTACAAAATAATCAAATACAACAATACTAAGAAAATAACTACAAAACATTACATATGACGAACTTTAATTATTGATTTTTAATTATTATTCTGTAATATTGCAGGAATTATTTTTCATGTGACTGCAAAAAAATATATATTTTACAATACTTTATTTTAAGAGTTACATTGATTAATTATAAAATAAAAAATCATCTATCATGTAAATTATCTAAAAAATTATATATAAAAAGTTTATAATATTAATTTTGTGCGCGGATTTGAATCATATACCTGTGTATAATTCCATATTCAATCTAAGATAGATCCTCAAGTACATGTAGAAGCGCAGGATAAAGTTATAGAGTGGTTAAAGAAAACAATGGAAAATAGTAAATTTGAGAAGATATAGTAATAATGCAGTAAAAGTAAACTGGAAACAGCATCCTATGTAGAAGGTGCAATAATGCAGCTTAACGTTTTGCATATATAGTTGAGGCATTGAGGAGAAGACAAAGGTACAATAAAGCTGTCTGGAATAATTTTATCAACTGCATTATTACATTCCACTTTAATTTCCATTCACACTTCACACAGTGTTTCTCCTTACTTCAATCTTAACTTGACAGAGATTTTAGGAAAAGATTTTATTAGATCGCTCTTCACTCTTCAGTCCTTCCCAAACATCAGTTTCCTACATCAACCATCATCAGTTCAGTTTCTAAACACAAATTCAATCCGTTCCTTACTTACATACACACCCCTTCGATGGCAGATAGTGTGATTTCCTTTGTCCTAGACAACTTGTCCCAATTGCTAGCACGTGAAGCCAATCTGCTATGTGGCGTGGATAACAGGGTTACAACCCTTCAAAATGAGCTCAGCCTGATAAACGTGTTCCTCAAAACATCTGAAGGGAAAACCAAGAAAGAAATTTACAAAGAAATTCTTCGTCAGATCAGAGATGTTGCGCACCAAGCTGAGGATGTCATCGACACCTTTGTTGTCAACGTGGCTATGCACAGACGTCGAACCATGCTGGGGAAGATGCTCCGTGGTTTTGAACATGGAAAGTTGCTCCGTGATGTGGTTGTGAAAATAGACAGCATAAAAGCCACTGTCAATGACATAAGAGAGAACAAGATGAAGCTCAGCGATGTCTTTCAACAAGAAGGTGAATCATCATCAGCAATAGAGGACGAGGAGAAGGTGCTGTTGCTGCACAGGAGAAGAAGAAATGTGGAGGAGCATGATGTAGTTGGTTTTGTTGGTGAATCCAAGGCAGTGATCCAGCTGCTTAAGAAAGAGAGTTCCCAAAGCAACGTTGTGTCCATCATCGGTATGGGTGGGTTGGGCAAAACCACCCTTGCTCGAAAGGTCTATAACACGGATGAGGTGATGTCATATTTCCATTGTCGTGCATGGGTTTATGTGTCAAATGACTGCCGAGTTAAGGAGCTTTTGCTTCGCCTTATCAACTGTTTGATGCCTAACGCTGAGAGCGAGCTTGGGAAGAAAAAGAAGGGAAAGAAACACAAGAGAATACAGAAACCAGGTGATATCTCTAGCTTGGGTGTGGACGAACTAAAGCTCATGGTGCGGAAAATACAACCAGGTGGCCTCTCTAGCTTGGGTGTGGACGAACTAAAGCTCAGGGTGCGGAATTTCTTGAGCATGAAAAAGTATCTGGTAGTCCTTGATGACCTCTGGAAGACTCAAGACTGGGATGATGTAAAAGATGCTTTTCCAAATGACAATAATGGTAGCAAAATACTCATTACTAGCCGTTTGAAAGAGGTGGCATCCCATACAAGTCCATATTATCCTCCTTATTACCTTCAATTACTCGGTGATCATGAAAGTTGGGAACTCTTTTCTAGGAAAGTGTTTCGAGGAGAAGAGTGTCCTTCTGATATAGAGCATCTTGGAAAACAGATGGTCAAAAGTTGTGGCGGTTTGCCACTCTCCATTGTTGTTTTGGGAGGGTTACTGGCAAACAAGGGGAAGTCATACAAGGAATGGTCCAAAGTTGTGGGACATGTCAACTGGTATCTTACTCAAGATGAGACCCAAGTCAAGGACATTGTACTCAAACTCAGCTACGACAACTTGCCTAGGAGACTAAAGCCCTGCTTTCTGTATTTGGGGATCTACCCTGAAGATTGTGAGATCTCTGTAAGGCCATTGCTACAAAAATGGGTTGCTGAGGGATTTATTCAACAAACTGGGAACAGAGATGTAGAGGAAGTTGCAGAAGATTACTTGTATGAGCTCATTGATCGTAGCTTGGTTCAAGCATCGCGAGTGAATGTTAATGGAGATGTGAAAGCATGTCGCATCCATGATCTTCTTCGTGATCTTTGCATAACTGAGAGCAAAGAGGACAAGCTTTTTGAGGTTTGCACAAATAGTAACATTTTTTGGAGATCAAAACCACGCAGGCTTTCTATCCAATGCGGCATGCGTGGCTACGTTTCTTCAAGCAACAATGACCATTCATGTGTCCGCTCTTTGTTTTGCCTTGACCCAAAAGGGTATGCTTTTACCCACAAGGAGAAGAAATGGCTTTTCAAATTCTTCAAACTGGTTCGGGTATTAGATCTTGGGCAAAACGTTTGCAGCAAGGTCCCTTCCAACTTGGGCTTATTTATCCATTTAAGGTATGTAAGAATATGCACAAGAGGCAAAGTCATTCCAGATTCTATATGCACACTCGAAAATTTACAAACTTTGGACATATATGGGCCGGATGATGCAACATATCTCCCTAGGGGAGTATGGAACCTCAAACAACTTAGGCATTTAAAGTGTAGAGGAATCATGATCCTACGAGGCCAGCATGGTTCAAAAGCAGGTGATCAAGTCATGTGGAATCTGCAAACAATCTCTATGATTAAATTCAATAGTGAGATTGCACGCATGATAGAGAAAGGAAGGTTTCCCAAGCTACGAAAGTTGGGTTTGCACATCTCCTCGGTCAAGAAAAATAATGTGCATGAGTTGTTGTCAAGCCTACGGCGATTAACTCATCTGAACAAGTTGACACTTTCCTTTAGGAAGAGTGAATGGCCACCAGTGCGTACAAAGTACAAGCACATGGAAAGGAAGATCGGGCTCAAACCAATTGAATTGTTACAAAGCCTGCAGCAGTTGTCGAATCTGAGAACATTAGAAGTTCGTAGAGCTTTGGACCTTGCAACGTGTGATATTGCTTTTTGTTAATTATTTGCTTTTGGACTGCATTAAGTTTTTCTTTATTTATTATTGTTTCAGTTTGTTGTTTTAGTCAATTAGTGGTTCCTGCACTTTAGGAGAAAAGTAGTTTTTGTTATTCCACTTCCTTATCTAGTAGGTATGTGGCAGTTTCTGTTCATCCCACTTCCTAGTTTAGTGGTGATGTGGTAGTGTCATGGATTAAAATCCTATAAATGTACTGCTTCAGTAAAGTAAAAATGTGTGATTCCCATTCCTTTCACCTACGTATTTTTCTTATATCTCTGTCCTAAATATTTCTGGTTATACCATAAACCAACAAACTGGTATCACAGCATTCTTCTTACGGGGCCTGTGAAAATGGAAGGTGAAGCAAGTCTCTCACAAATTGCTCCGCCCACCTTTGATGGAGAAAACTATGACCTTTGGGCAGTTAAAATGGAGTCTTATTTGGAGGCATTGGACCTTTGGGAAGCCGTGGAAGAGGATTACGAAATTTCTCCGCTGCCAAACAATCCTACCATGGCTCAAATAAAATTGCACAAGGAGAAAAAAACAAGGAAGGCAAAGGCAAGATCATGTCTCTTTACTGATGTTTCATCAATAATCTTCACCAGAATCATGACTCTCAAAACACCAAAAGCAATTTGGGACTATTTAAAGGAAGAATACGTAGGGGATGAGAGGATTCGAGGCATGCAAGTGCTCAACTTGATGAGGGAATTCGAGATGCAGAGAATGAAAGATTCTGAGACAATCAAAGAATACTCTGACAGGTTGCTTTCTATTGCAAACAAAGTTAGATTACTCGGCACTGAATTCACTGATTCTAGAATTGTGGAAAAAATTCTAGTTACAGTGCCAGAGAGATATGAAGCATCAATAACTACTTTGGAGAATACGAAGGATCTGTCCAAAATCACCTTAGCAGGAGTGTTACATGCCTTGCAGGCCCAAGAGCAGCGAAGGCTTATGAGACAAGATCACGTGGTTGAAGGTGCTTTACCAGCCAAGCATCATGAAGTTGGAAGTAGTCAAAGCAGCCAAAGCAAAGACAAAGGTAAAAAGAAAAATTACCCACCTTGTGAGCATTGTGGCAAAATGGGTCACCCACCCTTCAGATGTTGGAGAAGACCAGACGCAAAGTGCAACAAGTGCAATCAGCTTGGACATGAAGCTGTAATTTGCAAAGGCAAATTTCAACAACATGAAGCTAATGCCAATGTTGTAGAGCAAAATGAAGAAGATCAAATCTTTGTGGCAACATGCTTCTCAGCAAGGAGTAGTTCTGAATGCTGGCTGATTGATAGTGGTTGTACAAACCACATGACATATGATAAAACTCTTTTCAAGGATTTGAAGCCTGCTAAATTCTCAAAAGTCAGAATTGGGAATGGTGACTATATTTCTGCAAAAGGAAAAGGAACAATTGTAATTTCAACTAGCTCAGGTATGAAAACCATTTCAGATGTTCTGTATGTGCCTGACATTGACCAAAATCTGCTTAGTGTGGGTTAATTGTTAGAAAAGGGATTTAAAGTTTTTTTCGAAAATCTACATTGTCTTATCTTTGACACTACCGGTCGGGAGATTTTAAGGGTTAAAATGAGAGGAAAAAGCTTCTCATTTGATCCAATTGTGGAGGAGCAGACAGCTTACATCACCCAAGTCAGTCCCACTGAACTCTGGCATAAGCGACTTGGTCACTGTCATATTCAAAGGATGCTGAACATGAAGAGGAAAGATATGATTGAAGGTCTACCAATACTCTCTGATCATTTGCCAAATCGTAATGCCTGTCAATTTGGTAAACAAAACAGAGTGTCATTTCCCAAAACAGTTTGGAGAGCCTCTCAAAAGCTGCAACTCATCCACACTGATGTGGCAGGACCTCAAAGAACTCCATCGTTACAAGGTAGTCTATACTTTATTCTTTTCATAGATGATTTTACAAGAATGTGCTGGATTTTTTTCTTGAAATTCAAGCATGAAGTGGCTGGAGTCTTTGTAAAGTTCAAGAATATGGTGGAAACTCAAAGTGGGTGCAAGATACAATTTCTAAGATCAGATAATGGGAAGGAGTACACCTCAACACAATTTGATCAATTTTGTGAAGAAGCTGGTATTGTACATCAACTCACAACCCCATACACTCCAGAGCAAAATGGAGTTAGTGAAAGGAGAAATAGATCAGTAATGGAGATGGCCAGATGCATGCTGCATGAGAAGGAATTGCCTAAAGAATTTTGGGCTGAAGCGGCCAACACAGCCGTTTTTCTTCAAAATCGACTTCCATCCAAGGCTTTGAAAGACAAAACTCCTTTTGAAGCTTGGTATGGATATAAGCCTTCACTAACCTTTCTTAAAGTGTTTGGTTGTGTTTGTTTTGCACATGTTCCACAGGTTAAGCGCGACAAGCTTGACAAGAAAGCAATTCCGGGTATTTTTGTGGGTTATAGTTCTGTTTCAAAAGCCTACAAAGTGTATCATCCTCAATCTGGAAAGTTGACTGTGTCTAGGGATGTGCATTTCAATGAAGATCAACAATGGGATTGGAAGAACCCACGAAAAACAATTGAACCTTGTAACAATATTGAAGATGATTATGGCGGAAACCAAACAACAGAGTTGTGTCAAAATGAATTAGAAGATGATCATCCCATCAGAGGCACAAGACTGCTGTCAGACATTTATCAAAGATGCAATGTAGCAGTATGCGAACCTAGTTGCTGTGAAGAAGCACTCAAGGATCCAAAATGGAAAAAGGCAATGGAGGATGAGATTTCAATGATTCAAAAAAACAACACATGGGAAAAGGTTGACAAGCCTCAAGACAGAAAAGTTATTGGAGTTAAATGGGTGTTCAGAACAAAGCTTAATGCGGATTGCTCTATCAATAAATACAAGGCCAGACTTGTAGTAAAAGGGTATGCACAAATTTTTGGTGTTGATTATTCTGACACGTTTGCACCAGTGTCCAGATTAGATACAATTAGATTGGTGTTAGCAGTTGCTGCTCAACAAGGCTGGAAAGTATTCCATTTAGATGTCAAATCAGCTTTTTTAAATGGAGTTTTACAAGAAGAGATATATGTGGAGCAGCCAGAGGGATTTGTTATGCATGGAGAAGAAGATAAAGTCTATCTACTAAAAAAAGCCCTTTATGGATTAAAACAAGCACCAAGAGCTTGGTACAGTAGGATAAATGAACACCTATTGAGCATAGGCTTTGTAAAAAGCTTGTCTGAGGCCACTCTTTATGTAAAACATAAGGAAAAAAATTTTCTCATAGTTTCCCTCTATGTTGATGATCTTTTAGTAACTGGAGATGATACAAGTTTGGTTGAAGAATTCAAGCAAGAAATGATGCAAGTTTTTGAAATGACTGATCTTGGTCTTATGTCTTATTTTCTTGGAATTGAGATCAAACAAAATGAGGATGATGTGTTCATATGTCAAAAAAAATATGCTAAGGAAATCTTAAAAAAATTCCAGATGGAGGAGTGCAAAGCGGTTAGCACACCAATGAACCAAAAGGAGAAGCTGAGCAAAGAAGATGGTGCTGATAAAGTTGATGAAGGCTATTACAGGAGCTTGATTGGATGTTTAATGTATCTCACTGCAACAAGGCCGGACATTTTGTTTGCTGTAAGTCTTCTCTCTCGATTTATGCATTGTGCTAGTGAAATGCATTTAAAGGCAGCAAGAAGGGTATTGAGATATATTAAAGGTACTGTTGATTATGGTGTGAAGTTTGAGAGCTGTCAAAATTTCAAGTTGTGTGGATTCTCTGATAGTGACTGGGCTGGATCCATTGATGACATGAAGAGCACTTCCGGATATTGTTTCAGTTTAGGCTCAAGAGTTTTTTCATGGTGCACAAAGAAGCAGGAGACAGTAGCACAATCCACTGCAGAATCTGAATTCATAGCACATAGATTTCGTTTTTCCTTTGAGATTAATTGCAGTGCAGGCAGTTTCTCACAGCTGCAGGTTTTTGAGATGGAGTGCCTGAATGTTCACAAATGGAAATTAGGCAATGGTGCAATGCCATGCCTTCAAACTCTGCTTATCAGAGACTGTGAAAGATTGGACGATCTCCCAGATGAACTGTGCTCTTTGACTTCCCTGAGACAAGTAAAAGTTGTGACACCCTCCCAAGCATTGTCTGATGCGCTAGCAAATTTGGAAATGAAGGATGGATGTGAGCTCATAATATCAGAGAATCCAGAAGTAGTATAAATGTTGAGTTTCAATCAAATTTAGCCTTAACACTTATCATTATAATTGGTATTTAAATGTTATTGTACCATTAAAACCTTCTAAATGATTATCATATTTGTCCATTTAAATTATATTATGACTATTCACTTTTTTCAATCACCATATATGATATAGTGTTATAGTAATAGTTCTAGTATGTTACATTATGTTTCATTCTATAATATAATTTATGATTAGATAATTAATTTAAAAAATTATGACATCTAATACTATTCTCTATCTTATTACAAAATACATCTCGTATTGATATATAAAAGTTTATAGTAAACTTAAGAATTTATATATTACTAGAATGAGATTTACGCTATGTATAGGGAGATAAATTAATATTACTATATAGTATATTTTAATATTGTTTAAAAACTGATTAGATAATATGTAAATTAATGTTAAATTTAAATTATTTTATATTAAAAATATTTTATAAAATATTTATTTGATAATTTATATATAATTCTTATATATTTAATTATTTATTCAACTAAAATTTAATATGAATTAGATTATAATTTATTATTTTAGAAATTTAAATTCATTTATTTAAGAAAAAAGCCACAATTTTTTATTATATTATAATTGATGGTTTCAGTGGCTAAGAGAATGGGGGGTTGAATCTTAGCCCCTTTTTGCTTGCTAACACTTGCTGGATTTAGAGGAGACTTTTCTGTTTTTAGCTCGTCCCTAGCCACGAGACATTTTCATTTTGTCTCGTCACTTGGCACGAGAAATTTTTTGTTTTTTGCTCCTGTGCAGTAGAAAACAGAAATGGAGTAGGATAGAAGGAAGATTACACCCAGATATATCCTGGTTCGGCTGCTAAGTGCAGTGCAGCCTACATCCAGTCTCCATCACAACAGTGATGGAATTTCACTTTAATCAACCTGATTACAAACTGTAAAGTGCTAACCCAACTTACAAGGGGATTCCCACAGAATCATGAAACACAACATAGATGAACAAAGGAACTCTAAGACATCTATGGCTTTTTCTTTTAATTTTGCACTCTCTGCCTTTTTCCGCTCTATGGGTTTTTCATACAAACCTCACTGTTTGCCTTTTTCCATGAGACTCAAGACATGACAAAATTAAACAGAAAAATACAAAACAGAATACATTGAAGGAGAAGAAAATCTGTAAGCTTAGGTAGCTCTGAGAATCCTGTGTCTTGCACTCTCAATGCTTACTTCTAACTCCTTGCTTCAACCAGTGGCTGTTCTCCCTTTTTATAGAAGAGAGAAGCCTCCACACTTGAAGCCAAAAACCCAAGCCAACTTCTTCTTCCTTCAAGAAAACGGTTCGGCCACACAGAGAGAGAAGAGATAACCATGTAAAACCCAACATGCAATTACCTCTAGTCCTTTCTTGATCATCACCCTTCATCAATCCGAGCTCTCCATCCTTGGTTTGCTCTCCAAGATGGATTTCTGGCCCTTGATGCTTCATGATGATAATGACTTCATCTGCTTTAATCTCTGCCTCAACCATCACTTCGCCACTCTAACTACTTCCTGTGGTGGTTGAGCAGAATCAAAGACAAGCCATGCTTCAAGAATCTCCCTGGCTGGCCGTGATCTTCTTCTTCCTTTTTGAGCATGGAGAAGCCAAGATTACCTCACCAAATCTATCCAAAATTGGTGACAATCTCAGCCACAGCTCATTTTTATTTTAGTATGTTTTCTTGCCATCATTGTGATGGTCTTTAGGCTTGCTTTCTCTTTCTTTAGGTAGCTTATTTTTGCTTCCATGGCTACCAATGTTTCCTGTGTAATAACCGAAGAGAGAAAGGGATGAGAGAGAAGAAAGAATCTGAAGAAAAGCAATTCAAAGTGGTTAAACTAATTAATTGAGAATAGCTTGCTTTTGCTTCCCTTAGTTGGTGTGTAGCAATGATGCCTTTAGTCAAATCAATCTTCTCTCACTTGCTTATATTCCCAATGCTTAAATTAGCTTTGAAATCCTTCCAAGAGGTGTAATGGAATCCGTTGGAAGCATTGAGGCTTTTTCTTTGCTTCATGGATTTGGACAAAGCATGAGGGAAACTCATCTTCAAATGAAATTGGGCTTGGTTGCTATGATTATTAAATTTATGGCCCAATTGCAACATTTGCTTTCCTGATGAGTTTTGGAACGGATCAAGCATAGGAAAACATTCATCAAAATTAAATATGGGCTTGGTTGCAATAACATTGAGCTTGGCCCATTAATTCAACAATTCAGCCACCACATAATAGGAAACATGTAGCAGGGCTGATTGTTGCTTTTAATTTGGGCTAGCAACATTTTATTTTCTGGCCCAATTAAAAACATGCATCACAAAATTATTAATTAACATATGTTAAGTGAAAATCAAATTAATAATTTTGTAATTAAATATTTCAATAATGTTTGTTCATCATCAAAATTAAATTAGAGTTTTCCAAACTCATCAATCTCCCCCTTGATGACAAACATTATTAAAATGGAAATGGAAAGAAATTTGAGAAAAATTGAGTATGAGTACTCCCTTTGAAGATTGAATTTCTCTCCCTTTCTAAATGTCACATGGCTCCCCCTTAATATATACCATTTTTACCAAGGGAAGCACTAACCTGTAACATTTTAATCAAGCTTCCAAAACAATGTTATTTAGCATGTTATATGATGCTAAATGCTTGATTTATGAGCAGTTTTAATTGATAATCAAAACTCATTTGATATCATAAACTGATTTACTACTCAAACATTTCATCAACTGATTCCAAAACAATGTAGTTCAAAAGTTTTAAATATTTTCCAGTCAAGATATCAGAGCCATTTTATTCAAGTAAGGAAAATATTTTTGAATCACATATGATCACATCAAAACATGGCAGCTGTTAGATATCACAATTTAAAGGAACTGCCAAAAATAAAATTTCAAACCAACATATTTACCAAGATGAATAAGAATATTCCTGTTTCAATACAAGCATGTTCATCAAGATAAATCAACAATCAGGCATGCATATGATCAATACAAACATATTATCAAACATTAACATAAACCAAGTGCCAAGTGCATTTCTAACAGCAGTAACCATAGTGAAACAAATAACAAGGGAGATCATGAATTTTCAATTTGAAAATTTCATCCCCTGTTTCAGCAAATCCTCCCCTGTTTCATTAGTTTCAATTTCAATTTTGGAAACTAATTTTCCTCCCCCTTTTGGCATCAAGGGGCACCTGCACAAAATATGAACAACATAACAAAATATCCATAATAAAGTAACAAGAGAGTAGCAAAGTATCATAGAGCAGTGAGTATCAAGTCATGCTCCTACAAAAAACAGATTGAGCCTAATGGAGCCAATATCAAATAAAGTAAAGAAACAGTCATTAAACATCAGAAAGATTGATCTCTGAACCGGAATCATCATCATAATCCCCTGTTCCCATGTCATCATCAAAGCTTTTGATCATGAAACCAACTCTTTCGTGACATTTCTTCCAAGCCCTTTCCTGTTCATATTCCAATTTCCGGGCAGCCTTGTGAGATTTACACATGAGCTTGGCTATGTTGCGAAACTCTTTGAGAACTTCCCGGATTGATTGAGTGACATCTGAGGGTTCAGGACGGCTTTCCAGATCGCTGAGAGATAGTTCAGAGGGAACAGACCGCTTGCCTTTCTTACCCGAAACTCCTCCTCCTTTAATCATGGAAATCTTGTTTTCAACAGATTCATTAGATAAATCAACCTTAAAGTACTCAAATATACATGTGAGAAACATGCCATATGAAAGATTAGCCTTTTTAGTACTCTTTACTGCTTCCCACATATGACGTATCATAATATAAGCAAATGAAATTGGGGTGGAAGTAATGAGAGCAAAAAGGATAATAGAATCAGAAACTGTTACTCTATGATGAGAACCACTTTGAGGAGTGAGGATATGAGTGATGATACGGTGCAATAGAGAGTTTTCCGGGCCGAGTGCCTTGTGAGTTGGGATTAATCCATCTAGTCCAGAAAGGTTTGCACAGATGTGTTGTAAGACAGCTTGTTGTGTGACTCCTACTTGATCATCCCATTTATCAATCATGTAAACTTTTAGTCCTTCATCTTCATACCCAAGAGCAGCACCTATAGTTTGAGGATTGAGAGTGATGTAAACACGCTTGACGTAAGAATGGATTGAGCCATCAATCAAACGCATGTTTGCATAGAATTCCCGGACCAGCCCCGGGTAAACCAGTTTCTGAATATGAACCAGAGGAGTCCATTTCAGAGCATCAAACAGAAAAGAAAAGTTGATTCCTTTGGTGGCCAGATTTTCAAGATTCACCAAGTAAGAGGGGCAGAGATGGCGTTTCAGCAAGACCTCTTTGTGAAATTCATAGAATGCACATGAGTAGAACCTAGAGGGATCAAAATGGGAATGAGGTTTGTGAAACTTGTTCTTGAATTCGAGTGACTCCAAATTCGCGGGTTCATTAGTATCATGCAACACAAAGCTTTTCTGCCTCTTTTGAGAGCTCCTTGCATGTGGGGTGGATCTTTTTGGCGATGATTGAGGGGGTGAGGTGTGAGACTCGTCTTCATCTTCTTCAACACTAGGTTTCTTGGCCTTTCCAGATTTGCCTCTTCCAGACGTTTTCTTGGCAACAACCTTACGGCGCATGGTTTTGGTCCTTTTGGATGGAGGTGATTGAGTAGAAGATGAGGTAGAATGAAGATGGATATGTGTATGGGTTGGAGGTGATGAAAAAGGTGGGTTTTTTGGAATGGGGGTTCGGTTACTTCTCCTAGGTGCAGTTTTCTTTTTCATGGTAAGAGAAATGGAGAGGTTGAATATGAAGAGATGCGGGTCGAAAGAGAATGAGGGTGGAAGGAGGTTAGTGGTGCAATAAATGAGGATTGGAGAGAGATGATGGGGAAGTTAATGACCATAATGGCGCAGTTATTAACCAAATGGGTGTTTCAAAAAGTGATGAAGAGGAAGTTTCTTTCCTTGAATCAAGGGATTAGTTGGAAGGAAAAGATATGATTTGACAACATACTTCTTCCAACAAGATTTGAAAAGACAATCCAAGGGATTTTGTGATTTTATTTTTCAAAAAAGGAATAACTAACTAAACTGCCATGGTGGGGTCAGGAATTATTAGGTGGGGCCCATGAGAATTTAAATCTGCGTTGCCTCCCCCTTGATCATAGCTCCTCCATCAAGCTTGCGTTTTTATCTCGTCCAAACCTACAAGACAAAACTGAACAGAGTTAAAAATTCACAAATTTTCAATGAAACTTAAATCAAACATTCCCAAACTTTTTCTCAAGGTGCAGAATCTGTCTTCACAGAGAGGTTTTGTAAAAATATCAGCAATTTGGTCTTCAGATTTTACAAATTGAATATCAATAGTTCCCTTTTGCACATGTTCTCTAATGAAATGATATTTAATTTCAATGTGCTTTGTTCTTGAGTGCAAAACAGGATTTTTTGAAATGTTTATAGCACTCATATTATCACAAAATAAGGGTATACTATTGATTTTTAATTTGTAATCTTCTAATTGTGTTTTTAACCAAATTAATTGAGTGCAACATGCAGATGCGGAAATATATTCTGCTTCAACTGTGGATAAAGCCACTGTGGCTTGCTTTTTGCTTGACCACATATTGAGTGAGCTTCCAAGGAAGCAACACATGCCGGATGTGCTTCGTCTATCCACTCTATCTCCCGCAAAATCTGCATCACAAAATCCTACTGCACAAAAGTCATCAGATTTAGGATACCATAATCCATAATCACAAGTTCCCTTAATATATCTAATGATGTGCTTAACAGCCGTGAGATGGGATTCTTTTGGGTGAGATTGGAATCTTGAACATACACCCACACTTTGGACAATGTCCGGTCTAGAGGAGGTAAGGTACATGAGTGAACCTATCATTCCCCTATACCTTGTTTCATCCACATCTTGACCATCATCATCCTTTTCAAGTTTTGTGTTGGGATGCATTGGTGTACCCATTGCTTTGGAATTTTCTAGGCCAAATTTTTTAATAAGTTCTTTTGCATACTTTCCTTGGTAAATAAAAGTACCACTAGGAGTTTGTTTAATTTGGAGGCCAAGAAAGAAAGTAAGCTCTCCCATTAAATTCATTTCAAACTCACTAGTCATGAGTTTTCCAAACTCTTCACATAAGGAAATGTTGGCCGATCCAAATACAATATCATCAACATAAACTTGAACAAGGAGTATGTCATCATTAGATGCTTTAATAAATAAAGTAGTGTCGGTGGTACCCCTTTGAAATTGATTTTCTAACAAGAAGGCACTAAGCCTTTCATACCAAGCTCTTGGAGCTTGTCTAAGACCATAAAGAGCCTTAGTTAACTTGAAAACATGATTTGGAAACTCTTTTTGTTCAAAACCGGGGGGTTGTGCCACATACACTTCTCTATCAATAAAGCCATTAAGGAAAGCACACTTAACATCCATTTGAAACATTTTGAAACCTTTATGGGCGGCATAGGCAAGAAGCAATCTAATTGCTTCCATTCTAGCTACCGGAGCAAAAGATTCATCAAAATCTATACCCTCTTCTTGATCATAACCTTGGGCCACTAATCTAGCCTTGTTATGAACAACTTGTCCATCCTCACCAAGTTTATTTTTAAATCCCCATTTAGTACCGGTAACTTTCTTACCATCCGGATGAGGTACTAGTGTCCAAACCTCATTCTTGTCAAATTGAGCAAGCTCCTCTTGCATTGCTTTAACCCATGATGGATCCTCAAGAGCTTGTTTGACATTGTTGGGCTCTATTTGTGACAAGAGAGCAAGATTTCTAGGTTCGGCTTGCCTTTTGGTGGATGATCTTGTTGTTACACTATGAGAGGGATCACCAATGATGAAGTCATGAGGATAACCCCTCATAGACTTCCATTCTCTAGGCTTTCAGACAGGTGTAAGTCTTTGATGATCTTCTGGTGGTCTCATTGTTTCAGTTGCTCGTGCCTGCTCAGGAGCCAAAATGGAAATGTCTCCTCTAATTTGACGAGACAAAACCGGGCTGACAGATTCTTCACTTTGCACAGATTTGGGATTTTCTTTATTTGTTCCAGCCTCTTCACAATCTGAATCAATATCCTTCACAATACTGGGAATTAAGTTAGAATCACAAAAAGTAACATGTATGGATTCCTCTATTGTCCTATGCTCCTTGAGATAAACTCTATAGGCCTTACTTGTGGTGGAATATCCAACAAACATTCCTTCATATGATTTTGGATCAAATTTTCCAAGGTTTTCCTTATTGTTAAGTACAAAACATTTGCATCCAAAAATATGAAAATACTTAAGATTTGGAGGGGTTCCTTTCCATAGCTCATAAAGGGTTTTCTTTAACCCTTTTCTAATGATTGTTCTATTAAAAATATAACATGCTGTGTTCACAGCTTCAGCCCACAAAAATTTAGGAATCTCATTCTCACATAGCATAGCCCTAGTCATCTCTTGAAGACTTCTATTTCTTCTTTCAATCACCCCCATTTTGTTGGGGGGTTCTAGGACATGAAAAATTATGAGAAATTCCTAAGTCATCACAGAATTTTTCAAAATCTTGATTTTCAAATTCTCTTCCATGATTACTTCTCAAATGGGCAATTTTCAAATCCTTTTCATTTTGAATTTTCTTGCAAAGGGTGGAAAAAGCATGAAAAGCATCATTCTTATGAGCAAGGAAAAGTACCCAACCAAATCTAGAGTAATCATCTACCACCACAAGACCATAATATTTACCTCCCAAACTTTGAGTTCTAGTAGGACCAAAAAAATCAATATGTAACATTTCCAATGGCCGTTTGGTTGAAATTCCATCTTTTGATTTAAAAGATGATTTTACTTGTTTGCCTAATTGACAAGCGTCACAAGTAAGATCCTTATCAAACTTAATGTTTGGAATTTCTCTAACCAAGTTTCTTTTGACTAGCTTAGAAATTTGATACATGCTAGCATGTCCCAACTTTCTATGCCAAAGCCATTTTTCAGATTCAAAAGATGTAAAGCATGTTACATTTTGTTCCTTTAAATCCTCAAGAGTTAATCCATACACGTTGTTGCATCTTTTAGCTTCAAGAAGAACATTCCCAGTTTTCTCACACACAACTAAACAAACAAATTTCTTAAAAATAACTTCAAAACCCAAATCACAAAGTTGACTAACACTAAGTAAATTATGTTTCAAGCCATGTACAAGGAGAACATCATTTATACAAGATGAGAAATTTTTACCCACTTTCCCAACAGCCACAATTTTTCCTTTTGCATCATCACCGAAAGTGACAAGCCTTCCATCATATTCATCAAGCTTTATGAAGAAGGTTGTCTTTCCGGTCATATGCCTAGAGCATCCGCTGTCCATATACCACATATTTTCCTTCCTTTTGGATGCTAGGCACACCTACAAAACAAGCTCAAGTAACCTTAGGTATCCAAATCTTTTTGGATCCTTTTACGTTAAACCATCTTCTATGTCCTAAGCCATTGTAATCAAAAACAATTTTATAAACCTTGTCACCGACCATTCTTTCACCGAAAAAGCATTGAATGGGAAAGTGTCCATTCCGATTGCATAGTCTACAAAATCTTGGAGTTGATGTTTTGTTAAAGTAGGTGGGATCTTGAAATCTTGTATCATTAGAAGATGAAGCAATATTTTCAAAATGTGAATTTTCAGATTTATAGAACCCCAACCCAGCTTTATCATAAAGAGGTTTTTGACTAGCCAAGATGTGATTTAAACTTTTGGAACTTTGTGTAAACTTGGCTAAGTCTTCCTTAAGTCTTTTAACCTCTTTAAGAAACTCTTCATTTTGCTTAAAACAATCCACATATGCAAGGACAGAATGGTTACTTTCACAGCTTCTAACTTGGGCTCTTAACTGCTTATTCTCTTCAACAAGGTCACAAGCAGTTTCAGCCTCTCTTACTTTTTCTTTAAAAAAACTGTTTTCAGCCTTGAGAATGGTGATTTGTTGTTCAAGTTCTTGATTTTCTAGTAAAAAACATCTTATTTTTTCAGAGAGATGGTCTATCATAAGATGAAGATCTTCAGTGTTAGGGTTATGAAAGACTACCTGATCTATGTGGTCTGCCATGAGACATGTTTGTGACTTGGTCTCAGTTTCTTCATCATCATCATCAGAGTCATTCTCCAAGTCTTCCCATGAGGCCATCAGTCCTTTCTTCTTTCCTCTTTTCGGCTTTTCCTCCTTTTTCAGCTTGGGACAATCAGATTTGAAATGCCCCATTTCCTTGCAATTGTAGCAAGTTACTTTGCTAAGGTCTCTCTTCACTCTCCTTGAGCTGCTGCCTTTGCCTTTGAGCTTAGCCATTTTTCTGAATTTTTTTGCAAACAACACAAACTCATTTTCAGAAGAGTTATCACTGGATTCATCATCCAGAGGGTTAGTCACAGAAGAAAAAGCAATTCCTTTCTTTTTTGTATCTTTTTTTAAATAGGTATTTTCAAAAGCAAGAAGATTTCCTCTCAAATCATCAAGTGTCATGGAATCTAAGCTACTGCTCTCAGAAATAATTAAAGCTTTAGTTTCCCATTCTTTTGTGAGACATCTCAACACTCTTCTCACTAGCACAGAATCAGAATGTGTAATTCCCAGAGCATCTAAGCCAACAATGATAGCATTGAACCGTTCGAACAGTTCATCAATGGACTCTCCTTCCTTCATTGCAAACATTTCATACTCTCTATTCAACATGTCTGTCTGAGTCTTCTTTACAATGGTGGTTCCTTCATGGGTGATTTGCAATTTGTCCCAGATTTCCTTTGCCGTTGTGCATCTTGATACCCGTCGGTACTCCTCGAAGCTTATAGCACAGTTGAGCAGATTTATTGCCTTGGCATTTAACTCTACCTTCTTCCTATCTTCTTCTGTCCATCTTGTTTCAGGTTTGAGAGAAACAACTCCTTCGGCACTTGTAACAGTTGGATATTGTGGTCCTTCCAAGATGATTTTCCATAGTCTGTAGTCCACTGCTTGTACAAATATCTTCATCCTCTCCTTCCAATAGGTATAATTTTTCCCATTGAAAAGAGGGGGTCTGTTGCTTGATTGACCTTTAGTTAGATTATAAGACACTAGATTTGCGTCACTATTTTCTGCCATGAGGATCTTTGCTCCAAGCTGCAAAGCTTGATCTCTTTGAGACCAAGCTCTGATACCAATTGATGGTTTCAGTGGCTAAGAGAAGGGGGGGTTGAATCTTAGCCCCTTTTTGCTTGCTAACACTTGCTGGATTTAGAGGAGACTTTTCTGTTTTTAGCTCGTCCCTAGCCACGAGACATTTTCATTTTGTCTCGTCACTTGGCACGAGACATTTTTGGTTTTTTGCTCCTGTGCAGTAGAAAACAGAAATGGAGTAGGATAGAAGGAAGATTACACCCAGATATATCCTGGTTCGGCTGCTAAGTGCAGTGCAGCCTACATCCAGTCTCCATCACAACAGTGATGGAATTTCACTTTAATCAACCTGATTACAAACTGTAAAGTTCTAACCCAACAGTCTCTATGGCTTTTTCTTTTAATTTTGCACTCTCTGCCTTTTTTCGCTCTATGGCTTTTTCATACAAACCTCACTGTTTGCCTTTTTCCATGAGACTCAAGACATGACAAAATTAAACAGAAAAATACAAAACAGAATACATTGAAGGAGAAGAAAATCTGTAAGCTTAGGTAGCTCTGAGAATCCTGTGCCTTGCACTCTCAATGCTTACTTCTAACTCCTTGCTTCAACCAGTGGCTGTTCCCCTTTTTTATAGAAGAGAGAAGCCTCCACACTTGAAGCCAAAAACCCAAGCCAACTTCTTCTTCCTTCAAGAAAACGGTTCGGCCACACAGAGAGAGAAGAGATAACCATGTAAAACCCAACATGCAATTACCTCTAGTCCTTTCTTGATCATCACCCTTCATCAATCCGAGCTCTCCATCCTTGGCTTGCTCTCCAAGATGAATTTCTGGCCCTTGATGCTTCATGATGATAATGACTTCATCTGCTTTAATCTCTGCCTCAACCATCACTTCGCCACTCTAGCTACTTCCTGTGGTGGTTGAGCAGAATCAAAGACAAGCCATGCTTCAAGAATCTCCCTGGCTGGCCGTGATCTTCTTCTTCCTTTTTGAGCATGGAGAAGCCAAGATTACCTCACCAAATCTATCCAAAATTGGTGACAATCTCAGCCACAGCTCATTTTTATTTTAGTATGTTTTCTTGCCATCATTGTGATGGTCTTCAGGCTTGCTTTCTCTTCCTTTAGGTAGCTCATTTTTGCTTCCATGGCTACCAATGTTTCCTGTGTAATAACCGAAGAGAGAAAGGGATGAGAGAGAAGAAAGAATCTGAAGAAAAGCAATTCAAAGTGGTTAAACTAATTAATTGAGAATAGCTTGCTTTTGCTTCTCTTAGTTGGCGTTAGGGGTGCACAGATCCGGCCCGGCCCGAAGGCACGGCCCGGTCCCGAACACTTTTGGGGCTAATTTGGTGTGATTTCATCGGGTTTAGGGTCGGGTAAGGGTCTCAAAAATAGACCCGGTCATTATTTCGGGTCGGGTCCGGGTCATATCTCGGGTCACCCGAAGTCGGCCCGGTGACCCGGTCATCATACACAATTAATATTTTGTGTTATTAGTGATGGATCATGACTATTCTTATGTGGAATTTAAGTATTGTAAATCTTAATATTTTGTGTTATTAGTCATTATAAAACTATAAGTTAATGTTTTATGTTTATAATGCATAAGACCTTAGACTAATGCATAATATTGTGTTATTTGTATTGATTTAAATATTTGGTATTATTAGACAATATTAGTATTGATTGTGGTTATACTTTAGTATTGATTGTGGTTATGCTCTAATTTTGAAGAAGGGTTGGTTCTTGTTATATTTTTCTAAGTGAATTTTACCATGTTAAATAATGGTTGGAGTCTTGGAAATTTGGATATTTTTACATGCTAGCTTACAAGAAGGTATCAACGTAATGTAATGTTAACGGCCCGGTTTTCACCCAGTTTTTACTCGGTATAATTGTAGCCCGAAAGTGTATTGGTTTCATCGGGTCTAGGGCCGGGTTCGGGTCTAATAAATAGACCCGATGTATATTTCGGGTCGGGTCTGGGTCACATCAAATCCGGCTTCACCCGACCCATGTGCACCCCTAGTTGGCGTGTAGCAATGATGCCTTTAGTCAAATCAATCTTCTCTCACTTGCTTATATTCCCAATGCTTAAATTAGCTTTGAAATCCTTCCAAGAGGTGTAATGGAATCCGTTGGAAGCATTGAGACTTTTTCTTTGCTTCATGGATTCGGACAAAGCATGAGGGAAACTCATTTTCAAATGAAATTGGGCTTGGTTGCTATGATTATTAAATTTCTGGCCCAATTGCAACATTTGCTTTCCTGATGAGTTTTGGAACGGATCAAGCATAGGAAAACATTCATCAAAATTAAATATGGGCTTGGTTGTAATAACATTGAGCTTGGCCCATTAATTCAACAATTCAGCCACATAATAGGAAACATGTAGTAGGGCTGATTGTTGCTTTTAATTTGGGCTAGCAACATTTTATTTTCCGGCCCAATTAAAAACCTGCATCACAAAATTATTAATTAACATATATTAAGTGAAAATCAAATTAATAATTTTGTAATTAAATATTTCAATAATGTTTGTTCATCATCAAAATTAAATTAGAGTTTTCCAAACTCATCAATAATTGTACAAATCTACATCTTTATTATTATTTTTATTATTTGTAAATAATAAAAAAAGTTAAGAAAAATATATCAGAATGAAAAACACTAAAAATATAATATAAAATTATGAAATAAATTTATGATTATAATATATTTGAATATACTTAATTAGAAGACGTTGTGTCAAATTTAAATTTGTTTGGAGGAATTTTCAATAATTGGTATAAAATTAAAGTATAAAATTAAAATATAAAGAGTATTATATACAACATACTTTATAAATAGATCAAATAGTGAAGTAGTACAAATCTTATACAACATGTATGAGTAGACAAAAAAAATATAAAATTTAAATATTTATGTTTTGTAACTAAAATTTTTTATAATTATAATTATTATGACATTTTTATTGTATATGTTTAGTGCATTTAATTAGTAATTTATATTTGAATTATAATAATAGGTAAAAGTTTTTTAGTTTTAATCTCCTATATTGCCGTGTATTTAAAAGTATTGATGTAGCATCATTAGAAAAAATAGATAGCTAAAACTTATTATATAGAGAATTGGTATAAATTTTTATAGGTTATAAATAAATTAATTATATTATGTGTACATTAAAATTAATAAATAATATAAAATATATGTTAAAATATAAATACATATTAAAAATAAATTAAATTATATATATTTATATACAAATACATTAGTGACTAATTTTAATAATTAATTTTAGTGTACGAATAACATTTTTTAAATAAATAATTTAGCCTCTTATAACATTACTTTATTCTTATTTTTTATATATTATAATAGAAGTGAAGCCTCGCATTTAATTTATAGAGTTATTAAAGTAAAGTATCGTTTTTGTCCCCAACGTTTGGGGTAAGTTTTAAAGTTGTCCCTAACGTTTCAATCGTCCTATTTAAGTTCCTAACATTTCAAAATTGACTCAATGTTGTCCTGCCGTTAGGAATCCGTTAACAGAATTGATGGCGGGACAAAATTGAGACAATTTTGAAACGTTAGAGGCTTAAATAGAACGAAAACGTTGGGGACAAAAACGATACATAGAAATAAATTTTAATTTTATCCTTCAATAATATCAATTTTTTACTATGCATAGTATTCAATTATTTTTTAATCATATTTAAATAAATTACACTTAATCATATTACTTTCATTCTAAATAAATAAATTTTTTTTTGTAGTTTTACTCTTAAAGATTTTTAGTTATCAAGAAATGTTTGTGGAATGACTAGTATATAAACTAGCGAAAAAAAAAAATAATATATATACAATAAAATATAAATTATACCTTTTGTCTCTAATGTATCAAAATTCTTTAAAATTAAAAAAAAAATTAATTTATTTAAAATAAAAGTAATGTGATTAAGTGTAATTTACCTAAATATAATTAAAAAATAATTGAATATTATATATAGTAAAAAATTGATATTATTGAAAGATAAAATTAAATTAAAATTTATTTTTATGTATCATTTTTGTCCCCAATATTTTCATCCTATTTAAGTCCCTAACGTTTCAAAATCGTCTCAATTTTGTCCCGCCGTCAATTCTATTAACGGATCCCTAACGGCAGGACAACATTGAATCAATTTTGAAACGTTAGGGACTTAAATAGGACGATTAAAACGTTAACAACTTTAAAACTTATCCCAAACATTGGGGACAAAAATAATACTTTACTCTAATTTATAATTGTTCAACTTTATATATACTTATAGGACACAGTTTAAACAAATCAACCGAATGTAAAGAACAAAATTCAAAACCGTGATCTAAAAAATTATAGTAGTAACTAGTAGTAATATATAATTAATTAAGTTTATGTGTTGTTTGTTGCAAGGAAGGAGATGAGATCATGTTTTATGGCAGCATCTCCAAAAATCATGTCATCGTGGCTCAATCCAACCTTTCAACCACTTGCCTCCTAATCATCATCATTCATCTTCATCTTCTTCTTTTTCTTCTTCTTCATTATGTGCTGTGCAGACGATTCTTCCACTTCAGCTACTTGTTTTTTATTTAGTTATAATTTGGGTAAATAGCTTAATTAAATTTATTTTTAAAAAATAAATTTAAATAATAAATACTTATATTAAAAATAGCTTATAAATAAATTATTATGTTTAATTCTTTAATTCTAAAAGTACTTATTTTTAAAAAAAATTTGATAAAAAAATTTATTACGAGAGAAGTCATTTTTTTAAATTCTCCATAAATACTTAAATAACTTTTTAAAAAGCTACAATTTAATTTTAAAAATTGTACCAGATATTAAATCATTAATATTATATCTTTTATAAGTTAAAAATTAAAAAAATAAAGTGTTGAATTAAGAAATTAACTAAATTAATTAGTGATGACAAACATTATTTTTGGACAAAATAAATAATTAGTGTTGAATATTAATAATTGTATGTTGCTAATTATTTATTAAATATTGCAGGCCAAAACTTAGTTTACAAGCCCAATTGGAATGAAAATAAAATAGCAAGGACAGAAGGTCAATAACAAGGTTGCGAGAACTGGACCGGTCAATGAACCGGTAAGGCAACTGGTTCACTGGTTCAATGGTCCGACCGGGGTTCAACCGGTTTAATTAAACATTAAATAAAAATTAATGTATGTAATGCTTGATCACTATCTAGTTGTTCTATCTTCAAAAATAAAAATTTCTAATTAGTAATAACTACAAGTTACAAACACAAATTTACACAAATTAAATTCAGTTACAGCCAATGACTAAATATTGATAGTTAAATAGATTTACAGAATTTTTAATCACATCAAAAAGCAAACAATACATGCAGCACCAAAAGTTCAAAACAGAAAATTATCAATTACATTCGACATCAAAAATTCAGAAAATAAATTCAGAAGTCATAATCCAAACAATTAGACAATTAAATCAACAATTAATAAAGAGAAAGAGAGGGCTAATTCCATAATTTATAGCTTTGAAGATGCCCACAGCCTCATCAAGAAACTTAGCAAAGAAAGAGAGAACCTGAAGAACAAAGGGAAGAAACTCGACTGCTCAAGCGTTACACAGAGGTGAAAGCAAGGTTCCTAGAATACGCTCTTGTGAAAGTTAAAAGAACTCCTCCTATGAAATAAGAACGATTATCCGGCTAACCCATGCTCTTGGAAGAAGAACTAAAAGGGCTAGTGCAGACAAATACATCAATTCATACAATTCATACAGTATTCAACATAATTAAATTCATCAATTCATCAGTTAATTCACCAAACTCAATATAGCAGAATTCAATACAACAGAATTGAACTTATATAGCAAAGTTCAAAATTTCAAAATTGAATTTACATCAAATTTATTCAAAATTACAGAACCTTTAATCCATATAATTAACAAAAAAAATTGAAAAGCAGAACAAGAACTCAAAAGAAAAACTGAAAAACTCTGCATCTGCCATCTGAAGCTCTAAACTAAAATCTGCCCTAAATTCTTCACTGAATAAAAAAATCAATTGAAAATAAAAACCAAAAAATCCATGAACTCAATAACATCAGCAAGTCAACAACCCAGTTCATACAGAAAAACAAAATTCAGCAAGTCAACAAGTCAGCAACCCAAACTAAATAAACAAAATTCATTGAAAAACAAAGATGTTATGTTAGAGACTTAGAATACTCACCGCGGAAGAGCACAGCCAGACGACGACGACCAGATGCCTGACGACGACCAGAAGATCCCTCGTCTGCGACAGTGAAGCTTCGATCAGGCGTTTGTTGGAGGTGACAGTGGCGAGCTCACAGAACAAGATCAGAACCTCGGAAAATCAAAATCAAGAAGCATAGGTGAAAGAACAGAGTCTTACCGAATTCAGAAGGAGGCGGGCTCGGCCGGTGGTGGTCGCTGTTGCTGTCAATGGTTGGTGGGTGAACGGAGGCTACCGCCGAATGCTCAATTAGGTTAGGGGAAAGGGGAAGAAAGGGGAAGGAAAGGGGGGGGGATAACTCAGATTAGGGTTAGTGGCTTAGGAGACTTTCGCGAACGCCTTTCTCCTTTTTTTTTTTTTTTTTAAAATGCCAAAACGACGTCGTTTGGCGTCTAAAGTTGCAAACCACTGAACTGCCAAAAAACCGGACGGTTCTTCCGATTTGCCGGTTAACCGTCGGTTCGACCGGTTTTTTTACCGGGTTTTTGCCAGACGGTTTTTAACATTATCCGGACCGGCTAGGTAACCGGTTTCCGGTTTTTCCGATTGAACCAGCTGGTCCGGTCCGGTTTTCAGAACCATGGTCAATAACATAAACGGAGCCCAAAAGGAAACAAAGCTGAGAAATCAAAACGGGCCAAGCAAATCATATCCATATCCAAGCCCGATTTGAATTCAGCAAGCAAACCCCTCTCACTTGCTTTCACCAACTCAACGTACACCTTTTTCTCTTTGTCAGAAAATACAGAAGAAAGAGAAAGAGCTTCTTCCACACGCCATTCACAGAAGAAGAAAGAAAGAGAGAGATTAAGCTTGAAAGGCAGAAGTCTAATCATCCATTTCAAACCAAATCAAGCTTAGGTAAAGGTTAAAGGTAACCCATTTCCGTTTACATGCATCATATCTTCTTCTCCTCTTCCCAACTCTCTGCTCAGTACGAAATGGGATACAAAAGAAAGTTTTTTTCTATTCCTCACTGCTATATATCCACGGTCACAAGTAAGCCTTAGGGACCAAGTAGCTTATCAATGGCTCAGATCCATTTTACCTTTGGAAGATTTTTGTGATTGCTGTTTTATGACTTTCGGTCAACTAAGAAAAGTCAGAAGTAAAGTTTCTACTCTGAGGATTAGTGAGAAAAAGTGAGTTTGTGGGTTGGTGAAGTACAGTGCTCAAGGAGTTGACCTAGGAAGATGAACCCAGCAATATGCAAGGAGATAAAAGAAGTCTTGCTGTTCCTTCAGAAGCCAAGGAAAGAAAACCAGAGTTTGGTGAGTTGTGTTCTGTGAAGAGTTCCCTGAAGAAGTTCCTCTACTTGGATAATGCTTTCTTTCAAAGAAGCATTCGGCCAATACTGAAGAACTAAATCAAAGGCTTGCAGGTCTGGTTTATCACATAGCAAAGAGGCTGTTGATGAAGTCAATCTCCTTCATGTTTTACAGATTGTAATGTACTTTTCAATGTTTATCTTTTTATAATTTCTTGAGAGAAAAGGCATATTGAGAGAGTTTAAGTAAAAGCCATGAGTAGAAAAAGGTTGAGAGATACACTTGAGAGAAAAACCTAGAGTTATTTTCAAATTTCTTTAGGCATGTATGTGTCTTGTATATTGTACCTGTGAGGTATTCCTTTCTTAGTTGGGTTAGCACTAAGAGTGAATAGTTATGTATTAGCATAGCCAATGTCAAGTTAGGTTAGAACTTGAGTGTGAAAGGATTGTGTCAATCCTATGGAATTGGTGTATGTAATACGTTTAACTATAGTGAAATTCCTCCATTGTTGTGGAGGAGACTGAACGTAGGTTGCATAGCACAAGGCAACCGAACTATGATACATGCTGGTGTTAGCTTCTCTCTTCTCTGCAATGTTCTATTTTCTAATATTCATGAGACAAAAATAAATTATCTCATAAATTTCCACTGTTGAGTTCAAACAGAATCAGAATTCAAAGTTTATTTAAAGGGTCAGTTCAGTAACTTAAAAGAAAGACATAGATTCAACCCCCCTTCTCTAAGTCTACCACAACCTTCACAAAGTTACTCATAAACTTATCTAAACAGGCCATTAGTCACTTGTATTAGCTATCTTGACAAGGAAGTAACTGAATCTGTTATTTTAACAGGATCAGTTTTACTTTTTACATAATTAGATTAATTTTGTGTATTAGTAGCTTCTACAGCCCTAAAATAGTAAAATATAATACTTATCTAAAACAAATTTAACACCAATTAAGAATTTATCCTAAAAAACAGCCAAATAATTAGGAAATTAACATTTTCCCTTAAAAAGTTTGGCACCAATTTATTAATATCATTATTAAATTTAGAATTTACAATTCAAAATTTGAATCAATCTAACGTATAAACTGACATGATGATAATATTAACATGACACATGATGACAAAAATACAAGAAATTCTCTATTATTACTATACTTGAGTTTAAAATTCAGACTGTCATAGTTATTAATGTAAATTATAAAGATGAAGACAAAAAAAAAAATAAATACAGCTAGTGGCGAAAGTCATGAAACACAGAAGAGAGAGAAAAAGGAGGCATTGTGACATTGTGAATAGGTTTAGTATTGTGACATTGTGATTGTTGAAATAACTGTTTGTACTTGTCAAGCTTGATATATATCTCAAGATATTCTATGATAGAGGTATCCTCATAGAAGAAACAAGGTTCTCCAGAATCACAGATGGAAAAAAACATTGAGTTTGATGACAACTAATTTTCAGGGCATTGTTATGATAGAACCAAAGAAATCTTGCTGCATGTGTAATCTCATTCATCCATTTATAACTTCATGATTGTGCATTTTTCTGCTAAGTTATGTACAACCTATGAAGCACTAATATCAGCACTAACACTGATACTGAGTTATGTTCAAGCATTTATAAATATTCAAGCATTTAGAAATGTAAAATTCCCAATATTCACTGCTACTATGTTCTGCCAAAGTTTTTTGAACATTTTTAACATATATCATTTGTGTCAAACTTGTTACTACTAAGTTTATTTGAATACTTTTTAGTTCACAAACAGCTTGCTTGAATGGTGTGTTTGTGTTTGATAATGCATAAGTTGATGTGACTTGAGCCTCCAAGACCAACTTACATCTACTCATCTACTGAATGATAACAAACTTGCTGCATTGCTGTGGAATTCCATTTTCAACCTCAGTAGGTCCTCAACTACAATAGAAATTCATAGAAAATAGCATCCTATTTAGACTTAGAAGATGCAATAATACACCTTTAACGTTTTGCATAGTTGATGCAGACTCAATGAGGAGAAGTCAAAGAAGGCAACTATGCAACTTTTCAAAAGATACAAAAACAGTTGTCCAGAATAATAAAATAATTATGGAATGCATTATTGTGTTTCTGCCAACTCCAATCTTAACACTCAAAGTCCTCAACAAACATCAAATATCAGTGTCCTACATTGAGCATCATCAGTTCAGTTTCTAACCACAAATCCATCTGTTTATAATGGCAGATACTGTGATTTCCTTTGTCCTTGATAACTTGTCCCAATTGCTAGCACGCGAAGCCAGTCTGCTGTGTGGTGTGGATGACAAGGTTAGATCCCTTCACAGTGAGCTCAGCATGATAAACGTGCTCCTCCAAACATCTGAAGGCAAAACCAAGAACGGAATAGACAAAGAAGCTCTTCGCCAGATCAGAGATGCCGCTCATGAGGCTGAGGATGTCATCGACACCTTTGTTGTCAAAGTAGCTATGCACAAGCGTCGAACCAAGCTGGGGAGGATGCTCCATGGTTTTGAACATGCAAAGTTGCTCCGGGATGTGTCTGCGAAAATAGACAGCATCGAAGCCACTATCAATAAAATAAGAGACAACAAGATCAAGCTCACCGATGTCGTCCCACAAGAATGTGAATCATCGACGTCAACAAGAGAAGAGGAGGAGAGGATTCTGTTGATGCACAAGAAGAGAAGAATTGTGGAAGAACATGGTGTAGTTGGTTTTGTTGGTGAATCGAAGGCAGTGATCCAGCTGCTTAAGGAAGAGAGTTCCCAAAGCAACGTTGTGTCCATCATCGGTATGGGTGGGTTGGGCAAAACCACCCTTGCTCGAAAGGTCTATAACACGGATGAGGTGATGTCATATTTTCATTGTCGTGCATGGGTTTATGTTTCAAATGATTGCAGAGTTATGGAGCTTTTGATTGGCCTTATCAAGTCTTTGATGCCTGATGAGATGAAGGGAATTGACCTCTTTAGCTTGAGTGTGGATGAACTAAATCTCAAGGTGCAAGATTTCTTGACCATGAAAAGGTATCTGATAGTCCTTGATGACCTCTGGAATACTCGAGATTGGGATGAGATACAAGATGTTTTTCCAAACGACAATAACGGTAGTAAAATACTCATTACTAGCCGTTTGAAAGAGGTGGCATCCCATACGAGTCCATATCCTCCTTATTACCTTCAGTTCCTCGGTGATGTTGAAAGTTGGGAACTCTTTTCCAGGAGAGTGTTTCGAGGAGAAGAGTGTCCTTCTGATATAGAGCAACTTGGAAAACAGATGGTCAAAAGTTGTGGCGGTTTGCCACTCTCTATTATTGTTTTGGCAGGGTTACTTGCAAAGAAGGGGAAGTCACACAAGGAATGGTCCAAAGTTGAGGGACATGTCAACTGGTTTCTTACTCAAGAAGATAAGACCCAAGTCAAGGACATTGTACTCAAACTCAGCTACGACAACTTGCCTACAAAACTAAAGCCGTGCTTTCTGTATTTCGGGATCTACCCTGAAGATTTTAAGATACGTGTAAGGCCATTGCTGCAAAAATGGGTTGCTGAGGGATTTATTCAACAAACTGGGACCAGAAATGCAGAGGATGTTGCTGAAGACTACTTGTATGAGCTCATTGATCGTAGCTTGGTTCAAGCATCGCGAGTGGACTTTAATGGAGATGTGAAGGCATGTCGCATCCATGATCTTCTTCGAGATCTTTGCATCTCTGAGGGCAAAGAGCACAAGATTTTTGAAGTTTGCTCAGATGTTAACACTTTGGACAGATCAAAACCACGCAGGCTCTCTATCCAATGCCCCATGCATCGCTATGCTTCTTCAAGCAATGATGACCATTCATGTGTCCGCTCTTTGTTTCACTTTGACCCAAGAGGGTATTGTGATTTTACCCCCGGTGAGCGGAAATGGCTCTTGAAATCGTTCAAACTGGTTCGGGTATTAGATCTTGGGAACAACTTTTTCAGTAAAGTCCCTTCCAACTTGGGCTTATTTATCCATTTAAGGTATCTAAGAATAGAGACAGTGATAGTAATAAGTCCTCAACACATTCCAGATTCTATATGTACACTTGAAAACTTACAAACTTTGGACATAGATGGGGTGCCGATTCCAATATTATTTCCTAAGGGAGTATGGAACCTTAAACAACTTAGGCATTTGAATACAAAAGGATGCGTCGTCCTACAAGACCACCATGGTTCAAAAGCAGATGATCAAGTTATGTTGAATCTTCAAACCATCTCTTTCCTTGCATTCACTACAGAGATTGCAGGCATGTTAGAGAAAGGAAGGTTTCCCAATCTACGAAAGTTGGGTTTGAACATCTTGCCGTTCCTCAGAGACCACGTGCATGAGATGTTGTCAAGCCTACAACAATTAACTCATCTGAACAAGTTACGACTCTTCTTTGACATGAAATGGCAGATCGGTTGCAAGCCAATTGATTTGTCACAGAGCTTGCAGCAGTTGTCAAATCTGACCACATTAAAAGTTAATAAAGCTTTTAACCTTGCAACGTTTGATATTGCATTTCCACCATGCATTACAAAATTAACGTTGACAGGCATTAGCGTCATGAATGATGATGGGATGAATGCCATTGGTAATCTTACTAGACTCAGACTTTTGAGATTGTTCGGAACATATGAATTTGATATTTCCTTTGATATCAATTGCACTGCAAGCAGTTTCCCACAGCTCCAGATTTTTGAGATGGGGAACCTGAAAGTTGACAACTGGAAATTAGGCAATGGTGCAATGCCATGCCTTCAAACTCTGCTTATCAGAGACTGTGAAAGATTGGACGATCTCCCAGATGAACTGTGGTCTTTGACTTCCCTGAGACAAGTACAAGTTGTGAGACCCTCCGAAGCATTGTCTGATGCGCTAGCAAATTTGGAAATGAAGGATGGATGTGAGCTCATAATAACAGAGTGGTAACTACATAATTTAGAAGTAGAGTTGTTGAGTTTGAATCAAAATATATCCTATGAATTCTTCATACATTATCATCCACTGGTCATTCATCTGGACAAGTATTGATATTTAGTTTCATCTCTATTGAGTCATGTTAATGATTTCTGATTTATTCTATTATGCCTCCAAATCCAATTGTGAGTACAATCGGAGTTACTTATGTTTTTATATATCATGGTTATTCCATCTTACTTGGTGATTTCATTCAGAACTTTTTCTTTTGATAATGGCCTCAATCTTCTCTCCACTTTATTTAGACCAGATATACTAAAAGAGAAAGGCTAGGAGCCAACAACTTTTGTATTTTGTGGCCAACACTTAACCATAAAAAAAAAAGTGAGTGATCTCCCATCATTGAATGTAATCGCACCCCAATTGATGGTTACAAAACACAAAAAATGCTGGTCTCCTAACACTCCTCATACTAAAATATAAAAATCAAAATAAGATCACTTGTTTTAGAAAAGAAAAAAAAAAGTAAAGCAATTTAAATTTGTTTAGTTAGACTTTTTCTACAGAATTATTTTTTATTCAATTTTAAAAATATATTAATAAATGTTATACTGCATAAAATTTCTTTTACATATTTTATAGTTTATACAATACTCTATAGTATCACACACTTGGCCTTCATTTCTTTTCTCTCAAATATTTACTATTCAAATAATGACAAGTGAAAAAATGAAATTCAATGTTTTTAATTTTACTCATCTTTAATCATACATCAAATTCTTAATTTTATTTGATATTTTCGGTTTTTACACTTAGAAATATAATTAATATTCAAATGCCATTGCCATGGTTAAAATCTTCAAAATAATTACAATATTTATCTATTTCAGGTATGTTATAACTTTTTGTACGACTGTATCTGATAAAATATAAAGTTTTAGTAATAATTTTAATATTGCATGTCCATCCCGTTTTATATTATAATTAATATATAATTGGACAATTTAACATAAAAAAAATCATGATATTATGTCAAATTAGTTATATATAAAAAACAAATCATCTATCGTGTCATCATCGTTCAATTCATCCTGCACATACAGATTCTATTAATTAGATAAGTGAATTTTTCAATTCAGATGATTCACTCAGTAATGCCATTTATAGAGACTTATGAAGTAACCAACTAATAACTAACCTATAAAAAGTTAAACTGATACTAATGGGTGATTCAACTTATATAGAACGGTTTCTAGACTACTCATATTCATATTTTAATACATATTCATCATTGGAAATAATCAGACACGGGAGAAAGGCTAGAGAGATAGTTGATTGCTGTTCTTGTCCAGATTGGTTGCCTTTTTCAGAATGAACTTGTATTGGGTTGGGTTTTTTTTGAGTCACAAGAAAGAACATAATGTCACTTAAAGCATCTCAAATGTGGTTTTGAAGTTTCACTTCTGACAAAATCAGTAAAGATAATTTTCCAACATTTTATTGTGCATTGGAAAGCTAATTTGAAACTAAGATCAGTCTTATCATGGAGAGACCGTATTACTTCTGTGGATAGTCAATAAATAACTGCCACTTTGCCATAATTTTTAGTCTGGTCTTTCCCTTTTCTTTTTTTTTTTTAATTTACTTCATATTAAATAGTTAAAATTGAAAGTTAAAATCAAGTATTAGAATGAGGAATCTCACATTCAATTTTAAATAATTGTTTATAATATATGTTGTTTTTACAAATATTTATTTATTAGCACCTTGTGAGGTTCAAAATGAATCAACCAATTAAGAATTTATTTACCCCAAAAAAAAAAAAAACAACCAAATAGTTCAGCATCAATCTATCAATATCATTACTAATAAAATTTAAGATTTAGAATTTAAAATTATTACTTGCTAAATGAACTAATAGGGTTATAATATTGATATGGCACAAGATCGCATAGACAGAAAAGAAATTGTGAGAATGAACACAAACAATGCAGCTAGTGGTGAAACACAGCAAAAACTGATGGTTTCAGTGGCTAAGAGAAGGGGGGTTGAATCTTAGCCTCCTTTTCGTTTGCTAACACTTGCTGGACTTAGAGGAGACTTTTCTGTTTTTAGCTCATCACTTCACACGAGACTTTTTTTCTTTTGTCTCGTCCCTAGCCACGAGACTTTTCTTTTTGTCTCGTCACTTGGCACGAGATATTTTTGGTTTTTGCTCCTGTGCAGCAGAAACAGAAATGTAGTAGAGAAGAGAAGAAGATTACACCTAGATATATTCTGGTTCAGCTGCTAAGTGCAGTGCAGCCTACATCCAGTCTCCATCACAAACATGATGGAATTTCACTATAATCAATCTGATTACAAACTGTAAAGTGCTAACCCAACTTACAAGGGGATTCCCACAGAATCATGAAACACAACATAGATGAATAAAGGAACTCTAAGACATCTATGGCTTTTTCTTTTAATTTTGCACTCTTTGCCTTTTTCCGCTCTATGGCTTTTTCATACAAACCTCACTGTTTGCCTTTTTCCATGAGACTCAAGACATGACAAAATTAAACAGAAAAATACAAAACAGAATACATTGAAGGAGAAGAAAATCTGTAAGCTTAGGTAGCTATGAGAATCCTGTGCCTTGCACTCTCACTGCTTACTTCTAACTCCTTGCTCCAAACAGTGGTTGTTCACTCTTTTTATAGAAGAGGGAAGCCTCCACACTTGAAGCCAAAAACCCAAGCCAACTTCTTCTTCCTTCAAGAAACCGGTTCGGCCACACAGAGAGAGAAGAGATAACCATGCAATAACTAAAATGCAATTACCTCTAGTCCTTCCTTGGTCATCACTCTTCATCAATCCGAGCTCTCCATCATTGGCTTGCTCTCCAAGATGGATTTCTGGCCCTTGATGCTTCATGATGATGATGACTTCATCTGCTTCAATCTCTGCCTCTACCATCACTTCGCCACTCTAGCTACTTCCTGTGGTGGTTGAGCAGAATCAAAGACAAGCCATCTCCTCCAAGAATCTCACCTTGCTGGCTGAATCTTCTTCTTCCTTTTTTGAGCATGAAGAGCTCAAGATTATCTCACCAAATCTATCCATATTTAGTGATAATCTCAGCCACAGCTCATTTTTATTTTAGTATATTTTCTTGCCATCATTAGCTTAATGGTCTTGATGCATGCAGCTTCTTCTTTCTTTTGGTAGTTGAACATAGCTTCCATTGTTTCCTGGACAATGACCAAAGAAGAAGAAAGAGATGAGAGAGAATGTAGAGTTAAAGTAAAAGTAACTAGTTGTAATGAAACAAATTAATGTGAATTGCTTTTTCTTCCCTTGCTTGAGTGGCGTGTTGCATTGATCACATCAATCATGTCACCCATATTCTCTCACTTATGTTTCCAATGCTTGCATATTAAAATTTGAAATCCATCCCAAAGAAAAGAATGGAATCCGTTGGAAAGCATGAGGCAAGTGATAACATTTGCTTTCCTGATGCATTTTGGATTCGGATCATGCATGGAAACATTCATCAAAATTAAAATTGGGCTTGGTAGAAATAATATTGATTTTGGCCCAATAATATTTTGATTCAGGCTAAGTATTGGATCACTTAGCAAAAATTTATAATTGGGCTTGTAACCACAAGCATTAAGTCTGGCCCAACACAAGAACAATAATTCAGCCAAACTTTATTGATTAATATTTGAACCAATGCTAAGCAAAAATTCACACTTGGGCTTGTAATCATTTATATTTTATTTTCGGCCCAATTAAAAACTTGCACAGCAAAATTAATTTAATTAATATATCAATCAAAATTGGATTAATAATTTTGCTGTTAATAATGTTTGATCATCATCAATTTAATTTAGAGTTTTCCAAACTCATCAATCTCCCCCTTGATGACAAACATTATTAAAATTGAAATGGAAAGAAATTTAAAAAAAATTGAGTATGAGTACTCCCTTTGAAGATTGAATTTCTCCCCCTTTCTAAATGTCACATGGTTCCTCCTTGATGTATACTTATTTTACCAAGGGAAGCACTAACCTGTAACATTTTAATCAAGCTTCAAGAACAATGTTATTTAGCATATTATATGATGCTAAATGCTTGATTTATGAGCAGTTTTAAATTGATAATGAAAACTCATTTGATATCATAAACTGATTTACTGCTCAAACAACACCATAATCAACCAAAATCTGTTTTTGGCAAAAATCTTGCTGTTCAAAAAATATTTTTCAATAAATCAGAGCTGTCTTAGGAAAAATATTTTTCAATCATGATCAAACACAGCAATTTTCGTCATTAAAGACTAAAGAAACTGCCAAAAATAAATTATTTTATCAAGGTAAACAAGATGTATTACAAGCACAGCAAACACATTTTACCAACATCAAACAATGGCATTGTTAGTCAATTGCATTATCAATCAACATAAACCAAATGCATAAACTGAATGCATCATCATGCACCAAAAACAAGTGCATTAATCATCAACAGAGGTGATCATGAATTCTCATAGAATTTCATCCCCTGTTCCAGTTTCAATTTTGGAATTTTATTTTCCTCCCCCTTTTGGTATCAAGGGGCATTATGTACCTGCAGCAAGAAAACATTGGCAATGCAACAAAATATTCATAAAATGCCAAATATGTCAAAGTGTCAAGGAGCAGTGAGTATCAAGTCATGCTACTACAAAAGAAAGATTGAGCCTAATCATGCCAATATCAAAGAACATAAAACAACAGTCATCAATCATCTGATAGATGAAAGGCAGAGTCCTCAGCGCCTTCTTCACTATTATCGCCCAGATCCTTCTTAAGACTTTCTAGCATCAGGTCGACCCTTTCTTTGTAATTTTTCCAAGCTTTCTCGCTCTCATAAGCTTGCTTGCGAGCCTCTTTGTGAGATTGAATCATCATTTCTGCCATGTTTGAGAATTCACCCAAAATCTCTTTGATGGATTTGACTGTTTTGGAAGACTCTGGCCTGGTCTCATTGTCATTATCCGATGCAACAGATTTTCCCCCTTTGGTTCCCTTAGTCGCTCCTCCTCCTCTGATTGAGGATACTTTGTTCTCTACTGCCTCATTCAACAGATCAACTTTAAAATATTCAAAAATTCTAGTTAAAAATATACCATAAGGCAGGTTAGCCTTTTTGGTGCTTCTAACAGAATCCCACATATGCCTAATCATAATATAGCCAAAGGATATCGGAGTGGAGGTAACCAAAGCAAATAATATGAGACAGTCAGAAAATGTTATTCGGTTGTGTGAGCCGCTTTGGGGAGTCAGAATATGGGTGATAATTCGGTGAATCAGAGAGTTGACTGGTCCTAGAGCTTTGTGGGTTGGAATCGTTCCATGCAACCAGAAAGATTCTCGCAAATGTGCTGAAGAACCGTTTTGTATGAAACGCCGACTTGTGTATCCCATTTGTCTACCATGTACGCTCGCGGTCCTTCATCCTTGAAGCCCAGGGCCGCTCCAATGGTCTCAGAATCAATGGCTATTTGAACCCTTTTGACATAGGAATGAAGAGTGCCGTCAATGAGTCGCATATTGGCGTAAAACTCTCAGACTAGGCCAGGATAGACTGGTTTCTGAATGAGAAGAAGTGGCTTCCAGTTGAGGATTTCAAACAGAGAGGAGATGTTGATGCCTTTGTTAGTGAGAGTATCGAGACTGACAAGGTAGGTTGCACACAAATAACGTTTTTCCATAACCTCATTGTGAAACTCAAAAGAGGTACAAGAGTTGAATCTGCTCGGATCAAAGTGGGAGTGAGTCTTGCCATACTTGTTTCTGAATTCCAAGGATTCCAAATTTGGAGGTTCGGTGGTGTCATTTAGTGCAAACCCCTTGGTCTTCTGTGAGCTTTTTCCGGGGGTAGTTTTCTTTGGTGATGAAGGTGGTGGTGAATGAGTGGGCGAGGTATGAGATTCTTCCTCTTCTTCAATGCGGGGCTCCTTATTTTTTCCGCTTCTTCTTCTTCCGGAACTCTTCTGTGCTATTACTTTCTTCCTCATGGCTTCGGTGTGCTTGGTTGGGGGTGAGGGAGAAGATGAAGAAGTAGAATGTATGTGGATGTGAGTGTGGGTTTGAGGGGTTGATGGTTTTTGAGAGAGAAGGATTCTTTCACTCTTTCTTGGCGCGGTTTTCTTTTTCATGGTGATGGAAGAATGAAATATGAAAGGTTGATGAAGTAACGGAATTGAGTGAGGGAGAGGCAAGGTGAGTGACACATTAAATGTGGATTAGAGAGAGAGAATTTGGTGGAGGTAATGACCATTAGTGGACGATTAATGACCATTATGGTGTAGTTATTACCCAAAATGATTCCCTTTCTAATTTTTGAAATCAAAAACTGAAAAGTTGTTGCCTTAAATCAAGGGATTAGATGGAAAGAGGTATTTGATTTGACAATAACCACTTCCAAAAAGATATGAAAAGACAATCCAAGGGTTTTTGTGATTTTATTTTTCAAAGAGAGAATGACTAACTAAACTGCCATGGTGGGGTCAGGAATTATTAGGTGGGGCCCATGAAAATTTTAAATCTGCGTTGTCTCCCCCTTGATCATAGCTCCTCCTTCAAGCCTGCATTTTTATCTCATCCTAACCTACGAGACAAAACTAAACAGAGTTAAAATTTCACAAATTTTCAATGAAACTTAAATCAAGTATTCCCAAACTTTTTCTCAAGGTGCAGAATCTGTTTTCACAGAGGGGTTTTGTAAAAATATCAGCAATTTGGTCTTCAGATTTTACAAATTGAATATCAATAGTTCCCTTTTGCACATGTTCTCTAATGAAATGATATTTAATTTCAATGTGCTTTGTTCTTGAATGCAAAACAGGATTTTTTGAAATGTTTATAGCACTCATATTATCACAGAGTAAGGGTATACTATTGATTTTTAATTTGTAATCTTCTAATTGTGTTTTTAACCAAATTAATTGAGTGCAACAAGCAGATGCGGAAATGTATTCTGCTTCAGCTGTGGATAAAGCCACTGTGGCTTGCTTTTTGCTTGACCACATATTGAGTGAGCTTCCAAGGAAGCAACACATGCCGGATGTGCTCCGTCTATCCACTCTATCTCCTGCAAAATCTGCATCACAAAACCCTACTGCACAAAAGTCATTAGATTTAGGATACTATAATCCATAATCACAAATTCCCTTAATGTATCTAATGATGCATTTAACAGCCGTGAGATGGGATTCTTTTGGGTGAGATTGGAACCTTGAACATATACCCACACTTTGGACAATATCTGGTCTAGAGGAGGTGAGGTACATGAGTGAACCTATCATTCCCCTATACCTTGTTTCATCCACATCTTGACCATCATCATCCTTTTCAAGTTTTGTGTTGGGATGCATTGGAGTACCCATTGATTTGGAATTTTCTAGGCCAAACTTTTTGATAAGCTCTTTTGCATACTTTTCTTGGTAAATAAAAGTACCACTAGGAGTTTGTTTAATTTGGAGGCCAAGAAAGAAAGTAAGCTCTCCCATTAAACTCATTTCAAACTCACTAGTCATGAGTTTTCCAAACTCTTCACACAAGGAAATGTTGGCCGATCCAAATACAATGTCATCAACATAAACTTGAACAAGGAGTATGTCATCATTAGATGCTTTAGTAAATAAAGTAGTGTCGGTGGTACCCCTTTGAAATTGATTTTCCAACAAGAAGGCACTAAGCCTTTCATACCAAGCTCTTGGAGCTTGTCTAAGACCATAAAGAGCCTTAGTTAATTTGAAAACATGATTTGGAAACTCTTTTTGTTCAAAACCGGGGGGTTGTGCCACATACACTTCTCTATCAATAAAGCCATTAAGGAAAGCACACTTAACATCCATTTGAAACATTTTGAAACCTTTATGGGCGGCATAGGCAAGAAGCAATCTAATTGCTTCCATTCTAGCTACCGGAGCAAAAGACTCATCAAAATCTATACCCTCTTCTTGATCGTAACCTTGGGCCACTAATCTAGCCTTGTTACAAACAACTTGTCCATCCTCACCAAGCTTATTTTTAAATACCCACTTAGTACCAGTAACTTTCTTACCATCCGGATGAGGTACTAGTGTCCAAACCTCATTCTTGTCAAATTGAGCAAGCTCCTCTTGCATTGCTTTAACCGATGATGGGTCCTCAAGAGCTTGTTTGACATTGTTGGGCTCTATTTGTGACAAGAGAGCAAGATTGCTAGGTTTGGTTTGCCTTTTGGTGGATGATCTTGTTGCTACTCCTTGAGAGGGATTACCAATGATGAAATCATGAGGATAACCTCTCATGGACTTCCATTCTCTAGGCTTTCGGACAGGTGTAGAGCTTTGATGAACTTCTGGTGGTCTCACTGTTTCAGTTGCTCGTGCCTGCTCAGGAGACAAAATGGAAATGTCTCCTCCAATCTGACGAGATAAAACTGGACTGGCAGATTCTTCATTCTGAACAGATTTGGAATTTTCTTTGCTTGTTTCAGCTTCTTCACCCTCTAAATCATTATCTATCACAGTACTGGGAATTAAGTTAGAATCACAAAAATTAACATGTATGGATTCCTCTATAGTCCTATGCTCCTTGAGATAAATTCTATAGGCCTTGCTTGTGGTGGAATATCCAACAAACATTCCTTCATAGGATTTTGGATCAAACTTTTCAAGATTTTCTTTATTATTGAGCACAAAACATTTGCATCCAAAAACATGAAAGTACTTAAGATTTGGAGGGGTTCCTTTCCATAGCTCATAAAGGGTTTTCTTTAATCCTTTTCTAATGATTGTTCTATTCAAAATATAACATGCTGTGTTCACAGCTTCAGCCCATAAAAATTTAGGAATCTCACTCTCACATAGCATAGCCCTAGTCATTTCTTGAAGGCTTCTATTCCTTCTTTCAACCACCCCATTTTGTTGGGGGGTTCTAGGGCATGAAAAATTATGAGAAATCCCTAAGTCATCACAGAATTTTTCAAAGTCTTGATTTTCAAATTCTCTTCCATGATCACTTCTCAAATGTGCAATTTTCAAATCCTTTTCATTTTGAATTTTCTTGCAAAGGGTGGAAAAGGCATGAAAGGCATCATTCTTATGAGCAAGGAAAAGTACCCAACCAAATCTAGAGTAATCATCTACCACCACAAGGCCATAGTATTTACCTCCTAAACTTTGAGTTCTAGTAGGACCAAAAAGATCAATATGTAACATCTCCAATGGCCTTTTGGTTGAGATTCCATCTTTTGATTTAAAAGAGGATTTTACTTGTTTGCCCAATTGACAAGCATCACAAGTAAGATCCTTATCAAACTTGATGTTTGGAATTCCTTTAACCAAATTCCTTTTGACTAGCTTAGAAATTTGGTACATGCTAGCATGTCCCAATTTTCTATGCCAAAGCCATTTTTCATATTCAAAAGATGTAAAGCATGTTACATTTTGTTCCTTTAAATCCTCAAGAGTTAATCCATACACATTGTTGCATCTTTTAGCTTCAAGAAAAACATTCCCAATTTTCTCACAAACAACTAAACAAACAAACTTCTTAAAAATAACTTCAAAACCCAAATCACATAATTGACTAACACTAAGTAAATTATGTTTCAAGCTATGTACAAGGAGAACATCATTTATACAAGATGAGAAATTTTTACCCACTTTCCCAACAGCCACAATTTTTCCTTTTGCATCATCACCGAAAGTGACAAGCCCTCCATCATATTCATCAAGCTTTATGAAGAAGGTTGTCTTTCCGGTCATATGCCTAGAGCATCCGCTGTCCATATACCACATATTTTCCTTCCTTTTGGATGCTAGGCATACCTACAAAACAAGCTTAAGTAACCTTAGGTATCCAAATCTTTTTGGATCCTTTTACGTTAAACCATCTTCTATGTCCTAAGCCATTGTAATCAAAAACAATTTTATAAACCTTATCACCGATCATTCTTTCACCAAAAAAACATTGAATGGGAAAGTGTCCATTTCGGTTGCATAGTCTACAAAATCTTGGAGTTGCTGTTTTGTTAAAGTAGGTGGGATCTTGAAATCTTGTATCATTAGAAGATGAAGCAATATTTTCAAAATGAGATTTTTCAGCAGATTTATAAAACCCCAACCCAGCCTTGTCATAAAGAGGTTTTTGACTAGCCAAGATGTGATTCAGATTTTCAGAACTTTGGGTGAACTTGGCTAAGTCTTCCTTAAGCCTTTTAACCTCTTTAAGCAACTCTTCATTTTGCTTAAAGCAATCTACATATGCAAGAACAGAATAGTTACTTTCACAGCTCTTAATTTGGGCTCTTAACTGCTTATTTTCCTCAACAAGATCACAAGCAGTTTCGGCCTCTCTTACTTTCTCTTTAAGAAAACTATTTTCAGCTTTAAGAATGGTAATTTGTTGTTCAAGCTCTTGATTTTCCAGTAGAAAACATCTTATTTTTTCAGAAAGGTGGTCTATCATAAGATGAAGATTTTCAGTGTTAGGGTTATGAAAGACTACCTGATCTATGTGATCTGCCATGAGACATTGTTGTGACTTGGTCTCGGTTTCTTCATCATCATCATCTGAGTTATTCTCCAAGTCTTCCCATGAGGCCATCAGTCCCTTCTTCTTAACTCTTTTCGGCTTCTCCTCCTTCTTTAACTTGGGACAATCAGATTTGAAATGCTCCATTTCCTTGCAGCTGTAACAAGTTACTTTGCTAAGGTCTTTCTTCACTCTCCTTGAGCTGCTGCCTTTGCCTTTAAGCTTCATCATTTTTCTGAATTTTTTGGCAAACAACACAAATTCATGTTCAGAGGAGTTATCACTGGATTCTTCATCCAGAGGGTTAGTCATAGAAGAAAAAGCAATTCCTTTCTTTTTTGAATCTTTTTTCAAATAGGTGTTTTCAAAAGCAAGAAGATTTCCTCTCAAATCATCAACTGTCATGGAATCTAAGCTACTGCTCTTAGAAATAATTAAAGCTTTTGTTTCCCACTCTTTTGTGAGACATCTCAACACTCTTCTCACTAGCACAGATTCAGAATTTGTAATTCCCAGAGCATCTAAGCCAACAATGATGGCGTTGAACCGTTCGAATAGTTCATCAATGGACTCTCCTTCCTTCATTGCAAACATTTCATACTCTCTATTCAACATGTCTGTCCGAGTCTTCTTTACAATGGTGGTTCCTTCATGGGTGATTTGCAATTTGTTCCAGATTTTCTTTGCCGTTGTGCATCTTGATACCCGTCGGTACTCCTCAAAGCTGATAGCACAGTTTAGCAGATTTACTGCCTTGGCATTTAATTCTATCTTCTTCCTATCTTCCTCAGTCCATCTTGCTTCTGGTTTAAGAGTGACTACTCCTTCTGCACTTGTGGTAGTTGGAAATTGAGGCCCTTCCAGGATAATCTTCCAAAGTCTGTAATCCACTGCTTGTACAAATATCTTCATCCTCTCCTTCCAATAGGTATAATTTTTTCCACTGAAAAGAGGAGGTCTGTTGCTTGATTGACCTTCAGTCAGATTATAGGACACCACATTTATACCACTATTCTCTGCCATGAGGATCTTTACTCCAAGCTGCAAAGCTTGATCTCTTTGAGACCAAGCTCTGATACCAATTGATGGTTTTAGTGGCTAAGAGAAGGGGGGGTTGAATCTTAGCCCCCTTTTCGCTTGCTAACACTTGCTGGACTTAGAGGAGACTTTTCTGTTTTTAGCTCATCACTTCACACGAGACTATTTTTCTTTTGTCTCGTCCCTAGCCACGAGACTTTTCTTTTTGTCTCGTCACTTGGCACGAGATATTTTTGGTTTTTGCTCCTGTGCAGCGGAAACAGAAATGTAGTAGAGAAGAGAAGAAGATTACACACAGATATATCCTGGTTCAGCTGCTAAGTGCAGTGCAGCCTACATCCAGTCTCCATCACAAATATGATGGAATTTCACTATAATCAATCTGATTACAAACTGTAAAGTGCTAACCCAACTTACAAAGGGATTCCCACAGAATCATGAAACACAACATAGATGAACAAAGGAACTCTAAGACATCTATGGCTTTTTCTTTTAATTTTACACTCTTTGTCTTTTTCCGCTCTATGGCTTTTTCATACAAACCTCATTGTTTGCCTTTTTCCATGAGACTCAAGACATGACAAAATTAAACAGAAAAATACAAAACAGAATACATTGAAGGAGAAGAAAATCTGTAAGCTTAGGTAGCTATGAGAATCTTGTGCCTTGCACTCTCACTGCTTACTTCTAACTCCTTGCTCCAAACAGTGGTTGTTCACTCTTTTTATAGAAGAGGGAAGCCTCCACACTTGAAGCCAAAAACCCAAGCCAACTTCTTCTTCCTTCAAGAAACCGGTTCGGCCACACAGAGAGAGAAGAGATAACCATGCAATAACCAACATGCAATTACCTCTAGTCCTTCCTTGGTCATCACTCTTCATCAATCCGAGCTCTCCATCCTTGGCTTGCTCTCCAAGATGGATTTCTGGCCCTTGATGCTTCATGATGATGATGACTTCATCTGCTTCAATCTCTACCTCTACCATCACTTCGCCACTCTAGCTACTTCCTGTGGTGGTTGAGCAGAATCAAAGACAAGCCATCTCCTCCAAGAATCTCACCTTGCTGGCCGAATCTTCTTCTTCATTTTTTGAGCATGAAGAGCTCAAGATTATCTCACCAAATCTATCCATATTTAGTGATAATCTCAGCCACAACTCATTTTTATTTTAGTATGTTTTCTTGCCATCATTAGCTTGATGGTCTTGATGCATGCAGCTTCTTCTTTCTTTTGGTAGTTGAACATAGCTTCCATTGTTTCCTGGACAATGACCGAAGAAGAAGAAAGAGATGAGAGAGAATGTAGAGTTAAAGTAAAAGCAACTAGTTGTAATGAAACAAATTAATGTGAATTGCTTTTTCTTCCCTTGCTTGAGTGGCGTGTTGCATTGATCACATCAATCATGTCACCCATATTCTCTCACTTATGTTTCCAATGCTTGCATATTAAAATTTGAAATCCATCCCAAAGAAAAGAATGGAATCCGTTGGAAAGCATGAGGCAAGTGATAACATTTGCTTTCCTGATGCATTTTGGATTCGGATCATGCATGGAAACATTCATCAAAATTAAAATTGGGCTTGGTAGAAACAATATTGATTTTGGCCCAATAATATTTTGATTCAGACTAAGTATTGGATCACTTAGCAAAGATTTATAATTGGGCTTGTAACCACAAGCATTAAGTCTGGCCCAACACAAGATCAATAATTCAGCCAAACTTCATTGATTAATATTTGAACCAATGCTAAGCAAAAATTCACACTTGGGGCTTGTAATCATTTATATTTTATTTTCGGCCCAATTAAAAACCTGCACAGCAAAATTAATTTAATTCATATATCAATCAAAATTGGATTAATAATTTTGCTGTTAATAATGTTTGATCATCATCAATTTAATTTAGAGTTTTCCTAACTCATCAAAAACAAAACTAAGAAATCATACCCGCCAAACTTGGTGATGTGGGGAGGAAGATAACAGTAAAGAGGAGCTCAATGGTGTTTCTTGCAACATCAAAAGCTTCCTTTGTTGTTCGTTGAGAGGTGAAGCTTCTGATTGGAATATGATAGCAAATGGGATTGGTAAAATAATATCAGAGGCTGAACAAGGGGGAGGAGTGAAAATAGGAGCCAAGCTTTCATTGTCTCCAACAGGAAATTCAAGGCCCTTTGATTTCAAACTCCGCTTAAAAGAAGAGTAATAATGGTCAAGGCACCTTCTAAAACAACAATAAGGCACATACCGTGCATGGGTTTATGTGTCGAATGAGTGCAGTGTTAAGGAGCTTTTGCTTGCCCTCATCAAGTGTTTGATGCATAACGGTGAACACTCTAGAGTCTCTAGCTTGAGTGTGGATGAACTGAAGCTAATGGTGCGACAATTCTTGACCAAGAAAAGGTATCTGGTAGTCCTTGAATACCTTGGAAAACTCAAGATTGGGATGAGATACAAGATGCTTTTCCAAACCACAATGCGGCATGGATCGCTATGCTTTTCCAAACCACAATGACTTTCCTCCCAGTGAGTGGACATGGCTTCTTAACTTGTTCAAATTGGTTCGGGTACTGGATCTTGGAAAAAACAGTTGCAGCAATGTCCCTTCCAACTTGGACTTATTTATCCATTTAAGGTATTTAAGAATATGCCCAAAAACTGATTCCTTCAACGTTCCGGATTCTATATGCGCACTTCAAAATTTACAAACTCTCCACATATACGCTTTATATCCCTGAAGAACTCTGGTCTTTGATTTCCCTGAGACAAGTAAAAGTTGTGATACCCTCCCCTGCATTGTATCTTGCGCTACAAAATTTAGAAATGAAGGATGGATGTGAGCTCATTGTCGAATAGTAGTAACTATAGTTGAGTTTGAATCAAAATATATGTACTATAAATTCTTCATACATTATCATCTACTGAGTCATTATTCTTCTAGACGAGTATTGCTCTTCAGTTTGTTTCATCCACTGAGTCATTGCTAATGTTTTCAGATTTGTTCCGTTATGCCACTAGTTGTGAGAAGTGAGAACAATTGGGAGTTATTTGTGTTAATAGATCATTGTTGCTCCATCCGGTTTTGGAGCTTTTAATCTAAGATTATTACATTGAAATTATCGGGTGGGTCATTTCACTTGGCCTCGTCAGGTGTCTATACATTCGTTGGGACTTGGGAGGTCTCATTACGTGGGGACACCTTGACTTAATCGGGTTTGGAATTCGCTGGGTCGGAAGTGTATCAAGTGGGTCTTTGGTTCTAATTGTGTTGGGCTAGAACATATTATGATGATGTGTTACAATAATAATATTAATATTGGATGTCTCATTCTATAATATAATTTTGTGTATATAATTAGATAATTTCATATAAAAAATTATGATATATATTGATGTCAACTTAATTATAGATAATAATCTCTTTTATACTATAGATCTAGTATTAATGTAACAAGTTTATTAAAACAAAAATCTTGTAAATTTAGGTATAATAGCTCATTATAACAATATATTCTTCTTTTCTATATATTATAATGAAAGTGAAGCTTCACATTTAATTTATAGCTTGTCAACAATTTTATATCTATGTATATGCCATAATTTAATCAACGACTTCTATCGGAAGAACAAAGTTTAAATTTATGATCTAGAAAATTATGGTAGCAATCAGTAACTAATAACTAACCAAGGTTATGTGTTGTTTGTTGCAAGCATATATAAATAGGCGACCACTCTGATAAACATATCAAAAATGTCTTTTTTTAAAGACAGTATACGTGTTACATTACTATTGGACAAAATATTAAACTGGTCAATAAAATATTTTGAATAAATCAAAATAAAATCAATTTATTATAATTATCATATCCGATTCAATCCGATCGGTTTACATAATCTGAACCAAATCATATTTAAATTTTTTATGAAAATGACAAATATATCCTTAATTTTTATTTGGCAAACATTTAAATCTATAAAAATGTAAAATTACAATTAAATCCTTAAAAAAATAAAACCTAACCCTAGACTCTTGCTAACCCAAACCCAAGCCCAAGCCAAGGCAAACCCAATCTCAATGGCTCACCAATCTCTCAATCTAACCCCAAAAAAGCCCTACCCTTTCACTACCCACCCCACCCAGTAAGAACTTCATTCTCGTTCTCCTCTCTTAGTAGCAATCTAATGAAAGCTAGAAATCAATTTCATAAGAGCTTCATTCATATAGTGCGTTATCCTCTCCTTTTTCTCGCGAAGTCAATTGTGTGAGGGCGCAAACCACTTCTTTGGAATCCTCACCGCCGTGGTGCTCCCCCTCCGTCAATTCCAGTAGTCTCGTCATCCCCATTGTTGTATCCATCACTGAGCCACTTCCCCGCCCTTCCTCCATGATTGCGCGCACCACTTCATTAGGTTTGCTAATCCCTCTTCCAATTTGGTTGAGTTTTCTTCTTGGTTTCACTTTTCAGTTTAGCTCAGATTGATGTTTTTCTTCTTGATTGGGTATATATAGTCAAGAATCAGATTTGGAATTATAAAACGACGTAGTTTGGTGGATTGAAGAAAAGGGCAAAAAAGGAAAAGACTCGGACCAGTTTATTTAAACCAGCTAGGTCAAACCGGATTTAAAGTATCTAGTTTAAAAATAAATTTTATTAACCGGTTTTATAAAACACCAATCATAAAGTGACACGTCAGTAACTTTAAAAAAAGTTGTTTTTGTCAACTTTATGTGAGTCTCCCCCATATAAATAATTAGAAGAGATGCATTGAAGATGTGAATGAAAATGGAAAGAAAGGTTGATTCTCATTGAGTAATACAATTTTAAGTGACGAATAGTCGAATATGGTAAAAATTGGGGCAGTTGACTTCATGTGAATTTGATAGTTGAGAGCCGTTAGATAAAAATTTAATTAAATAAGTTAAATTATTTAACAACTCTCAATTATCAACTTCACGTGAAGTCGACTATACCCGAGTTTTTACCAAAAAACATATATACAACTATACAAGTGAGCTAAGAGCAACTAAAATCAAGTTGGAAGAGTCAGTTTAAGTAAGTACCAGCGATTCAAATCTCGTTATGCAGTAATTTATTAATCATTAAATGGAATTTTCATTCAGTGAGGGAACAGTCTTTCGTTGTTTGCTTTCAATTTGGTTCGTTTTTTGGTTTTGCCATAAAAAAAAGTAAAAAACCTTGAACTAAACCAAATCGAACCGGTAAATAACCCTAAATCACAAAAATACCCTTGCGTATTATAATCCCTAGCGTCTCCATTAAAAGTCAAAACTGCCTAGCTCTCCTCCACTCTCCAGTCTTCGCCGGCGAGCCCCAGTGGCTCCAGTGCCCTCACTCCTTTCCATTTTTTGCTGCTATCGAGCCAGCAGGTAGCAGCATCTTCACCCCTGCGCCATCGCGTCGAGCCCCTTTGCCCTCCATTGTCGAGCCCCTGTATCGTCGTCCCCTGCGCCGTCGTCGTGTCGAGCCCCGTCCAGCCGTCGTCGTGTCGAGCCCCGTCCAGCCATCTTCGTCCAGCGCCTTTCCCTCTCTGGCAGCCACCGCGTCTTCCTCCACTCCTCTCTGCACTCTGCCACTCTCTGTCTGCATCATCAAGAATGGAGCCTCTGACTCAGGTGGCAAAGAAACCGTGCATCAAAAAAACTGGGAGACATTCTCATTGTGGCCTCTATCACCAAAGCCCTCTCCGAATCAGGAGGAACACGCAACCTCTCTCCCTCTCTCAAACTCACACATTCCATCATCCTCAACGTCCTCTCCAACCCCTCTCTCCACCCTTCCAACAAGCTTCATTTCTTCCTCTGGTCTCGTTCCCATTCCTCCTCCCCTCCGCCCTCTGTCGCTGCCTACACCACCCTCTTCTGCACTCTCTCCCACCCTGCCCACCTCCACCATGTCCCGGCCCTCCTCCATTCCCTCAATCAAGACTCCCTCCTTCTTGATTCCCACTCTTTCAAGCTTCTCCTCAATGCCTCCATCCTCTCTTTTAACTTTGATTTGGCTCTACAACTCTTGGATTACATGCAAGATCTTGGCAGCAACCTGCAACCTCACATCTATAGCTCTGTCCTCGTTGCTCTCATTAGGAAGAACCAAGTCCCATTGGCTTTGTCCATCTTTTTCAAGCTTCTTGATTCTACTACTGATGGTTTTGATTCCAATACAACCAATGAATTGTTGGTTTCTCTTAGGAAAGCAAGCATGAAGGTGGAGTTCAAACAAGTTTTTGATAGGCTTAGAGAGAAGAAAGGTTTTTATTTTGATACTTGGGGCTACAACATTTGCATCTATGCATTTGGTTGTTGGGGTGATCTTGGTGCTTCTTTGACCCTCTTCAAGGAGATGAAGCTGAAGGAGAAAGAGAAGGAGTTATTGGATTATGGTTCCTGCGGCCACACTTGTTCTCCTGTTGAACTTGATTTGTGCACTTATAACAGTCTCATTAGTGTGCTTTGTAAGGTTGGCAGAGTCAATGATGCACTTAAAGTGTTTCAAGAGCTTAAAGAAGGATCTGGCCATGAACCTGATGAGTTCACTTATAGGATCCTTGTGCAAGGTTGTTCCAAGACTTACAGAGTACATGATGCCACCATGATTTTCAATGAGATGCAGAATAATAGATTTCGCCCGGATCCTGTTATTTATAATTCTATGCTTGATGGACTCTTCAAGGCTAGAAAGGTTACAGAAGCTTGCCAACTGTTTGAGAAAATGGTTGAAGAAGGCACGAAGGCATCTTGCTGGACATATAACATTCTGGTTGATGGCTTGCTTAAAAATGGGAGACCTAAAGCTGCATATACTCTCTTCTGCGACCTCAAGAAGAAAGGCCAGTTCGTCGATGGGGTTACTGACGTTAGGATTTTTGCTAGTAAAAAATTTTATAAAAATAGTCGCGTTGTAGATATAGATTCTAAACCAACAGAAATCCCTTCGTACAAACGTTTTGGTTGTCACAAGTAACAAACCCCTTAAAAATTGTTAACCGAGTATTCAAACCTCGGGTCGTCTTCTCAAGGAACTGCAAGAAAGTATGTTCTTATTATTGGCTATAAAGGTTGTAATCGGAGTTTAGAAGGTGAGAGGCTAGTGATTTAAATGACAAGTAAAGTAAATGGCAATTAAAATAAATAAAACTGTAAAGCAAACTTTTGGCAAGGTAAGAGAAATTGGAAGTCCAACTTAGTTATCTCTCTCAACAATAATGAAAGTTGAATCTAAATTCCACTTAGTCAACCTTTAAGGCAAAGAAAAGTCAAGGGACTAATTAGTTTGACCTTCGAATCCTATTTATTTCCTAAGAAAAAGTTGGGATTATTGAAGTTCAGTTCAATTAGCAAGATAACGATTATCAATTATGCTGCGTTGGTGACTGTTGAGTTACTAATTTCTTAACCAAGACCAAAAAGGGAAAAGTAAATTGCTGGAATAAGAATATCCTTAGATGGAAGCCAATAGGAACATGAATTAAAGAGAGCAATCATAAACTGGAATACCTCAAATATCATTAATTCAAATAACAATTTGTAACATGGAATAATTCATAAATTAAATTATAAAAGTAAATAATCAACTCAAGTGCTGGAATAAATACATAAAAGTGAAAAGGGAAGTTTAAAACAAAGAAACATAAAACCTGGATCGAGAGTCACTCTTACAAACTAAGAGAAGTCCTAAATCCTAAGAGAGAGAGAGGAGAGAACCTCTCTCAAGACTAAATCTAAATCATGGGAAGTAACAAAAGATGCGAGTTCTCTTTGAATGGATGCATTCCTACACTTTATAGCCTCTAATCTGTGTGTTCTGTACTTGGATCTGGGCCAAAAGGGCTTCAGAAATCGCTGGGGGCGTATTCTGTGAATTCTGGTACGTGGCCTCTGTCACGCGTCCGCGTGGGTCACAGGGTCGCGTCATTCGGAGCATTTCCTTGCCACGCGGTCGCGTCAGTCACGCGTCCGCGTCATATACGTTCTGCTTAAGGCACGCAGTCGCGTCAGTCATGCGGCCGCGTCGCTGCTTCTTTGCTTCTGGCACGCGATCGCGTCAGTCATGCGATCGCGTGGATGCCAGTTCCTTCAGGAACTCCGTTTCGCACTTCCCTTCCATTTTTGTACGTTTCCTTTTCCATCCTTTAAGTCATTCTGCCTTAGAAAATCTGAAACTACTCAACACACTAATCACGGCATCGAATGGAAATAAAGGTAATTAAAATAATTAATTTTAAAGCTTAGGAAACATGTTTTTCACATACATCACATAATAAGGAAGGGAGAGTAAAACCATGCAATTAATATGAATAAGTGGGTGAAGGATTGAATAAATCACTCAAACTAAGCACAAAATAACTCATGAAATATGGGTTTATCAGTTACTTACAGCATCATTGTGCTGCAATTTTGTCGAAAGGGTCAACTTGAGGAGGCACTACAATTGGTGGAAGAGATGGAAAGCAGAGGTTTTGTTGTTGATCTCACTACGATAACATCGCTCTTGATTAGCATTCATAGACATGGTCGCTGGGTTTGGACGGACAGGCTTATGAGGCATGTGAGGGAGAGTGATCTGGTGCTTAGTGTTCTCAAGTGGAAAGTTGGAATGGAGGCTTCTTTGAAGAACCCAAAGAGCAAGAGAAAGAATTATTCGCCAATGTTCCCTTCCAAAGGAGACTTTAGTGACGTCATGAGCTTCATAACTAATGCTCAGGACGTCACCCTTGATTCACAGCACGATTCGGATTTTCAAGACAAGGAGAGTTCCGGTAACAAATTTGATGAGTGGTCATCATCCCCACACTTGGATAAATTGGCCAAGTCCTTGCTTAGCACTTCCCAGCTGTTTACTCCTTCTCGTGCTCAAAGAGTTCAAGAAAAGGGGCCAGATTCTTTTGATATTGATATGGTGAATACTTTCTTGTCTATATTCCTGGCCAAGGGAAAGTTGAGCTTGGCTTGCAAGTTATTTGAAATTTTCACTGATGCAGGTGTGGATCCTGTGAGTTACACTTTTAATTCTATGATGAGCTCCTTTGTCAAAAGGGGTTATTTCACTGAAGCTTTGGCTATCCTGAACCAAATGGGAGAAAACCTTTGCCCAACTGATATAGCAACATACAATATGATAATTCAAAGTTTAGGAAAGATGGGAAGAGCAGATCTGACCAGTGCTATTCTTGATAGGCTGCTGAAGCAAGGTGGCTATCTCGATGTAGATATGTATAACACACTTATCAATGTTCTTGAAAAGGCAGGCCGAATTGATGAGGCCAACAACTTCTTTGAGCAAATGAAGAGCAGTGGGATAAATCCCGATGTTGTCACATATAATACGTTAATTGAAAGTCACAGCAAGGCAAGACGGTTGAAGGATGCGTATAAGTTCTTGAAAATGATGTTGGATGCTGGGTGTCCTCCTAACCATGTAACGGACATGACATTGGATTATCTGGGAAAGGAAATCGATAAAATGAGATACCAAAAGGCATCAATTTTGAGTTTAATAGATGACGCTTCTTGAATGTAGTTCTCCTTTTTGGTGTTTTACCCCTTCTTTGATCACAGGCAGTGTGCTTTGTTGTTGTTGATGAGTTTGGAAAACTCTAATTTAAATTGATGATGATAAAATATTATTAACAGCAAAATTATTAATTTATTTTTGATTAAAGTATATTAATTATAATAATGTTTGCTGTGCAGATTCCTTTATGGGCCGAACAGAACAAAAAATATTAAAGCAAGTCCATTGGAATAATTTTCATTCAGCCTTGATGTTAAACCATTGTGATCATAAAGACTGAAACAATGTTTTGTTTTTATTGGGCCAAATTGATCCATTATTGGTACAAGCCCAAGTTAATCATATTTTGCTATTCCCCCAATGCATGATCTGAAAATAATCCATCAGGAAAGCAAATGTTGCTATTTGCCCTATGTCTTCAACGGATCTCTTCTTTAAGCATGAGATGGAACTCAAAGTTTTATTGAGAAGAATTAATACATGCATTAGAAACATAAATAAGAGAGAGAGTATGAGTGACATGATTGATTTGCTTTGTGATGCACGCCACTCAAGCAAGGGAAGTAAAAGCAACTTTTTCCACTTAATTTGTTTAATTCATTTAATTGCTTCTCTTCCATTTATTTTTTCTCTTTCATTCATTCTTTCTTTCCTCTCTTTCGGACAATACCCAGAAAACCATGGAAGCTACATTGAGCTACCGAAAAGAAGGAAAGGCACGTCTAAAGACCATCTCAATGATGGCAAGAAAACATAAAAAAAAATGCAGTGGCTAAGATCTTTAAACCATGAAAGGAAAGATATGGTGATGAGATCTCAGCCTCTCCATACCAAAAATGGTTAAGGAGATTCGGCCAGCAGGAAAGAAGATCTTGAAGGGATGGCTTGTCACTGCTTTTGGGTTCACTCATCACAGAAGGTAGCTAGGGTGGCTACGTGAGGGAGGAAGCAAAAGTGGAGCAGAAGAAGCCATCATCATCATGAAACATCAAGGGCCAGAAATCCATCTTGGAGAGCAAGCCAAGGATGGAGTGCTCGGATTGATGAAGAGTGATGACCAAGGAAGGACTAGAGGTAATTGCATGTTGGGTTTTGCATGAGTTATCTCTTCTCTCTCTCTGGCCGAACCGGTTCTGTTTCTTGGAGAAGAAGAAGTTGGCTTGGTTTTTGGCTTCAAAATTGGAGGCTTCCCTCTTCTATAAAGAGAGGGAACAGCCACGGTTTGGAGCAGGGAGAAAGTTTGAGAGTGCAAGGCACAGTGTTCTCAGAAGCTACCTGAGCTAACAGATTTCTCTTTTCCTTCAATGTATTCTATTTTGTATTTTTTTTCTGTTTAATTTTGTCATGTCTTGAGTCTCATGGAAAAAGGCAAACAGTGAGGTTTGTGTGAAAAAATCCATAGAGCGAAAAAAGGCAGAGAGTGCAAAATTAAAAGAAAAAGCCATAGATGGTCTCAGAGTTCCTTTGTTCATCTATGTTGTGTTTCATGATTCTGTGGGAATATCTTTGTAAGTTGGGTTAGCACTTTACAGTCTGTAATCAAGAAGATTATAGTGAAATTCCATCATGGTTGTGATGGAGACTGGATGTAGGCTGCACTGCACTTAGCAGCTGAACCAGGATATATCTGGGTCTAATTTTCTCTCTTCTCTACTCCATTTCTGTTTCTACTGTACAGAAGCTAAAACTGAAAAATATCTCGTGCCAAGTGACGAGACAAAAATAAAAGTCTCGTGGCTAGGGACGAGACAAAAATCAAAAGGTCTCATGAAGACCAGCAAGTGTTACTTTTCAAAAAGGGGGCTAAGATTCAACCCCTCCCTTCTCTTAGCCACTGAAAACCATCAATTGGTATCAGAGCTTGGTCTCAAAGAGATCAAGCTTTGTAGCTTGGAGTAAAGATCCTCATAGCAGAAAATAGTGGCTGACTGAAGGACAATCAAGCAACAGACCTCCTATTTTCAATGGGAAAAACTATACCTATTAGAAGGAAAGGATGAAGATATTTGTACAAGCAGTGGATTACAGACTTTGGAAGATCATCCTGGAAGGCCCTTAATATCCAACTGTTACAAGTGCCAAAGGAGTTATCTCTCTTAAACCAGAAGCAAGTTAGACGGATGAAGATAGAAAAAAGGTGGAGCTCAACGCCAAAGCTATCAATCTGCTCAACTGTGCTATCAGCTTTGAGGAGTACCGATGGGTATCACGTTGCACAACAGCAAAGAAAATCTGGGACAAACTCCTAGTTACTCATGAAGGAACAACCATTGTGAAAAAGACCAAGATAGATATGTTAAACAGAGAGTACGAAATGTTTGCAATGAAGGAAGGAGAATCCATTGATGAGCTGTTTGTGCGTTTCAACACCATCATTATTGGCTTGGATGCTATGGGAATCAAGTATTCTGAATCTGTGCTAGTGAGAAGAGTGTTGAGATGTCTCACAAAAGAGTGGGAAACAAAAGCGTTAATTATTTCTGAAAGTAGTGGTCTTGATTCTATGACCTATGATAATTTGAGAGGAAATTTACTTGCTTTTGAAAATAACTATTTGAAAAAAAGATTCAAAAAAGAAAGGAATAGCTTTTTCATCTGCCACTAACCCTCTGGATGATGAATCCAGTGATAACTCATCTGAAAATGAATTTGTGTTGTTTACAAAAAAATTCAGGAAAATGGTAAAGCTCAAGGAGAGAGGCAAAGGAGACAGCTCAAGAAAACAGAAGAGAGATTTCAGCAAGGTGACTTGCTACAACTGTAAAGAAACAGGGCACTTCAAATCTGACTGTCCTAAGTTGAAAAAGGAAGAAAAACCAAAGAAAGGGAAGAAGAAAGGACTGATGGCTTCATGGGAAGATTTGGAAAATGACTCAGATGATGATGAGGAGGAATCTGAAATAAAGTCCCAACCATGCCTTATGGCTGATCTTGTTGAGCAGGTAATTGTTCCCAACCCTGATACTGAATCTCTTCATCTTATGATAGATCATCTTTCTAAAAAAATAAGATGCTTTTTGCTGGATAATCAAGAACTTGAACAACAAATTATCATCCTTAAAGCAGAAAATAGATTTTTAAAAGAAAAGCTAAGGGAGGCCGAAACTGCTTGTGATCTTGTTAAAGAAAATAAGCAGTTAAAAGCCCAACTTAGGAGCTGTGAAAGTGACCATTTGGTCGTTGCATATGTTGATTATTTTAGAAGAAATGAAGACTTGCTTAAAGAGGTCAAAAGGCTTAAAGAAGACTTAGCCAAGTTTACACAAAGTTCTGAAAATCTGAATCAAATTTTGGCTAGCCAAAAACCTCTTTATGATAAAGTTGGCTTGGGGTTTCATAAATCTGTTGAAAAATATAATTTTGAAAATATTGCCTCATCTTTCAATGATACAAGATTTCAAAACCCAAGAAGCTTTAACAAAACAGCAACTCCAAGATTTTGTAGACTATGCAACCGAAATGGACACTTTCTCATATAATGTTTTTTTGGTGAAAGGATGATAGGTGAAAAAGTTTACAAGGTTGTTTTTTATTATAATGGCTTAGGACATAAGAGATGGTTTAACGTGAAAGGATCCAAGAAAATTTGGATACCTAAGGTCACTTGAGCTTGTTTTGTAGGTGTGCCTAGCATCCAAACGAAAAGAAAATATGTGATATATGGATAGCGGATACTCTAGGCATATGACCGGAAAGACAACCTTCTTCATAAAGCTTGATGAATATGATGGAGGACTTGTCACTTTCGGTGATGATGCAAAAGGAAAAATAGTGGCTGTTGGGAAAGTTGGTAAAAAAATTTTCATCTTGTATAAATGATGTCCTTCTTGTACATGGTTTGAAATATAATTTACTTAGTGTTAGTCAATTGTGTGATTTAGGCTTTGAGGTCATTTTTAGGAAGTTTGTTTGTTTAGTTGTTTGTGAGAAAACTGGGGATATCTTATTTGAAGCTAAAAGATGCAATAATGTGTATGGATTAACTCTTGAAGATTTGAAAGAACAAAATGTGACATGTTTTACATCTCTTGAATCTAAAAAATGGCTATGGCATAGAAAGTTGGGTCATGCAAGCATGTACCAAATTTCTAAGCTAGTTAAGAAAAATCTGGTTAGAGGAATTTCAAATATCAAATTTGATAAGGATCTTACTTGTGATGCTTGTCAATTGGGCAAACAAGTAAAATCCTCTTTTAAACCAAAAGATGGAATTTCAACCAAAAGGCCATTAGAGAAGTTGCATATTGATCTTTTTGGTCCAACAAGAACTCAAAGCTTAGGAGGTAAACACTATGGTCTTGTGGTGGTAGATGATTACTCTAGATTTGGTTGGGTACTTTTCCTTGCTCATAAAAATGATGCTTTCCATGCCTTTTCCACTCTTTGCAAGAAAATTCAAAATGAAAAGATTTAAAAATTGCCCATTTAAGAAGTGATCACGGAAGAGAATTTGAAAACCAAGATTTTGAAAAATTCTGTGATGACTTAGGAATTTCTCATAAGTTTTCATGCCCTAGAACCCCCTAACAAAATGGGGTGGTTGAAATAAGGAATAGAAGCCTTCAAGAGATGACTAGGGCTATGCTCTGTGAGAATGAGATTCCTAAATTTTTATGGGCTGAAGCTGTGAATACAGCTTGTTACATTTTAAATAGAACAATCATTAGAAAAGGGTTAAAGAAAACCCCTTATGAGCTATGGAAAGGAACCCCTCCAAATCTTAAGTATTTTCATGTTTTTGGATGCAAATGCTTTGTACTTAACAATAAAGAAAACCTTGGAAAATTTGATCCAAAATCCTATGAAGGAATGTTTGTAGGATATTCCACCACAAGCAAGGCCTATAGAATTTATCTCAAAGAGCATAGAACCATAGAGGAATCCATACATGTTACTTTTTGTGATTCTAATTTAATTCCCAGTGCTGTGATAGATAATGATTCAGATAGTGAAGAAGCTGGAACAAGTAAAGAAAATCCCAAATCTATTCAGAATGAAGATTTTGCCAGCCCAGTTTTATCTCGTCAGATTGGAGGAGATATTTCCATTTTATCTTCTGAGCAGACACGAGAAACTGAAACAGTGAGACCACCAGAAACTCATCAAAGCTCAACATCACTTCGGAATCCTAGAGAATGGAAGTCTATGAGGGGTTATCCTCATGACTTCATAATTGGTGATCCCTCTCAAGGAGTAACAACAAGATCCTCCACCAAAAGGCAATCCGAACCAAGCAATTTTGCCCTCTTGTCACAAATGGAGCCCAACAATGTCAAACAAGCTCTTGAAGATCCATCTTGGGTCAAAGTAATGCAAGAAGAGCTTGCTCAATTCGACAAGAATGAGGTTTGGACACTAGTACTTCATCTGGATGGTAAGAAAGTTACGGGTACTAAGTGGGTGTTTAAAAATTAACTTGGTGAGGATGGACAAGTTGTTCGTAACAAGGCTAGATTAGTGGCCCAAGGTTACGATCAAGAAGAGTGTATAGATTTTGATGAGTCTTTTGCTCCGGTAGCTAGAATAGAAGCAATTAGGTTGCTTCTTGCCTATGCTGCCCATAACGGTTTCAAAATATTTCAAATGGATGTTAAATGTGCTTTCCTTAATGGCTTTATTGATAGAGAAGTGTATGTGGCTCAACCCCCCGGTTTTGAGGATAAAGAGTTTCCAAATCATGTTTTCAAACTAACTAAGGCTCTTTATGGTCTTAGACAAGCTCTAAGAGCTTGGTATGAAAGGCTTAGTGCCTTCTTGTTGGAAAATTATTTTCAAAGGGGTACCACCGACACTACTTTATTTATTAAAGCATCTAATGATGATATACTCCTTGTTCAAGTTTATCTTGATGACATTGTATTTGGATCGGCCAATGTATCCTTGTGTGAAGAGTTTGGAAAACTTATGACTAGTGAGTTTGAGATGAGTTTAATGGGAGAGCTAACTTTCTTTCTTGGCCTCCAAATCAAACAAACTCCTAGTGGTACTTTTATTCACCAAGGAAAGTATGCAAAAGAACTTATCAAAAAGTTTGGCCTAGAAAATTCCAAACCAATGGGTACACCAATGCACCCTAACACAAAACTTGAAAAGGATGATGATGGCCAAGATGTAGATGAAACAAGGTATAGAGGAATGATAGGTTCACTTATGTACCTTACCTCCTCTAGACTGGATATTGTCCAAAGTGTGGGTGTATGCTCAAGGTTTCAATCTCACCCAAAAGAATCCCATCTTACGGCTGTTAAACACATCATTAGATACATTAAGGGGACTTGTAATTTTGGATTATGGTATCCTAAATCTGATGACTTTTGTGCAGTAGGGTTTTGTGATGCAGATTATGCGGGAGATAGAGTGGATAGACGGAGCACATCCGGCATGTGTTGCTTCCTTGGAAGCTCACTCAACATGTGGTCAAGCAAGAAGCAAGCCACAGTGGCTTTATCCACGGCTGAAGCAGAATACATTTCCGCATCTGTATGTTGCTCTCAATTAATTTGGTTAAAAACACAATTGGAAGATTACAAATTAAAGATCAATAGTATACCCTTATTTTGTGATAATATGAGTGCTATAAATATTTCAAAAAATCATATTCTGCACTCAAAAACTAAGCACATTGAGATAAAATATCATTTTATTAGAGAGCATGTGCAAAAGGGTACTATTGATATTCAATTTGTAAAATCTGAAGACCAAATTGCTGATATTTTTACAAAACCCCTCTGTGAAGATAGATTCTGCACCTTGAGAAAAAGTTTGGGAATATTTGATTTAAGTTCTATTGATAACTTATGAATATTTGATTCTGTTCAGTTTTGTCTCGTAGGTTTGGACGAGATAAAAATGAGGGCATGATGGAAGGGCTATAATCAAGGGGGAGGCAACGCAGAATTTAATCTTCATGGGCCCTACCAAATATCTTTGACTCCACCATGACAGTTTTGTTAGTTCCTCTTTTTTTTGAAAAATAAAATCACAAAATCTCTTGGTTGTCTTATCAAATCTTGTTGGAAGAAGCATGTTGTCAAATCAAATATTTCCTTTCAACTAATCCCTTGATTCAAGGAAACTCCTTTTTAGTTTTTTGAAACTTCCCTGGTTAATAACCGCGCCCTTAATGGTTAATAACTCCCTCCACTATCTCTTTCCAATCAGCATTTAATGTCCCTCTAACCTCCCTCCACTCACCTCACCCTTCGGCCTTCTCTCTCTCCAACTTCCATCACCATTCATCTTCTTCATAATGAAAAAGAAAATAGCACCAAGAAAGAGCGAAAGAATTCGTCTCTCTCAAAGCCTTCCACTCCCCAAACGTACACACACATACATATTCACTCCACTTCTTCATCTTCTCCTTCACCTCCCACCAAGAAATCTGAACCAATGAGGCGCAAAGTAATAGCCCAGAAATCTTCTGGAAGAAGGAAAAGTGACAAGAACAAGGAACCAAGCATGGAAGAAGAGGAAGAGGAATCTCATACATCACCTCCTCCATCACCACCGAAGAAGTCCACCCCACATGCGTCTGGAAAAAGCTCTCAGAAAACCAAAGGTTTCGTGTTTCATGAGACCCGGGAACCCGCAAACCTTGGATCAATGGATTTCAAGAACAAATTTCATAAACCACATTCTCATTTTGATCCTTCAAGGTTTTCTACATGTGCATTCTATAAATTCCACAAAGAGATTTTGGAAAAGCGGCATCTGTGTCCCTCATACTTGGTGAATCTTGATTCTCTGGCTGCCAAAGGGATTAATTTACATCCTCTGTTTGACAATCTCAAATGGTCTCCATTGCTCTTCATTCACAAAATGGTTTACCCAGGGTTGGTAAGACAGTTTTATGCAAATCTGAGATTGATTGATGGTAGTCTTCACTCCTACGTAAAGCATGTGCATATCACTCTGAATGCTGAAACCATTGGCTCTGCCCTTGGTTACACTGATGAAGGGCCGAGGGTTTACATGACTGACAAATGGGATGCACACGTTGGGGTCACATACAAGCAAGTTCTTCATCAAATCTGTGAAAATCTGTCTAGCCTAGACGACACTGTTCCCACTCACAAGGCTCTTGGACCAACCAACTCACTACTGCACCGCATCATAACTCACATTCTTACCCCACATAGTGGCTCTCATAATAGGGTAACAGTATCTGATTGTCTCATAATATTTGCTCTCGTTACTTCATCTTCTGTTTCATTTAGTTATCTCATGATTAGACATATGTGGGAGTCTGTAAAGAGTACAAAAAAGGCTAATTTACCTTATGAAACGTTTCTCACGTGTATTTTTGAGTACTTTAAGGTAGATTTAACAAATGAGGATGTAGAAAACAAAGTCTCTATGATCAAAGGAGGGGGCGCTGTTAAAAAGGGAAAGAAATCTATGGCTTCTGATGATGATTTTGAAAGTCGGCCGGAATCCTCCAAGGCAACCGAATCCCTCAGAGACATTCTCACAAAATTCTCAAACATGTCCGAACTCATGGTTCAATTTCATAGGTCTGCACGCAAACTAGCATATGAAAATGAGTCAGCCTGGAAGAAATGCCAAGATAGGGTCGGTCTAATGCTGGAAAGCCTTGAAGATGAAGTGGGTAGTGAGGCAGGGGCCGAGGAATCTAACTTTCATCTCTCTGATGATTAAACTTATGTTTACTGTTTGATATTGGCACACTTAGGCTCAATTTGTTACTTTATTTTGTTGGGTTGGATACTGCTAGTAGTATAACTCTGTGATACTTTGTGAAACACTTTTAGATTATTTTTTGGGTTATATTTTGCATACTCTATTTTCTATGTTAAAACTTCTTGCAGGTGCCCCTTTGATGACAAAAGGTGGAGAAAGCTGAAAATTGAAATCTGAAAAAACAGGGAAAGAAAACAGGGGATGAAATTTTCTTTTGAAAATTTATGATCACCCTTGTTAAAAGAGATACATCTAATGCTTGATAAAGCATGTTGATAATATTGATGTCTATTGGAAATGAATTTGGTTTATGATGTTTGACAATACATTTGTTTTGATTATATGACTGCCTGGTTGATTTATCTTGATGAATATGCATGCTTCTATCGAAATAGGAATATTCTGATTCATCTTGGTGAACATGCTGGCTTGATAATTTTTTGGTAGTTCCTTTAAACTGTGATATGTAAAATCTAACAGCTGCCATGTTTTGATGTGATCATGTGTGGTTCAAAATATTTTTCTTACCATAATAATATTGCTCTGATATCTTGACTGGAAAATATTTAAAAATCTTTTGAACAACATTTTCTTTGTACTCAATTGATGTGTGTAAAGTTTGAGCAGAAAATCAATTTATGATAACAAATGAGTTTTGATTATCAATCCAACTCTGCTCATAAATCAAGCATTCAACATTTCAAAATTAACATGTTGAATAACATTGTTACTTTGAGCTTGATTAAAACTGTTACAGGTTAGTACTTCCCTTGATAAGAATGGCATATATTAAAGGGGGAGTCTTGTGACAATTTGAAAGGAGGAGAAATACAAATCTTCAAAGGGAGTACTCTATACTCTAATTCTTAAATTTCCTTCCATTTAAATTTTAATAATGTTTGTCATCAAGGGGAAGATTGATGAGTTTGGAAAACTCTAATTTAAATTGATGATGATCAAACATTATTAACAGCAAAATTATTAATTTATTTTGATTAAAGTATATTAATTATAATAATGTTTGCTGTGCAGATTCCTTTATGGGCCGAACAGAACAAAAAATATTAAAGCAAGTCCATTGGAATAATTTTCATTCAGCCTTGATGTTAAACCATTGTGATCATAAAGGCTGAAACAATGTTTTGTTTTTATTGGGCCAAATTGATCCATTATTGGTACAAGCCCAAGTTAATTATATTTTGCTATTCCCCCAATGCATGATCCGAAAATAATCCATCAGGAAAGCAAATGTTGCTATTTGCCCCATGTCTTCAACGGATCTCTTCTTTAAGCATGAGATGGAACTCAAAGTTTTATTGAGAAGAATTAATACATGCATTGAAAACATAAATGAGAGAGAGAGTATGAGTGACATGATTGATTTGCTTTGTGATGCATGCCACTCAAGCAAGGGAAGTAAAAGCAACTTTTTCCACTTAATTTGTTTAATTCATTTAATTGCTTCTCTTCCATTTGTTTCTTCTCTCTCATTCATTCTTTCTTTCCTCTCTTTTGGACAATACCCAGCAAACCATGGAAGCTAGATTGAGCTACCGAAAAGAAGGAAAGGCACGTCTAAAGACCATCTCAATGATGGCAAAAAAACATAAAAAAAAATGCAGTGGCTAAGATCTTTAAACCATGAAAGGAAAGATATGGTGATGAGATCTCAGCCTCTCTATACCAAAAATGGTTAAGGAGATTTGGCCAGCAGGAAAGAAGATCTTGGAGCGATGGCTTGTCACTGCTTTTGGGTTCACTCATCACAGAAGGTAGCTAGGGTGGCTACGTGAGGGAGGAAGCAAAAGTGGAGCAGAAGAAGCCATCATCATCATGAAGTATCAAGGGCCAGAAATCCATCTTGGAGAGCAAGCCAAGGATGGAGCACTCGGATTGATGAAGAGTGATGACCAAGGAAGGACTAGAGATAATTGCATGTTGGGTTTTGCATGAGTTATCTCTTCTCTCTCTGGCCGAACCGGTTCTGTTTCTTGGAGAAGAAGAAGTTGGCTTGGTTTTTGGCTTCAAAAGTGGAGGCTTTCCTCTTCTATAAAGAGAGGGAACAACCACGGTTTGGAGCAGGGAGAAAGTTTGAGAGTGCAAGGCACAGTGTTCTCAGAAGCTACCTGAGCTAACAGATTTCTCTTCTCCTTCAATGTATTCTGTTTTGTATTTTCTGTTTAATTTTGTCATGTCTTGAGTCTCATGGAAAAAGGCAAACAGTGAGGTTTGTGTGAAAAAATCCATAGAGCGGAAAAAGGTAGAGAGTGCAAAATTAAAAGAAAAAGCTATAGATGGTCTCAGAGTTCCTTTGTTCATCTATGTTGTGTTTCATGATTCTGTGGGAATCCCCTTGTAAGTTGGGTTAGCACTTTACAGTCTGTAATCAAAAAGATTATAGTGAAATTCCATCATGGTTGTGATGGAGACTGGATGTAGGCTGCACTGCACTTAGCAGCTGAACCAGGATTGATGGTTTCAGTGGCTAAGAGAAGGGGGGGTTGAATCTTAGCCCCCTTTTTATGTTGCTGACACTAGCTGAATACAGAAGAGGTTTTTCTGTTTTAGCTCATCTCTGGACACGAGACTTTTTGTTTTTGCTCGTCACTTGCCACGAGACATTTTGTTTTGTCTCGTCACTTGGCACGAGATATTTTAGTTTTTGCTCCTGTGCAGTAGAAAACAGAAATGAAGTAGGAGAGAAGAAATATTACACCCAGATATATCCTGGTTCAGATGCTAAGTGCAGTGCAGCCTACATCCAGTCTCCATCACAACCATGATGGAATTTCACTATAATCAATCTGATTACAACTTGTAAAGTGCTAACCCAACTTACAAGGGGATTCCCACAGAATCATGAAACACAACATAGATGAACAAAGGAACTCTAAGACATCTATGGCTTTTTCTTTTAATTTTGCACTCTCTGCTTTTTCCCGCTCTATGGCTTTTTCATTACAAACCTCACTGTTTGCCTTTTACCATGAGACTCAAGACATGACAAAATTAAACAGAAAAATACAAAACAGAAAACATTGAAGGAGAAGAGAAAAACTGTTAGCTCAGGTAGCTCTGAGAACTCTGTGCCTTGCACTCTCAAATTTTCTCCTTGCCTCAAACAGTGGCTGTCCACCCTTATTATAGAAGAGGGGAGCCTCCACTTATTGAAGCCAAAACCGAACCAACTTCTTCCTCCTTCAACAAAACCGGTTCAGCCACAAAGAGAGAGAAGAGATAACCATGCATTAACCAACATGCAATTACCTCTAGTCCTTTCTTGATCATCACCCTTCATCAATCCGAGCTCTCCATCCTTGGCTTGCTCTCCAAGATGGAATTCTGGCCCTTGATGCTTCATGATGATGATGACTTCATCTGCTTCAATCTCTGCCTTCAACCATCACTTCGCCACTCTAGCTACTCCCTGTGGTGGTTGAGCAGAATCAAAGACAAGCCATGCTTCAAGAATCTCCCTTGCTGGCCGAGATCTTCTTCTTCCTTTTTGAGCATGCAAAGCTCAAGATAACCTCACCAAATCTGACCACATTTGGTAAGTATCTTAGCCACATCTCATTTTTATTTTAGTATGTTTTCTTGCCATCATTAGCTTGATGGTCTTGATGCATGCAGCTTCTTCCTTCTGTTGGTTAATGAGCATTTTGTCCATGGTTTACTGGACAAAGACCAAAGAAGAAGCAAGAAAGAGATGAGAGAGAGGAAAGAGAAATAGTAGTTAATGAAACAAAAGATAAAAGTGAATTAATTTCCCTTTCTCTTTTTACTGACAAACGTGTAGCCTTGGTGCTTGCAATCACATCACTTTGTCAATTTCTCTCTCATAGTTCCCATGTAATAAATGATAGTTGAGTGTAATTTAAAATCCAACACATGTTTGAATTTTTGGCTCTGTTGAAAACAATTTGGGTTCCTTCTTCATTGTTTTCGGGTAATGCATGAGGAATTAGCATTGCATATAATTGGGCTTAGTTGCATCAAATATTAAATCTGGCCCAATTAACAACATTTGCTTTCCTGATGGATTTGGATCAAGCATAGGAAGCTCTCATAGAAAATTAACCATGGGTTTGGTTGTAATCAACATTGAACTTGGCCCATTTGGTTAACATTTGCTTTCTTGATGAAAATTGTTTCGGATCAAACATAAGAGGCTCTCATAAAAAATTAACCATGGGCTTGGTTGTAAGCAACATTAAGCTTGGCCCAACAATATAAAATTTCAGCCACTTAGTATATAATTATGCAACAAGGCTGGTTTTTAATTTGGGCTTGCAACATTTTATTTTCCGGCCCAATAGAAAAATCCTGCACAGCAAAATTAATTAACACATGATTAGATTAATAATTTTGCTGTTAATGATGTTTGATCATCATCAATTTAGTTTAGAGTTTTCCAAACTCATCAATCTCCCCCTTGATGACAAACATCATTAAAATTGAAATGGGAAAAATATTAGAGATTGAGTAAAGAATACTCCCTTTGAATTTGAATTTCTCCCCCTTTCAAAATGTCACAATGCTCCCCCTTGATGTATGCTTATGTTACCAAGGGAAGCACTCAACCTGTAACATTTTTAAATCAAGCTTCAAGTAGTAATGTTATTTAGCATATTTTATGATGCTAAATGCTTGATTTATGAGTAGTTTTAATTGATAATCAAAAAACTTATTTGATATCATAAACTGATTTACTGCTCAAACATTTTCATACAAACAAAAATTTATCCAAATATTTTCCAAACATTTCTTGTAGTATATCAGAGCAAAACAAAATGATGTGAAAAATATTTGAAATACACATGATCAAAACAAGGCAGTTTTAATACATTGCACAATTTAAAGGAACTGCCAAAAATAAGTTTTCAATCCAACAAATTTATCAATGATGAGTCAACAGCCAGGCATCAAAATCAAACATCATCATAAACCAAATGTAGTTCAAGCAATATAGTGAATGCACTAACACATGCATTCTTTGAACAAGGGTGATCATAAATTTTCAATTTTGAAAATTTCATCCCCTGTTCCCCTGTTTTTTCAGCCCCTGTTTCGTTCCAATTTCAATTTTGGAACTAAAATTTCCTCCCCCTTTTGTCATCATGGGGAGCACCTGCACAAAACATGATCAAAACATAGCAAAATATTCAAAGCAAAGTAGCAAGAGTATATCACAATATCCTAGAGAGTATCCTAGAGCAGTGAGTATCAAGTCATGCTCATACAAAAAATAGATTGAGCCTAGTGGAGCCTATATCAAACAGAGTAAAGAAACAGTCACTAATCATCTGAAAAATTAAGTTGTTCTTCAGCATCTCCGACACTATCATCTCCCAAATCTTCTTTAAAATGTTCCATCATCAGATTGACCCTGTCTTTGCAATTTTTCCAAGCTTTCTCACTGTCAAAGGCTTGCTTACGGGTTTCTTTGGCTGACCGATACATCAAATCTGCCATGTTCGAAAATTCTCCCAAAATCTGTTTGATGGACTTCATTGTTTTGGAAGATTCTGGTCTGCCTTCATGGTCACTATCCGATGCACCAGTTTGTCGCCCTTTGGTTTCCTTAGTTGCTCCTGCTCCTCTGATTGAAGACACCTTGTTTTCTACAGCTTCATTTAACAAATCAACTTTAAAGTACTCAAATATTCTAGTTAAAAACATACCACAAGGCAGGTTAGCCTTTCGGGTGCTTCTAACAGAATCCCACATGTGCCTAATCATAATATAACCGAAGGATATAGGAGTAGAGGTAACCAAAGCAAATAAGATGAGACAGTCAGAAAATGTTACTCAGTTGTGTGAGCCGCTTTGGGGAGTCAGAATATATGTGATGATACGGTGAAGCAGAGAATTGACCGGTCCTAGAGCTTTATGTGTTGGTATGGTGCCATGCAATCCAGAAAGGTTTTCGCAAATGTGCTTGAGAACAGTCTTGTATGGAACGCCAACTTGTGTGTCCCATTTTTCCACCATGTATGCTTGCGGTCCTTCATCCTTGAAGCCCAGGGCCGCTCCAATAGTCTCAGCATCAAGGGCTATTTGAACCCTTTTGACATAGGAATGAAGGGTGCCATCAATGAGCCGCATATTGGCATAAAACTCTCGAACAAGACCAGGGTAGACTGGTTTCTGAATGAGAAGCAAAGGTTTCCAGTTGAGTAGTTCAAACAGAGGAGAAACGTTGATGCCCTTGTTGGTGAGATTTTCAAGGCTAACAAGATAAGTTGTGCACAAATGACGCTTCTCCATAACCTCCTTATAAAACTCAAAAGAGGTGCAAGAGTTAAATCTGCTTGGATCAAAGTGGGAGTGAGTCTTGCCATATTTGTCTCTAAATTCCACGGATTCCAAGTTTGGAGGTTCAGTAGTGTCATTGAGTGCAAACCCCTGATTCTTCTGGGAGCTTTTTCCAGGAGTAGTCCGCTTCGGTGATGAGGGTGGAGGTGATGGAATGGGAGAAGTATAAGATTCTTGCTCTTCTTCCTCTTGGGGGTCCTTGTTCTTCCTGTTTCGTCCTCTTCCGGAACTCTTTTGGGCCACTACCTTTCTTCTCATGGCTTCGGTTTGTTTGGTTGGAGGTGAGGGAGAGGATGAGGAAGTAGAATGTATGTGGATATGAGTGTGCGTTTGGGGTGTTGATGGTTTTTGAGAAAGAAGAATTCTTTCACTCTTTCTTGGCGCGGTTTTCTTTTTCATGGTAATGGGGAGTGGAATATGAAAGGGTAGTGGTGATAACCGAATTGAGAGAGGGAGAGAGACAAGGTGGGTGAACGCATTTAATGGGGTTTGGAAAGAGAATATGGAGAGTAATGACCATTAGTGGACGGTTAATGACCATAATGGGTGGTTATTATCCAAAAAAATGATTTCCCTTTTAACTTTTGAAATCCAAAACTGAAAAGTTGTTGCCTTAAATCAAGGGATTAGATGGATATAGGGATTTGATTTGACAATAACCACTTCCAAGGAGATTTGATGACACAAGAGGAAGATTCTTATTTGTAGAAAGATAACTACCATAACTGTTAAGGTGGGGTCAAGGAATTTTTGGTGGGGCCCATAAAATTTTGAATTATGCGCTGCCTCCCCCTTGACCACAGCTCTTCCATCAAGCCATGATTTTTTTTATCTCGTCCAACCCTACGAGCAAAAACTGAACAGAGTCACAAATTCACAGATTTTCAATAAGACTTAAATCAAACATTCCCAAACTTTTACTCAAGGTACAGAATCTGTCTTCACAGAGAGGTTTTGTAAAAATATCAGCAATTTGGTCTTCAGATTTTACAAATTGAATATCAATAGTACCCTTTTGCACATGTTCTCTAATGAAATGATATTTAATTTCAATGTGCTTTGTTCTTGAGTGCAAAACAGGATTTTTTGAAATATTTATGGCACTCATATTATCACAAAATAGGGGTATACTATTGATTTTTAATTTGTAATCTTCCAATTGTGTTTTTAACCAAATTAATTGAGTGCAACATGCAGATGCGAAAATGTATTCTGCTTCAGCTGTGGATAAAGCCACTGTGGCTTGTTTCTTGCTTGACCACATGTTAAGTGAGCTTCCAAGGAAGCAACACATGCCGGACGTGCTTCTTCTATCCACTCTATCTCCCGCATAATCTGCATCACAAAACCCTACTGCACAAAATTCATCAGATTTAGGATACCACAACCCATAATCACAAGTTCCCTTAATGTATCTAATGATGCGTTTAACAGCCGTAAGATGGGATTCTTTTGGGTGAGATTGAAATCTTGAACATACACCCACACTTTGAACAATATCCGGTCTAGAGGAGGTAAGGTACATGAGTGAACCTATTATTCCTCTATACTTTGTTTCATCCACATCTTGACCATCATCATCCTTTTCAAGTTTTGTGTTGGGATGCATTGGTGTACCCATTGCTTTGGAGTTTTCTAGGCCAAACTTTTTAATAAGTTCTTTTGCATATTTTCCTTGGTAAATAAAAGTACCACTAGGAGTTTGTTTAATTTGGAGTCCAAGAAAGAAAGTAAGCTCTCCCATTAAACTCATTTCAAACTCACTAGTCATGAGTTTTCCAAACTCTTCACACAAGGAAATGTTGGCCGAACCAAATACAATATCATCAACATAAACTTGAACAAGAAGTATATCATCATTAGATGCTTTAATAAATAAAGTAGTGTCGGTGGTACCCCTTTGAAATTTATTTTCCAACAAGAAGGCACTAAGCCTTTCATACCAAGCTCTTGGAGCTTGTCTAAGACCATAAAGGGCTTTAGTTAATTTGAAAACATGATTTGGAAACTCTTTATGTTCAAAACCGGGGGGTTGTGCCACATACACTTCTCTATCAATAAAACCATTAAGGAAAGCACATTTAACATCCATTTGAAACATTTTGAAACCTTTATGGGCGGCATAGGCAAGAAGCAATCGAATTGCTTCCATTCTAGCTACCGGAGCAAAAGACTCATCAAAATCTATACCCTCTTCTTGATCGTAACCTTGGGCCACTAATTTAGCCTTGTTACGAACAACTTGTCCATCCTCACCAAGTTTATTTTTAAAGACCCACTTAGTACCCGTTACCTTCATACCATCCGAATAGGGTACTAATGTCCAAACCTCATTCTTGTCAAATTGAGCTAGCTCCTCTTGCATGGCCTTGACCCATGATGGATCTTTAAGAGCTTGTTTGACATTGTTGGGCTCCATTTGTGACAAGAAAGCAAAGTTGCTAGGTTCGGTTTGCCTTTTGGTGGAGGATCTTGTTGTTACGCCATGAGAAGGATCACCAATGATGAAATCATGAGGATAACCTCTCATAGACTTCCATTCTCTAGGCTTTCGGACAGGTGTAGGACTTTGATGAACTTCTGGTGGTCTCACTGTTTCAGTTGCTCGTGCCTGTTCAGGAGACAAAATGGAAGTGTCTCCTCCAATCTGACGAGACAGAACAGGGCTGACAGATTCTTCATTCTGGACAGATTTGGGAATTTCTTTGCTTGTTCCATCTTCATAATCTGAATCAATATCCTTCACAATACTGGGAATTAAGTTAGAATCACAAAAAGTAACATGTATGGATTCCTCTATTGTCCTATGCTCCTTGAGATAAATTCTATAGGCCTTGCTTGTGGTGGAATATCCAACAAACATTCCTTCATATGATTTTGGATCAAATTTTCCAAGGTTTTCCTTATTATTAAGTACAAAACATTTGCATCCAAAAATATGAAAGTACTTAAGATTTCGAGGGGTTCCTTTCCATAGCTCATAAGGTGTTTTCTTTAACCCCTTTCTAATGATTGTTCTATTCAAAATATAACATGCTGTGTTCACAGCCTCAGCCCATAAGAATTTAGGAATTTCACTCTCACATAACATAGCCCTAGTCATTTCTTGAAGGCTTCTATTCCTTCTTTCAACCACCCCATTTTGTTGGGGGTTCTAGGGCATGAAAAATTATGAGAAATCCCTAAGTCATCATAGAAATTTTCAAAATCTTGATTTTCAAATTTTCTTCCATGATCACTTCTCAAATGGGCAATTTTCAAATCCTTTTCATTTTGAATTTTCTTACAAAGGGTGGAAAAAGCATGAAAGGCATCATTCTTATGAGCAAGGAAAAGTACCCAACCAAATCTAGAGTAATCATCTACCACCACAAGACCATAGTATTTACCTCCTAAACTTTGAGTTCTAGTAGGATCAAAAAGGTCAATATGTAACATTTCCAATGGCCTTTTGGTAGAGATTCCATCTTTTGATTTAAAAGAGGATTTTACTTGTTTGCCTAATTGACAAGTGTCACAAGTAAGATCCTTATCAAACTTGATGTTTGGGATTCCTCTAACCAAATTTCTTTTGACTAGCTTAGAAATTTGATACATGCTAGCATGTCCCAACTTTCTATGCCAAAGCCATTTTTCAGATTCAAAAGATGTGAAGCATGTTACATTTTGTTCCTTTAAATCCTCAAGAGTTAATCCATACACATTGTTGCATCTTTTAGCTTCAAGAAGAACATTCCCAGTTTTTTCACACACAACTAAACAAACAAATTTCTTAAAGATAACTTCAAAACCCAAATCACAAAGTTGACTAACACTAAGCAAATTATGTTTCAAGCCATGTACAAGGAGAACATCATTTATACAAGAAGAAAAGTTTTTACCAACTTTCCCAACAGCCACAATTTTTCCTTTTGCATCATCACCGAAAGTGACAAGTCCTCCATCATAGTCATCAAGCTTTATGAAGAAGGTTGCCTTTCCGGTCATATGCCTAGAGCATCCGCTGTCCATATACCACACATTTTCCTTCCTCTTGGATGCTAGGCAAACCTACAAAACAATGCTTAATTAACCTTAGGTATCCAAATCTTTTTGGATCCTTTTACGTTAAACCATCTTCTATGTCCTAAGCCATTGTAATCAAAAACAATTTTATAAACTTTGTCACCAACCATTCTTTCACCGAAAAAGCATTGAATGGGAAAGTGTCCATTCCGATTGCATAGTCTACAAAACCTTGGAGTTGCCTTTTTGTTAAAGTAGGTGGGATCTTGAAATCTTGTGTCATTAGAAGATGAAGCAATATTTTCAAAATGTGAATTTTCAGATTTATGAAACCCCAACCCAGCCTTATCATAAAGAGGTTTTTGACTAGCCAAGATGTGATTTAAACTTTCAGAACTTTGTGTAAATTTGGCCAAGTCTTCCTCAAGTCTTTTAACCTTTTTAAGCAACTCTTCATTTTGTTTAAAACAGTCCACATATGCAAGAACACAATGGTTACTTTCACAGCTCCTAACTTGGGCTCTTAACTGCTTATTTTCTTCAACAAGATCACAAGCAGTTTCGGCCTCTCTCACTTTTTCTTTTAGAAAACTGTTTTCGGCCTTAAGAATGGTAGTTTGCTGTTCAAGTTCTTGATTTTCCAGCAGAAAACATCTTATTTTTTCAGAAAGGTGGTCTATCATAAGATGGAGATCTTCAGTGTTAGGGTTATGAAAGACTACCTGATCTATGTGGTCTGCCATGAGACATGTTTGTGACTTGGTCTCGGTTTCTTCATCATCATCATCAGAGTCATTCTCCAAGTCTTCCCATGTGGCGATCAGTCCTTTCTTGTTTCCTCTTTTTGGCCTTTCCTCCTTTTTCAGCTTGGGACAATCAGATTTGAAATGCCCCATTTCCTTGCAATTATAGCAAGTTACCTTGCTAAGGTCTTTCTTTATTCTCCTTGTGCTGCTGCCTTTGCCTCTGAGCTTAGCCATTTTCCTGAATTTTTTTGCAAATAAAACAAACTCATTTTCAGAAGAGTTATCACTAGATTCATCATCCAGAGGGTTAGTCACAGAAGAAAATGCAATTCCTTTCTTTTTTGTATCCTTTTTTAAATAGGTATTTTCAAAAGCAAGAAGATTTCCTCTCAAATCATCAAGTGTCATGGAGTCTAAGCTACTGCTCTCAGAAATAATTAAAGCTTTAGTTTCCCAGTCTTTTGTGAGACATCTCAACACTCTTCTCACTAGCACAGAATCAGAATGTGTAATTCCTAGAGCATCTAAGCCAACAATGATAGCATTGAACCGTTCAAACAGTTCATCAATGGACTCTTCTTCCTTCATTGCAAACGTTTCATACTCTCTGTTTAGCATATCTGCCCGAGTCTTCTTGACAATGGTGGTTCCTTCATGGGTGATTTGCAATTTGTCCCAGATTTCCTTTGCCGTTGTGCATCTTGATACCCGTCGGTATTCCTCAAAGCTGATAGCGCAATTGAGTAGGTTTACTGCCTTGGCATTTAACTCCACCTTCTTCCGATCTTCCTCGGTCCAGCTTGCTTCTGGTTTGAGAGAAACAACTCCTTCGGCACTTGTATCAGTTGGATATTGAGGTCCTTCTAAGATGATTTTCCACAGTCTGTAATCCACTGCTTGCACAAATATCTTCATCCTCTCCTTCCAATAAGTATAATTCTTCCCATTGAAAAGAGGAGGTCTATTGCTTGATTGACCCTCAGTCAGATTGTAGGACACCACATTTGCGCCACTGTTTTCCGCCATAGGGATCTTTACTCCAAGCTGCAAAGCTTGATCTCTTTGAGACCAAGCTCTGATACCAATTGATGGTTTCATTGGCTAAGAGAAGGGGGGGTTGAATCTTAGTCCCCTTTTTATGTTGCTGACACTAGCTGAATACAGAAGAGGTTTTTCTGTTTTAGCTCATCTCTGGACACGAGACATTTTGTTTTTGCTCGTCACTTGCCACGAGACATTTTGTTTTGTCTCGTCACTTGGCACGAGATATTTTAGTTTTTGCTCCTGTGCAGTAGAAAACAGAAATGAAGTAGGAGAGAAGAAATATTACACCCAGATATATCCTGGTTCAGCTGCTAAGTGCAGTGCAGCCTACATCCAGTCTCCATCACAACCATGATGGAATTTTACTATAATCAATCTGATTACAACTTGTAAAGTGCTAACCCAACTTACAAGGGGATTCCCACAGAATCATGAAACACAACATAGATGAACAAAGGAACTCTAAGACATCTATGGCTTTTTCTTTTAATTTTGCACTCTCTGCCTTTTTCCGCTCTATGGATTTTTCATTACAAACCTCACTGTTTGCCTTTTACCATGAGACTCAAGACATGACAAAATTAAACAGAAAAATACAAAACAGAAAATATTGAAGGAGAAGAGAAAAACTGTTAGCTCAGGTAGCTCTGAGAACTCTGTGCCTTGCACTCTCAAATTTTCTCCTTGCCTCAAACAGTGGCTGTCTACCCTTATTATAGAAGAGGGGAGCCTCCACTTATTGAAGCCAAAACCGAACCAACTTCTTCCTCCTTCAACAAAACCGGTTCAGCCACAAAGAGAGAGAAGAGATAACCATGCATTAACCAACATGCAATTACCTCTAGTCCTTTCTTGATCATCACCCTTCATCAATCCGAGCTCTCCATCCTTGGCTTGCTCTCCAAGATGGAATTCTGGCCCTTGATGCTTCATGATGATGATGACTTCATCTGCTTCAATCTCTGCCTTCAACCATCACTTCGCCACTCTAGCTACTCCCTGTGGTGGTTGAGCAGAATCAAAGACAAGCCATGCTTCAAGAATCTCCCTTGCTGGCCGAGATCTTCTTCTACCTCTTTGAGCATGCAAAGCTCAAGATAACCTCACCAAATCTGACCACATTTGGTAAGTATCTTAGCCACAGCTCATTTTTATTTTAGTATATTTTCTTGCCATCATTAGCTTGATGGTCTTGATGCATGCAGCTTCTTCCTTCTGTTGGTTAATGAGCACGGCGTCCATGGTTTACTGGACAAAGACCAAAGAAGAAGCAAGAAAGAGATGAGAGAGAGGAAAGAGAAATAGTAGTTAATGAAACAAAAGATAAAAGTGAATTAATTTCCCTTTCTCTTTTTACTGACAAACGTGTAGCCTTGGTGCTTGCAATCACATCACTTTGTCAATTTCTCTCTCATAGTTCCCATGTAATAAATGATAGTTGAGTGTAATTTGAAATCCAACACATGTTTGAATTTTTGGATCTGTTGAAAACAATTTGGGTTCCTTCTTCATTGTTTTCGGGTAATGCATGAGGAATTAGCATTGCATATAATTGGGCTTAGTTGCATCAAATATTAAATCTGGCCCAATTAACAACATTTGCTTTCCTGATGGATTTGGATCAAGCATAGGAAGCTCTCATAGAAAATTAACCATGGGTTTGGTTGTAATCAACATTGAACTTGGCCCATTTGGTTAACATTTGCTTTCTTGATGAAAATTGTTTCAGATCAAACATAAGAGCTCTCATCAAAAATTAACCATGGGCTTGGTTGTAAGCAACATTAAGCTTGGCCCAACAATATAAAATTTCAGCCACTTAGTATATAATTATGCAACAAGGCTGGTTTTTAATTTGGGTTTGCAACATTTTATTTTCCGGCCCAATAGAAAAATCCTGCACAGCAAAATTAATTAACACATGATTAGATTAATAATTTTGCTGTTAATGATGTTTGATCATCATCAATTTAGTTTAGAGTTTTCCAAACTCATCAAGGATATATCTGGGTGTAATTTTCTCTCTTCTCTACTCCATTTCTGTTTCTACTGCACAGAAGCTAAAACTGAAAAATATCTCGTGCCAAGTGACGAGATAAAAATAAAAGTCTCGTGGCTAGGGACGAGACAAAAATCAAAAAGTCTCCTGAAGACCAGCAAGTGTTACTTTTCAAAAAGGGGGCTAAGATTCAACCTCTCCTTCTCTTAGCCACTGAAAACCATCAGTTGTGAAATCACAGCAACAATAATTGAAGCTCAAAGACAAGAATTCAGGTCTCAGAACAGCTCACATTTGATTTTAGTACGTGAGGCCACTATTTAGTCATGTGGCAGAGATAAGAAGAAATTCACGTCCTCTTGTTCCCCATCAAAAATTGATTATCCATAACTTGTCTATTTCAAGCATAATACAATATTGGGGTGAGACTAGTACCCAATTCAATATGCAGGCCCGAATCCCTAATATCTTTACCAGTGGCCAATGAGAAAGATGCCTAAAAAGTGTTTGATAATCCCCATCTGCCAAATCCATGATGCAGTAAGGACCTGTGCGAGCAAGGAGGCACATGTTTCTTTTTCCCTCTGCAAGTGATTAGATTTAAACTCAATACTATGTTTATAGAGAACTCATTATCGTTTGTCATACAAATTAAAAGCAAACTTCTTAATTACCATTATCTGGATCCTTGTAATTATTATATCATTCTTTGGTTTTTGTAACTAAATATGCGAAACTGCCATTGATATAGGGGTGTTCAAAACCGAACCAGACCGATCTAAACCGACTGACCGAACCGAAAAAACCAAAAACCAAACAAATCAAAAACAAAAAAAACGAAAAAAATAAGTTTTGCTGTTTTTATTGCGGTTCGGTTCGGTTTTCGATTCTGACCATAAAAACCCTAACCGAACCGAACCGAACCGAACCGGTTTATGAAAAACCCTAAAAACCAACCCCCATCCCCTCCCAGACGCCAGACCCCAAATGCGAACACCCCCAGCCCCCAACTCCCCAAGTCGTGACCTAAAGTCACATAACCCCCATCACCCCCAATTTCGAAACCTAGCTTCTCTCGCTCTCTTCTCTCAGTCTCGCCCTCGCAGAGTCGCAATCTTACAGTCGCTCTCTGCTGCTCTTAGTCTTGCCCTCGCAGTCGCTCTCTGCTGCTCTCAATCTCGCCCTCGCAGTCGCAAAGTCGCAATCCCACCAGCCACCAACACCCGAAGCCTTCTTCCCAGTTCCCAGCGAGCACCAACCCAGCAGGCAGCAGCGTTCTCTTCCCAGCAACGCCCAGCGTCGCCAGCGAGCACCGACCCACCGACCCAGGAATGTTCTTCCCAGCAGCGCCGAGCCACCGACCTCAGTTTCCACCGAGCCTCCATCGTCTTCTGTAATGGAGGCTAAGCGGCTATGCCTCATGTTTGGTTTGTTGTTCTGAATCTATTTTTATTTTTAAATTTTGGTTTAGTCTTATTGATTCTAATTTATAATTAATACTTGGTTGAATTGTTCTTGATTTTATGGTTGAGTTGTTGATTCTGATTTCGTTTTTTAATTTTAAACTTTTTGTTCTGTTTTGATTTAGGGGTTTAGGGTTAATTCTGATTCATGATTTTCAATTCTATTTGTATATTTTGGTTCACAGGTTTAGGGTTGTTGGTTCTAATTTTTTGGTCGAAGGTTGTTAGATTTTTATTCTCTATTCGGATTTTATTTGTTGTTGATTTACTAAAATTGCTTATGATTGTTGTTCATTGTTCATTGTTCAATGTATTGTTACGGCATAGCCTGAATAGTTGTTTTTTCAATTCCCACTGTATGGAATGGATGTTAGCAAGCAAAGTTGTATTTACTGATCATGATATCTGAAAAGTTGTTTTTGGTTTGAAGACCATATATTTAGAACTCTCCATGGATGAATCATAGGCCACAGTATGAAAATCAATTATTTCCAATGGCCTTTTTCATCCTTCCTTCTAGTCTATTCTAGAGTATACTAGATGTTTTGTTTTGTTTGTATGCTTTAGAACTCTATGAGCTAGTGACCCTTTTCCTCTATTAATTTTAGGACTTTATTGCTGGGTTCAGTGTTCATTGTTTTTTTTGTTGTTCATTCTTTAGGGAAATTGCTTCTGATTGCTGGATCACTGGTTCAGTGAGTTTCTCTCCATGCATCAATCCTAGACCACATGTTTCACTGGTTCAGTATGATTTTTTACTTCTTGATTTACTGTTTTCTCTTCTTCTAATTTTTGCTGGCTGCTGCTACTATTATCTTTTTTATTTAATTTGTTAATTATTAATTTTAATTTGTTAATTAATCATTATTATTTCTACTGCTACTATTAACTGTTATGGTTTATTGTAGGTTCATATTGTAGGTTCATATTTGTTCACTAGTTTGAAATTGATATAAAGCAAATCATGAATAGTGGTTCTTGCTACAGGAGTCAGGGTAAGTGGCGGGTTAGACCAATGAATTTGTTTAATGCTTCTTTTTAAATTGTGAAGTAAGGGGAAATGATTGCGATTTAAAGAAAAAATGAATTTATGCACACTGCTATACTGCTCTGAATCCCATTTCTTATAGTTTTAAAGCTATATCATATTTAATGTTGTATCTTAATATTTTTGCAGTTTGGTCATAGTATGAGGGATAATATTGGTGAAAGTGAAGGTGGAACTGATGGAGTGGTGGACATGTAATGCTCCTCCAAACAAATCTGCAAATATAAGATCACCAACAAAATGATTGATTGAATCATTTTTTTTCACTAATCTAGTTTTTTTTATAAATATTATTTGTTATGATTGTTCCTTGTTTTATAGAAGTTGCATCCACTCCTATCCTTTTTTATATGTTTTATATGATTCTTTTTTTTTTAATTTTTTATCATTGTGAATTTATGATGAGCTATGTGCTCATATTGTTCATTGTTTTTGTCTGAATTAATTAAAAACACGAACAAACCGAACCAAACCGAACCGATTTTACTTGGTTTAGTTTGGTTTGGATGGTCTTGGAAAAAAACTGAACAAAATCGAACTGCAGTTTTAATAAACGATCGGATCGGATGGCTTTTTCTTAAATAACCGAACCAAACCGCACCGCGAACACCCCTAGATAGTTACTGCTGTCTTTAGGATATAAGTATATATAATATAATGCAAGTGACCATATAATTTGGAGAAGGAACTTTCCTTAGCTGCGTATGTTATGTTTGCCCTTTTGAAAATTTTATCAATACATATTGGCTTATCCATTGAAGCCCTTCAATCTCCATGCAAATTTGTTAGCAAGTTTTGATCCAAGACTTATATTAATATAATGAAGAATGTTAGAGGGTCAGCAGACTTTATTATTTTTGACCCACAGTTAACTAACAATGTTTAAAATGTAGGCTAAAAGTATATCGTTGGATTGCTAGAATAAAAAGATTGGCCTAAAGGCTAAAAATGTTGATAAAAAACAATAAATTCTGCTAGTGCTTGAGCTTTTCTCTAATATAATCACAACATTATTAGTTACACAGTTGAATTATGTTGCTGGTTTTGGTTTTAGGTAAATAAACCAATTTTCAAATTGTTGTTACACAATTGAATCTCTCAGCCATGCTTTTTATTATTTTTGTTGTATTCATAGTCCTTGCTTGAGGTAAAATAGGTTAGATTCAATAGTTTGTAGGTGTCTTCAACCAATCTTATGGAGGCTATATGGCATAAATAGTCAGTTTGTTTGGGATTGAACTTGAAGCTCAGCCATATCTATCAAGTATCATAATCATTTTATTTAGTTCTTTGTTATGACTTTTCGGCCAAGATTTCTTATGACCTTTTTGAAGAATTTTTAATCTATTGTTTATGAATTGTTGAAAATTGCTGGGAATTTGACATTTAACTAAGATGATGTGAACAATTTTATGAATTGTTAAAAAATTGCTGCAGAAACTTCGTGACCAAAGAATTTGGACAAATCTAGATTATTCTATATGTAAGTTGGTGATCATGTTGACATTAGTTTACAAGGTTCGTTAGTTTACTGAAGGCAACCCATTTCCAGGCTTGCCACAAAAAGAACGCCCTTTGATGCAACAAAATGTCAGCCTCAGATCGAAGCTACAGACTATATAGACAACCCAAAAAGTGTTACATTAGGTCAAAGGCATGGCTTTTCACATGTTTTGGCAATACTTTTGAAGGATTGTTTTAGCGCAAATTTTTTGTAACGATTGGCGGTAATGCTAGAGAGATAAAAAAAACAGTCAGAACTTACCTTATTTAGCATTTATTAATTACTACAACAAACATTTTTTGGCAATTAATGAATGCTAAATAAGACAAGTTCTGGCTGATTTTGGCTAAAATTTTTTTGTTAGCAAATATTTTCGAGTGATTAGTAATGCTTAGATGATTCCCAAATAATTTGTGGCCTTTGGTTGCTCTAAGACAAGTGCATATTTAGCTATCTTCTGAAGCATTGTGTATGAGACTAAAAGATATGGAAATGAAGGATGGACATGAGCTCATAATCAGAGAGGGTAATTCCTATTTCTACGGGATTAAGACCCAGAGATTGTTGTGTTTGAACCACTTTTCTTTCACTTTCATTTTCTTTTCTTTTTTATTTTGGGTCAAAGTCAATAATATATGTATTATGAATTCTTGATACATTTCATCCTCTGAAAATGAAAGGTTTGATGTACTATATTCAAATCTGGAATTTAATGATTAACAAAATTGTTGGTTGTTTTTCACTTAATGCATTATGCATCCCAGGAACTCATTATTTACCTGTGTATTGATTGCTACGCCATGGTTCTTTTCAATGTTTCACTTGAAAATTCATACTTAATTTTGCTCTTTTTTTTTTGGAACAAAAAGAGCTCAACACAAATGTGGAGCATTAGAGGTATAAACCAACATAAATATTTATAGTAACCACCTAAAATTTTCAAGCAAATGCGTATCCCTATGTCATCTCCGGCATTGCCATCAACAACAAAAGGGATTGTCGCTCCTCCACTCCTTGTAGCTAAGCATAGTCATGTTGATGATGTCTTCAGCACGTTTTCCTGTATTCTGAAATAATATCCTATTCCTTTCCAACCAGACGTTCCAAATTACCGCGAAGAAGCTTGTAAACCACTTCTTACTTTCCTCCTTCCTCGTGACACCAGTCCAGCTTTGAAAGTGTTCCTTTAAAGTACCCGGAACGGACCATTTTTTGCCAAATTCTAATAGCCAAGCTGTAGTAATCAAAAGAAAGAAAGAAAAAAAAAAACAAAGGGAGGAGGGGCACGTGAAAAGCACGTGACCCACTTTAATTCCCCTTATTTCCGTCAGGAAGGCTCCCGAAGCCCTTCCCCTCCCTTTCTCAATCTCATCTCTCTCCTTCCTCATCCCTCCTATCTTCCTAATCTCTTCCATATTCTTATATTTTCTTATTTCAATCATACACTATTATTAATCTCACCTTTCTTCATCACACTTCCTTCTTCTTTTCTACTCTAACTTCATTCATCTAAATTTCATTTAGTACAACTCTAAATCATGTGATTTCAACTTAATGAGTGAAGGAAGCATTCAACTTTGAGTTCCGAGAATTATTGAGGCTTAAAGGTAACTCTTTGACTCAATAATTAGCTATATCTCAAATTTTTAGCATCCCTATACTTGTGGGCATAGCAAAATCCGAAATTAGGGTTATTAGGGTTAGAAAATTTGGGGCTCCTATCAAATTGAGTAAGATTATGTTAATTGACAACATTAGTAGCTCACAAATATTATTATTGTCATATTTCTAGAGTTGTAGAGTTATTGGACATCATTTGGTAGCTCGTTGACGCGCTCAGAGTTGCTTCTGGTTCTTTGGAATCAAGTTGTGAATGGATATTATATCTATAATTGTTTTTAAATATATTATTATCAATATTTTTGTTGAATCATCAATTTTGGAGTTTGAAAATATTTTGTTATTGTGATTTTTGAATTTTTGAAATAAATATTGATTTGTGAAATTTACAATTTTACAAAAATACACACGAGACGATATTTATATATTTTGTAAAGTATACATGTTTTCTTAATTGACTTTATTAAATTTTAATTAAATTTTAGTATGCAATCTTATATATATTGGTTTGCTATGGAATTTAGTAGTACGTTATAAGCATTAGAGATTTGTTATAAATGATTTGGTTTGGATTGGTTTGGGAGACTCTGACTAGAAAACCGTAGTTAACGGCGGTTATGACGTTAACTTAGATGCATCTAACTCAGACCTCAGCTAGCAGGGGCGTTGCTAGCCCAACGTGTAGGCCACACGTTGGATCTGTTATACCGTACGGGCACACTAGAGGAAAGGGCTACCCTTAGAGGTGGAGCCGCCCTAGGTGTGTAATATTTGATTTGATTTGACTTCTGGAATGAGAACTCCCATTTCAGTTCATCCGCTTAACTACTTATTTATCTGTTTGCATAAATAATTATTATAAATTTCTCATCTCTGAAAGGAAATATAATCTTCAAGGTAAATTCTGTATTGTCTCGTGTGGGTTATAGATGTAATGTTTGCTCACTGAGTTGCAAAACTCACCCTATTATATTCCCATGTTTTTCAGATACATGAGTCATTCCAGGTTCCATTCCACCTGCCCCTCAGTAGATCTTAGTCATTTTGGTGAGCCCTTCTTCTTTCCAAGGGCTAAGTAATTATGTAATGGGACCTTTGCTCAAAATTTAGATTATGTCAATGCTCCATATGTCACAGGCAGGATCCTCGTGTGGGTTATGTTATTTTGAATCTTGAACTGTTTAGGTAGTAATTATGATTTGGTGATGTAAGACTTATGGTTTTAACTATATACTCTAGTTATCAACTTGATATATATATATATATATATATATATATATATATATATATATATATATATATATATATATATATATATATATGATGCGTATTCTGGGTATATTTGGTTGTGGATATGATTAGAGCATGTTGTTGTTGTCTTTGGAAATGGATGTTTATTGTTGATACAGGGAGTTAATATTTATGTGGGTAAGGTCCTAGAAACAGAGGAGATTCTGTCCATTTTTCTGAAAATTTGGTCGTTTGGCTTGCTGAGGGACGTGTCCCTTGAGCACCAGTCATGGCTGGGTTCGGGCCATGACAAAGTGGTATCAGAGCCTTAGGTTTTCCTGTGTAATATGGAGCAAGTGTTCTTTAGTAAGATCACAATTGTGCAAATGGAAGCCGGCCCATTTTCACAAAGTGTGATGTTACTAGAGGCCTATAGGAAGTTGTCATCAATCCTTTGTTCTCATGATTCTTTTTGTCTGTCCTATTCTCTTTGAACTTCATATACATATGTCGTTGGTGATTCAATCGCTTTCCTTACTCGATAGGTGGAAGATGCCATCTAAGAAAAGACGTGGTGGAGCTGTTGGTGCTCCTGATACTGCTGAATCCAATAGGGCAACTTCTCTGCTACTTGGAGCACTTCGACAAAGGCCAAGGAGCCAAAGAATAGCTGATAGGCGCGAAGGAGAGATACCCCGCGAGAGAGTTCAAGAGAACCCCGTAGTAAGAGAGACTCAACCGGACTTAGCAGCTGAATTAAGGGGAATGAATCAAACCCTTAATGCGGTATTACATGTTCTAACAAATCAAAATAGGGGCAGAGCAGGAATTCCTAATATGCCAAATCCGCAGCCTCATAGAGTTCATCAATTGTTCGGGGATCAAGAGCCGCCAATTGAAAAGTATTTGAAGTTAAATTCGTCCACTTTCAATGGAGATTCATTGGATGAAGATCCACAACAATATCTAGAGGATGCAAAGAAAGCTATTCAAGCTCTCAAGTGCACCAAGGAATGGACAGTTGAGTTAGTATCCTACAACTTGCGTGGTTCAACAAGATATTGGTATGAGTCTCTTCTTGAGAGCAAAGAAGCAGCTGAACTTCCTCCTCCTTCTTGGGAAGAGTTCACTGAAGAGTTTCTCGCTCGATTTTATCCAGCTAACAAGCAAGCAGAAGATGCAATTGCCTTTGAAAGATTAAGGCAAGAGAATATGACAGTGACTGAGTATGCTAAGGAGTTTACTAGACTTTCTAAGAGTGCTCCGTACTTAGTGAATTCAGAAGAGATGAAGGTTCGTCGTTTCGTTCGTGGATTGGCAGAACCTATGTTCACTACCCTTATGCCTGAAGTTGGACGCATGTCTTTTAAGGATGTCCTAAACTCTGCTTATGGAATTGAAGCTGGGATAGCGGAGAGAAATGCTTTTAAGGATGTTGGTAAGAAGCCCAAGATGAAGGGACAATTTTCTGGTGGATCTAGTTCAGGAGGATTTCAGTCTCATCATGGTCAGACTAATCAGCAAGGTTATTCGGGTTATCGAGCTCGTCCTCAAACATCTTTTGGTGGGGTTGCTTCTTCTGGATCTGTTCCTATGAGTGTTTCAAGTCCAAGACCTTTTGTTGGAGGCACCCCTCAATCTAGCGGACATGGTTCTAATCAGACAAGACCAACTAAATCTTACTATCAGCAGTGTGGGATTTACCATTTCGGTATATGTTTTAAGGCTACTGGTGCATGTTTTGGTTGTGGTCAATCTGGTCATCTTAGGAGGGATTGTCCAAATCCTAGAGGAGGCTTTACTCCAGGTATTGCACGTCCTACCACATCAATGCCATCATCTTCAGCTATGTCTATTGGAAATTCTTCTAGTCCTAGTGGCAGAGGAGCTGGTGGCAGGGGTTAGACTTATAACAGAGGAGGGAGCCAAAGAGGAAGAGGTCAGACACGTGTGTATGCTTTAACACGTCAAGATGATCAAGCTTCTAATGCTGTGGTGGCAGGTACTTTACAAGTTTGTTCTTTAGATGCTCGAGTGTTATTTGATACGGGTTCTCACTATTCATATGTATCTCCACATCTTGCATCTCGTTTCGATAAACAACCTGAACTGTTATCCCACCCATTTCATGTTGGCACTCCACTTGGAGTCTCCACGGTAGTTCGAGTCATGTTTCGGTCTTGTGTTGTTAGAATTAATACGGTTGAAACATTAGCTGATTTGATCCTTTTAGAACCAATGGAAGATATTGATGTCATCCTAGGCATGGATTGGTTAGCAGCTTGTCATGCTGATGTGGGCTGTTACTCCAAAACCGTGAAGTTTGACATACCGGGTATCTCACCTTTTGTTTTTAAGGGTGATGGCTGTCCCACTTTAGCTAGCATCATCTCATCTATGAGTGCTATGCAACTGATGGATAAGGGAAACCAAGGATTTCTGGCAGTTGTTAGAGATGTTGATGCCGAAGTGCCTAGTCTTGATCAGGTCCATATTGTTAGAGAATTCCCTGACGTGTTCCCTGATGAGCTACCGGGGATGCCGCCTGACCGTGAAGTTGAGTTTTCCATAGAATTGGCTCCGGGAGTCCAACCTGTGTCCATTCCTCCCTATCGTATGGCTCCAACTGAGTTACGAGAATTAAAAGTTCAATTGGAAGATATGCTAGAGAAAGGATTCATTCGTCCTAGCACTTCTCCGTGGGGAGCTCCTGTTCTATTCGTAAAGAAGAAAGATGGAACGATGCGACTATGTGTGGATTATCGTCAACTCAATAAGATAACTGTTCACAACAAGTATCCATTGCCAAGGATTGATGACTTGTTTGATCAACTTCAAGGAGCTACCTGTTTCTCAAAGATCAACTTGCGCTCAGGGTACCATCAATTGAAGATAAAAGAGGAAGACATTCCAAAAACTGCTTTTCGTACTCGCTATGGGCACTATAAGTTCTTAGTAATGTCCTTTGGTCTGACGGATGCGCCTGCAGCTTTCATGGACTTAATGAATCGAGTCTTCAAACCTTTCTTAGATCGCTTTGTTATCGTTTTCATCGATGATATCTTGGTGTATTCGAAAAGTGCTACGGAGCATGAGTATCATTTGAGGATTGTGTTACAAACCTTAAGGGATCACAAGCTTTATGCTAAGTTTTCTAAATGTGAGTTTTGGCTTGATCAAGTGACATTTTTGGGGCATGTGGTATCAAAAGATGGAATCATGGTGGATCCAAAGAAGGTTGAAGCCGTTCAGAAGTGGCCAAGGCCTACTACAGTGACAGAAATTCGTAGCTTTCTAGGGTTGGCCGGCTACTATCGGCGATTCATCAAGGACTTCTCGAGAATTTCGGCACCATTAACCAAGTTAACTCAGAAGAATATGAAGTTTCAATGGTCAAAAGCTTGTGAGGAAATTTTCCAGACACTTAAGGCTTGTCTAACCTCAGCACCAGTTCTTATTTTACCCTCTGGGTCTGGGGGATTCTCAGTCTTTTGCGATGCATCTCGAATAAGACTTGGTTGTGTATTAATGCAGCATGGCCGCGTTATTGCCTATGCCTCGCGACAACTCAAGAAGCATGGGCAGAATTATCCAACTCATGACCTGGAGATGGCAGCGGTCGTCTTTGCTTTAAAGATTTGGAGACACTACCTTTATGGTGAGACCTGTGAGATCTATACGGATCACAAGAGTTTGAAGTATATATTCCAACAGAAAGATTTAAATTTGAGGCAACGGAGATGGATGGAGTTTTTAAAAGATTACGATTGTACTATTTTGTATCATCCTGGAAAGGCAAATGTTGTAGCAGATGCCCTCAGTAGAAAATCTATGGGTAGCTTGGCCCATATCACTCTTGCAAGGAGACCAATTGTTGAAGAAGTCCATCAATTGGAGGCTGGTGGAATTCAATTTGACCTTGGAGAATCAGGAGTTTTCTTAGCACATGTTCGAGCCTAATCTTTCCTAATAGAACAGATCAAGGCTGCACAACATGATGACCTGAAACTAAGGAAGCTTATAGAAGATGTTCGAAATGGGAGGAACTCAAACTTTTCTCTTGATCAAGATGTTTTGCATTGTGGTCAACGCTTATGTGTGCCAGATAACCATGACTTGAAGAAAGCTATTTTGGAGGAGGCTCACAATTCTAAGTATACCGTTCATCCAGGCTCCAATAAGATGTATCAAGATTTGAAACAATTGTTTTGGTGGGAAGGCATGAAGAAAGACATAGGAGTTTTTGTTTCTCATTGCTTAACCTGCCAACAGGTTAAAGCTGAACATCAAAGACCTGCTGGGTTATTGCAACAAATTGAGATACCTGAATGGAAGTGGGAAAAGATTACGATGGATTTTGTAACAGGTTTACCTCATAGTTTTAAAGGTTTTGATTCAATTCGGGTAATTGTCGATAGAATGACGAAGTCAGCTCATTTTCTTCCGGTGAAAACAACTTTCAGTGCAGCTCGATATGCTCAACTTTATGTTGATGAGATAGTTAAACTACATGGAATTCCAGTGTCCATTATTTCAGATCGCGGGCTCCAGTTTACCTCTCATTTTTGGAAATCTTTTCAAAAAGCGTTAGGAACTCGTCTGGATCTTAGCACAGCTTTTCACCCTCAAACCGATGGACAATCAGAGAGGACGATCCAGACATTGGAAGACATGTTAAGGTGTTGTGTTCTAGATTTTGGTGAAAATTGGGACAACTATCTACCTTTGATCGAGTTCTCTTATAATAATAGTTATCAAGCCAGCATTCAAATGGCACCGTTTGAGGCTCTTTATGGGAGAAGATGCAGGTCACCTATTGGGTGGTTTGAAGTTGGTGAGGTTAAGCTTTTGGGGCCAAATTTGGTACAAGATGCAGTTGAAAATGTTCGCATAATAAGAGAACGTTTATTAGCAGCTCAAAGCAGGCAAAAGGCTTATGTTGATAATAGAAGGTGTAACTTAGAGTTTTCAGTGGGTGATCAGGTATTTCTTCGAGTGTCGCCTATGAAAGGAGTGATGAGGTTTGGGAAAAGAGGCAAGCTTAATCCTCGTTACATTGGTCCATTTGAGATTTTGGAACGAATAGGTGCAGTTGCTTATCGCTTGGCATTGCCGCCTGAGTTGTCGATGATTCATCCAGTCTTTCACATATCAATGTTGCGCAAATACCTTCCCGACCCATCTCATGTGCTTGCACCACAAGCCATAGAGCTAAAGGAGGATTTATCAATTGAAGAGGAACCAGTGGCTATAGTTGATCGCCAAGTAAAGAGACTACGTTCTAAAGAGATAGCATCTGTGAAAGTTGTTTGGAAGAATCATTCGGTAGAAGAAGCAACTTGGGAAGTGGAGGACGCTATGCGCGACAAATATCCATATTTGTTTGGGTCTGAAGGTAACTATCACACTTATCACCGTATATGAATTTGAAAAAATTCGGGGACCGAATTTTATTAAGGGGGAGAGAATGTAGTAACCGAAAGAAAGAAAGAAAAAAAAAACAAAGGGAGGAGGGGCACGTGAAAAGCACGTGACCCACTTTAATTCCCCTTATTTCCGTCAGGAAGGCTCCCGAAGCCCTTCCCCTCCCTTTCTCAATCTTATCTCTCTCCTTCCTCATCCCTCCTATCTTCATAATCTCTTCCATATTCTTATATTTTCTTATTTCAATCATACACTATTATTAATCTCACTCTTCTTCATCACACTTCCTTCTTCTTTTCTACTCTAACTTCATTCATCTAAATTTCATTTAGTACAACTCTAAATCATGTGATTTCAACTTAATGAGTGAAGGAAGCATTCAACTTTGAGTTCCGAGAATTATTAAGGCTTAAAGGTAACTCTTTGACTCAATAATTAGCTATATCTCAAATTTTTAGCATCCCTATACTTGTGGGCATAGCAAAATCCGAAATTAGGGTTATTAGGGTTAGGAAATTTGGGGCTCCTATCAAATTGAGTAAGATTATATTAATTGACAATATTAGTAGCTCACAAATATTATTATTGTCATATTTCTAGAGTTGTAGAGTTATTGGACATCATTTGGTAGCTCGTTGACGCGCTCAGAGTTGCTTCTGGTTCTTTGGAATCAAGTTGTGAATGGATATTATATCTATAATTGTTTTTAAATATATTATTATCAATATTTTTGTTGAATCATCAATTTTGGAGTTTGAAAATATTTTGTTATTGTGATTTTTGAATTTTTGAAATAAATATTGATTTGTGAAATTTACAATTTTACAAAAATACACACGAGACGATATTTATATATTTTGTAAAGTATACATGTTTTCTTAATTGACTTTATTAAATTTTAATTAAATTTTAGTATGCAATCTTATATATATTGGTTTGCTATGGAATTTAGTAGTACGTTATAAGCATTAGAGATTTGTTATAAATGATTTGGTTTGGATTGGTTTGGGAGACTCTGACTAGAAAATCGTAGTTAACGGCGGTTATGACGTTAACTTAGATGCATCTAACTCAGATCTCAGCTAGCAGGGGCGTTGCTAGCCCAACGTGTAGGCCACACGTTGGATCTGTTATACCGTACGGGCACACTAGAGGAAAGGGCTACCCTTAGAGGTGGAGCCGCCCTAGGTGTGTAATATTTGATTTGATTTGACTTCTGGAATGAGAACTCCCATTTCAGTTCATCCGCTTAACTACTTATTTATCTGTTTGCATAATTAATTATTATAAATTTCTCATCTCTGAAAGGAAATATAATCTTCAAGGTAAACTCTGTACTGTCTCGTGTGGGTTATAGATGTAATGTTTGCTCACTGAGTTGCAAAACTCACCCTATTATATTCCCATATTTTTCAGATACAGGAGTCATTCCAGGTTCCATTCCACCTGCCCCTTAGTAGATCTTAGTCATTTTGGTGAGCCCTTCTTCTTTCCAAGGGCTAAGTAATTATGTAATGGGACCTTTGCTCAAAATTTTGATTATGTCAATGCTCCATATGTCACAGACAGGATCCTCGTGTGGGTTATGTTATTTTGAATCTTGAACTGTTTAGGTAGTAATTATGATTTGGTGATGTAAGACTTATGGTTTTAACTATATACTCTAGTTATCAACTATATATATATATATATATATATATGATGCGTGTTCTGGGTATATTTGGTTGTGGATATGATTAGAGCATGTTGTTGTTGTCTTTGGAAATGGATGTTTATTGTTGATACAGGGAGTTAATATTTATGTGGGTAAGGTCCTAGAAACAGAGGAGATTCTGTCCATTTTTCTAAAAATTTGGTCGTTTAGCTTGCTGAAGGACGTGTCCCTTGAGCGCCAGTCATGGCTGGGTTCAGGCCATGACACAAGCGCACCATACCTGCCATGTAAAATCACAACCAAGAAACAGGTGGTAGACATATTCAACATCCTTATTATATAACACACACACATTATCACCCTTATTAATAATGCCGAGTCGACCCAGTCTTTCTTTTGTATTCACTCTACCTATCAATACAAACCATATAAATAACTCAACTCTTGGAGGGGCTAAACCTTTCCAAACAGTCTTAGTAAAGCTATAGCTTGTTACGTCCTCCGGAAGCGTCTCCACCTGTAGTACCTGCACAAAGGAGTTAGTAGAAAATACACCTTGCCTGTTAAATTTTCAGACAATTCTATCCTCTCTGTCAGAGGCTAGTTTAACCGGCCTCAATGTTTCATGTAATTGATTCAGAAGTTCCAACTCCCATTGGAATAGCTCACGCTTCCATTGGAAGTTCCAAATCCACTCAAACCCATCCCAGAACCCACAAACCCCTATGACAAAACCTTTTTGGTTTGAAATCGAGAATAGCCTTGGGAACCTATCCTTTAGAGAACCGCAACTTAACCAGACATCTTCCCAAAAGTGAGTCCTTCTGCCATCACCAACCTCCATTGCCAAGCCAGTTATCATCTTATCTCTTATAGATTTCTCCTTAAACTGTATCTGACAAATGTCCTTCCATGGCCCCCCTCTAGTAGGTAAATCTTAGATTGATAACAGCTGGTTAGGGGAGAGATTATTACAAGAGCAAACCACTTTCTTCCACAACGGACACTCCTCTTTATAGAACCTCCACCACCACTTAAATAGCAGGGCAGTATTGCGGAGCATCGCATCACCGACTCCTAGCCCGCCTAGCCTCTTCGGGGCTTTGACCACTTCCCATCTAACCAAAGCCATGCCATTCCCCCCATCCTCCTTTCCCCACAAGAATCTCCTTTGTAATGAAACAAGTTTCTCCGCAACAGCCTTCGGCATCTTATATAAGCTATGTCATGATACCACTCATCCCAAAAGCGTCAGCTGATGGGAAAAGGTAACACTAATGTTTATATTTCTAATATTCCCTAAATCTCCATTGTACACATTGTACAAATATTCCATTGGTTCCTCATACTTTTCCTTTATACATATAAATAGATATACTATAAGGATTTTGCTAGGTAGACAATGACTTTTATAAATAATGGGCTCTAGAATTGATCTAATAAAGTAAAAAAATTATTCCACTTCTAAATTACCTCTTAAATCTTAATATAAGAATAATCATCTGCACACCTAGTGAATTGAACATCGAGTCATTATTAACTGTACATGAGTAAATTGAATCAAAAGAAATAACCATCTAATTAAAAATAATGAACATAATCATCTGCATACCTATTGAATTGAATATCCAATATATCTATTGGTCACATTATTTAATAGAAAAAGTCTAGGGGGCCAGCAACTTTTGTGTTTTCTGGCCAACACTTAACCATCAAAACAAAGATGAGTGATCTCCCACCATTAGATGTAATCTCACACCATTAAAAACACTATTAATGGCCAATTGATAGTTACAAAACACCAAAATTGCTGGCCTCCTAGCATTCCTCTATTTAATATTCTCATTGTCTACCTATACTTTTCTATATTATAATTATAGCGTATAAAATATAATCCGAAAGGTAAAATAAGTGTGATCATCCTACTCGCATTAAATAAATCAATCTTACAACTTGTTCTTCTTGTTATGATGCTAATTCAAATAAATCAATCTTACAATTTATCTATCTATTTTTATTAATTATTATATAAAAATTAATACTAAATTATTATAAAATAAACTCATGCCATATAGTTGCTTTTCATATCAACTATTTTAAATAAGTGGCAATCATAAAAAAAAATATTTCTTATTATTGATCCATATCATCTATGTTAAATATGTGTAAATTATAAAAAAAAAAAACACTCTGATATTTTAAAAAAAATCCTTAGTCAATACTCTTAATTAATTAAATTTACTACTTATCATTAAACATTTTAATTATAAAATAATAGTTAAATGCTATTAAAATAATAATAATAATAATAATTTTTAATTAAAAATATTTAAATTACATATAATTATAGTCTCCTTATTATATTATTATCAACAACACTCTTACCACTATTACTTAATTGATCTCATAATTTCGCACATGAGTTGTTAAAAATCTCTCCAATCACTTTTAATTTTAGCATAACATCAAAATTACACCACAGAGTATATCATTAAAGAAACAAACCAATATTCATATTTGATTTGTAAGTTTGTTTAGTGTTATATGTACAAAATAATCAAATACAACGATACTAAGAAAATAACTACAAAATATTACATACGACGAACTTTAATTATTGATTTTTAATTATTATTCTGTAATATTGCAGGAATTATTTTTCACGTGACTGTGCAAAAAAATATAATTTACAATACTTTATTTTAAGAGTTACATTGATTAATTATAAAATAAAAAATCATCTATCATGGTAAATTATCTAAAAAATTATATATAAAAAGTTAATAATATTAATTTAGTGCGCGGATTTAAATCCAGTATGGAGAAATAGGAATGAAGAGTACATAAGAGTTGAATCATATAGCTGTGTGCAACTCCATATTCAATCTCAGATAGATCCTCAAGTACATGTAGAATCGCAGGTTAAAGTTATAGAGTGGTTAAAAGAAAACAATGGAAAATAGTAAATTCCGGAAGATATAATAATGCAATAGAGTTAATAGTCAAAATCATCTCTAAAAGATACTTCGATCTCTATTTTTGTTCCCGAAAGATAAAGTTAATCAAAACAATCTTCGAAAGATAATCGAGTTATTCACGCTCGTCCTTCCGTCATCTCCCTTGCTGAGTTGGCTGACGTGTGACGTTTACTGCTACCGTGGCAGGCGCTTAGGTGTTCCCTGCTATTGCTGACAAGGTAACTATGCTGAAACAGTTCAAATCAGTCCCTTAGTATTTGAACCCTAATCTTCAATTCGACGATAAATAAGTCCCGTTCAACAGTAGAGGTTGAAGATTCAACACCTTCACAGCAATACGTCTTTCAAATTGGACAAGTAGTGTTCCTTTATATACAGAACCAAAGCTTCTGGTGTCAACTAGATTTGATGTAGAAAATCCGTCGGTTGCTTGATGTAGCTCTCCATAAGAAACCTTCAAGTACCTATGTTCCAGTGATGGTGAAGAAAATAATATTTTGGGCTTTTTCCTCAAATAACAAATGCAGATGAAAACCACAAAAGATGCCGAAACCCCACTAATTACAATGATCACGGTAACTTTAAAGGAACTCTTATGTTTATGTGAAAGCAACTCAGAACTTGGAGGGAGATTCAACTGAGGTATCCCACCACAGAAATCTTCGTTTCCAATGAGTGAAATTTCCGTGATGTTTCTGAAGATTCCTCCTATTGGGACCTCACCATAAAGATGGTTAAAACAAAAGTTCAAATAATTTAGAAAAGTCAGATTCTCAAGTTCAAATAATGGACCTCCTATTGTATTTGAGAAGTTGTTGATTGAAAAGTCTAAAATTTCTAGATTTCTTAGAGAACCCAAGAACGAAAGTATACTTCCATGAAAGAAGTTTCTCGTTAGCCAAAAGTCTGTTAAAGCATAACAAGCACTAAGTTCCAGGGAAACTTCACCAAACAAATTATTTGTATGTAGATACAATATGGAAAGTTGTTTCAAGTTACCAAAATCTAAAGGAACGAAACCGGTCAAGACATTGATGGATAAATCAAGAGTTATTAAACCTTTTTGATACCCAAATGTATTATTGGGTATATTACCACTTAAGTAGCTTGTGTCTACAACAAATTTCTGCATCATGGTGCAGTATCTAAGGGTAAATGGAAGGCTTCCTTCTAACTTATTGATGCCACGATAAACTTCAGATAACATAATAAGATTGCCAATAACACTAGGAATGTTACTAGATAACTTGTTCTGTTGCAAGTTCAATCTTGCTAGATTTTCAAGCTTTCCAACTGAATCTGGAATTGATCCCTGAAGAGAATTCTGTGTCAAAATAAGTGTAGTCAAGCTGATTAAGTTTCCAATTGTTTGAGGTATCCTCCCAGATATCTTATTAACTCACATATCAAGTAAATAGAGATGGGTAGATAAGTTGCCTATGAGATCTGGCAATACATCACCTAGATTATTTGCCTCAAAACACAACCTTTGCAATTGAGTACAATTGGTTAGTGAGAAAAGGAAATTCAAATCATGGACTTGTCCACTCCCAAGATTGTTATAGTCCATTATAAGTTGCTGAAACTTGTTCAAGCCAATTCTCAAAGTAAGAGGAATTTGTCCTCTAAAACTATTCACTCCTATATCACACACTTGCAACTGAGACAGGTTGAATATTGAAGATGGAAAAGTTCCAGTAAATTGGTTCAATGGAATAGTAAACTATTGGAGATTGGGAAAAGCATGGTCTATATTTGAAGGAAGAGTATCCACTAATTGTTTTTTTCCCTAAATCAAAATCTCGAATATTGGAAAGGTTGTAAAGTGAAGGAGGAATTATGCTTGACAAATTATTTGAACCAAGAAAAATAGAATTCAAATTGGATAACCTACCCAAAACATGAGGTATATTTCCTTCAAGATGATTGTATGCAAGTGACAGAGTCTCCAACGATGAAAGATTTCCCAAGGAAGGTGGAATTCTTCCAACTAAAGTATATGGCCCTCTGATTGTTGAACGCAACTTATTTATCATTGAATTGAAGATTAGGGTTCAAACATTAAGGCACTGATTTGAACTGTTTCAGTATAGTTATCTTATCAGCAATAGCAAGGGACACCTAGGCGTCTGCCACGGTGGTAGTTAACGTCACACATCAGCTAACGTTAGTCAACTCAGCGAGAGAGATGATGGAATGATGAACATGAATAACTCAATTATTTTTTGGGGACTATTTTGATTAACTTTATTTTTCGGGGACGAAAATGAAGATCGAGTTATTTTTCAAGAACGATTTTGACTATTAACTCTAATGCAGTAAAAATAAACTTGAAACAGCATCCTATGTAGAAGGTGCAATAATGCAGCTTAACATTTTGCATAGTTGACGCAGAGTCAATGAGGATTGAGGAGAAGACAAAGGTACAATAAAGCTGTCTGGAATAATTTTATCAACTGCATTATTGCATTCCACTTTAATTTGCATTCACACTTCACAGTTCACACAGTGTTTCTCCTTACTTCAATCTTAACTTGACAAAGATTTTAGGAAAAGGTTTTATTAGATCGCTCTTTACTCTTCAGTCCTTCCCAAACATCAGTTTCCTACATCAACCATCATCAGTTCAGTTTCTAAACACAAATCAGTCGGTTCCTTACTTACATACACCCCCCTCCAATGGCAGATAGTGTGATTTCATTTGTCCTGGACAACTTGTCCCAATTGCTAGCACGTGAAGCCAATCTGCTATGTGGCGTGGATGACAGGGTTAGATCCCTTCAAAGTGACCTCAGCATCATAAACGTGTTCCTCAAAACATCTGAAGGGAAAACCAAGAAAGAAATTGACAAAGAAGTTCTTCGTCAGATCAGAGATGTTGCGCACCAAGCTGAGGATGTCATCGACACCTTTGTTGTCAAAGTGGCTATGCACAGACGTCGAACCATGCTGGGGAAGATGCTCCATGGTTTTGAACATGGAAAGTTGCTCCGTGATGTGGCTGAGAAAATAGACAGCATAAAAGCCACTGTCAATGACATAAGAGACAACAAGATCAAGCTCAGCGATGTCTTTCAACAAGAAGGTGAATCATCATCAGCAAGAGAGGACGAGGAGAAGGTGCTGTTGCTGCACAAGAGAAGAAGAAATGTGGAGGAGCATGATGTAGTTGGTTTTGTTGGTGAATCCAAGGCAGTCATGCAGCTGCTTAAGGAAGAGAGTTCCCAAAGCAACGTTGTGTCCATCATCGGTATGGGTGGGTTGGGCAAAACCACCCTTGCTCGAAAGGTCTATAACAGCGATCAGGTAAAGTCATATTTCAAATGTCGTGCATGGGTTTATGTTTCAAATGACTGCAGAGTTAAGGAGCTTTTGCTTGGCCTTATCAAGTGTTTGATGCCTAACGCTGAGAGCGAGCTTGGGAAGAAAAACAAGGGAAAGAAACAGAAGAGAGGAATACAAAAACCAGGTGACCTCTCTAGCTTGGGTGTGGACGAGCTAAAGATAATGGTGCGGAATTTCTTAGCCATGAAAAGGTATCTGGTAGTCCTTGATGACCTCTGGAAGACTCAAGACTGGGATGAGGTAAAAGATGCTTTTCCAAACGACAATAATGGTAGCAAAATACTCATTACTAGCCGTTTGAAAGAGGTGGCATTGTATACGAGTTCATGTCTTCCTTATTACCTTCAATTCGTTGGTGATGATGAAAGCTGGGAACTCTTTTTCAGGAAAGTGTTTCAAGGGAAAGAGTGTCCTTCTGATCTAGAACATCTTGGCAAACAAATGGTTAAAAATTGTGGTGGTTTGCCACTCTCCATTGTTGTTTTGGCAGGGTTACTGAAAAAAAAGGAGAAATCACAGAGGGAATGGTCCAGAGTGGTGGGAAATGTCAATTCTTATCTTACTCGAGATGAGACCCAAGTTAGGGACATTGTACTCAAACTCAGCTACGACAACTTGCCTTCAAGACTAAAGCCGTGCTTTCTGTATTTTGGGATCTACCCTGAAGATTTTGAGATCTTTGTAAGGCCATTGCTACAAAAATGGGTTGCTGAGGGATTTATTCAACAAACTGGGACCAGAGATGTAAAGGAAGTTGCAGAAGATTACTTGTATGAGCTCATTGATCGGAGCTTGGTTCAAGCATCGCGAGTGAATGTTAATGGAGATGTGAAAACATGTCGCATCCATGATCTTCTTCGTGATCTTTGCATAACTGAGAGCAAAGAGGACAAGCTTTTTGAGGTTTGCACAAATAGTAACATTTTGGAGACATCAAAACCACGCAGGCTTTCTATCCAATGCGGCATGCGTGGCTACGTTTCTTCAAGCAACAATGACCATTCATGTGTCCGCTCTTTGTTTTGCCTTGACCCAAAATGGTATGATTTTACCCCCGAGGAGATGAAATGGCTTTTCAAATTCTTCAAACTGGTTCGGGTATTAGATCTTGGGGTAAACTATTGCAGCAAAGTCCCTTCCAACTTGGGCTTATTTATCCATTTAAGGTATCTAAGAATATGCACAAGAGGAATAAGTGATCATGTCATGCTAGATTCTATATGCACACTAGAAAATTTACAAACTTTGGACATATATGGGCTAGAGCATCCAATATATCTCCCTAGGAGAGTAGGGAACCTGAAACAACTTAGGCATTTAAAGAGTAATGAAACCATCATCCTACGAGGCCAGCATGGTTCAAAAGCAGGTGATCAAGTCATGTGGAATCTGCAAACCATCTCTATGATTGAATTCAATAGTCAGATTGCACGCAGCATAGAGAAAGGAAGGTTTCCCAAGCTACGAACGTTGAGTTTGCACATCTCCTCGGTCCAGAAAAATAATGTGCATGAGTTGTTATCAACCCTACGGCGATTAACTCATCTCAACAAGTTGACACTTTCCTTTAAATGGAAGAATGAACCGCCACCAGTGCCTACAAACTACGAGCACATGGAATGGCACATCGGGCTCAAACCAATTGAATTGTTAGAGAGCCTGCAGCACTTGTCAAATCTGACCAAATTAAAAGTTGGCGGAGCTTTGGACCTTGCAAGGTGTGATATTGCGTTTCCTGCATGCATTACTAAATTAACGTTGACAGGCATTACCTTCATGAATGATGATGGGGTGAATGCCATTGGTAATCTTACTACACTCCGACTTTTGAGATTGCATGGAGCAGATGAATTTTATGATCCCTTTGAGATTAATTGCAGTGCAGGCAGTTTCTCACAGCTCCAGGTTTTTGACATGGTGTGGCTGAAAGTTGACAACTGGAAATTAGGCAATGGTGCAATGCCATGCCTTCAAACTCTGCTTATCGATTACTGTAAAAGATTGGACGATCTCCCAGATGAACTGTGGTCTTTGACTTCCCTGAGACAAGTAAAAGTTGTGATACCCTCCCAAGCATTGTCTGATGCGCTAGCAAATTTGGAAATGAAGGATGGATGTGACCTCATAATAAGAGAGGGGTATCTATAAGTAGTATAGATGTTGATGAGTTTGAATCAAATTTAGCCCTAACACTTATGATTATAATTGGTATTTAAATGTTATTGTTACGATTAAGATCTTCTAAATGATTATGATATTTGTCCATTTAAATTATTTTATGACTATTACCTTTATAACTTTTTTATGACCATATATGATATAGTGTTCTAGTAATAGTTCTAGTATTACATGTTTCATTCTACTATAATATAATTTATGATTAGATAATTAATTTAAGAAAATTATGACATCTAATACTTTCTCTATCTTATTACAAAATAGATCTAGCATTGATATATAAAAGTTTATAGTAAACTTAAGAATTTGTATATTACTATAATGAGATTCGCCCTTTGGAAAGTAAATTAATTATACTATATAGTATATTTTAATATTATTTAAAGATTGATTAGATAATATATAAACTAATGTTAAATTTAAATTATTTTATGTTAAAAATATTTTATAAAATATTTATTTAATACGAATTAGATTATAATTTATTATTTTAGGAATTTAAATTCATTTATTTAAAAAAATCATAGTTTTTTATTATATTATAATTGTACAAATTTACATCTTTATTTATTATTTTATTGTTTGTAAATAATAAAAAAAGTTAAGAAAAATATATCATAATAAAAAATACTAAAAATATAATATAAAATTATGAAATAAATTTATAATCATAATATATTTAAATGTATTTAGTTAGAAGATATTGTGTCAAATTTAAATTTGTTTGAAGAAATTTTCGGTATGAAATTAAAATATAAAATAAGAGTATTATGCAACATACTTTATAAATAGAAGAAATAGTGAAGTAGTACAAGTCTTATACAACATGTACAAATATACAAAAAATGTAGAATTTGAATATTTATATTCTGTAACTACATTTTTTTATAATTATAATTATTATAATATTTTTAATGTATATGTTTATTGCATTCAATTAGTAATTTATATTTGAATTATAATAATAGGTAAGAGTTTTTTAATTTTAGTCTCATATATTGTCATATGTTTAAAAGTACCGATGTAGTATCTTTAGAAAAAGTAAATAGTTAAAACTTATTGTACAGAGAATTCTTATAAACTTTTATAGATTATAAATAAATTAAATCACATATGTATTTATATACAAATATATTGATAGCTAATTTTAGTAATTAATTTTGATATATAAATAATATTTTTGTAAATAAATAGATTAGCTTCTTATAACATTACTTTATTCTTATTTTTTATATATTATAATAGAAGTAGAGAAGCCTCGCATTTAATTTATAATTGTTCAACTTTATATATATTTATAGGATGCAATTTAAACAAATCAACCGAACATAAAGAACAAAATCCAAAACCATGATCTAAAAAATTATAGTAATAAGTAGTAGTAATATATAATTAATTAAGATTATGTGTTGTTTGTTGCAAGCATAAATAATCAAAAAGAGATGAGATCTAATCATCATCATCATCATCATCATCTTCTCTGTGCCGTCCGGGAGATTCCTCCGCTTCAACGCTTCAACCACTTGAAATACTTTTTAGTTCACAAAAAGCTTGCTTGAATGGTGTGTTTGTGTTTGATAATGCATAAGTTGATGGGACTTGAGCCTCCAAGACCAACTTACATCTACTCATCTACTGAATGATGATAACAAACTTGCTGCATTGCTCTCAGGTAGGTCCTCAACTACAATAGAAATTCATACAAAATAGCATCCTACTTAGACTTAACACAATAATACACCTTAGCGTTTTGCATAGTTGACGCGGAGTCAATGAGAGAAGACAAAGAACCCAACTATTCATCTTTAATTTCCAAAAGATACAATACAGCAGTCCTGAATAATTATCAAGTCCACTTTTCTATTTCACTTTAATTTTCGTCCACTTACAATCTTATCGTGATAAAGATTTTTAGAAAATATTTTATAGATCGCTCCACGTTCTGTCAGGAACAATTAGAACCGGATACACTCTTTAGCATACTAAACACTATAAATGTGAGCGAAAGCTCACCAAAATTGACGTAAAGTATCTATTGAATTTAAAAAACAATAATCATACTTTTAGTGATGACAAACGCATTTGCATATGATTGGATTAAAAGCCTAAAATTGTTTAAAATGTGTTTTATTATACAGATTCATAATAGAATTTAATGTATTAAATAAATTGGACTAAATTTGGTCCAACAAAGACAATTGAAAAAGGCTTATTGCTGCTGATTTTTGGACAAAAGAACTTCTTGTTGAACTATACCCAACGTTGCAGAACTTCACAAGCAAACAAGTTAGTTTAGAACTGGTTCAATCTAAAATGAAAAAGTGCTTCATTTTTTGATTAAGTATCAAATAAAAAAAAAAAAAAGAAAAAAGCAAAAATTGGAGACTAAGTCAAATCAATGAAACCAAATCAAATTTTTAAGTCAAGAATGTTAAAAAAAAAAGGATAAAGTTAATTTACTATTCTTGTGCACACACAATAGCTTGTTGAAGCTACTTTGGAGAAGAAACACCATTCGAGTAAGAAGAAAAATGAAAGTTGCTTTTTCTAATTTATATCCAAAGGTTAGTAACAAAATTTAGAGGCAAAGTACAAGATTAAGAGTATGAATTTGACGAACATTAAAGTTTTCAGAATATTAAAGCTACTCTTGTTCTTGTCCATCTCCTTGGTGACTCAACGTCCTTCAACTCTGATTCTCTACTTAAATTTTTTAGGAGAAGAAAAAGAACTAATTCAATACTCAAGGTGTTGACTCTTAATTTTAATCAAGTTTTGGAGGTATTTTTTCATATAAAAAAGAAGTAATCAATCAAAGATTGAAGTAAGGAGAAAAAATCTATAAATCTGAACCATTAAACACCTTCACTACTAAGGTATGAAGTTTTAGAAGTAATACACCTACACTAAAAAAAGTATTCCACCAAGATGAAAGACAACATTTGAGAGTTCTAAAATCGGGTTATGTTTATACTTTTCGAGCTGTTTTATTTCTTCTACTTCATGTTTCTCTATTGAATATTCTAATTCTTTAGTTATCTTTCTTTGATTTTATTCAATAAAAATGACATATATGAGAGGATTTAGAAAAAAATTATTGAGAGAAAATACAATGCAAAGAGAGTTAGTTTGAAAAAAAAACAAAGATTATGTCAATTTCTTTTGTAATTTGTGTTTGTTTTGTTTTTTTTGTATTTGAAAAGCATCATTTGTTAAGTTGGGTGAGCATTTAGTGTTAAGAGTCTAGAAAGTAAATCTAGTCAAATCAAACTTAATTAGAAAGTTTGATTTGTTCCAGATAGAATTAGAAAATATCATAAGAAATTGATGAATGTAAATCTTTTAAAAGATAATAAAAATTCTATTATAGTTATGGTGAAGATGAGATATAAACCACATTACACAAGATGATTGAACCAAAATATATGATTGTGTACTTTTCTCTTTTCTATTTTATTTCTAGTTCATTTGTTAGGAGACAAAAATAATTTATCTCCTACATAATCACTTTTGCACACTCAACGGAATTTGTTTTTGGAGTTAAAAATTAAAAGAACTTAATAGTCACCATAGATTCAACTTTAGGCCATTAAACACTTTTAGTATCTCCAGTAAGTAATTAAAGCAAATAAAACTGTGAACCTTGTAAAACTATAAAAGTGAACTATAATAAACAGTACTTATACAATGAACAATAAAATACGTACTATATCAAAAACATAAGTATAATATACAGTGAACAGTAAATTATGCTATGACTATTAAGTATTAACTTTTTATATGAGAAAAAGAATCTTAGAACAACGGTTTAATAACGCTTAGATGATTCCCAAATAATTTGTGGCCTTTGGTTGCTCTAAGACAAGTGCATATTTAGCTCCTTCTGAAGCATTATGTATGAGAATAAAAGATATGGAAATGAAGGATGGGCATGAGCTCATAATCAGAAAGGGTAATTCCTATTTTTATGGAATTCAGAACCAGAGATTGTTGTGTTTGAAGTTTGAACCACTTTTCTTTCACTTTCATTTTCTTTTCTTTTTTTACCGTATATGTATTATGAATTCCTGATACATTTCATCCTCCGAAAATGAAAGGTTTGATGTACTACATTCAACTCTGGAATTTAATGATTAACAAATTGCTGGTTTTGTTTTTCACTTGATGCATTATGCATCCCCGGAACTCATTATTTACCTGTGTATTGCTATGGCATGGTTCTTTTCAATGTTTCACTTGAAAATTCATCCTTAATTTTACTCGTTTATTTATACATATAAATAGATATACTATAATAGTACTGTACTATTTTTTTTTTCCCTAATAAAAAAATAATAGTAGTGTATAAAATATAATCCGAAAAGTAAAGTAAGTGCGATGATCCTACTCGCACATTTACTTCAATTTGTTGCTCTTCTTATGATGTTAATTTAAATAAATCAATCTTATAATCTATCTATCAATCTATTTTTATTATATAAAAATTAATACTAAATTATTATGAAATAAACTTATGCTATATAGTTACTTTCCATTGTGTCATATCAACTATTTTAAATAAGTGACAATCATGAAAAAAAAAATTGTATTATTAGTCCATATCATCTATTTTAAATGTGTCAATTATCCATAAAAAAAACTCTAATATTTTAAAAAAATCCTTAATCAATACTCTTAATTAATTAAATTTACTACTTATCATTAAACATTTTAATTATAAAGTAACAGTTAAATGCTATTAAAATAATAATAATAATTTTTAATTAAAAATATTTAAATTATATATAATTATGGTCTACTTATTATATTATCAACAACACTTTTATTATTATTACTTAATTATCTCATAAATTCGCACATGAGTTGTTAAAAATCTCTCCAATCACTTTTAATTTTAGCATAACATCAAAACTACACCATAGAGTATATCATTAAAGAAACAAACCAATATTCATATTTGATTTGTAAGTTTGTTTAGTGTTATATGTACAAAATAATCAAATACAACAATACTAAGAAAATAACTACAAAATATTGCATATGACGAACTTTAATTATTCATTTTTAATTATTATTCTGTAATATTGCAGGAATTATTTTTTACGTGACTGTGCAAAAAATATATTTTACAATAATTTATTTTAAGAGTTACATTAATTATAACATAAAAAATCATTTATCATTGTAAATTATCTAAAAAATTAAATATAAAAAGTTTATAATATTAATTTTGTGCGCGGATTTAAATCCAGTATGGAGAAATAGGAATGAAGGGTACACAAGAGTTCAATCTTATACCTGTGTGCAATTCCATATTAAAGTTACAGAGTGGTTAAAGAAAACAATGGAAAATAGTAAATTCGAGAAGATATAGTAATGCAGTAGAAGTAAACTGGAAACAGCATCCTATGTAGAAGGTGCAATAATGCAGAGTCAATGAGGATTGAGGAGAAGACAAAGGTACAATACAGCTGTCTGGAGTAATTTTATCAACTGCATTATTTATTGCATTCCACTTTAATTTCCATTCACACTTCACATTGTTTCTCCTTACTTCAGTCTCATCCTGACTTCAGTCTCATCCTGACTCGAAATGATATCGAAATACAAAATAGACAAAAAAAAATAGCTATAAATTGAAAAGAATCTTACAAAATAATTAAAATCTTAGACAAAGGTTAATACAAAATATCTGATTTTTAAGGATTAAAATTTTCAAAATTTTAGCATTCATGTAACTTAAGAAATTACTAGAGCTAAGTAGTGAACCTTGTTCCCTAATGTACTCTCTTTCTCAACCTAAGAATTTTTTTTTCGAAAAAAAAAATTTCTGAAAAAAATTTTAACAAGACACCAAAACAAGGGTTAAGGGTGCTCAAACCCTTGGTACCGTTTTATGTATAGAAATTTTATGATTATCAATAAAATTTCTATGTTTTTTTTTTTAAGTTTCTTATTTAGAACGCATTAATTTAAGCTCGACAAACGGCAAAAATCGTTGTCTGACCTAAAATGGTCGACAAGATGAAGCAACGAGGTACAAATTAATGTAAGAAATTATATAAATAGCTCATGAAAAAAATGACCTCACTCGTAAGGCCGGATAAAAAAAGAGTTATAAGAGTAACTTAATAAAGACGGACTACTCGAAGTCGGAACTAAAAAAGAAAACTCGTAAATAAATTTCTTATTTAACAAAGTTGCTAAAATCAAGCAAGCTATATTCAACCTCAAGGACCTAGCCCCACTCAAAAAGGTAGAAAGGTTCTTTAAAACACAAGAAAGTAACTTAAATACTACTTTGTGCAGTTGTGAAAAAAGCAACTATAACAAAAAGTAAAGTGTTCAGAAAAGCTACTAACTATTACAAGAGTTAAGTGTCATAAGGACCCACAAGGCGATCCTTCCAAACATCCAAAACAAAAACAAACAGAATTTAATATTGCTCGCAAAAAGCGGGTTGAGATCCTCACCCGTAGCAGCATCTTTTTCCTTGACAAGAGGGGTTGGAGGATTCATAAAAACTGGCACAGCCAGGATAGCAGCAGAAGGTGAAGAGGAGGCTTCCACGTTAACGACCTCGGGTTGGACCTCAGGTTGGACCTCGAGAGATGTAGGATTTTGACCGACCTGGGGAGCAGAAGCCTTCGGATTGAGAGGAGGCCTTTCATCCTCATCAGGAGCAGGCACGATCTTCCCGTCGACGACGATGTTATCTTGGCCGAGCTCGGAAAAGTCTAGATCCGGAGTAAGAACTCGGACTTGAGCCTTTAGGTTTTCAAACATATCGTCCATTCTCGCAACGACATTTTCCTGAAGAGCGGCATGTTCCTCTCGGGCATCCTTTAACTCTTCCCGAAGGTCGATCAACTCCGCATAGATCCGAGTATAACACTCATCGGCTCTCTTTTTTACCCCTCGGCCATCAACGATGTAGCTTCAGCTTTCACAGTTCGAGAACGAACTTTCTACAAGTCAGACTTTAGCTTGGCATTTTCCTCCTCCAACTCCTCCTTCAAACCATTCACCCTCTCTACCTCAGCTTGGGCAGAGTCAAGAAAAGCTTGAGTAGCACGGACTGAGGTCTTTCTAAGCTCCTTAGCCAGGGCAGTGCTCACCCCTGCCATACGGATATAATTACGAGCCATATGGTGGAGGTGATTTTGAATAGCCACGTCGTCTATGGTTATCTGGCTCTGAGACAAGATATTTTTTTTCGCTCTAGGAAAATCTGTCAAAGTCTACTCAATTCCCCAGTAGCCTTCTGTTTCTTGAAAATGAGCTTCTTCTGTGCAGCAAGACCAGAGTCCGCCTTCTTTTGGGAAGGTCAAGAGGAGGCACCCTCAGCCCCTTGACCCCGAAGACTTCGAGCCACAACCGACTTCTTAGTCTGGCGAAGAAAGTCTCTAAAAAAAAACACAAAGCACATTGAAACAGTGAAATATAATATGAGAAATCGTAAAAAGCAAAGAGGTCGGAAAACTACCTAGCTCGGACCAGAGTTGGCCGGGGTCCCCTAAGAACCTTTTTGTGTTCAAGTGAGGAGCTCGACCCCAACACTCTTGCAACACGTTCACGAAACTCTTTTCCAACTCATCTAAACTGTCTATACTATATTTGGCCACTATGGATTCTTCTTGCCAATACATGGGAAAGAAAGGTTCGTCATTCTCGTCCAAAAAGAAAGCTTGGGCATCTTCCACAGCTCGTATTTTAAAAAAATGATTTTTGAAATCATGAAATGATTCGTCAAAGATGGAGAAAACTTTCCTACCCTAGACGGCGCGGAAGGAAAACCAATAGGCCTTCCCTTTCAACGTCTCAGGTTTGGTCAACACAAACAGATAAAAGAAAAGCTTGCTAGAAGGTCGGACATCAAGCTCTCGACACAGAAGCTGAAAAATCTTTAGGAAAGTCCAGGAGTTCGGGTGAAGTTGAAAAGGGGCTACATTGCAAGCCCAAAGAATATTCGTTTCAAAGTCAGTAAAGGGGAGAGAGAAGCCTAACTTTGTGAAAAAACAATCATAGGCATATAAAAATGGGAGCTCCGACTCGTTCAAAGGGGGAAAACAAATTCTTTCTTCAGGGTCAGACACCACCAGCTCGTAATTCTTCTCATCCTTGCTATTCTCACATATCTTGTGATGCCTACGAAAAGTATCACAGTATTTCCTATCAACTACGAGGACACAGGAAAGGACAGTAGAATCTACGCAAGTCGGAAAGTTAGGGAAAACTTTCGTAGACATACTGAGAATGACAGAACGCGACATAAAAATCTACACCTACAAATGCAAAATAAAGAAGCCGTTACTAAAAGAGCTCAAACATCGTCCAAAACAAGTCGGGTAAAAGTACACAAAACTAATCAACACAGTTCAGCAATTCTTCAACATACAGAAAATACTAAAATGGTGTCTCCCCCTACACTATCAGCAACCATACAACATAATGGCGACATAATTGAAGGCACTACAGATACAATCAACAAAGTGACAAAACAGTTACATTTGCAAGAAATCTTAGAAAACAAACAACAACTTAATCAACAGAAGCGGTTTTAGAAAAGAAGTTTTCAGACCAAGAGGCAATAGTCAGTGGCTTTTCCAAAGAAAAGTTTCAAAGAAAAACAGCTAAGACTACAGTCGAAACCCAAGTATCGACAAACAAAAAAACTACTGTTAACAAGGCGCTTCGAATGTAATTCAAGAAAACCATGCTTAAAGGAGAACATAAAACTGTTAAATAAAAACATCAACCTTGATGAAAAATTTCGAAAGAAAGAGGGGCACGTCAAATCCGCAAGTCACAAACGTTTCTCTCAAGGCAAGATCTCCAAAGGCTCCAAGATGTTGAAATTTTTTTAACCAAAAGCAATTACAAAGTAAACACAAAAGAAGAAAAGATTCTTTGCAAAAAGAAAAGGAAAAAAGGATTCAACAGTTGGGGAAACGAGAAGAAGAAGAGTAAAAGTGGCCTTTATAAGAAAGAAGGGGAAAATAAAGCCGTTTGTCCCCCTCTTTAAGGTGTGCGCGAAACTCAAGGAAACTACCGCGCAATGTTCGCCGCTCGTTAAAGAGGCAACAATTCAAATTTTCAAAAAACACATTGAGTACCCGACCTCTAGAAAGGCGAGTACCCAACATCCAAGTAGAAGTCACGTATTACTTGAGCCCAACCTACAAAAAGCTCAGGATTTAAGTATGAGCACTGTTCATACCCTAACCCAATAAAAGGAGCCAAGCCCAACAAGCAAAAAAGGCCCACCAAAAAATGTGGCCTCCACAAACGTACCCGACCACCTTAAAGAGGTCGGATACCAATAAAGGACCCCAGCTTTACTTGCTCAAGCAAGTAACTGCCTCCGCAAATATCTCCTACTATCTCTATCTTTTCTAAAAGATAGTTTCTAACAAACTCCTAAGATAAAGGGAACGGTTACCAATCAATAAAGATGGAACTACTCTAACAAAGGTGATTAACATTCTATTATAAATACATCGACACTCTACAGGTATAATTCACGTTCTAATTCACTAAAAATTTGCCTAAAACCCTTGCTAACTTAATTATCGGAGTCTCTTGCAGGTACCACCCCGCACCTCCTCAGAAGAACTTGGACAGGCAGCACTTTGGCACCAAACAAGTCGAACGCTGCCATCCAAAGGAATCTGTACCTCACATTCAAATCTAAATCAACGTTTCAGTCTTTCAGGTAACCCGCTGAACATCAACTATTTTAAATAAGTGAGAATCATACAAAAAATATTTCTTATTATTGGTCTATATCATCTATTTTAAATATGTGTCAATTATCCAAAAAAAACTCTCTGATATTAAAAAGAAATCCTTAATCAATACTCTTAATTAATTAAATTTACTATTTATCATTAAACATTTTAATTATAAAGTAACAGTTAAATGCTATTAAAATAATAATATTAACTTTTAATTAAAAGTAATTAAATTACATATAATTATAGTCTACTTATTATATTATCAACAAAACTCTTACCACTATTACTTAATTGATTGCATAATTTCGCGGTTTTCGCCCATGAGTTGTTAAAAATCTTCCAATCACTTTTAATTTTAGCATAACATCAAAATTACACCATAGAGTATATCATTAAAGAAACAAGCCAATATTCATATTTGATTTGTAAGTTTGTTTAGTTTTATATATACAAAATAATCAAATACAACAATACTAAGTAAATAACTACAAAATATTACATATGACGAACTTTAATTATTTATTTTTAATTATTATTCTGTAATATTGCAGGAATTATTTTTCACGTGACTGTGCAAAAAAATATAATTTACAATACATTATTTTAAGAGTTACATAGATTATTTTCTAGTTAATTATAAAATAAAAAATCATCAATCATTGTAAATTATCTAAAAAATTAAATATAAAAAGTTTATAATATTAATTTTGTGCGCGGATTTAAATCCAGTATGGAGAAATAGGAACGAAGAGTACACAAGAGTTGAATCATATAGCTCAATTTCATATTCAATCTCAGATAGATCCTCAAGTGCATGTAGAAACGCAGGTTAAAGTTATAGAGTGGTTAAAGAAAACAATGGAAAATGGTAAATTCCAGAGGATATAGTAATGCAGTAAAAGTAAACTGGAAACAGCATCCTATGTAGAAGGTGCAATAATGCAGAGTCAATGAGGATTAAGGAGAAGACAAAGGTACAATACAGCTGTCTGGAGTAATTTTATCAACTGCATTATTTATTGCATTCCACTTTAATTTCCATTCACACTTCAGTCTTTCTTACTTACAGCAACCATCATCAGTTCAGTTTCTAAACACAAATCAATCCGTTCCTTACTTACATACACCCCCCCTCCTTCCAATGGCAGATAGTGTGATTTCCTTTGTCCTGGACAACTTGTCCAAATTGCTAGCACGTGAAGCCAATCTGCTATGTGGCGTGGATGAAAGGGTTAGATCCCTTGAAAGTGAGCTCAGCTTCATAAACGTGCACCTCAAAACATCTGAAGGGAAAACCAAGAAAGAAATTGACAAAGAAGTTTTTCGTCAGATTAGAGATGTTGCGCACGAAGCTGAGGATGTCATCGACACCTTTGTTGCCAATGTGGCTATGCACAGACGTCGAACCATGCTGGGGAAGATGCTCCATGGTTTTGAACATGGAAAGTTGCTCCGTGATGTGGCTGTGAAAATAGACAGCATAAAAGCCACTGTCAATGACATAAGAGACAACAAGATGAAGCTCAGCGATGTTTTTCAACAAGAAGGTGAATCATCATCAGCAAGAGAGGACGAGGAGAAGGTGCTGTTGCTGCACAAGAGAAGAAGAAATGTGGAGGAGCATGATGTAGTTGGTTTTGTTGGTGAATCCAAGGCAGTGATCCAGCTGCTTAAGGAAGAGAGTTCCCAAAGCAACGTTGTGTCCATCATCGGTATGGGTGGGTTGGGCAAAACCACCCTTTCTCGAAAGGTCTATAACAGCGATCAGATGAAGTCATATTTCAATTGTCGTGCATGGGTTTTTGTTTCAAATGACTGCAGAGTTAAGGAGCTTTTGCTTGGCCTTATCAAGTGTTTGATGCCTAACGCTGAGAGCGAGCTTGGGAAGAAAAAGAAGGGAAAGAAACAGAAGCGAGGAATACAGAAACCAGGTGACCTCTCTAGCTTGGGTGTGGACGAACTAAAGCTCATGGTGCGGAATTTCTTGAGCATGAAAAAGTATCTGGTAGTCCTTGATGACCTCTGGAAGACTCAAGACTGGGATGATGTAAAAGATGCTTTTCCAAACGACAAGAATGGTAGCAAAATACTCATTACTAGCCGTTTGAAAGAGGTGGCATCCCATACAAGTCCATATTATCCTCCTTATTACCTTCAATTACTCGGTGATCATGAAAGTTGGGAACTCTTTTCTAGGAAAGTGTTTCGAGGAGAAGAGTGTCCTTCTGATATAGAGCATCTTGGAAAACAGATGGTCAAAAGTTGTGGCGGTTTGCCACTCTCCATTGTTGTTTTGGGAGGGTTACTGGCAAACAAGGGGAAGTCATACAAGGAATGGTCCAAAGTTGTGGGACATGTCAACTGGTATCTTACTCAAGATGAGACCCAAGTCAAGGACATTGTGCTCAAACTCAGCTACCACAACTTGCCTTCAAGACTAAAGCCCTGCTTTCTGTATTTCGGGATCTACCCTGAAGATTTTGAGATCTCTGTAAGGCCATTGCTGGAAAAATGGGTTGCTGAGGGATTTATTCAACAAACTGGTACCAGAGATGTAGAGGATGTTGCTGAAGATTACTTGTATGAGCTCATTGATCGGAGCTTGGTTCAAGCATCCCGAGTGGATGTTAATGGAGATGTGAAGGCATGTCGCATTCATGATCTTCTTCGAGATCTTTGCATATATGAGAGCAAAGAGGACAAGCTTTTTGAGGTTTGCACAAATAGTAACATTTTGGAGACATCAAAACCACGCAGGCTTTCTATCCAATGCGGCATGGATCGGTATGTTTCTTCAAGCAACAATGACCATTCATGTGTCCGCTCTTTGTTTTTCCATGACCCAAAAAGGTGTGAGATGAAATGGCTTTTCAAATTCTTCAAACTGGTTCGGGTATTAGATCTTGGGCGAAGCTATTGCAGCAAAGTCCCTTCCAACTTGGGCTTATTTATCCATTTAAGGTATCTAAGAATATTCGTACTAGGAAGTAGTTGTCAAGTCATTCCAGATTCTATATGCACACTAGAAAATTTACAAACTTTGGACATATATGGGCTGCTGCATACAATATATCTCCCTAGGAGAGTATGGAACCTCAAACAACTTAGGCATTTAAAGAGTAATGGAACCTTCATCCTACGAGGCCAGCATGGTTCAAAAGCAGGTGATCAAGTCATGTGGAATCTGCAAACCATCTCTATGATTAAATTCAATAGTCAGATTGCACGCATGATAGAGAAAGGAAGGTTTCCGAAGCTACGAAAGTTGGGTTTGCACATCTCCTCGGTCCATAAAAATAATGTGCATGAGTTGTTATCAACCCTTCGGCGATTAACTCATTTGAACAAGTTGGAACTTTCCTTTAAAAGGAAGAAGGACTACATGGATTGGCACATGGGGCTCAAAGCAATTGAATTGTTACAAAGCCTGCAACAGTTGTCGAATCTGAGCACATTACAAGTTCATGGAGCTTTGGACCTTGCAACGTGTGATATTGCTTTTCCTGCATGCATTACAGAATTAACCTTGGCAGGCATTAGCTTCATGAATGATGATGGGGTGAATGCCATTGGTAATCTTACTAGACTTAGACGTTTGAGATTGTCTCGATCATTTACATTTGATATTCTCTTTGAGATTAATTGCAGTGCAGGCAGCTTCCCACAGCTCCAGGTTTTTGAGATGCTGGAGCTGAATGTTAACAACTGGAAATTAGGCAATGGTGCAATGCCATGCCTTCAAACTCTGCTTATTGGAAGGTGTAGAAGGTTGAACAATGTCCCAGATGAACTGTGGTCTTTGACTTCCCTGAGACAAGTAAAAGTCATGAAACCCTCCGAAGCATTGTCTGATGCGCTAGCAAATTTGGAAATGAAGGATGGATGTGACCTCATAATAACATAGTGGTATCCAGAAGTAGTATAGATATTGAGTTTCAATCAAATTTAGCCTTAACACTTATCATTATAATTGGTATTTAAATGTTATTGCTCCGATTAAAATCTTCTAAATGATTATCATATTTGTCCATTTAAATCATATTATGACTATTAACTTTTTTGTATGACCATGTATGATAGACTGTTCTAGTAATAGTTCTAGTATTACATGTTTCATTCTATAACATAATTTTATGATTAGATAATTAATTTAAAAAATTATGACATACAATACTATTCTCTATCTTATTACAAAATAGATCCAGTATTGATATATAAAAGTTTATAGTAAACTTAAGAATTTATATATTACTAGAATGAGATTTGTGCTATGCATAGGAAGATAAATTAATTATACTATATAGTATATTTTAATATTGTTTAAAGATTTATTAGATAATATATAAATTAATATTAAATTTAAATTATTTTATATTAAAAATATTTTATAAAATATTTATTTAGTAATTTGTATATAATTCTTATATATTTAATTATTTATTCCACTAAAATTTAATACGAATTAGATTATAATTTATTATTTCAGGAATTTAAATTTATTTATTTAAAAAAACCATATTTTTATTATATTTTTTTCTTTATTTGTTATTTTTATTGTTTTTAAATAATAAAAAAAGTTAAGAAAAATAGATCAGAATAAAAAACACTAAAAATATAATATAAAATTATGAAATAAATTTATTATTATAATATATCTGAATGTACTTAGTTAAGAGATGTTGTGCCAAATTTAAATTTGTTTGGAGGAGTTTTCAGTAATTAGTATGTAATTAAAATATAAAGTAAGAGTATTATGCAACATATTTTATAAATAGACCAAATAGTAAAGTAATACGAGTCTTATACAACATATATAAGTAGACAAAAAATATAAAATATAAAATTTAAATATCTATATTTTATAATTGAAATTTTTTTATAATTATAATTATTATAACACTTTTAATGTATATATTTATTGCATTCAATTAGTCATTTATATTTAAATAATAATAATAGGTAAGAGTTTTTTAATTTTAGTTTCCTATATTGTCATGTGTTTAAGAGTGTCCATGTAGGCATGTAGCATCATTAGAAAAAAAAAGTAGATAGCTACAACTTATTGTATAGAGAATTCATATAAACTTTTATAAATTATAAATAAATCAATTATATTATGTATACACTAAAATTAGTCAATAATATAAACTATATGTTAAAATATAAATATATATATTAAAAATAAATTAAATCACATATATATTTATATACATATATTGATACTTAATTTTAGTAGTTAATTTTGGTTAATAAATAATATTTTTATAAATAAATAGATTAGCTTCTTATAGCATTACTTTATTCTTATTTTTTATATATTATAATAGAAGTGGAGCGTCGCATTTAATTTATAATTATTCAACTTTATATATACTTATAGGACGCAATTTAAAGAAATCAACCGAATGTAAAGAATAAAATTCAAAACCATGATCTAAAAAATTATAGTAGTAACTAGTAGTAATATATACTTTCTGATTAAGATTATGTGTTGTTTGTTGCAAGCATAAATAATCAGAAGGAGATGAAATCATGTTTTATGGCAGCATCTCCAACATCTCTTTTGCCAAAAATCATCATCATCATCTTCTTCATTTCTGTGCCGTTCGGACGATTCCTCAGCTTTAACGCTTCAACCACTTGCCTTTTACTTAGTCACTTATGTTAGCTATCTTGACAAGGAAGTAACTGAATCTGTTATTTTAACAGGATCAGTTTTTATATGAATAGCTTGATTTTGTGTACTAGTAGTCTCTATAACACTAAAATAGGATTTTTTTTCATTTATAAAATGAAATAATTAATTATTTCTTAAAAAATATATTCCAGCTTTAATTGTAGGAATACGATTTTCTTTTTTTTGGGATTTAGAGCAAGTTCGCCACACTTCCCAACAAACTCTATAATTTATATAAAGTTCGTCGCACCCCGGCGAACTCTATGATGAGTTCGGCAGACTATATAAATTGGTGGAACCATTTTGGTTTGTCCTTTTCCTCTTCTATTCTTCCTTCCAAAATTTTTTCTCTGTTACTCCTTTCTGTCTTTTCGACATCCGTAAAGTTTAGCGTGGACGATTTTCTCAGTTCCAGGTTAGTAACTAATAATCTATTTTTTTTTATCTTAATTAGAATTATTTGATTTACTGTTTACATGTTAGATGAAATTCTTAAGTATAGATTGTTTGTTGGTTATAATAATAAATTTACTGTTTACATGTTAGTTAGTTAGTTAGTTAGTTAGTTGCTTAGACGTACTTTTAAGTGTTGTTATGTTAGATAGATTATTTTATGTTACCGCTTTTTAGTATAGTTACTGTTTATTGGCTATAAACATGTTAATGAATATAAGAAAGTACATTATTAGTTAATTTAGTCAAAGTTATTAGCTTACGTTGTGGATTAGACGGTAATCAGTGGAATAATTAGTTAAGTTAACTTAAATAAGAAAGAAATTTCAGCAACAAAATTTAGAGTTGAGTTAGTTATAAATTAATTAGTTACACGACAGCGTCAGTTAAATAAGGTAAACTTAAAATTAGTAGGATTATAAGCTATTTTTCAGTTAGTTTATTTTTTTAGTAATCTAGTGTGTGATTTTGTTTTACTAGATTGTGTTTCGATAGAGCAGCAGTTATTGGATTATGAACATGAAATGTATAGATTGGATCACGTTGAGCACATTGTCGGGAGACTTGATCGAATGGTATGATTTTTTGAATTTTTCTTTTTATTTTATTGTATTGAATTAAAAGTGAACTTGCTATATTTCTTCACGATACCTTTTCTTATGAAATTAATTTTATCCGTTTGGTAGGCGCCTTGGATCTTGCACACCAGACGTAATTTGATGACACGGCCACCAGAGCAGATTAGGTCATATCTGAGACGTGCTGGGTTTGAGTACGTGGCCTATATGGTCGAGTTCGAGCACGACTGGTCGCTTGCCTCGGCGTTGATAGAGAGGTGGAGGCCTGAGTCCCATACATTTCATTTACCGTGTGGGGAGATGACCATCACCCTGCAGGACGTCACCTATCAGTTGGGACTCAGGATTGATGGTGATCCTGTTAGTGGATGCATAGGTGGGTGAGAGCAGCACTATCAGGGACGGACCATTAAGGAGTTATGTGAGCAGATTTTGGGTGTTGTTCATGTCCCAGAGGACACCAAATGGACTGTCAAGCTCACTTGGTTCCACAATACGGTTTGTGAAAAGTTGGAGCAGGATGCCACAGAGGAGCGCCTGATGAAGTACCCGAGAGGATACATCATGCAGTTGATAGGGGTATCCTCTTCCCATATACATCTGACTCTTGGGTGCATATCAGGTGGCTTCTCTTGCTGGAAGACCTGGATGCGTGTGGCTGGTTGTCGTGGGGTTCGGCTATGCTGGCATGGCTGTACCGCCAGATGTGCCGAGCCACGGAGCACGGGCGAACAACTTCTTCGAGCAAATGAAGGGCAGTGGGATGAATCCCGATGTTGTCACATGTAATACATTAATTGAAATTCACAGCAAGGCAGGACAGTTGAAGGAAGCGTATAAGTTCTTGAAAATGATGTTGGATGCTGGGTGTCCTCCTAACCATGTAACAGACACAACATTGGATTATCTGGGAAGGGAAATCGATAAAATGAGATACCAAAAGGCATCAATTTTGAGTTTAATAGATGACACTTCTTGAATGTAGTTCTCCTTTTTGGTGTTTTACCCCTTCTTTGATCACAGGCAGTGTGCTCTGTTGTTGTGAAATCACAACAACAATAATTGAAGCTCAAAGACAAGAATTCTGGTCTCAGAACAGCTCACATTTGATTCTAGTACGTGAGGCCACTATTTAGTCATGTGGCAGAGTTAAGAAGAAATTCACGTCCTGTTGTTCACCATCAAAAATTGGTTATCCATAACTTGTCTATTTCAAGCATAATACAATATTGGGGTGAGACTAGTACCCGATTCCATATGCAGGCCCGGATCCGTAATATCTTTCCCAGTGGCCAATGTGAAAGATGCCTAAAAAGTGTTTGATAATCCCCATCTGCCAAATCCATGATGCAGTGAGGATCTGTGCGAGCAAGGAGGCACACGTTTATTTTTCCCTCTGCAAGTGATTAGATTTAAACTCAATACTATGTTTAGAGTACTCATTATCGTGTGTCGTACAAATTAGAAGTAAACTTCTTAATTACCATTATCTGGATCCTTGTAATTATTATATCATTCTTTGGTTTTTGTAACTGAATATGCGAAACTGCCATTGATATAGTTACTGCTGTCTTTAGGATATAAATATATATAATATAATGCAAGTGACCATATAATTTGGAGAAGGAACTTTCTTCAGCTGCGTATGTTGACTTGAGGCAGAGTCAATGAGGATTGAGGAGAAGACAAAGTCACAAAGGTGATGTCTGGAGTAATTTTATCAACTGCATTATTTATTGCATTCCACTTTAATTTCCATTCACACTTCACAGTCTTTCTTACTTACAGCAACCATCATCAGTTCAGTTTCTAAACACAAATCAATCCATTCCTTACTTACATACACCCCCCCCCCCCTCCAATGGCAGATAGTGTGATTTCCTTTGTCCTGGCCAACTTGTCCCAATTGCTAGAATGTGAAGCCAATCTGCTATGTGGCGTGGATGACAGGGTTAGATCCCTTCAAAGTGAGCTCAGCATCATAAACGTGTTCCTCAATGTTGGAAAAAACTCAACCAAGGTTCAAAACAAGAACCTGTCTAACAGCGGAAGCACCAAAAAATAATTTTCCCACAACCTGTGCAATTAAATAGGCAACACCAAAGATACTCCAAGCAGCAAATATAATGGCAGAAATTAAATAATCAGACACCAGAATTTTAACGTGGGAAAACCCCCAAAAGAGGGACAAAAAATCCATGGGACCTAGTCCAGAAAAATCTTCCACTATCAGAATAATGGGTACACAAACAGTCTTCCTAGTAACACTAGGGCATCTCAACAATCAACAAAATACATCACCAAAACTGGTGGAATCAACATAAACCTTCCACAAAGTGGGTATCTCAAATCAGGCAAAAGAGAAGGCAATACAACAAATAAGTTATATCCTAATGTTCATCTCTACACCAGGAATAACATACTAAAATTTCATAAGAAATGGAGCAAGTTTACCAAGTCAATGTGATCAAAGTTGACTTGCCCTTTTCCTCCCAATTTCTCTTTTCTTCGACCTCGACGGCGTGCTTTCTGTTTCCTTCTTTCTTTTCTTTTTGAAAAGAGAGGCTTCCAAACTCTCTCTCCCTCTCTCGTGGCTATTAGGCTACTCTTGTTTTCTTTTATTTATTTTTTTTGATTTAATATGTCTGGGTCCCACTTGAGGTTGGGGACCCACCAACAAATCTCCCCCTCACCAACTCAAGTGGGGATAGGCTGCTCCACCAAGCCCGCCTTCTTTTTGCAGTAATCAAACTTCACTGCAGGTAAACTCTTAGTCATCATATCTGAACCATTATCATCAGTATGGATCTTCTCAAGTGCATATGACTTCATCTCAAGCGCTTGACGTATCCAATGATACCTCACCTCTATGTTCTTCGATCTGGAATGAAACGTCGGATTCTTGCTGAGATGGATAGCACTCTGACTGTCACAAAACAACACAAACTTCTCTTGATTGATGCCTAACTCTTGTAGAAATTTCTTCATCCACAAGAGTTCCTTAGAAGCTTCAACAACAGCAATGTATTCTGCCTCTGTAGTAGACAAAGCGACACATTTCTGAAGTCGAGATTGCCATGACACAGCTCCCCCTGCAAAAGTCATCATATAACCAGAAGTAGACTTCCTTGAATCAAGATCCCCAGCCATATCCGCATCTGTGTAACCATCCAACACAGGTTGGCCACTCCCAAAGCATAAACAAACTCTGGAAGTACCATTAAGGTATCTGAGAATCCACTTCACTGCTTGCTAGTGTTCCTTGCCAGGATTAGAGAGAAACCGACTAACAACTCCAACGGCATGAGCAATATCCAGCCTGGTGCAAACCATAGCATACATCAAACTGCCAACTGCAGATGCATATGGAATCTTCTTCATTTCTGCTTTCCCTTTCTCACTTGTAGGACATTGCTGCGAACTCAGCTTGAAATGACTAGCAAGTGGAGTACTAACAGGTTTGGAATTACTCATGCTAAACCTCTCTAAAACCTTCTCAATATACTTCTGCTGTGACAACCACAGTTTTCCATTCTTCCTGTCACGAGTGATACTCATGCCAAGGATTTTCTTTGCAGGACCCAAATCCTTCATAGCAAAGGATCTGTTCAAGTCTTTCTTAAGACTTTCAATCTTCTTAGTGTCATGACCAACAATCAACATGTCATCAACATAAAGCAAGAGAATTATAAAATCACCATCAGAGAATTTCTTAACATAGACACAATTATCAGAAGAAGTCTTACTATACCCATGACCTTCCATGAAGGAATCAAACTTTGTGTACCACTGCCTTGGCGCTTGCTTCAACCCATATAAGCTCTTCTTTAACTTGCATACAAGGTGCTCCTTTCCTTTAACCTCGAAACCCTCTGGTTGCTCCATATAAATTTCTTTATCTATGTCACCGTGAAGGAATGCAGTCTTCACATCAAGCTGCTCAACCTCTAAATTCAAGCTAGCCGCCAATCCAAGCACAACTCGAATAGAGGACATCTTCACAACTGGAGAGAAAATCTCCTCAAAATCAATACCTTTCTTTTGCTCAAAGCCTTTCACAACCAATCGAGCTTTGTATCTTGGCCGTGAGACATTTTTATCCGCTTTCAACTTGAACACCCATTTATTCTTGAATGCTCTCTTACCCTTCGGCAATTTCACCAATTCAAAAGTATGATTCTCATGCAAGGATTTCATTTCTTCTTGCATGGCCTTCAACCAATCTTCCTTATGCTCATCAGACATAGCTTCCTGGTAGCTCTCTGACTCCCCAGTCTCAGTATTCATCACATACTCATGAGGAGAGTATTTCTGAGAAGGATGACGCTCTCTAGTAGATCTTCTCAATTCAGGATCAACTGATGGTTCAGGTGGAACTTCAACATCTGGCACCTCAGGTTGAGGTGTAGGTTCATCATGCAAATCATCACCATCATTATCAACTTGTACATATCCCCCATCAACAGGAGGTCTAGTGGAAGGACCAGGTTCATCATCAACAGAGCGTCTAACAGTTACTGTTGGCTTATCTGTCTTCTCAAGATCTTCAATAGTTTGGTCTTCAAGAAAAATCACATCTCGGCTTCTAATTATCTTCTTGCTCACCGGATCCCATAATCTGTAATCAAAGTCTTCGTGACCATAACCCATGAAGATACACTGCTTTGACTTTCCATCAAGTTTAGACCTTTCATCTCTTGGAATGTGAACAAAAGCCCTGCAGCCGAACACTCTCAAGTGACTATAGGAGACATCTTTCCTTCTCCAAACTTTCTCTGGAACATCACCATTAAGTGGAACAGAAGGAGAAAGGTTGATCAAGTCTACTGCAGTCCTCATCGCTTCACCCCAAAAGGATTTAGGCAACTTTGCATGAGAGAGCATACACCTTACTCTATCATTGATAGTGCGATTCATTCTCTCTGCAACTCCATTATGTTGAGGAGTCTTAGGAACCGTCTTCTCAAGCTTGATCCCATGTTCTTTACAATACTCTTCAAACGGACCCCTGTATTCACCACCATTATCTGCTCGAACACATTTCAATTTCCTTCCTGTTTCTCTTTCAACACTTGCATGAAAGTGTTTGAAGATTTCGAGCACCTGGTCTTTAGATTTCAAAACAAAAGCCAACACTTTTCGAGAATAATCATCAATAAAAGTAACAAAATATGATGCACCACCTAGTGTCTTAGCATCCATAGTGCAAACATCAGTGTGAACTAAATCTAGAACATGTGATCTCCTATGAGGTCCAGAATTATGAAATGATACTCTAGCATGCTTTCCAACAAAACAATGAGTGCAAGTATTTAAAGTTGTACCTTTCACTGGAAGTGAGTGCTTCTTGGCCAAGACGCTTAGTCCTTTCTCACTCAAGTGACCAAGACGTATATGCCACAAATCAGAAGAGGAATCATCAGCTACATTCACATCTTCTTTGCACAACTTTGCTTGCAACCGGTAGAGAGTAGTGAGACTATTGTCTTCTCTAGCAACAATGAGAGCCCCTTTGGTAATCTTGCATTTTTCACTACCAAAGGAAGTGCAATATCCCTCTTGATCTAATGCCTTCACTGAAATGAGATTGAACCGCATATCTGGCGCGTGCCTAACATTCTTCAACTACAACTTGCATCCCATGTTGGTTTCAAGCCACAAATCACCCATACCAATGATATCACACACTCCTTTATCTCCTAATTTGATCTTGTCAAAATTTCCAGCAATATAGGAAGTGAAAAATTCACGCTTCGGAGTGACATGACATGAGGCACCAGAGTCCATAATCCAAGTGGAATCATCACAGACAAGATTCACATAATTTTCATCATATGTGATAAGAACATCTTCATAAACAATAGCAGCAGTCTCTTTATCACTATCTTTACCTTTGTCTTCGTTTCTTCCCCTTGATTGTTCTCTTTTCAAGAACCTACAATACCTCTTGATATGCCCCAGCTTGCCACAATGGTGACAAATGAACTCCTTTCTTGGCTTGTACTTTCCTCTTGACTTGCTTTGACTCTCTGACCTGTCAGAACTGTGAGGCTTTCTACTTTGACTTCTCCCCCGTGACTCTGAAACAAGTGCTTCTGACTGGGAGGAGGCATTAGTCAAACCTCGCTCTCTTCTTCTGGCTTCTTCATTCAACATGCTCTCTTTAACCATTGCTAACGTCAACTTTCCTTTTGGAGCTGAGTTAGTCAGTGTCACAACCAGAACTTCCCAACTATCAGGCAAAGAGCTCAACAACAACAAGGCTTGCAACTCATCATTCAAAGTGATTTCATTATTTGTCAGTTCGTTCACCGTCTCTTGAAAAATACTCAAGTGCTCCGGCATTGATTTACCTTCAACATACTTCATATTGACAAGCTTCCTAATCAAGAATGCTTTGTTTTGCACATTCTTTCTCTCATATAACTCCTTCAATTTCTTCCACATCTTCTCAGCATTCGTTTCGGTGTCAACATGTGGATACACACTAAGATCAAGCCATTGCCTAATCAAAGCAACTGCCTTCCGATTCAGCTTCTTCCATTCAGCATCGGATTTAGTACCTTTGGATTTATCCCCTTCCACAGGATCATACAAGTCCTTGCTATATAACATATCTTCCATGAGGGTCTTCCAAATCGAATAATTTTGAGAATTCAATTTGACCATATTCGGTCCATGAGTATTTTCCTCCATTTAATCAGCACAGAAATAAACAACCAAAGCTCTAGATACCACTTTGTTGGAAAAAAACTCAACCAAGGTTCAAAACAAGAACCTGTCTAACAGCGGAAGCACCAAAAAATAATTTTTCCACAACCTGTGCAATTAAATAGGCAACACCAAAGATATTCCAAGCAGCAAATATAATGGCAGAAATTAAATAATCAGACACCAGAATTTTAACGTGGGAAAACCCCCAAAAGAGGGACAAAAAACCCACGGGACCTAGTCCAGAAAAATCTTCCACTATTAGAATAATGGGTACACAAACAGTCTTCCTAATAACACTAGGGCATCTCAACAATTAACAAAATACATCACCAAAACTGGTGGAATCAACATAAATTCTCCACAAAGTGAGTATTTCAAATCAGGCAAAAGAGAAGGCAATACAACAAATAAGTTATATCCTAATGTTCATCTCTATACCAGGAATAACATACTAAAATTTCATAAAAAATGGAACAAGTTTACCAAGTCAATGTGATCAAAGTTAGCTTGTCCTTTTCCTCCCAATTTCTCTTCTCTTTGACCTCGACGGCGTGCTTTCTGTTTCCTTCTTTCTTTTCTTTTTGAAAAGAGAGGCTTCCAAACTCTCTCTCCCTCTCTCGTGGCTATTAGGCCACTCTTGTTTTCTTTTATTTATTTTTTTTGATTTAATATGTGTGGGTCCCACTTGAGGTTGGGGAACCACCAACACTCAAAACATCTAAAGGGAAAACCAAAAAAGGAATTGAGAAAGAAGTTCTTAGCCAGATCAGAGATGTCGCTCACGAAGCTGAGAATGTCATTGACACCTTTGTTGCCAACGTGGCTATGCACAAGCGTCGAACCATGCTGGGGAGGATGCTCCATGCTTTTGAACAAGTAAAGTTGCTCCATGATGTTGCGGAGAAAATAGACAGCATCAAAGCCAGTGTCAATGAAATAACAGAAAACAAGATGAAACTCACCAATGTCTTTCAACAAGAAGGTGAATCATCATCAGCAAGAGAGGATGAGGAGAGGGTGCTGTTGCTGCACAAGAGAAGAAGAAATGTGGAGGAACATGATGTCGTTGGTTTTGTTCGTGAATCAAAGGCAGTGATCCAGCTGCTTAAGGAAGAGACTTCCCAGAGCAATGTTGTCTCCATCATCGGTATGGGTGGCTTGGGCAAAACCACCCTTGCCCGAAAGGTCTATAACGGCGACGAGGTGAAGTCATATTTCAAATGTCGTGCATGGGTCTATGTGTCGAATGAGTACAGAGTTAAGGAGCTTTTGCTTGGCCTCATCAAGTGTTTGATGCCTAACGCTGAGAATGATAATGGGAAGAAAAAGAAAGGAAAGAAACAGAAGGGAAGAGAGAAACCAGGTGACCTGTCTAACTTGGATATCGACGAGCTAAAGCTAATGGTGCAGAATTTCTTGACCAAGAAACGGTATCTGGTCGTCCTTGATGACCTCTGGAAGACTCAAGACTGGGATGAGGTACAAGATGCTTTTCCAAACGACAACAATGGTAGTAAAATACTCATCACTAGCCGTTTGAAAGAGGTGGAATCGCATACGAGTCCATATCCTCCTTATTACCTTCAATTCCTCGGTGATGATGAAAGTTGGGAACTCTTCTCCAAGAACGTGTTTCGAGGAGAAGAGTGTCCTTCTGATATAGAGAATCTTGGAAAACAAATGATCAAAAGTTGCGGAGGTTTGCCACTCTCCATTGTTGTTTTGGCAGGTTTAATGGCAAACAAGAGGAAGTCACACAGGGAATGGTGCAGAGTTGTGGGACATGTCAACTGGTATCTTACTCAAGATGAGTCCCAAGTTAAGGACATTGTACTCAAACTCAGCTACGACAACTTGCCTACAAGACTAAAGCCGTGCTTTCTGTATTTCGGGATCTACCCTGAAGATTTTGAGATAGGTGTAAGGTCATTGCTGCAAAAATGGGTGGCTGAGGGATTTATTCAACAAACTGGGACCAGAAATGCAGAGGATGTTGCTGAAGATTACTTGTATGAGCTCATTGATGGTAGCTTGGTTCAAGCATCGCGAGTGAACTTTAATGGAGATGTGAAGGCATGTCGCATCCATGATCTTCTTCGTGATCTTTGCATATCTGAGAGCAAAGAGGACAACCTTTTTGAGGTTTGCACAAATAATAACATCTTGGAGAGATCAAAACCTCGCAGGCTTGCAATCCAATGTGGCATGCATCGTTATGTTTCTTCAAGCAACAATGACCATTCATGTGTCCGCTCTTTGTTTTGCCTTTACCCATGAAAGTACGATTTTACCCCCAGTGAGGTGAAATGGCTTTTTAAATTGTTCAAATTGGTTCGGGTATTAGATCTTGGGGAAAATTATTGCAGCAAAGTCCCTTTCAACTTGGGCTTATTTATCCATTTAAGGTATTTAAGAATACGCTTAGATAGTGGTTTATTCGAGGTTCCGGATTCTATATCTGCACTTCAATGTTTACAAACTTTGGAAATATACAATCACAATTACTACTTAGGTGCTGTGTTGTGGCTTTCAATATTTTTGCCCAGTGGACTATGGAGCCTGAAACAACTTAGGCATCTGAATACTAATGGAATCATGATCCTCCGTGGCCACCATGGTTCAAAAGAAGAAGATGAAATTATGTGGAATCTTCAAACCATCTATTACATTACATTCAATAGACAGATTGCATGCTTGTTAGAGAAAGGAAGGTTTCCCAAGCTACAAAAGTTGGGTGTGCACATCTCCTGGATCCCCAAAGATAATGTGCATGAATTGTTGTCAAGCTTACAACGATTAAGTAGTCATCTGAACAAGTTAAAACTTTTCATTGAATGGAAGCAATATAAGGTTTCAGAGTCCTCAAACTTAAAGCACATGGAATGGCACATCGGTTGCAAGCCAATTGAATTGTTACAGACCCTGCAGCAGTTCTCAAATCTGAGCACATTGAAAGTTATAGGAGCTTTGGACCTTGCAATGTGTGATATAGAGTTTCCTCCATGCATTACAAAATTAACATTGACGGGAATTAGCTTCATGAATGATGATGGGATAAATGCCATTGCTAATCTTACTAGACTCCAACGTTTGAGCTTGCATGGAGCACTTGAATTTCATGATTCCTTTGAGATTAATTGCAGTGCCGGTAGCTTCAAACGGCTCCAGGATTTTTTGATGCTGGGGCTCCAAGTTCATAGCTAGAAATTAGGCAATGGTGCAATGCCATGCCTTCAAAGTCTGATTATCAGAAGATGTAGAAAATTGGACAATCTCCCAGATGAACTGTGGTCTTTGACTGCCCTGAGACAAGTACAAGTTCAAGGACCAAACCGAGCATTGTCTCTTGCACTACGAAATTTGGAAATGAAGGATGGATGTAAGCTCATGATTGAAGATTAGAAACTATAGAATTCAGAAACAGGGTTGTTCAGTTTGAATCAAATTTAGCCTTAACACTTATGATTATAACTGGTATTTAAATGTTATTATCATGATCAGAATCTTCTAAATGGTTATGATATTTTTCTATTTAAATTATGTTATGACTATTAACTTTTTGTACAAAAAGAGGAGGCTTGGATTAACGGTTGAGTTGTCTCTGTGTGATTTCAAGGTCACAGATTTAAATTATGAAAACAGCACTGATATAATTATCAGTGTACATTACACCTTTGAGTGTGGTCCTTTTTCAAACCTTACATTAACGCGAGATACTCGTGCACTGAGCTGCCTTAATTAACTTTTTGTGTGACCATATATGATAGTGTGTTATAGGAATAGTTCTAATATTTTGCATATTCCATTCTATAATATAATTTTATATATAATTTAGAAAATGTGATTTTCAATACTATTCTCTATCTTAATAGTTACTACAAAATAGATTTTGCATTGATGTATAAAGATTTATAAAAAAATTATATACTATTATTTTATTTTTATTTTTATATATTATAATAGAGGTGATGCCTTGCATTTAAATTTAATTTATGATTTTTCAACTTTATATGTATTTATAGGACGCATTTTAAATAAATCAACGAGGTTTGAAGAACAAGGTTCAAAACCATGATCTAATATATTATAGAAGTAACTAGTAATTAAGTATATAACTAATTAAGGTTATGTGTCGTTTGTTGCAAGCATAAATAATTAGAAGGAGATGAGATCATGCTTTGATGATTGGTGTTGGTTGGTAGGATCATCTCCAACACCTCTTTTGCCAAAAATCATCTCATCAAGATCATGCATCATGTCATCATGGCTCAATCCAACCCTTGAATCACTTGGCTTCCTAATCAAGGCATCATCATCATCATCATCTTCAGTTGTGTTCCGGCCGGGTGATTCCTCCGCCTCAACCGGTTGGAGTGGAGTAAATGTAGGCAGAGCAGGAGGAGCTGTAGGCTTGTTGAATTCTTGATACTTGGTTAGAACCTTTTGAATCTCATCATTCACATTCAATGCCTCAAAAAGAAGTGCTTCATTGTCTCCAGAAGTCTCAGCTATTCTTTGCACATCACATTGAGACCTTTGACACTGTTGTACTAATGAGGTTGTCAGTTCATCCTGTACAAACAAGTTCTGTTAAATAAGTGGATTTTTCAATTCAGATGGTTCACTAACGAGTAAAGGAAAAACCATGTGAACCTATATTTAACTAACGGTTTCTATTCAAATGGGATTATGCAATCAACTTCGTATTTATTTTATATTAATTATTGAACTGTTACCTTTTTGTGAAAGTCATAAGTCAATAGACTTATTTTTCCTGACTAGTGGACTTTTATTTTTCTTACTAATTTGTTTTGGATTTGAAATTTTCAGGAAGGCCTCAAAAAAAGATAATAGCAGTTAGCAATTAACATTATTTTTCTTAAAATATAACGCGAGAAAAAGATAAATAAGTCTCAAATTTTTTAATTCAAAGACACGTAAGTTTTAACTAATTGAAAATACCAAAACGTTCTTAATTTTTTAAAATACGGGATATTTAAGTCACTCTGTCTAAAATATATAACAACAAATCAGTTCCCTAAAAGGATTTAGATATCTCGTGTTTTAGAAAGTAAATGATGTTTTTGTATTCTTAATTCGTCCCAGACCTATTTGTGTTTAAAGTAAAAAGCTCAGAGATTCAGTTTACTCATATAACACTTATCTATGATAAATTTAACACCGTTTAAAAACTTACCCTACAATATTCAGCCAAATAATTAGGAATTTTTTTTTTTTTTAAAGTTCGTCACCACTCACCAATCTATTATATCATTATTAAGATTTAAGGTTTAAAATTTGTGTCTGTTATTATCATACTTGAGTTTAGAATTCAGTCAATAATAGTTATTAATGTAAATTGTATAAATGACACGCAAAAAAAGCAGCTAGTGGTGAAAATCATGAAACACTGAAAAGAAATGATACCCGTAAAAGTTGCTGGTGTGGTGAAGAAGATAAGACAGTATAGAGAAGCTCAATGGTGTTTCTTGCAACATGAAAAGCTTCCTTTGTTGTTGGTTGAGAGGTGAAGCTTCGCATGGGAATATCATAGCGAATGGGATGTGGTAAAATGATATCATCTGAATCAGCAGCAGAGGATGAACGACGAGGAGGAGGAGTGAAAATTGGAGCCAAGCTTTCATTGTCTCTCACAGGAAATCCAACACCCCTTGATTTCAAACTCTGCTCAAACAAGAGTAATTATCAAAAACAGGCAAGAGTAATTTTTTTTACTATATAGAAAAAAAATGAGTTATACAAATATTTCTCTAAACTTATTTAGTTTATACATATAGAAAAAAAAAATAAAAAATTGAAGATAGATATGTATAGCACCTTGTAAGTTTCTTCAAAAATAGGCAAATAACGAAGCTGAGTGGTTGATTCTCCCCAAGCCTCAATCATGATCAAAGCCTTGTTGCGGTTACTAGAAACTGTTAAAGGATCATCAATTAGTTTAACCATCTCATCAAGAACTCTCTCAGATGCCACTTCCATGAATCCCTTATTGTCACAATTCTTAAGCAATGCTTCAAGAAGGACCAATGCAAGGTACTGAATCCTCGGATTATTCCTCATCATGATCCTCCTCTTGATCGCCCGAACCACTTCGCCTGCGTTGATGCTTTCATGATCATTGATCAAGTCATAGATTTGAAGGTTCATAGACCAGTCAGGCTCGTCGAGGGACTCTGATGTAGCCTCCTCGACGAGCCTGTCTGCATGGTTTTGACCATGGAAAAATTCCTTTACTTTGAAGCTCATAGAACTCATTCCGGCACTCATCTTTCGACCTACTTCCACCCCACCAATCTTGAGACGCTCTCCTAATGCGTTCACTTTTTCCATTAAGTTCTCACTCATCTTCCTAACTTATCTATAAAAAAAAAAGGATATCTCAACCAAAATTATAGTTAAAATCAAAGTATTAGTCTATGATGGGAAAGAAAATAAGATCATACCTTAGCTTAATTTCCCTAACTTGTAATTTGGAGAAAGAAGAATGGATCAAGGAAATTAAAGAGAGTGAGTTGAAGAAGTGTTGGATTGTAATGTTACGTTCCTTGGGGACTCAGTCACATTTTTAATTTCTACTTCTATCAAACCTTTTTGTACGTTACATAAAATAAAACAAAACACTTTTTTGTTCAACCACTATCTATATCTCTTTGGGAAAATGACAAAGGAGAGTTCAGGGAAATGAAATGGCATATGTAATGAAATAATGATCAAACTTTCAAACTTAATAAAAATTGTTATAATTCTTTTTGGGGGAGAAGAAAAATTTGTATAAGGAAGTTAGAATAATGATGATAAAGTGGGGAGAAAGAAAAGAATTCTTCAGCTTTCATCCAAAGTCTCAAAACTTTGTCCCGGAATCAAGGAGAAAAAATGACGTGTATATATTCAGCAATTTATGTCTAAAAAATAAAAATATATTATTATTATATTGAACAACTAAATTATGGTGAGTGACAAGTTTGGATGATATTTTACAAAATGATATTTTTAGAAAATTACATGTTGATATTTTGCAAAACTACTTTATATTTGAATAATAATAATTTTAAAAAGATGACAATTGCAGCATTTCAACATAAAAGGAAGAATTTTATAACTTTTTTTTCCAATAGTTCTACTTATATTTATAAGAAAATTACTCAAATGTATTAGAATATACAAAAATAAATCTTTTTAACTGAAATTTCTTTTTGCGTTTTTTTAAGAAGGAAAAATACTCAAATAAATCCTTGAATTTAAATTGATTTTCATATATTTTTTATTCATTCATTTATTTTCTATTTTAACTAAAGTGTGCATATTTAGACTAATTTATACTATTTTTATATCTCATTTTTTAAATATAATTTTATATTTTCATTTTTTTATCTCAATATTTCGGATCAATAAACAAATGCAGCCTATGATCTCCCACCTCCAATATAAGCTAGTGCCCAACAGATAGTGGCATTATAATAATTGGCAACAAAAATTATTATGATTTATATTTTATAAGTTTAATTTTAATAGACTAATAATATAAAATATTTTATACAATAGTATAATTACATTCGTTCTATTATTTATATAATTAATATTAAAAATAATTATTTTTATTAATATAATATTATATAATTAAATACACGTATAAAATATATTAATAATATAATAAAATTAAATTCATATTTTATAGAAGTTTGGTACTCTTTGGAGTTGGCTCCTGCTCCTGCAGCAGGGAAGTCGGCATTGTCCTTACTATAATCCTGGCAAACGGAAGAGACACACTACAAAACATTTAATATTGAACTGTTTGACTAAAATTACGGGCTAATATAAATTAAATTGGTGCTTTAGAGCTTTTCTCTTTTAACATATCATATCACATTTTAAATTTTAACTTTTAACAGTGATATATCAGCTATGATACACGAATACTGGTACATATACGGGAACGGAATACATCGACACACAAATTTTAAAATTTTATAAGATACAGAAATATACATATATGTGAAGCGTTAAATATTTTAGTGCCTAAAATTATTTATGGGTGAATTTTAAGGGGCTAATTTTATTATTAACTGGATGATAATTTATATTTTATAAGGTGATGAGTTCTGTAAAAATTATGATGAGAGGTTACAAGTTTTTGGACAATCGTCAATTTTAGGTATACAACACACTTACACACTCCTCACATTTTTACCACATTTTTCTTCAATTGCAATCTCTAAGGTTTAAACCCTAGACCTTTGAGATGGGGAGGAAAAGATATGCCATGATGTGAGCTAAGACTTATTGCCGAGAGGTTACAAGTTTATTCGCCCCAGTTTTTGTCATATGCTTATTTAGGCTGGGCCAAGAAACTATGGTATAGGCCCAAATTAAACCAAAAATGGCCCAAATCCGAAAATACCAAGGAGTAGAGGAAGCATTCGCACAAAAACTAGTAACGCAGCATAGCTGCAGCCACCGCCGACCCTTCTCCTCCGTCTGAATTCAGCTTCTCCGCCGCCGTTGATCACCGCTCATCAGACCACAGGCAAATCTCCTTTAGCTATAGCTTCTGTATATAGAGATTTCGAAAGTATTATTTTGCAGTTTTTTTTTCTTACTGTTGATTATGAAGTGTTTTTCTGTGAAGTCTTGGATCAATTGAAGGAGTGTGTGTAGAAAATGGCTGATGAGTCAGGAAAAGGAACTGAGAGTGTTGCTTCGAATCTGAACGAAGCTGAGAAGCCTCCGATTCAACCTCTGAGGTTGCCCACAGCTGAAGAAATTCGCGGCCAAGATATTTGGAATAACTGTGCTGTGCGCAGTGTTGTTAGTGGAGTCATGGGTATAATCGTAATCATACGCTTTTTCCAATATAATTTTTTAAGCTTTACATTTATATTAGTATAAATTTATTGCCTTTATTTTGGGAGTTTAATCAAACAATGCAGAGTCATGCCATGACAAGATAATAAAGGAGTTGAAGTGCAATTGTCAATGTTAAATATGCGATTTTGATATGCTTTAGGGTTATGATAGGGTTTGGAAGATGTTGAGGCATTGTGATTTTTTTTTTAATTTGTTTTTATTGGGATTTATATGATGATGCTTTTTTTAGGAGGTGGACTTGGCTTCTTCATGGGATTGCTTCTTGGAGCATTAGACAGGCCTCATGAAGAGATGACTGGCAGGCAGGAGTTTATATATCAAGCGAAGCAGATGGGGCGGCGGAGCTGGGGTTCGGCCAAAGCGTTTGCTGTTATGGGTTTTATATTCTCAGCTGCAGAGTGTGTTGTTGAGAAGGTAGTATAATAGAGATGAAGAGGAACATATTTTGAGCATGTCGGGTTCCTTCTTATGCCTTGTCTTTTTGATATTCTTTTGCAGGCACGAGCGAAACATGACATGACAAATACTGTTGTTGCTGGGTGTGTTACTGGAGGTTCAATATCAGCAAAAGGTAACCTTATTTGCATTCATTTCTGTCATTGAAGCCTCACGAGACATGTAAAAAAGACAGACTTGGATGCCTTGAAGTTCCAGTTTGCTTTTTATACTTTACCTTAAGAATTTAGAATATTTAGTTTCTTGACTTTTTTGGTACTTGGAAGAATGTGTTTATACATGAGAAGTGGCAACTGAAGCCTAAGGATTTTGCATTCTTAGAGTGGTAAGTTCCTAGACCTTTAGATAACCATTAAACAAAATTGTGGCTAGCCATTGATTTGAAGTCCTATCTCTAGTCTTATGCTTCTGTTTGGGAGATTGATAAACTTAGAAAGGCATTGAAGATTTCAAGCTTTGCTCTGCCTCTGACATAATCTGTAGTTGTGAACGTGCAAATTACCTTAAAAATTTAATACTAGAGTATGTTTGGTTGGAGATAAAAATGGGTTGGAAATTTCCAGGATGATCTGAAGAATTATAATTACTCTGATCCTAAATGTGGCATAAATACACTGTTTTCGTTAAGATTTAAATGTTTCTTGTTTAGTTCAAAAATCTGTGCTCTGCCTTTGTTTCAGAATGTTTTGGTGTTGCTTTGTGATTGTAGGTGGTCCAAAAGCAGCATGTGCTGGTTGTGCTGGATTTGCGGCATTCTCAGTCGTTATAGAGAAGTTCTTAGACAGGCATGAGTAGCTACCTATTGAATTGAAGTCACCCAATTTTGCATTCATTAGGCATAGTATGGATTTTCGTAGTGATAATCTTTTGCCCATTTGCCAAAGGGCTCACACAAAATTGTAGTATTTTATTTTACATTGATTATTGCTTATTTGTATACAATATCAATTGGTGGATGCATTCCTCCAATTCCAAACTAGATGTAACAAAACAATTTGGTATTAAGCAATTCAAATAGTTCCTTTAGCCTAGTGCATTCATGTACCCTATTTAGGTGTAAGGTGTATTTTGATTCTCATATATTCTTATCCTTGAGGAAGAATTGTACCCCATAAATTTTTCAACATCGTTTTGGACCTATATCAACACTCTTATGGTCTTGCTTTTTACTCAACTCTTTCGAATTTAAGACTTTTAACATTTAATTAACTATGTACCTATTTTAATCCATTTACAGCACAGTTAACATTCTCCTAACTAACCATTTACCTGATTATTCATACCTGAATATCTACTTGCATAGTAAAACACTTGAAGTCGCCACCAATGGCAAGAGATCAAGGTTGTTTAAAGAAGAGCTATAAAGCTTTATTCAGACATGCAACAACACTAAGCATACATTTGACTAATCAAAATGCAAACCCAGGAATTATTCCTGTGTTACTGTTACTATTATTACTCTTACATGTTAAAGGCTACCCATACCATACAAGTTATATCATTAAATCCTTTAATGTGTTGGTACTATATAGTATAACCCCAATTCCAAAATGTATACACTGAAATATCTACAAATCAGGGGTTCAAGCCTTGAGTTGTGGAAGGGTTAGAAGGGTGATTGGCTGTTGTTGCCTGTTGTGGTGGTTCATTTCTAGGAGGTTGAACAGCTGTGTTGGCAACATGTTGAGGTTCAGGCATGGTGGTGGTGGTGGTGGTGGTTGTGCTGTTGTGAACATCTTTATTGACTTCTGTACTGTTTTCTTGATTTTCTTGTGCTAAAACCTTCTCCATAGTTTTCTGTCCCACTTCCTCAGCAGCCTTAGCAACCTTGCTATATGCACCAGTCACCCATGTTGTCCCGGTTAACACATAACGGTTCTTCATGAGAGTTGATCCGGCAGTGCTCAGCGACTGCTCTGCCGCTGACATGGCAGACTTAGCCTTCTCGGATACTTGATACCTCTCATCCATTTCCTTGACCTTATCATTCACCAGCATCGAGCCAGCAGTGATTTTTTCACTGATACCAACCTTCTGGTCCAATGTAGCAACTTTCGACGAGGCAGTAGAAGTAAGCTGGTGCCTCTCATCGAATGACTTTGCGCGGTTTAATACGTCTTGGCCCAAAATGTAGCCCTTGGCCAGCATGCTACTCACGACATCCTCGGCTGTTAACAAACCAGATTCAGAAGTCACAGCATCTGCATTTGTGGTTCCTGTTGCCTGATCAGAGTAAAACTATGAATTTGTAAACATGGTTGACAAATATAATCATATTAATTGCCTAAGAAATCGAGGAAGCAGATAGTACAGTTGGGATTGTAGATGCAGCCGAGGCAGGTGCAACATAATCTGTAGCCAAAACTATGGTTATAGCTTGTCCAACCAACACAGCTCCCTACAGATACAAGATAGACTCAGCATGATAGAAGAGATTATAAGCGTTTTTTACTGAACATTCCATTGCTAAATAGTAGCAATTCTGGTACAAGTTATAGGAGGTTTAATAATTTGAGTATAACACAATTAATTTAGCAATGCCAATATTACTCTAGGTCTCAAAATAAAAAGATGTTAATTGTATGATCACCATAATGGATTAAAGACACATGTTGAATCAAACAAAGACTTAATAATAAGATTGGAGAGTAGGCACTAAGAAATGAATCTACCGATAGAAGAACTGCAGTTTCTGCTCCATCTGAACTATTGAAGGTAACATATGCAACTTTGGAATTATTCTCACTGAAAATTTTCAAAGCAATTGTTATATATACAAAGGGAAAAAAAGAAAGAAGAAAACAAACAATAGAAAATACAGAAAGCAGAACCAATCTGATATAAACAAACCTCTTCATTTCTATATGTTCTATTTTTCCAGGATATGTCAGAAATTCCTTCAAATCTTGCTCTCTTGCGCCTGAAGAGATGTTGCTCACTTTAACCGTTCTTGTCTGTTAGCAAACAATGCAATTCATATTCTGAAGAACCAATCATTTTCAATTTGGAGGAAAATTATCTATTGAATTTGATAACATAATTTCCATGCCAGAAAGGAAAAATATCCATGGAGTTATGAAGAGAATCGTGAAAGAAAGTACTGAAGATTAAAACAATAAAACCATATATGACACTTAGAAACTGACCGCCATAGAGCTTATTGATTATTATTTGAAGCTTGTGCCTATGCAAGAGATGAATCAATCTTCACGAAAGATGATGATGATGATGATGACGATGATGTTTTGGAAATTTGGTTATAGGAATTGGTAATGGCTATGGTCATTATTAAGGGAAGTGATAGTAAAAATTCTTATTGGTTTTATTTGATGATCGAATATTGAATGGCAAGTTATTTTAGCATTTGGAGAAGAAGCAACGGGTGTTGGTTGAGATTCATAGATACGTGGCAATGTTAACATGCGCTTCATAAAAGATGCTCTTACCAATCTTACAGCTGCACCGTTCACCTCTCCTCTTTCTTCAACACAAACCTACGAATCACACGTGGAGGGCCCCACTCCTATATAAATCACATCATAAGCTTTCGGGGGATTGAGGGAACATGCAATTTCTTGTTTGGATTTTCTAAAAGAATGACACGTACCCCCATCAATGAATTTGAACACAAATTTGTGCGAATTACGAGTTATGAGTCAAAACATAACCAATTGTGTCCACCTTCGTTTGTATCTGGTCTCTGTTTTGAGCTAACTTGTTAATGAGTCTTTTTATCTTTGATTTAGTCCATATAGAAATATAGGACCACACACATGCTCATTATTTTTGCACAGCTATGCGGAACGCTAGCTAGGCCAAGCTAGCTTTGCTCTTAAATGAGTTGTGTTCACTTCTAAGATATGATTGGATCACATGTATTTACTAATCCAGATGTTTGTTGATCTTAAACTTTATTAATCATATTGGTTCTTCAATCATTCTATTAACAATTTTCGTCACCGATTGATATTATGAAACATTAATTAACAATTTTCGTCAACGATTGATATTATGAAACATTAATTAATAACATCCCGTCATACATTATACCTAACATGTCTAATTAAACATTGACCAAATATGTTTATGAAAATCTATTAATTTAATTTTTTTTTCAATTACATAAACCCTATTCTCAATATAACCTAGCAATTAAATTCATAAATTTTCATAAACATATTTAGTCAACGTCTAATTAGACATCTTAGGTATTATCAATTAACATTTTACATCATCAATCATGGACAGAAATTGTTAATGAAATAATTAAAAAACAAATATGATTAATTCATAATATTTGAAAGACCAATTTGATTATCAAATTTTTCATGGACAAATTTAAGAAAAATTCCATCTTTTAAGAATTAATTTGCCTAGTAATCCGCCTAAATAAGCATCCATATATATATATATATAAAATTAGATATCTGCCATCAAAATTAAACTTCAAAAAAATATCTTGAAACTGAGTATTATTTTGATCTGAGAATCTCACGAGTAACAGCAATCACCAATTCACCATTTTTAAGGATATTGGTTTTTCACCAAACGAACTTCATGTAATATGAAAATATGTGACAAAATGTCGACCAAAATATTCATGTGATAGAACAAGCAGATTCGCATAGATCCTAATAAAAGTAACTCCTTTGTCCCCTGTAACCTGAACTGCTGAACCCCTCAACATAAAAACTTGTTTGGAAGTCAAGTTCGACAGTACATGGAGGTTGTTCTGGACCAACACTATTAAGACCCTTCAACCACAGCAAACGCTGCCAATGAAGTCGCATAGTTCTGAATTGAATTATGTGTTTGGCTTTGAGCCTTTGGCTATAGCCAAAACCTTAGATTAACAAGATTTACCAAGCAAATCAGAGTTTTAATGCTATGGACCAACTCAGTTATGCAGTCATACAGAAACACCCCCACCTAAAACATTATTAACACATGAGAAATGGAGAAAGATGAGAGATTAGGATAAAACTAATAAAGTATAATTATACAGTTGATTGTACTGATAGTGATAAGCATCATGTGCTTGAAAAGAACACACAGAACTGCCAAATTCGAAATACATGTAACGATATTCAAAGTTTGCAACTTTTTTATTAGGATATTGGCCCAAATTGACAAACAAAACTCTTAACAATGGCAGACATACGTATTTGGGAGAAAGGAGAAACAGAAAAAAAAAAGGGGGGGGGGGTGGGGTGGGGTGGGGAAGACAAAGTAGTTTGAAGATATATCTGTCAGTTGTCTTTGCAGGAGAATGGCTTTATCTGCCCAGCAAGCAAAGGACCTCAACCACTGCAGGAATCATGAACAGAGAGTATTGGAAAATAAAATTTAGAGACTCTAGCTGACTTTAAATTCTCTCGTCCCTAACTAATCTTTCTTCTGGGGGACTCAAGAAGACCCTAGAAATATAACAATGTAAAAAAATCGACGCATGTGACTATGTGAATAGTATTAAGAAATGAGGAAGAAAGTATACAGTTTATAAAATAACTAAGCCTTATCACTCCATACGTGGAGACGGCTATATGGATCAAATGACTTAAAAAGTGCAAAACATACCATTTATACATCAAAACAAAAACAAAAAGAGATCAAGCAAGCTCACTCCCCCTCAATTCCTTCCTCATCTTCTTAACATAACACGAAAGTACATCTATACAAGTAAGTTCTCTTCATAAATATATATTTACAAACAGAGTCAGATGTTATTATGGACAGTCCTAATCAGCATGTATATCTCCATCGCTACAACTGCCACCAGAGTGACAAAACTTTAGACTATTTTCAAGGCAAATCAGCATGCTTGTTTTGATAACGTAAGCTTAAAAGTTTACCTTCAGTTGCAAGAAACATATATACAGAGTTTAAGACTTTGAAGCAAGAAGACCCATCTGTTGGGTAAGATGGTCCATATGCTGTTTTTTATCAGCAGCATTTTCCTGTTGAATCTCCTTTTCTGATGACAATTCCTGGTCACCAGTAAAATCACATCCCAAAGAGTTACACTTCACTTCATCTGTATCTCCAGTGAGAGGACTTGGCCTTAAAAACAGTTCCCAGAATTCATCACCAATTCCAGGAAGCTTAGAAACTCCATCTGCATCAGGTGAAAAAGCATTAGCTTCAATAGACTCTGTTCCATCCAAGACAGTTGAGATCATTTCTAGATCCTCCATATTTGCAGTGTCAGACCCCACAAAACTGAGATCAGGATTCATGAAGCTGCTTTCAGTTCCAATCCCTTGGACTTTACCAAAATCTAAAACACTGTCTTGGCATTTCTGAGCATTTAATTCTGGAAATTCAGCTGCTTTGACACAGTCAGGAAACACTGCTGGTGAAGATTGAACCTCAGATCTGCTACTGGTCATTCGACTGACGGGAAATTGTGGTTCTATAGGCACATATGACTGTCCAGAAGTTTGTGGATGTGGAACCTCGGAAAGGGTAACACCAGATACTCGAGTGGATGAACTACTGCTATCTAAAGGAATGGCTGTAGGAACATCATCAATAAGGAATGCATCCGGGCTCTTAATTGATGAGTCCATCCTCGTAGAGTTGTTCATTTGCAAAATCTGGCATAACAATGATTTTGCTGCCTCATTTATAGAAGGCTGATACTTGACAACACGACCATCAAGAGAATTATGGAGATGCTTGTTGGCTAAACTATCTTCATCCTGCCTGTGGAGCCTCCTCTTTTTATTTCCTCCAGTGATGTGTCTATTACTTTCATTCTGTTGTACAAATTGAGCCAAGAAGCCAGGACTATGCATGGCTTTTGCCAGGAACGACATCATCTGTTGTTGTCGCTGCTCCATTACCTGAACTCGTTGCCCAACAGTTTGCAACTGGTTATCAGTTGTTTGCTGCTGCTGTCTTAACCTAACAAGTTCCTGCATAAGAACATTCTTATCCCTTTTCAGTCTTTCAATCTCTTCCTCAATCCCAAACTTCCCAACTTCAACACAAGCCCCACCAACAGGTGTGTTCTGCACCTGAGATGGTTGCTGAGTACTACCATTTACATGAGAAGTTTTCCGCCTACTAATACTCTTTAAGAGCTGCTTTTGTCCCTTTAAAAAACCTTCATTTGCAAATTCCCAGCGGTCAGGGTCAACTTTTCTAAAGCCCTGCTTGTCAATCAGAAAGAAGAAGACTAAACAAAGAGTAGGAAAAATGGATGTGCATGCTACATAAAAACATCCAGCATGCATGATCGAAGTTAAACATACAGTGCTAACAAATGCATAAAAGTGAGAAGAAATGGCAGAGACACCATCATCATCGTGGCAATGGCAGCAACTATCATGGAACTAAGGGCTAAGTGATGAAGATTATTCGATACCATAAAAAATAAAAGAGGAAAGAAAAGCTACCCACCTCCTATCATATGGGACTTTATTTTTTTGACCAAAACACGGAGACATTCCATTCCCATGACTGTAAATTCCAAATTCCAATCTCGAAAGCAAGAATGGGAACGTTAACAGTATTCACAGGTCAGTGATCCTGGAAACATTTGCTCCGAACCAAATGCCTCCTGCTGTTAATTCTCTTTGCTCTTGAGCTGCTAATTACATCCTATTGCAATTATCACTATCATTTCGTGATTAACATGTTTTACTCCAAATATAAGGGAGAAAAAACAAAATTCAGCTAAGCTTAACCTAAGATGCAAACCCCAGACAACGTTAAAAACAAAAAAGACAATAAACAAATATCCAAATCTAGTAAAGCCAAGCATGCACAAAAAGAGAAAGATTCAAACTGAGCTGCAAACCATATAAAGAAAGGAAAAAAAATTCATTGACTCATAACAACACAAGTTCATCAAAACCTTTTGATCCTACACAGTAATAACAGCTGCACTACACAGATCTTACGGTAATCACAAGCAAAATCTACGACGCAAACGAAACCCTAAAAAACAGATAACTTAAGAAATTGAGGGTTTCTGAAATTGAATTTACGTATGTGTTAAGCTGCCTGACGAAGCTGGAGAAATTGTTGTGCTTGAAGTATTTGGGCAAGATTCGGCTTGCGAATTCGGGAACGTTCCAGACGACGAAGCTGTTGCTGTTATCGCTCCACGAAACAACCGAGTCAGTGGACGAGTCATCCACCATGTCGTACGTCTTGCTCAGAAACGGCGCCACACCGTTCACGTTCGCCGAAGCCATAGCCAAAAAACAAGATCAAAGGAATTAATAGATGATGTGTGTCTATAAATATAGGTATATAAAGAGAAAGAGAGAGAGAGAAGATGAAGAAGGAGACAAGAGATATAGGAAGAAATGAAAGAGGGAAAGGGAAAAGACAAGAGAGTGAAGCAGGGAGAGAAAAGGGTTTTGTTAGGGATTTCGATTTCAGTTTCGATTTTGATGCTTTTGCTCTATTTGCAATTTGTTCACAGCTTCTTTATTTTTTGAGTAATTACTCTCCCAAAAATTTTAAAAATTGGCATTTTAGTTATACATAGATCAATTTTAGATAAATCAGTTTTCAATTCATTTTTTTTAAAGTAATTATTTAAATTAATTCTTAAAAATTTTAAAAATGAATATTTTAATTATTAAAAAAAATTAATATATAAATCAGTCTCTAATATTTTTTTTATTAGATACAACGATCCTCCATTCAAAAAATAAAATAAAATTATTATTATTATTATTATTATACTATTTTTTCTATAAAAATTAATTAAAAAATATTATTTCGGTTATTGACGTTTAGAACCAGTCTTAATTTAGTTCTAAATATTTTAAATATTTTATATTTATTCTAAAAACTTTTAAATGAATTTAACATTATTTTATCATTCAATTTACACAAATAGTTAAAAAAATAAATAATTTTTAAAATATTATTATTAAATTATATTTTTTTTATGTTGAAAAACTATAATTAAAATTTTCTTGTAAAAATTATTCTTTTCAATTTTTTAATATAAAAATTCAAAAATCTATCCATCAATCATTAATATTTCAGAATAAAAAAAAAAAACTTTTATGTTAGTAATTATTAGTGAATCAATTTTATCTAGTACCAAAATTAAATGTTATTAACTTTTAAATATATTAATTGTTCATGTTAAATTTAACCGTAGAACAATATTAAATTCATTTAAAACTTTTTTATACTGATATAGAACGTTTGACACTTTTTAAAATTAAAATAGAACATTTAAAATGTTAGAGATTAAATTAGGACTTAACCTAAATATTAGAGACTAAGATAATGTATTACCCTAAAAAATAATATATTAAACTAAATAAAATAACCATCGAATAATTATAATTTTTTCAAATTCTACAATTGTCCACAAACGATAACAAATTTATTGTTTCAAAATAATTTACAATATTTTTATATTTCAAGATAAATAATAAAAAAATTTATTAAAAAAATAAAATATAATTTATATTTATATACATAAACACTAGTATATATAATTACTCATGATTCTTATAAAAAGGGAGGTAAGTCAAAAAAAAATGACAAAAAAGACGATTATTTTCGTGGATATTATTGCAAATAAAATTAAGCACATTAGGAATATAATTTAAATACTAAGTAGACTCAAAATGTGAAGAATTATAATAAATTAACTTGTAAGAGAAAAAATGATAAAATTTATAATAAAAAATAATAAAAACATAAATAAATAGAAACAAAATAAAAATAGAAGAGATAGAGTACAATAACGAATAATAATTTTTTATAGTTTATAAAAAAAATCAAAGAGTAAAAATAATATATCATAAGAGGAAAAAAGTAGTACCAAATAAAAGAACAAGTGGTAAAAATATAAAATTCTCTTCTATCATATATAACTTTTTATAATGAATTAATTATGAAATATAAAAATACATAAAATAAAAAATAATAAAATTGTATTTTTTTTAATAAATTAAAAAAATATTCATGACCATATAATCGATATTGGATATATAATTATTAGACAATAAATTACAAGAAAATATAAATAGAAATATTATATTTGATATCAAAATAAAAAATATAAACAATGAATAAAAATTTAAAATTAAAATATTAAAGATTAAATAAAAAAATGAAGAGAAAAATGTGATAATAAATTAAATCAAATAACATATATTTTAATTAATAAAATTAAATAATTGATATAATAAATTAATTATAATTATTTGACTCAATAATATAAGTTAAATAAATAAAAAATTTATAAATATGTCATCTAATAATTATAATATTTTTTAAAATTATTAAGAAAATACGTAAGATAAAAAATTAATATAAATTAAAAAAATTATTTATTTATTTCTGTCAAATCAAATAATTAATATAATTGATTAATTATAGTTAAAGTGATCAAACATAATATCACATAATTTAATATTTATCTCAATTAAATTAAATTAAATAAATTAAAAAAATATTTTTAGAAACATGCACATCAGCTATTTTTTTTAAGGAAACTCAATTTTAAATTTTTAATAATAGATAATAAAATAAAAATACTGTTTATTTAAAATCCATTCTAATGAAGTTATAGAATCTTTGTTTTGCATTATAGGTGAATAAGATATAAAATAAAAATTTATTAAATTAATAATTAAAAATTATTAAATAATTTAATATATTTAAATAAATTATTATTTAATAATTTTTAATTATTTAATTTTATATGATAAATTTTTTATAATAAAAAATTAAATTTTTTTTACAACATCCAATAATAAATATTTTTTTTTTTTGTGCAAGCTCCACTTCCCAATTTTCAGGAAAAATAAGAGCAGTGTTCAATTACCCAATAATTCTCCATCAATCAGTCCTAGATTCATCTCTACGCAATGACCAATAGCAATGATGTAAAGGACCTCGACAGGGACAGATTGATTTTGGCGACTTCAAAACAATGCTGACGAGGCTTGGACAGAAGCACTGTATTCCTTGGAGGAGTGTGCGCCATGATAAAGGACGTGGAGGAGATGGCCATGCCTACGGAAACTTTGCGGAGTTCAAGAAGATAGTGACTCATTTGGCGCCTAAGGCTTTTAAACTTCAACCGAGCAGTCTGCATGATTTCGAATTTGACATTTGTCTGTTTTAACAAAAAAATAAAAAAACACTGAACTCTAAATCTTATTGTGTCACTGTTCAGTATTTTTATTAATTTATATTATTAAAATAATTTTTTTAAATATTTTATATAACTAAAATAAAATATTAAAAATAATAAAAAAATTAATTTATATTTTAATATTAATAAAATATTAAAATATTATTATAATTTATCTAAAAAATACTTTTTATATATATACATAGTAATTCATGTAGTGTCATAATATCGTGTGTGGTCTTAATGTATTATAGATAACAACATATCTGTGTCAGTGTATCATAAACAACAACATTTGAAATAATTAAAAAGCTTAATTGACTAAAAAATTAGCAGATAATATCAATCGACTCTCAATCTTATTGAACATACAGAAATAAAGTTCTCAAACTTACGTAAGATGGACACTTTTAGAAAAAAAAAAAATTAAGGTCAACAACGTTGATGGCATCCTCAATCAATCAGCTGGATAGTAAGCGAGCATGCAGCGGCATCATTTGCAGGTCAAAGGACAGCTTCATATCTAAATCTCTATGAACATTGGGACCTGCATGATTATTAAGGCGGAGTTTGTGGAGCTTTTATGCAGAAACTAAGCTCACAGCTTTTGTGTCGTTGGTCTCATTTAAAAGTTCGAGCAAAACGTCGTTGCATGTCGAGTTGCATTGGCATGCATAATAATAATAATAATAATAATAATAATAATAAGACATGTTACTCAATAGCTCTAGACATCTAATAATTATAATGTTATAATAATAATAATAATAATTCTTGCTATTATATATTATTGTTTTTGTTATTATTAGTAACAGTATTATTAATATTGTTAATATGATTATTAACATAATTTTAGTTTTTTATTCTTAATTACAAAACATTAAAATTCTATATGCTAACTTCCACTTTTTCTTTAATAACCAAGTACTAAAATTTTATATAATTTCGGAGTACATCTTTATTTTAGTTAATGAATTAACTTTAGTTTGTGTTAAAAATATACTCATTAATAAATAAATATTTAGTCCATATAATATATTTATAAATTTTGGTAGCTAATTCAGGAACCAAAAATAATTACCTAAATTTATTAACATCATGTATAAGGAATAAAGAACAGTACATAAAGTGAGAGAATTACTATCGGACATGTGTACTCATATAAACATTTATTCGTGGTTGAGAAATTTTTAAATATCTTATTAATTGGTTGATAATATTTTTTAATCCATCAATACAAGTATTATTAATTTATGATAGATCAAAGTTTATTTTATTTAAACATTTATGATTGATTAATAAATTATTATTGTATATATATAATAAAATTTAAATTTTTTATATATTTATTTAATTAAATAAATGAGTGAATTTTGTTATCAATTAAAATTGATTACAAATTAATTTTTTTATTTTTAATAAGATAAAAAAATTATTACTATATTAAATATATATAAAAATGATTAAGATAAAATATATATTAAAATATAAGACATTAAAAATAAATTAAAATATATATAATTAGTGTTTATATTGTAAAATATATCAATATATATCTATAAAAATTATCGTAGTACCGTAACTAATAATCCCATAAATAATATGTATGGGAATTTTTATTCGCACCTTAGAATTTCACGCATACGCAAATAATACATATAGTTAGATAGTTTTACAAAGCCATGCCTACAAACTTACACAAAATGACAAAATATTTAAGATTAATAAAAAATAAAAAATTAGTAAACAATAATTCAAAAATTAATATGATAATAAATTAATTATAATTATTTAGTTTAATAAAATAAGTTAAATAAATAAAAAATATTTAATAATTATAATATTTTTAAAAATTATTGGTCAAAATATATAAGATAAGAAAATAATGTAAATTAAACAAAATTAAATTATTTATTTTAATAATTAATATAATTGATTAGTTTTTGTTAATATATTCAAATAAAATATTAAATAATTTGAAATTTATTTTAATTCAATCAAATAAATAAATAATTATAATAGTTTAAAAAATTATTAATCAAAATACAAAGACAAAAAAATTAATGTCAATTAAAACAAATTAATTCAATTATTTTAATCAAATTAAATAATTAATTTAATTAATTAGTTATAGTTAATGTGGTTAAATATAATATTAAATAATTTGATATTTATTTTAATTAAAATAAATAAATAAATAAATAATTATCATATTTAAATAAATCAAACAAATTAAATTAAAAACACTTTTAAAATTATACCAAATTAGCTATGCTATTAATCGGAAAAAAATAAATTTTAATAATATATAATAGAATCTAATCTATTGAAGTTAAAGAATCTTTGTTTAGAATCTAATCCAATGAAGTTAAAGAATCTTTATTTTAAATTGTATAATGGATAGGATATAAAGTAAAAACTCATTTAGAATGGTTAAATATTTAATATATTTTTTATTTAATAATTTATAACTATTAATTTTACTTAAAGTTAATAGCATGTGAATTTATATCAAAATCCAGAAGAATCTAAATTTTCCTTCTTGATGTATTCTAAATTTTTAATTTAATTTTATATATTAATTTACAAGATTCGATAATTATCTATTTTCCTTTTTGTGAAGGCACCACTCCAAAGAGAAAATCATTCTTTGATTCTTCGAATCCGATAAAAAGGGGGCCAAAAAAAAATCAAAAACCCTATTATACTCGAATTCCACTCACCGACTCACTCCTTCTCCCAGATTCATCTCTCCGCCATGGCAAACAGTAGCGACGGCGAAGTCGCACAGATTTTTAGCAAATTCGACAAGAACGGTGACGGCAAGCTATCTGCGGCGGAGATCAGCGAAGTGTTGGTTGAACTCGGCTGCTCCACCACGCCGGGTGAGATCTGTCGCGTGATGGACGACATCGACAAGGACAAGGACGGCTACATTGACCTCCATGAATTCACTGAGTTCTTCCGCCGCCGCATCGGCTGCGAAGATGAGGAGGCAGAGATCCGCGAGGCGTTTGATATGTACGACCTCGATGGGAACGGACTGATATCGGCAAGTGAGCTTCAGGCGATGATGACGAGGCTTGGGGAGAAGCACTCCTTGGAGGAGTGCGCCGCCATGATAAAGAGCATCGATACCGATGGCGATGGCAACGTGAGTTTCGCGGAGTTTAAGATGATGATGACTCGTTCGGGAGCCTAAGGCCTTTTGAATTTCAACAGAAAAAAGGAAATCAGTCTTCGAATGACTGAGTGATATGCAATATTTTAGTGGTAGTAGAGGATTTTAGACTTTAGAGTGTCTTTGATGTGTGTTTCTTGTTTTTACTTTTAATAGTTTTTAAGACTTTACGTAGAAAACTGCTTTTCCTTTATGTATTTATTTTAGGGAGCTACTCAAATGAAGATGCAAAAAACATCTTTTTATGAAGATGCTTTGTATAAAAGTGTGATTTATTGATTTGGCCACACTTCAAATAAAAACAACACTTTTATAACATATCAAAATCTAACCCTACACTCCATCATCTAAGGGTCAAAAAGAAAAATCATCACATGAAGACAATTATAATATCTTCATGGGAGTACCCACCTTTATTTTAATCTCTCCAAATGATGTATTTACAAGGAAAGTTAACACTTAATAGAATGTTTTATCCACGACGTAAAAAAGTTGAATGTTATATGCTTTTAGGATTTGTTTATATGACTTTTCAATTTTTTTTAACAACATACATCTAAACAAACTTTTAATATATGATTTTATGAATTTAAAAAGAAAAAATCGTGTATAATATTGTTTAACTTTAGAAAAATTTAATATAATTTATCATTGATAAAATACTCAACATAATTTTATATACTAATATTTGCTTAATTCAAAAAATATCTAACAATAATAGCATTAAAAAAATAAGACTAATCAACTTTAATAGCATCTTTTATAAAATTGTGTCAAAATTTCTAGTTCACAGGTTACACAGAGCATAATAGAACGGTCATAAGTGCTAATCAAAATACATTCATTAAAAGGAGATTTATAAGTGATAATATTCTTATCGCACATGAGTTTATGCATTTTCTCAAGAATAAGAGATTTAGTGATCAAGAATTTACTTTGATGTTAGATATGAATAAAACGTATGATATGGTAGAATGAAATTTTATATAGGTTATTTTAAAGAAGATGGGTTTCTGTCAGAAATAGTGAGTAGACTCGTTAAAAGAGTGTGTGAGCACGATCTCTTATTCTGTTACTGTGAATGGACAACCTCATGATTTCTTTAAGCTATGTAGAGGATTGCGACAAGACGATACTTTCTTTTCCTATTTATTTTTTGTTTGTGCAAAGGGTCTGTCCTATTTGCTCCACAGAGGAGAACAGAGACACAAAATTGTGAGTTTGAGACTAACTCGCAGATGTCCTACTATTAGTCATCTTTTCTTAGCAGATGATTCTATCCTATTTAATAGAGTCTCGGAGGATGTGTGCCACAATTTAATGAATCTGATACGTACATTTTTACTAATTAGTGGTCAAGTGGTCAATCTAGCCAAATTTTATATGTTTTTTAGCTACAACATTCTTATGAAATCTAGACAGCACGCACCTAGCTTCAATTTTAAAGGTTTCTCACGTCGGTAATCAGGACAGATACCTTGGGCTACCCAAAGTGATTAACAGATCTAAGAAAATCTCTTTTAATTATGTCAAAGATAAGATTTCTAACAAGCTCAAACAATGAAAAACGAGCTTTATTATCGATGAGTGGTAGGGAGGTATTCATTAAAGCGGTAGCGATAACTATTTCTATTTACACACTTAGTTGCTTCAAACTTTCGGAGATACTCTTGGAGGAGATTCACCAAATGATAATGCAATTCTGGTAGGGATAAAAAAAAGCGAAGAAGAACATGTATTGAGTTACATGGAGTGCCATTTGTAAACCGAAGCATCAAGCAAGGCTAAACTTTAAAGATACCAGAGCCTTCAATTTAGTAATGTTAGATAAAGAAGGATGGCAACTATGGATAAAATCTAACTCATTAATTTACTAAATCTGTAAGAATAAATATTTTCGATACTCTGAGTTCCTACATAAAGAAATTGAAAATAACCCCTCATGGAATTGGAGGAGTTTATTGGAGAAGAGGAAGGTCTTGGAGAAATTGAAAATAACCCCTCACAAATGTTATATGCTTTAATGTTAGAATTTGTTTATATATGTTTTAAATTTTTTTTAACAACTTAATAACATCTAAACAAACTTTTAATATATGATTTTATGAATTTAAAAAAAACTCGTGTATAATATTGTTTAACCTCAGGAAAACTTAATATAATTTATCATTGATAAAATACTCAACATAATCTTATATATTAATATTTGATTAATTCCAAAAATGTCTGACAATAATAGGATTAAAAATATAAGACTAATCAACTTCAACAACGTCTTTTATAAAATTGTGTCAAAAATTCTAGTTCACAAGTTACAGAGCGTAATAAGACTATCATAAGTGCTAATCAAAATACATTCATTAAAAGGAGATTTATAAGTTATAATATTCTTATCGCACATTAGTTTATGCATTTCCTCAAGAACAAGAGATTTGGTGAACAAGAATTTGCTTTGATGTTAGATATGAATAAGACGTATTATATGGTAGAATGAAATTTTATATAAGCTATTTTAAAGAAGATGGGTTTCTGTCAGAAGTAGTGAGTGGACTGGTTAAAAGAGTGCGTGAGCATGATCTCGTATTTTGTTACTCTGAATGGACAACCTCATGATTTCTTTAAGCTATGTAGAGGATTGCGCCAAGACAATTCTCTCTTTTCCTATTTATTTTTTGTTTGTGCAAAGGGTCTGTCCTATTTGCTCCACAGAGGAGAACAGAGACACAAAGTTGTGAGTTTGAGACTAACTCGCAGATGTCCTACTATTAGTCATCTTTTCTTTGCAGATGATTCTATCCTATTTAATAGAGTCTCGGAGGATGTGTGCCACAATTTAATGAATCTGATACATACATTTTCACTAATTAATGGTAAAATGGTCAATCTTGCCAAATTTTATGTGTTTTTTAGCTACAACATTCCTATGAAATCTAGACAGCACGCACCTAACTTCAATTTTACAGGTTTCTCATGTCGGTATCAGGACAGATACCTTGGGCCACCGATTAACAGATCCAAGAGAATCTCTTTTAATTATGTCAAAGATAAAGTTTCTAACACGCTCCAACAATGGAAAACGAGCTTTATTACCGATGAGTGGTAAGGAGGTATTTATTAAAGCGGTAGCGACAACTATTTCTATTTACACACTTAGTTGCTTCAAACTTTCGGAGATACTCTTGCAGGAGATTCACCAGATGATAATGCAATTCTGGTGGGGACAAAAATAAGTGGATAAGAACATATATTGAGTTACATGGAATGCCATTTGTAAACCAAAGCATCAAGGAAGGCTAAACTTTAAAGATATCAGAGCCTTTAATTTAGTAATGTTAGATAAGGAAGGATGGTAACTACGGATAAAATCTAACTCATTAATTCATTGAATCTGTAAGAATAAATATTTCCGATACTCTGACTTCTTACATTCAGAAATTGAAAATAACCCCTCATGGAATTGGAGGAGTTTATTGATGAAGAGGAAGGTTTTGGAGAAATTGAAAATAACCCCTCATGAATGTTATATGCTTTAATGTTAGGATTTGTTTATATGAGTTTTTATTTTTTTTTAACAACTTAATAACATCTAAACAAACTTTTAATATATGATTTTATGAATTTAAAAAAAAATCGCACATGAGTTTATGCATTTCCTCAAGAACAAGAGATTTGGTGAACAAGTATTTGTTTTGATGTTTGATATGAATAAAACGTATGATATGGTAGAATGAAATTTTATATAGGCTATTTTAAAGAAGATGGGTTTCTGTCAGAAGTAGTGAGTGGACTAGTTAAAAGAGTGTGTGAGCACGATCTCGTATTCTGTTACTGTGAATGGACAACCTCATGATTTCTTTAAGCTATGTAGAGAATTGCGCCAAGACGATCCTCTCTTTTCCTATTTATTTTTTGTTTGTGCAAAGGGTCTATCCTATTTGCTCCAAAGAGGAGAACAAAGACACAAAGTTGTGAGTTTGAGACTAACTAGCAGATGTCCTACTATTAGTCATCTTTTCTTTGCAGATGATTCTATCCTATTTAATAGAGTCTCGGAGGATGTGTGCCACAATTTAATGAATCTAATACATACATTATCACTAATTAGTGGTCAAGTGGTGAATCTAGCCAAATTTTATGTGTTTTTTAGCTACAACATTCCTATGAAATCTAGATAGGACGCACCTAGCTTCAATTTTACAGGTTTCTCACATCGGTATCAGGACAGATACCTTGGGCTACCCGAAGTGGTTAACAGATCCAAGAGAATCTCTTTTAATCATGTCAAAGATAAGGTTTCTAACACGCTCGAACAATGGAAAACGAGCTTTATTATCGATGAGTGGTAGGGGTATTCATTAAAACGGTAGCGACAACTATTTCTATTTACACACTTAGATGCTTCAAACTTTCGGAGATACTCTTGCAAGAGATTCACCATATGATAATGCAATTTTGGTGGGGACAAAAAAAAGCGGAGAAGTACATGTATTGAGTTACATAGAGTGCCATTTGTAAACCAAAGCATCAAGGAAGGCTAAACTTTAAAGATATCAGAGCCTTCAATTTAGTAATGTTAGATAAGGAAGGATGGCAACTACGGACAAAATCTAACTCATTAATTCATTGAATCTGTAAGAATAAATATTTTCGATACTCTGACTTCTTACATTCAGAAATTGAAAATAACCCCTCATGGAATTGGAGGAGTTTATTGGTGAAGAGGAAGGTTTTGGAGAAATTGAAAATAACCCCTCATGAATGTTATATGCTTTAATGTTAGGATTTGTTTATATGAGTTTTTGATTTTTTTTAACAACTTAATAACATCTAAACAAACTTTTAATATATGATTTTATGAATTTAAAAAAAAAATCGCACATGAGTTTATGCATTTCCTCAAGAACATGAGATTTGGAGAACAAGAATTTGCTTTGATGTTGGATATGAAAAAAACGTATTATATGGTAGAATGAAATTTTATATAGGCTATTTTAAAGAAGATGGGTTTCTGTCAGAAGTAGTGAGTGGACTGGTTAAAAGAGTGTATGAGCACGATCACGTATTCTGATGGAAAACCTCATGATTTCTTTAAGCTATGCAGAGGATTGTGCCAAGAGAATCCTCTCTTTTCCTATTTATTTTTTGTTTGTGCAAAGGGTTTGTCCTATTTGCTCCATAGAGGATAACAGAGACACAAAGTTGTGAGTTTGAGACTAATTTGCAGATGTCCTACTATTAGTAATCTTTTCTTTCCAGATGATTCTATCTTATTTAATAGAGTCTCGGAGGATGTATGCCACAATTTAATGAATCTGATACATACATTTTCACTAATTAGTGGTCAAGTGGTCAATCTAGCCAAATTTTATGTGTTTTTTAGCAACAACATTCCTATGAAATTCAGACATCAGGCACCTAACTTCAATTTTACAGGTTTCTCACATCGATATCAAGACATATACCTTGGGCTACCCGAAGTTATTAACAGATCCAAGAGAATCTCTTTTAATTATGTCAAAGATAAGGTTTCTAACATGCTCCAACAATGGAAAACGACCTTTATTATCGATGAGTGGTAGGGAGGCATTCATTAAAGCGATAGCGACAACTATTTCTATTTACACACTTAGTTGCTTCAAACTTTCGGAGATACTCTTAGAGGAGATTCACCAGATGATAATGCAATTCTGGCGGGGACAAAAATAAGTAGAGAAGAACATGTATTGAGTTACATGGAATGCCATTTGTAAACCAAAGCATCAAGGAAGGCTAAACTTTAAAGATATCAGAGCCTTCAATTTAGTAATGTTAGATAAGGAAGGATGGCAACTACGGATAAAATCTAACTCATTAATTCACTAAATCTGTAAGAATAAATATTTTTGATACTCTAAATTCCTACATACAGAAATTGAAAATAATCCCTCATGGAATTGGAGGAGTTTATTAGAGAAGAGGAAGGTCTTGGAGAAATTGAAAATAACCCCTCACGAATGTTATATGCTTTAATGTTAGGATTTGTTTATATGTGTTTTAAATTTTTTTTAACAACTTAATAACATCTAAACAAACTTTTAATATATGATTTTATGAATTTAAAAAAAACTCGTGTATAATATTGTTTAACCTCAGGAAAACTTAATATAATTTATCATTGATAAAATACTCAACATAATCTTATATATTAATATTTGATTAATTCCAAAAATGTCTGACAATAATAGGATTAAAAAAATAAGAGTAATCAACTTCAACAGAGTCTTCTATAAAATTGTGTCAAAAATTCTAGTTCACAAGTTACAGAGCGTAATAAGACTATCATAAGTGCTAATCAAAATACATTCATTAAAAGGAGATTTATAAGTTATAATATTCTTATCGCACATTAGTTTATGCATTTCCTCAAGAACAAGAGATTTGGTGAACAAGAATTTGCTTTGATGTTATATATGAATAAGACGTATTATATGGTAGAATGAAATTTTATATAAGCTATTTTAAAGAAGATAGGTTTCTGTCAGAAGTAGTGAGTGGACTGGTTAAAAGAGTGCGTAAGCATGATCTCGTATTCTGTTACTCTGAATGGACAACCTCATGATTTCTTTAAGCTATGTAGAGGATTGCGCCAAGACAATTCTCTCTTTTCCTATTTATTTTTTGTTTGTGCAAAGGGTCTGTCCTATTTGCTCCACAGAGGAGAACAGAGACACAAAGTTGTGAGTTTGATACTAACTCGCAGATGTCCTACTATTAGTCATCTTTTTTTTGCAGATGATTATATCCTATTTAATAGAGTCTCGGAGGATGTGTGCCACAATTTAATGAATCTGATACATACATTTTCACTAATTAGTGGTAAAGTGGTCAATCTAGCCAAATTTTATGTGTTTTTTAGCTACAACATTCCTATGAAATCTAGACAGCACGCACCTAACTTCAATTTTACAGGTTTCTCACGTCGGTATCAGGACAGATACCTTGGGCTACCGATTAACAGATCCAAGAGAATCTCTTTTAATTATGTCAAAGATAAAGTTTCTAACACGCTCCAACTATAGAAAACGAGCTTTATTATCGATGAGTGGTAGGGAGGTATTCATTAAAGCGGTAGCGACAACTATTTCTATTTACATAATTAGTTGCTTCAAACTTTCGGAGATACTCTTGCAGGAGATTCACCAGATGATAATGCAATTCTGGTGGGGACAAAAATAAGTGGAGAAGAACATGTATTGAGTTACATGGAGTGCCATTTGTAAACCAAAGCATCAAGGAAAGCTAAACTTTAAAGATATCAGAGCCTTCAATTTAGTAATGTTAGATAAGGAAGGATGACAACTACGGACAAAATCTAACTCATTAATTCATTGAATCTGTAAGAATAAATATTTTCGATACTCTGACTTCTTACATTCAGAAATTGAAAATAACCCCTCATGGAATTGGAGCAGTTTATTGGTGAAGAGGAAGGTTTTGGAGAAATTGAAAATAACCCCTCATGAATGTTATATGCTTTAATGTTAGGATTTGTTTATATGAGTTTTTAATTTTTTTAACAACTTAATAACCTCTAAACAAACTTTTAATATATGATTTTATGAATTTTAAAAAAAAAAAAATCGCACATGAGTTTATGCATTTCCTCAAGAACAAGAGATTTGGTGAACAAGTATTTGCTTTGATGTTTGATATGAATAAAACGTATGATATGGTAGAATAAAATTTTATACAGGCTATTTTAAAGAAGATGGGTTTCTGTCAGAAGTAGTGAGTGGACTAGTTAAAAGAGTGTGTGAGCAGGATCTCGTATTCTGTTACTGTGAATGGACAACCTCATGATTTCTTTAAGCTATGTAGAGAATTGCGCCAAGACGATCCTCTCTTTTCCTATTTATTTTTTGTTTGTGCAAAGGGTCTATCCTATTTGCTCCAAAGAGGAGAACAAAGACACAAAGTTGTGAGTTTGAGACTAACTAGCAGATGTCCTACTATTAGTCATCTTTTCTTTGCAGATGATTCTATCCTATTTAATAGAGTCTCGGAGGATGTGTGCCACAATTTAATGAATCTGATACATACATTATCACTAATTAGTGGTCAAGTGGTGAATCTAGCCAAATTTTATGTGTTTTTTAGCTACAACATTCCTATGAAATCTAAACAGGACGCACCTAGCTTCAATTTTATAGGTTTTTCACGTCGGTATCAGGACAGATACCTTGGGCTACCCGAAGTGATTAATAGATCCAAGAGAATCTCTTTTAATCATGTCAAAGATAAGGTTTCTAACACGCTCTAACAATGGAAAACGAGCTTTATTATCGATGAGTGGTAGGAGGTATTCATTAAAGCGGTAGCGACAACTATTTCTATTTACACACTTAGATGCTTCAAACTTTCGGAGATACTCTTGCAGGAGATTCACCAGATGATAATGTAATTCTGGTGGGGACAAAAAAAAGTGGAGAAGTACATGTATTGAGTTACATAGAGTGCCATTTGTAAACCAAAACATCAAGGAAGGCTAAACTTTAAAGATATCAGAGCCTTCAATTTAGTAATGTTAGATAAGAAAGGATGGCAACTACGGACAAAATCTAACTCATTAATTCATTGAATCTGTAAGAATAAATATTTTCGATACTCTGACTTCTTACATTCAGAAATTGAAAATAACCCCTCATGGAATTGGAGGAGTTTATTGGTGAAGAGGAAGGTTTTGGAGAAATTGAAAATAACCCCTCATGAATGTTATATGCTTTAATGTTAGGATTTGTTTATATGAGTTTTTAATTTTTTTTAACAACTTAATAACATCTAAACAAACTTTTAATATATGATTTTATGAATTTAAAAAAAAAATCGCACATGAGTTTATGCATTTCCTCAAGAACATGAGATTTGGTGAACAAGAATTTGCTTTGATGTTAGATATGAATAAAATGTATTATATGGTAGAATGAAATTTTATATAGGCTATTTTAAAGAAGATGGGTTTCTGTCAGAAGTAGTGAGTGGACTGGTTAAAAGAGTGTACGAGCACGATCACGTATTCTGATGGACAACCTCATGATTTCTTTAAGCTATCCAGAGGATTGTGCCAAGACAATCCTCTCTTTTCCTATTTATTTTTTGTTTGTGCAAAGGGTTTGTCCTATTTGCTCCATAGAGGATAACAGAGACACAAAGTTGTGAGTTTGAGACTAACTCGCAGATGTCCTACTATTAGTAATCTTTTCTTTGCAGATGATTCTATCCTATTTAATAGAGTCTCGGAGGATGTATGCCACAATTTAATGAATCTGATACATACATTTTCACTAATTAGTTGTCAAGTGGTCAATCTAGCCAAATTTTATGTGTTTTTTAGCAACAACATTCCTATGAAATTCAGACATCAGGCACCTAGCTTCAATTTTACAGGTTTCTCACATCGATATCAGGACAGATACCTTGGGCTACCCGAAGTGATTAACAGATCCAAGAGAATCTGTTTTAATTATGTCAAAGATAAGGTTTCTAACATGCTCCAACAATGGAAAACGACCTTTATTATCGATGAGTGGTAGGGAGGCATTCATTAAAGCGATAGCGACAACTATTTCTATTTACACACTTAGTTGCTTCAAACTTTCGGAGATACTCTTGGAGGAGATTCACTAGATGATAATGCAGTTCTGGTGGGGACAAAAATAAGTAGAGAAGAACATGTATTGAGTTACATGGAGTGCCATTTGTAAACCAAAGCATCAAGGAAGGCTAAACTTTAAAGATATCAGAGCCTTCAATTTAGTAATGTTAGATAAGGAAGGATGGCAACTACGGATAAAATCTAACTCATTAATTCACTAAATCTGTAAGAATAAATATTTTCGATACTCTGAGTTCCTACATACAGAAATTGAAAATAATCCCTCATGGAATTGGAGGAGTTTATTGGAGAAGAGGAAGGTCTTGGAGAAATTGAAAATAACCCCTCAAAAATGTTATATGCTTTAATGTTAGGATTTTTTTATATGTGTTTTAAATTTTTTTTAACAATTTAATAATATCTAAACAAACTTTTAATATATAATTTAATGAATTTAAAAAAAACGTGTGTAATATTGTTTAACCTCGGGAAAACTTAATATAATTTATCATTGATAAAATACTCAACATAATCTTATATATTAATATTTGATTAATTCCAAAAATGTTTGACAATAATAGGATTAAAAAAATAAGACTAATCAACTTCAACAGCGTCTTCTATAAAATTGTGTCAAAAATTCTAGTTCACAAGTTACAGAACGTAATAAGACTATCATAAGTGCTAATTAAAATACATTCATTAAAAGGAGATTTATAAGTTATAATATTCCTATCGCACATTAGTTTATGCATTTCCTTAAGAACAAACGATTTGGTGAACAAGAATTTGCTTTGATGTTATATATGAATAAGACGTATTATATGGTAGAATGAAATTTTATATAGGCTATTTTAAAGAAGATGGGTTTCTGTCAGAAGTAGTGAGTGGACTGGTTAAAAGAGTGCGTGAGCATGATCTCGTATTCTGTTACTCTGAATGGACAACCTCATGATTTCTTTAAGCTATGTAGAGGATTGCGCCAAGACAATTCTCTCTTTTCCTATTTATTTTTTGTTTGTGCAAAGGGTCTGTCCTATTTGCTCCACAGAGGAGAACAGAGACACAAAGTTGTGAGTTTGAGACTAACTCGCAGATGTCCTACTATTAGTCATCTTTTCTTTGCAGATGATTCTATCCTATTTAATAGAGTCTCGGAGGATGTGTGCCACAATTTAATGAATCTGATACATACATTTTCACTAATTAATGGTAAAGTGGTCAATCTAGCCAAATTTTATGTGTTTTTTAGCTACAACATTCCTATGAAATCTAGACAGCACGCACCTAACTTCAATTTTACAGGTTTCTCATGTCGGTATCAGGACAGATACCTTGGGCCACCGATTAACAGATCCAAGAGAATCTCTTTTAATTATGTCAAAGATAAAGTTTCTAACACGCTCCAACAATGGAAAACGAGCTTTATTATCGATGAGTGGTAGGGAGGTATTCATTAAAGTGGTAGCGACAACTATTTCTATTTACACACTTAGTTGCTTCAAACTTTCAGAGATACTCTTGCAGGAGATTCCCCAGATGATAATGCAATTCTGGTGGGGACAAAATAAGTGGAGAAGAACATGTATTGAGTTACATGGAGTGCCATTTGTAAACCAAAGCATCAAGGAAGGCTAAACTTTAAAGATATCAGAGCTTCAATTTAGTAATGTTAGATAAGGAAGGATGGCAACTATGGACAAAATCTAACTCATTAATTCATTGAATCTGTAAGAATAAATATTTTCGATACTCTGACTTCTTATATTCAGAAATTGAAAATAACCCCTCATGGAATTGGAGGAGTTTATTGGTGAAGAGGAAGGTTTTGGAGAAATTGAAAATAATCCCTCATGAATGTTATATGCTTTAATGTTAGGATTTGTTTATATGAGTTTTTAATTTTTTTTAACATCTTAATAACATTTAAACAAACTTTTAATATATGATTTTATGAATTAAAAAATCGTGTATAATATTGTTTAACCTCAGGAAAACTTAATATAATTTATCATTGATAAAATACTCAACATAATCTTATATACTAATATTTGCTTAATTCCAAAAATGTCTAACAATAATAGCATTAAAAAAAATAAGACAAATCAACTTCAACAGCGTCTTCTATAAAATTGTGTCAAAAATTCTAGTTCACAGGTTACAGAGCGTAATAAAATTGTCATAAGTGCTAATCAAAATACATTTATTAAAAGAGGACTCCTAAGTGATAATATTCTTATCGCGCATGAGTTTATGCATTTTCTAAAGAACAAAAGATCTGATGAACAAAAATTTGTTTTGGAGTTAGATATGAATAAAACGTATGATATGGTGGAATGAAATTTCATATAGGCTATTTTAAAGAATATGAGTTTCTGTCAGAAGTGGGTGGACTGATTAAAGGAGTGTGTGATCATGGTCTCGTATTCTGTTACTGTGAATGGACAACCTCGTGATTTCTTTAAGTTATGTAGAAGATTGCGCCAAGGCGATCGTCTCTTTTCTTATTTATTTTTTGTTTGTACAAAGGGTCTGTCCTATTTTCTTCACAGAGGAGAACAAAGACAAAGTTGTGAGTTTGAGACTAACTCGCAGATGTCCTACTAGTAGTCATCTTTTCTTTGCAGATGATTCTATCCTATATAATAGAGCCTCGGAGGATGCGTGCCACAATTTAATGAATGTGATACATACATATCCACTAATTAGTGGTTAAGTGGTCAATCTAAACAAATTTTATGTGTTTTTTAACTACAACATTCCTATGAAATCTAGACTGCATGCACCTAGCTTCAATTCTATAGGCTTCTCATGTCGGTAATTAGGATAAATACCTTGAACTATCCGAAGTGATTAATAGATCTAATAAAATCACTTTTATTTATGTTAAAGATAAGGTTTCTAACAAGCTCCAACAATGAAAATGAGCCTTATTATCGATGAGTGGTAGGGAGGTACTCATTAAAGCGGTAGCGACAACTATTTCTATTTACATACTTAGTTGCTTCATACTTTCGAAGATACTCTTAGAGGAGATTCACCAGATGATAATGTAATTCGGGTGGGAATAAAGAAAAGCGGAGAAGAATATGTATTGGGTTAAATGGAGTGCCTTTTGTAAACCAAAGCATTAAGGAGGGCTAAACTTCAAAGATATCAGAATCTTCAATTTAGCAATGTTAGGTAAGCAAGGATATCGATTATAGACAAAGTCTAACTCGTTAATTCATCAAGTCTATAAGAGAAAATATTTTTTATACTTTGACTTCTTACAAGCAAAAATTGAAAATAACCCCTTATGGAATTGGAGGAGTTTATTGGAGGGGAGGAAGCTTTCGGAAAAAGGAATCAAATGGAGAATTGGGAATGTGCATTCAATGAGGATAATAGAGGACTCTTGAATCAAAAATCAATAAGCATTATCTACTAAGATGTTAATTCCTACTGGTTCGCAACTAATTAGATTAATCAACTCCTAAATGAAAACAAACAATAAAAGCAGCAACCAATAATAGAACAATTCAGTATAGATATTGCACATAATATTTTACAAATTGAAATTGGAGAAAGAGATGATTCGGTTACCTGACCAAGGGAAAAAGAGGTTGCTACACTGTGGCTTCAGGCTATTCCAAAAATAAGAGTCTTCCTCTAAAAAGTAATGCACAAGAGGTTGTCGGTAAATCAACAACTCTATGCAAGAATTAGAATACCCTCCAACCTATCAAAGATGTAACGTGATGAAAGAAAAGGTCCAATATTAAATGATTAGTTGTGGTCAATCATGGTCTACTTGGCTCAGATTTGAAATTGGAGCCTTGGAAGCCAAACGGACCAAAAAGTTTAATTTGGCAATTGTGGATGGCGTTAACTGAGAAGCTGAAACGAAGCAGAAATTGATCGAAGAAATTGAGAGAAGTAGCAAACCTGATGTAGAAGATATGGAAGGCTCGCAACGGATTCATATTTAAAGGTGAAGCTTTTGACAAGGCTTGTGTTCTTAAACGAACCAGAAAAAGTGAATCAGAGTTTCAAGCGTGCTTGCTTGATTGAGAAATTTGAAGATGATTAGAGATGTCTAAAGAAGAATTATTAATTTTAATCTTTCTTTTTTCTTTCAATGTTGTTTTCTGATCTAGATATTTCTTTGCTGAAATTTTTCTTTTTTAATCTTGTATGTGATCTACCATACACCCAAATCTTAATTTCCATAAAATAAAATTCTACCTTTGAAAAAAAAAAACATAATCTTATAACTTACACAAATTCCATTTTTACATCAATCAAGTTATATGATACCAACTATTTTTAAATTCTTAAATATAATCATACCAACAATTCATTACAACACTAAAATGATATTACTCTTCTCGTCAATATTACACTAATAATTGTGAGACGAAAACTTGATTGAGAATTAATGAAAATCATATTTCCAAAATTAAAGGATTAGTTTACCACAAGAAAATAATCTTTCTGCCACGCTTTAAAAGCGCGTCGAAAAGTGCAAAAAAAGCGTGTCGATAGCTTTTCGCCATGCTTTTTGAGCTATCGGCAACGAGTGGAATCAAAGTCGCTATTTTGCTATTTTCTAATATTGCACATTAGTTAAAACAGCAGAAAACAGCAGAAATCATTCAATAAAAATTAAGAGCTAACCACTAATCAATTCAATAAAACAGCAAAAAACATTATTCAATAATCATCCAATTTTCTTGATTACAAATTAAAACAGTAAGAGCTCATCACTAATCAATAAAACAGCAGAAAACATTCAATAATCATCTATTTTACAAATTAAAACAGCAGCACAGCAAGAGCTAATCACTAATCAATTCAATAAAAAGTTAACAACAAAAAACATTCCATTAATCATCCAATTTTCTTGATTGATTTCTAAATGGAGCATTTTAAAAAAACGAAGATGGAGCACAACTGAGCACTAACCTTTGAGCAGCACGGCAAGCAGAACCATGACAGAGAAGCGAGCAGAACCGCGACTAGAACGGTGAGAAGGACAACAAGCAAAACAGCAAGGGTTGCGATCTTAAGCGCGAAGGGTTGCGATCTTGGCTAACACAACGATGAAGGAGATGAAGGGGATGAAGGTTGGGTGCGAGGAAGGGCAGTGATGAAGATGATGATGAAGATGGATGAACGACGAAGGCTGGGTTTAAGAAGATGAAGCTGACGGCGCCTTAGCTTTTAGGGTTTGAAAGTGAATTTTTAGGGTTTCATTATTTTTAGTTAGTGTGTTGTTGTTATTTTTTTTAGTTAAAAGTGAATTTGGTAACAATGTAAAGCTAGTGTGTGTTGTTGTTATAATTTTTAGCGTTAAATTCGATAACTTAGAAAAAAAAGGTTAAGTGTGGGAAAAATAGGTGGGAAACTAAATTTTAGGGGAGGGAACTCTATCGACACATTTTTTTATGGTGCCAAAATAAACACGGTATAGCCACGCTTTTCAAGTGTGCCGGTTGCCCTCTATGGCCACGCTTTTTAAGCGTGACAAAAAAAAGGGTGGCCAAATTTTTAATCAGTGGCCACCCTCGTAAAAGCTTGCCAATTTCTCTTTATGGCCATGCTTTTCAAGCGTGACAGTAAAAAAGCGTGGCCAAATTTCAAATAAATGGCCACCCTCGTAAAAGCGTGCCAATTTTCCTCTATGGCCACGCTTTTTAAGCATAGCAAAAAAAAGCGTAACCAAATCTCATATCAGTGGCCACCCTCGAAAAAGCGTGGCAAGAAAAAAGTGTGCTGATAGACTTTTTTTGTAGTGGTTATTTTGAAGAAATATCGAACAAATTGACTTTAAAAAGGTCAAAATATTGAAATGATCTTATTTTCAACAATCACAACATTTGGAATAACTAAGTGGCTTAGTTGATCAACAAACTAGCAAATAACTATCACTCGTCTCTCAATCTAACAGATCATAGTAATAAAGTTCTTAGACTTACTAGAAGAGCTGATAGGATGGACACTTCTAGAAGAATAGGATTAAGGTCAATGTTGATGGGCGATGATTCAGCCAGGAGATAAGGGAGTGTGACCCAGAGGGCAACTTCATCTCTAAGTTTTATATTAATATCGGAACGTGCACGATTATTATGGAGGAGTTGCGGGGCTTCTATGCGGGAACTAAGCTCGTGGTGGAGATGAGAATCCCTAACTTGATTATTGAATCTAGGGATGGCAACGGGTCCTCATGGGGGCGGGGACATGCCCCCCGCCGCCCGCCCCCAATATCTATCCCCGTCCCCGTCCCGTCCCCATGATGGGTAACAGGGACCCCGTATCCGTCGGGGACCTGGGTCTCCGCGGATATCCGCAGATTTTTGTAAAAATTAATAAAAATTAAAAAAAATAAAAAAAATTGAAAAAAATTAAGATTATGTACGCAAAACTTCGATTGGATCGTGCTTTTGTCCAATGAATCAGACAATGAACCATTTTTATCATTGGCTCCCCAAAACCAAAGGGGTTTTGTTTTCCTCATTGGTAGTTGGTACAATGCGGATTAAGAATTTGAGTCCAAGTTTTGACTTTTAGTCTGATCCATGAAATTGCCATCCTCCTTCAAACCAAAATTCCACACTGAGACGCAGTTTTTATGACCTACATTAGACATTAAATGTACTCAAATTATCAATGAAGGGAAATGAAATTGGCAAATAAGCCTCTACATATATCGAATCTCAGAATTCCATGAAATCTAAAAGTATATCAGCGCGACTGTTAAACTTATCAATTCCATAATTCAAATATTGAATGAAAACCGTGTAAAATTGTTTATTGAGTTATCAACAAGTCAATAATTAAAAAATATAAATTAAAAATTACCCTAAATCAGAAATTCAGAATCAAATCAACCCTAATTAGAAATCAAAATCAGAAAATTCAAAACTTAGAACCTAATTACCCTAATTCAAAAATTCAGAATCAAATCAACCCTAAATATAAATCAGAATCAGAAATCAAAATCATATCAACCTAACTCAGAAATATAAATTACAAAACCATAAATTCATAATCGGAATCAGATTAACCTAAATTCAGATCAACTCAATATTAACTTAGAAATATTAATCAGAATCAGAAATCAAATTCATATCAACCTAATTCAGAAATATAAAACACAGAAATTCAGATTAATCGGAATCTAATTAATTCAGAACACAAAAATTCCTTACCCTAATTCAGAAATCTAAATTCAGAGAAGGGGATGGAAGACCAGCAAAGACCAGGGATGATTGCCTTGAACCTCACGAAGAAAAGGGGAAGGAAAACCAGTGAAGACCGATGATGCGAAGAGCAGAAGATAACGACCGGTGACAAGTCTACTGCGACCAGGAGAAGACGACGACGTTCCAGAGCCTGCTGCGACCAGGAGAAGAAGATGATGCTGCTGCGAGCCCGCGACGGTGAGCTCGACTGCCTCAACACCTTCAGTGAGTGACCGAGCCACTCAGGGGGTCTGGGGTGGGAGGCAGCGCTGAGGGACCAGAGGGGGGAAGGCAGCAGTCGGCAGTCAGCAGGAAGGAGACAGGAGGGGCTGAGGGTTTGAGGAGGAGTGGAGACGAGAATCTCAGTTCAGTTCTCGCTCTCTGTCTCTCTAAAGTCTGAAGTAGCCAAGCAGGGATTGAGGGATAGGGGAATGTGATGGCTAGGGTTACGTTCAAATGGCTAACATATTTTATATATATATATATATATATATATATATATATATCAGGGCATTTTGGTCTTTTCATATAAACGGAGATTTAACGGGTCTCCACGGGGTGGGGACATCTACCCTGTCCTGCCCCGTTTATTATACGGGGCCCCGTCCCCCGTCCCGCGAGTAAAAATTACCCTCCATACCTGCTCTTCGACGAGTAAATCTCCACGGGTACCCGCTCCGCCGGGAATTTTTGCCATCCCTAATTGAATCAGATTCGAAAGCAAAATACTGAGCAACATGTTGGATATTCTCTAGTTCGTCCAATTAAGGAATTGCTAATAAGATTGAGAAGAGTTCAAATTAGACATATTTTTAGAGTGGCGAACTACTATGATAATGCCTTTGCCAAACTTGGCCATGAAAAGGATGCTAGTCTCTTTGGTTTTATGCATCATCCACCTATTCTAATGCCTCATCTTCTTGCTGATTGTATAGGGATAAGATTGTTTAGACTTTAGATTGATTGCTAGCTAGTTTTTGTTTTCTTTGGGCATTTGGCCACTTTGAGTATAAAAAAAAAAGATCCAAATGGATATTACTTTTTTTTACTACCTAATTAGTTAAATATTTCAAAGAACGAATTACAAGTCTATCTGTTACTGTCCAACTGTTACACATCTCTTTGGGGACATTGTAGTGCTATATGATAATCCCATAGTCAAATTATATCTCATCAGAATTGACAACAGTTAGTATATATGATCTGTCACCTTATAGTTCGGTTTTTATTGTGCATTATGAATCATAATTTGACTTTAATTATTATTCATTCTTTACTTGTAACTGATACTTTCATTAACGACTTAATGAGCATCATTTCCATCTTAATGACCAAATGGTCATAACATGAATATCATTAATCAATTCTATACCTCTAAAAAGAATCTTTTATATCTAATTTCAAGAACACATGATAAATTCTATTTCATGTTTAACATTCTATATGTCGGAATGTCTTTTGCAGGTACTCACCCCCTTGTTCTCTCCTTACCGACATATAACTCTTCTCGACGAAAAACTTGAAGACATTCATCGACGGACGAGCTATACACCGGCCAACCTCAGCAAAAACAATTGGCGCCGTCTGTGGGGACGAGTAAAATAATTCCTACTCCCCCAGGTTCATAAAACATGATTTATATTTAAATTTTTGAACCAATTTCAACAATCTTGTTTAAGATTTTATTTAATACCTTTTTATCAAATTTTAATCTATCATAACTTTTTATAAAGTATGTACTTTATACATTCGAATTGTTTCACTTTTACGTATCATAATATTTCACACGTCATAATCGATCAATGAATTAATCCGAGAACAAACTCGGCTTTTAACCGATCCGAGAACAAACTCGGCTTTTAACCAATTCGAAAACAAATTCGACTTTCAATCAATCTAAGAAAAAAGAAACTCCATTTTCAATCAATTTGAGTACAAACTTGCCTATCAATTTTGCTAATTTTTTCAAAGTTTTCTACTTACACAAATAAAATTATATATTTTATTCATCATATATTATCTTATTATTACTTGATGATTTCATTTATACAATTAAATAACAGTAATGATGAGTTCAAATTTTAAAATTAGATTCCATAAAAAATCAATTGTATATAACTATTATACTATTCACTTTATGCTATTAGATTTTATGTTATTATTTGTTTAATGCAGAAAGTTAAGCAAAAAATAGTTAAAAACATACAAATTTGCTATTTTTGCACAGAGAATATACTTTATAGCTAAACAAGATTTATTATATTATTAAATGACTAATTATTTTATTGCTATATTAATAAGTTAATGTAGATTTTATGAAATAAAGTTATAATATTAACAAATAAAATTAAGTAATTCATATTTGGTATGTATGACATTTATATGTTGTCTTCTCTTCTCTACAATTATCAGCTTTTAAGATATATCTTTCTACTTTGAACTTTTGTACTTTTACAATATATATTAGTCAATATATGTTGCGATTTTATACATGTTTATTTTTTCAATTTATCTTATTCATGTCATATATGACCTTCAATATAAATTATAAATATTCAATAACTAATTGCTTTGAGCGAGAAATTCTCAATAAGTTGTTGTGGGTCGGCAAAATTTTCAAGACAATTAATCATTATATCCTCGGATCATACAATTGATTCCGTCAATGGATATCTATTTTTGAACTTTTTAATTCACATACAATCAAATGCTATACGCATGTCATAAAAAAAAGTTCTCAAGCGAAAAAATATTCCCAAACAACTATCTTAATTGAATGACTCTTACCAGTCAACTATTTCTTGAATAAGTGCCAACATAATAACCCGACAAAACTTGGGGGTTCACCATATCGTTATTCACTTATTTTTTAACCGAATTATAACTCATTTTATTTTCTAAGCTTAGCCTGGATCATATGATCGGCAGACAAAGCTTGGGGCTGTGAACCGTCACCTTATAGCTTGGTCTTTATTGTGCATTATGAGTCATAGTTCGTCCTTAATTATCATTCATTATTTGCTTGTAACCAACAACTTTATTACCGATTTAATGACCATTATTTCCATCTTAATGACCAAACGGTCATAAGATGAATATCATTAATCAATTTTATGCCTATAAAAGGAACCTTGTATATCTAATCTCAAGAACACATGATAAGTTCTATTTCATGTCTTACATTCTATATTCATAGAATTATTATAAGGACACAAATGATAAGTTCTATTTGATGTTTAACATTATATAATCATAGAATTCTTATACCTGTTAAATATTTACTGACTTGAGCGTCGGAGTGTTTTTTGCAGGTACCCACCCCTTTGTTCTCTCCTTACCGACATATAACTCATTTCGACGAGAAACTTGAAGACATTCATCATCAGACAAGCTATACACCGGCCAACTTCAGCAAAAACAGTATCCGTTAGAGATATTTTTCCAAACTAATCAGGTGCACACTATAAATACGGAGTGAAAGCTGTTAGGAAATTATTTTAATTTCTTAATTTGTTTGTGGAAAATACATATATTAATTATAATCACAAATTATGCTATTTCAAATTAAATGACTTATATAATGGTGATCTCATTTATTGTTTTAAATGCTAAATTGAATAAGTCATTATTACTTTTGATTTGGAATTAAATGAGAATAAAACCATATATCATCTTTTGTTCTTTAGATAATTATCTTTTAGATTTTAGATATATTATCTTTTGGACTTTAGATACTATTTTTATTTTGGCTTTATGGTTTAATGGGTGACATGCTCAAATATAAATAGTGCCTTTAGGGTTTTGGTCCCCAACATATATCAAAGCAGCTTTTGTCGCTCTTTCCCCACCAGAAGAGTTACAATTCAGTCCTAGGGATACAGAAGGTTTTGGTTGAGGAAGATCGAAAGAACCACAAGATCCAAATCCTTCCATCAATTTCTGATTTCTATGAGTAAAGGTACGCTTCCGCATTATGATATATTTTTGGTGATTCAATATGGATGATCTGGGTTAATAAAATAATTTATTCCAACAAGTGGTATCAGAGCCCTTAACGGATTGATTACGTTAATGATTGATTCTAACCTTAACGTATCAAAAATTTTTTGGCACTTGAATTTGTTGCACAGTTATAATCACGTTTTTTTTTCTTTAAGGTCTGAAAAATGCGCCATTAAAATTTAATTCCTTTTGCAATTTAAATATATTTTTTAATTGTTACATAAGAAAACTAGTAACAATTTGGATTATTATACCCACCTATTTTATAAAAATTTGGTTTTGGAATAAATTGATTGAATATTATGCTGCCAAAGTAGCCTCTTTTGTGAAAATTGATTTATTTAAAACATTAGGAATATGGTAATATGTAATTCATGCAAATATTGGTCAGCCCAAAAGAAGGTCTATATTTAGCCAAATTATATACACATATTGATGGTAAATACATGTTTGGGTAACTAATTAAGAATAAAATAATGCTTATTATTTATGTAGACAATAATCGACCCAAAGGAAGTTTATTGTTTGGTCAAATAATAAATATTGCACACTTTTGTTTATTTTCTATTAATTATACGGTCAATAATCGGCCCAAAGGAAGGTTATTGTTTGGCCAATTAATAGAAAATATATGCGGTAATAAATAGGTTGTGAAGTTTAAGTTTTCATGTTTGCATTTAGTCGGTCCAAAGAAAAGCTTAATGTGTGACAGAAATTTTGACAATTTTTTATTACTGCAGTGAGAGTATCACTTACAGTTAATTTTTCTATCCAAAGATTAAAAATTAATATTGCTCTAGATATCTCAACATGAATTTTTTTCCCCATTATTTAACTAATATTTACTACATGCTTATTTTTTGTTCTAATAAAGAAACTATGGCTTCAACTGCCAATGTTTCTACACAATAATAATATTCCTATACTGAATAGTTCAAACTTTAAGGTTTAGAAGGATACCGTGGAGATTGTCCTCGGTTATATGGATCTGGATATAGCTCTTCGAGAGGAGAAACCCACTTCCACTCTAGAAAATCTCAATGAGGTTAAAATAGAGAAGTGGGAGAGATCTAATCAAATGAGCATTATAATCATGAAACACTCAATTTCTGAGGTGTTTCGGGGCTCAATTACTGAGAATAAAGATGCCAAACAGTTCCTGAAAGATAATGAAAAATTCTTTACTAAGAATGAAAAGGCGGAGGCAAGTAGTATTTTGAGTAAACTTATCTCCATGAGGTATAAAAGTAAAAGGAATATAAGGGAGTACATTATAGAAATGTCTCATCTTGCTTCAAAATTGAAAGTATTAAAGTTAGAGTTGTCTGAAGACTTACTCGTGCATTTCATTTTGATCTCCCTTCCTGCACACTTTGGGCAATTCAAAGTGAGTTATAACACTCTGAAGGATACTCAGTTCGTAAATGAGCTTATATCTCACTATGTGCAAGAAGAAGAGAGGCTGCAACAAGATAAGACTGAAAGTGCTCCCATGGCTTCATCTTCTCAATATAAAAAAAAAAGCGTGATACTATTGCGGATGTGCCTTCTCAGCAGAAAAAGGCTAAGAAAACAGGATCAAGTTTCAACCTATTTCTTCTGTAAGAAAGTGGGACACATGAAGAAGAATTGTACCAAATATGCCACCTGGCGTGTAAATAAGGGTATAATTTTTACTTTCGTTTGTTCTGAGACTAGTTTAAGTTATGCACCTGTTGATACTTGGTGGGTAGATTCTGCTGCTACTACTCATGTAAGTGTTACTATGCAAGGTTGCCTGTGAAGCCAACCGCCAAGTGATGTTGAAAGATACATCTATGTGGCAGACGGCAATATAGTTGCAGTCGAAGCTATAGGAACCTTTAGATTATGTTCCACGAGTGGATTTTACTTGGATTTATTAGAGACATTTTATACACCGTCATTTGGACAGAATTTAGTTTTTGTTTTTTGTTTGGACAAATCAGGTTATTTTTGTTCATTCGAAAACAATAAAGTCAGTCTCTTTTATAATTTGAATAATATTCACTCTGGTTGTTTGGTGGATAATCTATATAGGTTTGATTTGAATTCCTATAATAATGAAATATTACAAACAGGTACAAAACGAAAATTAAATGAGAATTTGACATCATTATGGCACAAACGCCTAGGTCACATATCTAAACAGAGAATTCAGAGGCTCGTGTTGAATGAAATTCTTAGACCCTTAAATTTGGCGGACTTTGAAGTCTGCATTGAGTGCATAAAGGGGAAAAAGACAAACGAAAGGAAATTAGGTGCCGAGAGAGATAAAGAGGTCTTAGAACTAATACATATCGATATATGTGGCTCATTCCCTATTGTCTCTTGGAATGGACAACGGTACTTTATTACGTTCATAAATGATTACTCTCATTACGGGTATCTATATTTAATTCATGAAGAGTACCAAGCATTGGATGTTTTCAAGTCTTTCAAAGCTGAAGTTGAACTTCAACTTGGAAAGAAAATTAAAGCTGTCAAATCTAATCGTAGTGGTAAATACTACAGAAGATTTGATAGTTCAAGTGAGAAATATTCCAGGCCTTTTGCTCTTTTCCTAGAGGAGTGTAGTATTGTTTCACAATACACCATGCCAGGCAAACCTAGCATGAATGGTGTTGCAGAGCGAAGGAACCGAACTCTTAAAGACATTGTGAGAAGTATGATTAGTCATTCTTCCTTGTCTGAATCACTATGGGGAGAAGTCTTAAAGACTGCAGTGTACATCCTTAATAGGGTGTCAAGCAAAACAGTTAACAAAACCCCTTATAAAATTTAGATTGGGAAAAGACCTAGTATAAAGCATTTGCATATTTGGGGATGTCCAACTGAGGCGTGACCTTATAGGCCGCATGAAAGAAAATTAGACTCAAGGACAATTAGTTGTTACTTTGTTGGTTACGCTGAGTGTTCATGGGGTACAAGTTTTACAATCCTGCATCAAGGTCTACTTTTTGAAACAGAAAATACGAGATTTCTTGAGAATGTTAAGTTTGAGGGGGAAGAAAATATTAGGAATGTTGCTTTTGATGAGGATTCTGTAGCTGAAAATGATCAGATCCTTGTGCCTATTATTGTTCAAGATACAGTTATAGTACAAGAGCACAATGAGAATCTTACTGCAGATTCAGTTACAGTACAGGAAAATAATGAGAATCTTCCTCAATCCCAACCCATACAGCAAGCTCAACAACATCAAAAAGTGTCATTAAGGAGATCCAACAGAGAAAGAAGAAAATTCATCTATGGTCTCAAACAAGCTTCCCGTCAATGGTATCACAAGTTTAATCAAGTCATTACCTCATATGGTTTTGAGGTAAATATTATAGATAAATGTGTATACCGCAAGTTCAGTGGGAGTAAATACATATTTTTGGTCTTATATGTTGATGACATTCTACTTGCCAGTAACGATATAGGCTTGTCGCATGAAACTAAGAAATTTCTATCGAACAAATTCGAAATAAAAGATCTTGGTGATACCCATTTTGTATTAAGAATCGAGATACTAAGAGATCGCTCTCAAGGTATTATTGGATTATCACAAAAGAACTATATCAAAAAAGATTTTAAGTAGATATGTCATGGAAAGTTGTAGATCAATGGACACACCCGTAGCTAAAGGAGACAAGTTTAGTCTCAAGCAATGTCCCAAAATGATCTTGAGAAGACAGCAATGCATGATAAACCTTATGCATTAGCACTAGAGAATTTAATGTATGCTCAAGTCTGTACACATTCTGATATATCATTTATAGTTGGAGTGTTGTGTAGATACTTGAGCAATTCGGGCATAGATCATTGGATAGTTGTTAAACGGATAATGCGTTCTCTAAAGAGAACAAAGGATTACATGCTTACTTATCGGAGATCAAAAAATTTGGAGATCCTTGGGTACTCTGATTCCGATTTCATGGCATATGGTTGCAAAATTTTGTCATTGAGCTTCGTATAGTAGATGAAAGGTCATTAAAGATATTTTGTGACAATAAGTCAGCAGTACTATACTCCAACAACAATAAGAATTTGACAAAATCGAAGCATACAAACATCAAGTTCTTAGTTGTCATGGAGAAAGTTTAAGAAAAACATATTTCTATAGGACATATAAGAACAAAGATACTAGCAAACTCATTATCCAAGGAATTGATCCCTAAAGTCTTTCATGAGCACACTGCTCGGATAGGTGTCAGTATTTGTGATGCCTTAGTTTAGTGGGAGTTTATTTTATATTATATGTCCTATGACAGATAATTGAATTATTTTTTCTGCAGAATTAAGTTGATGGTTTATTTCATGTTATGTGAAATGTTCATTTTACAACATTTGTTTTGTGTTTGATCTCAATAAAGTTTTAAAGTTGAACCAGTTGGAAATAGACATGCATGAGATCGGCATGTAATTTCCATATTACTCATCCAAATTTGATCTATGTCGTTAAGTATATTAGGATGGTGATTGTCGTGGTTTAGTCACGACATTAATGTGATGAAAGCTGCGGTGATTCCATATCTAATATATGAGACGGACCAAATTGTTAAAGTAATGAGAGAAATAGCATTCAGATGCGTGCATAAAGTTTATAAGATGTGATTATGTCAAGAAAGAATATATGTATAGCCCAAGTGAGAGATTGTTAGGAAATTATTTTAATTTCCTAATTTGTTTGTGAGAAATACATATATTAATTATAATCACAAATCATGCTATTTCAAATTAAATGACTTATATAATGGTTATTTTATTTATTATTTTAAATGTTAAATTAAATAAGTCATTATTACTTTTGATTTGGAATTAAATGAGAATAAAACCAAATATCATCTTTTGTTCTTTACATAATTATCTTTTGGACCTTAGATACTATTTTTATAAATAGTGCCTTCAGGGTTTGAGTCCCCAACATATACCAAAGCCGCCTTTGTCGTTCTTTCCCCATCAAAAGAGTTACAATTTAGTCCTAAGGATACAGAAGGCTTTGGTTGAGGAAGATTGAGAGAACCACAAGATCCAAATTTTTCCATCAATTTCTAATTTCTATGAATAAATATACGTTTTTACATTATGATATATTTTTTGTGATTTAATATAAATAATCTTGGTTAATAAAATAATTTATTCTAACAAAAACTACACTAAAGATATATGATATAATCCTAGTACTTACACATCTTAAACTGAAACTGACATGATCATTAGAGTCTATTGTAAGTACCATTTTCCATTCTTCTCAAGAATCATGGTTAACTGAAAGTCTTCCTCTCTATCTAAAAAATCATTCCTAGTATTTACTAACACATATAGGTTTTTGTTTACGAAAGATAGGTGAAGAAGCATAAATTTCTAACTTTAAGTGGTAAATCTTACAAAACTTAGACAGAAAAAAACTTTTATTTATAGAAAACCAAATGATATTTATAGATAGAAAGCGTAATATATATTCGATTACAAAAAATCTTTGTAATTAAAAATAGAGATCATTATGAGTTTATTTTGTTTCTAAATCTACATAGATATATTACACTATAATTAAATATCTTTTCTTCTTCAAACAAATTTGACTATTTTCCAAATTTGCAAAAACTTTTTAGTTTATTTTTTTGGTCAAACATATTAGAAAACTGGCAATCCAAACTTAGTCACACTACACACTCACACACAAAATATTTTAAAAATTTTTCATCTCAACTAAATTTTAAACCTGAGTATAATTATTCACGAGGCGAATGAATTACCGTTGTGCCAGTTCTTAGTTTGATAGTTTCCAATTGAAACTCTCTTTTCTTTTGGGTATTAATTCGAACTCTAACTACAAAGAAAACTCTTCAACGTTTCACCCCAACTTTCAGAAAGCTAACTCTGGTTGGCTAACTTGGTACTAAGCTGTTGGTCATGCTAGGAAGCCCAATTATAAGTGAACAAGCCCACAAGCAAAAATTACAAACAGAAGTAAAAGTTAGCAGTGGCACAGACAAAAAGATCAAAATAAAAACAGGCTAAAAAATTTGGATATGGAAGTAGGAGGAGTGTTATACTTTAACGTAATAATTTTTTTTGTATTTTTAAATTATAGGAAGTACACAAATTGGATCTGAGTTGTGTTTAAAAAATTTTAAAAATTTGGAATACACAAATCGGATCTACCAATTTGTGTTTAAAAAATAAAAAAATTTGGAGTACACAAATCGGACTGTCCGATTTATGTACTCCAAATTTTTTTAATTTTTTAAACACAAATCGGACGTTCTGAGTACAGAAATCAGACGGTCCGATTTGTATTCCGTAAATTAAATCATCACAATTTAAAAAAACACCATTATTAACCCAATATTAAAAATAAAAATGTGATAAAACAAGCACAGACAATTACCACAAAAAAAAAAAACACAAATAAAAAGATAAAAAATAAATATAAAAATAAAAAATCAAATTGGATTGTTTTAGTGAATAATTCACTAGCCCGCTTAAACAAGCGTAGGGAGTTTACCCTTATACATGCAATAACTCATGGCAAACCTTTAAATAGAGTTCAGCGAAAAATTAATCTTTAATTTGTCGGACTAAGAGATACGTGAAAAATAAAATAAAATAAAATAAAATTAAAATAAAAAGAAAAAGAAAAAGAAAAAGAAAAAGAAGAAAAAGGTGGTTCCCAGTTACAGGGTGACAGGGTAGTATCCTTAACACGTATTCTGTTCAGACTGAGAGACTCAGATCATCATCTTTCAACCGCGAACACCCAAAGCCAAAATCTCTGCTTCTACTCTCTTCACTTTTCGCCTCGCATCTGGTTCGTTCCCCCTTCTCCATCTTTTTTCTTTTTATTCTAAATCCTCCAATTTTACTCCTTTCGTTTCTGATCTTCCTTATGTTTTCGATCCTGTAGAATCATATTGCTTATGCTGTTTCTCATGCACTATGTTTATATGATTCCCAATTACCATTGTAGGGTTTCCAATTTGAAACCAATTTTGTCTCTATTCTGATCTTAACTTACTGTTTTGGAATTTGGATCTCTATAATAAATATCCACCTTACACTATTTCTCCACTGTTGCAGTTATAACCACCTCTCTGCTTCAATTAATTATTGAAAGTAATAGTCTCTTTATCCCGCGTTCTTAAGTTTTCGATTTCGGTTTCTATTTCATGCTGCGCACTCCACTTCAATCTTTTTGTTCCATGGAATTGAATATTGAAATGTGAAACCACTAGCTTGTAGATATTCCAATATAGCTTAGCTGGCAGAGAAGCCTCTGTAATTCATAGTTAGTTACCTTATTTGAGAAGTAGCCAGGCTCAATTGAAGGCCATTCAGGTTTTCATTAAATAAAGACACTGAATTTATATGGTTGTAAAGCTCTCCAATGAGTACATATCTCTTCCCCTGTTTTCTTTTGTGTTCCACTTCAGCTTTTCCCCTCAATAACAAAGCCAAATTCTTTTACATTACGTTGCTTAACAGGAATTGATTTTTATTTCCTGGAACAGAAATGGGAAAAACACTTCATGTTCTTTCTTTCTTTTTTTGGGTGGCAGTTATACTATTTCTAATTCTAATATGTTATACATGTGATGAATCTGAAATTCTGCTGAATGTGCAGTAATAGCAAGTATTCAATGGCCTTTATCATTGTTGTAGAGTAAATGGAAGGAGAAGTGGTTGCACGACTGTTCCAAGGATATCAGATATTTGCTGGCGATTAAGTTATTTCTTCTTGAACAAAAACCTCAATGGTAGCCCCAAAATTTTCTACTAAGCCAAAAATATGCTACAGGCCCATTCGACCTTCTGACTTAGAGACTTTAGAGCATATCCATACGAAACTGTTTCCCATCAGGTCAGATAATGAAAAATTGAAAATGTTTCAGTGTTTTAGGTATGTGCCCATGAAATTGTGTTACTTAGAAGTCTTGTCAATTTTTCAGGTATGAAGCTACTTTCTTCCACGATGTGGTAAATGGATGTGACATTGTGTCATGGGGAGTTGTAGACTCTAATCGACCAGATGGCCGGTGTGATGAGCTCATTGGATTTGTGACAGCACGGGTTGTTTTTGCGAAAGAAAGCGAGGTTGGTCTTTGTTTTTGATTTCTCCAAACAGATTTAACAAGTTTTGTGCATCTGTGCCTGCTTGAATTTTAGACTGAAAGAAAAGCTGTGAGTTTTAAGTCTTCTAACCTGTGTTAAAGCATCATTCATTTGTAAAGTATGAATCTTTATTGCTTTGATGAATTATTTGGTGATTTTAAAGGATATATTTTATATAGCAAACTGTTAATTGAAAACTTATTTAGGATGCATTAATAGTCTTAAAAAGCAAATATCAGTTGCAGTTCATGCTATGGCTACAAACCAACTAACCAAGGCAAACTTGATGAGAAAGTTTAGTGCTTAAAATCTGTAATCTGATTCAATAAATTGTTTTGATTCCAAAATAATCAAGACAAACATGATCTTATACTAGTTTTTAATACTCACAATCTGATTAAGTTGTTTTGTTATTTTGTTAGTTTTCTACTGCTAACTTCCGTTGGATAATGGCTTGATAAAATTGACTTCACAAGAAATATACAAATTGTCTCCTAGGATAGGCCCTTTTTAGCATACAAAATTTTTATTGCCTTCACTTACTGATAATTGTGAATCTTTGCTGATTAATCTTATTCCTGTAGATAGTGGATCTGCTTGGATATGACTCGGCCAAATCAGATCAAACTTTAGTTTACATTCTGACGCTTGGAGTAGTGGATACTTATAGGAATCTTGGAATCGGTAGGAGTTTGTATCTTTTTCAATATTGGATTTCTGCATGTATAATTGGTAGTTTAGCAGTCTAATTTATGCCCCATCTGCAGCATCTTCTCTGATTAAGGAGGTCATAAAATATGCTTCAAGCATTCCAACATGCCGAGCTGTTTATTTGCACGTAATTTCTTACAACAACCCGGCAATCTTTTTGTACAAGAAAATGTCTTTCAAGTGCATAAGGAGGCTGCAGGGTTTTTATTTAATCAATGGCCAACATTATGATTCATACTTGTTCGTGTACTATGTAAATGGGGGACGATCTCCTTGCTCACCATTGTAAGTACAAAACACCTTCTTTTCCTTGACTCGTTGGCACTAAATCAATATTTTGGAAAACTAACCAGATGTTGAACCAGTAAAGCTTTTGGTTCATGATCCAATTGGTTCAACCAGCTAAATTAGTAATTGAACAGTTATTATATATCCTGGTTGAACAAAAAAAAAAACTACTTGAACCGAGAACATGAATGGTTCACACTGTAATCGGTTTAAAACATCGCATTACACATTTTTTAATTAACCTTTTAAAAGATAATGTATGATTTTTGCACCTTTACTATTCATTTGGATTTGGGACATGAGTTCTTCTTAAACCTTTTTTTGCCCAATCAAATTAGGTAACCAATAAGGGTCTTCTTTATTGATATGTACATCTTATTATTTTGTGACAAGTATTTCGTTTCTATGATTAAAAAAATTGTTGTTTTTAACTCATATCATGTGGCACATAATGAAACACTACCTTAATTGGATTTCAATCCAATTTACAAATTGCAAGCGCCTTTTGTATTTCGCGGACATGCATATCTTTTTGCACTTCTATTTAAACACAAGTAAAATCGCCTCAAGAATTGTAATTCCAACTTCTCATTTCAGAGAGCTACTTGCCGCAATAGTAAGTTACTTGAGGAGCGGCTTTAAGTTGATGGCTGCAAGGCTGTGCAAGAGTGACGACAGGAAGATCTCAAAGTGGGCAAAGTGTAAAGAAAGCCATTCTCTTGTGTCCCCAACACATAACAAGAGAAACCTAGCAGTGGAGTGTACTGGATATGATGTTGTTTAATCCTATATTTATTTATTTATTGTTTCTTTTTTAGTCTTTACCCTTCCTACTATTACCTGTATCATTCAACTCTACTCTTGATTGCCTCCAGAAAAGGTTATATTGAAACCAAATAATACCTATTGTAACTACCACGTGCTTAATAAACTTCCCATCTCCTGTAGAAGTTTTTACTGTTTGTGCAAGCTATGTGATATTGTTGACCATTTTAACAATGATAAATTGCATTGAGTTTCCATAAACCTAAATAGTATTGTACACAACACACTCTGATTTGTAAAGACATACACTAACAATTGAGGTTAAATGATATCATACTCGGTATCATTGAATTCTTTACTGTGTGATATGATACTGTCCTCCCTTGTAAACATGGACCTATTAGTACATGTAGATGTCATTTAAGCATTGGTAGTTAGTTGAAACAATGGAAGCAGAAATGGTATCTCAATATGGAGTGAAATTCTAACTTCTAAAGGTTCATATTTTCTAACTTTTACAAACCAGTTAGTAGTTTCAGATTTTGTTCTACCTTTATTTTTGTATCTTATTTCTACATGTCTTGAGAGTCAACAACTCCATACACAAACTTTGCCTCTACATTCCTATGTAACAAAATGAATCTATCTATGAACTCTACAAAGGATGATTTGGTGTATCTGGCATATTTGAGTAATCAGAAACCTCCAGTACCAGTGGGTGTATGTCTGATTTTGGATTATATTGCTGAAACACTACAACAGAAGCAGAAGTGGAGAAATCTGAAGAAGCCAAGTAGCTTCCAACAGGACCAAGCTCTGAACAATCACTTGTGTTTACCAAAGGTGCTACTTGTGGAATCCTACCTACCAAAACTAGATTGCTCCTACTCTTTTCCATCAATACATTTTTAACATCATCTTTGTTTTCCACCAACCTTTCCTCATACACTATAGATTCTTCACTACTACTGCTTACACTTAAGAACTCAGACCAAAACTGGTCATCCTCTCTTTTATCTTCATCAATGGTTGTTCCATCAGCCACAGTTATTACCTTCTTGTCCTTGTTTGCTGTTAGACCAACCAAGTTGGCACCAAAGGCGAATGTCTGCCCTGGTGGAGCTATAAACTTGATGACAGTAAGCAAAATTCCGGGATGCTCAGCCAATCTCATACCATAGGCTAGTGCTTCGCGGTCATCACGTCCTCCAAAGAATGCAGCCACTACATTGTAGGAAACATCACTGGCTGGAACTTGTCTTTCCCCTCCAAGGCCACGATCAACCAAAATTCCCACGGAGCAAGGAGCATGGCTCAGGACATTATTATTCACCATCCGAAATGAATGTCCTAGTGACTCCATAGTCCCATCAATGCGTTGGTGTTTGTGGAATGGGAGGAGAATCATTGCTGCTCTCTTTTGGTGCGCGCTGGCGCAGATATCCTCATGGATATTACTGAGAGAAGAGATTGCTGTCATGGGGCGAACATTGACGCTGCTTAGGGGTCCAAAAGCCTGAAATGCGATCACCAAATTATCTTTGCCATCATGTATTTTGTTCCAAAAGGGAAGTCCATTGTTGCGCGCCTTATGAACCATTGTGATGGCTGAAGGTCTCTCTGAGAGTTCCATCAAATGCATAGCATATATGCAAAGTTTCCCTCTCCTTCTAGTTCCCCTTGATGACTCTATCAAATTGATCAAGGTAGGAATATTCCGGTTGCTATGGAAGCAAGCTAGCACCCGAAGCTCAGTGTCAGGATCCTTGCGCTGGATCATCTTATGCTCGTATGGTACTCCTCTTCGAGCTGGCTTATACACTGCCATAACTATTGGAGTTGTGATGAAGGTGGTGAACAATGCCATCAAAACACATATTGCAAATGCCTGATCATTCAATACCTTCATTTGCAAGAAATATGATAGGTGAAATGGTGAGAAATATATGTCATCAAAAACTACTAGTGAGTACTAACTTTTGCCAATGTCTCAAGAAAAGTAACTATATTAAGAAACTGGAGAAAATAACATTTGATGACAGAAGATACCCATACCTTGCGATCCTTGCCAATGTTGAGAACAATGAGCTCCACCAATCCCTTGGTGTTCATGAGAAATCCAAGTGCCAAGGCTTCTCTAAAAGGAACTTTACATAACAATGAAACAGAGAATGTGCCAATGACCTTTCCAAAGCAAGCAGTGAATATAACTAGTGCTAGCAATCCCCAAGAAAGTGCTCCTCTTATACTTGACACATCAGTCTTCAATCCACTTGACACAAAATACAGTGGTAAGAAAAGGCCTGTTACAATGTCTTCTATCTTCTCTGTCAATACCTCAGCAAAAGGGCCATCCTTGGGAACAATTACGCCTACTACAAATGCGCCAAAGAGCGCGTGGATGCCAATGGCATCCGTGACAAAGCTGCAAGCCAGGACTAGTGTCAAGGTAAAGCATATGTAGGTCTCCTTCACTGGCTCGCCCTCAAGCGAATGCTTAGCCATTATGTTAAGAATTGGTTTAATGGCAAAGATGGCAAAGAGAACAAAACCAGCACCACAAAGCAAGACCCAAAGTGAAATCAATGGGGAAGTTTCTGAGCCAGAGAGGGCTATGGCCAGAGCAAGTAGTATCCATGCTGCAACATCATTGACAGCTGCAGCCGACATTGCTATGCGTCCAACATCAGTTGTGAGGAGTTTAAGCTCAGCTAGGATGCGAGCTAGGACTGGAAAGGCTGTGATTGAGAGTGCAACTCCCATGAAGAGAAGGAATGGTGTTGGATTAGTACCTTTGGAAATGGTGGCTTTGAGAGCAAATGATGTTCCAATGCCAAGTACAAAAGGGAATGTGATCCCTGCAAGGGCTATGCACAAGGCCTTAGCTCCTGTTTTTCGAATCGAACTAATGTCTAGCTCAAGACCAACCAGAAACAAGAAGAACAAAAGACCAACATTGGCTAATGTCTCAAGAACAGTTAAACTTTTGTTGGGGAAAACTGTCTTAAGGAATTTCTCATATCTCCCAATTGCAGATGGCCCAAGTAGTATTCCACCCTGCATTAGAATTTTGAGGACCAAGAAATTCATGAAACAAGATTTAATTGGATATGGCAATGATTTGCATAAAAAAGAAAAAATCTTTCATGTCATAGTTTCAAGGCAAGGATTCATGCAATGAAGGGTCTAATTCTTATTCATGAAAAACTTACAATAATTTCTGCAATGACTCTAGGTTGTTTGAGAGGCCTGCAAATCAGTGCAAGGAATCTGGTGAAGGCAACAACCAAACATATCTGAAGGATCAACAATGGAAGTGCAAAATCCAAAGGGTTTTCATGTTGGAATGCTCCGTTGGATACAGCTTTCATTGGTGTTGAACATGTTGAAGAATTAGGAGGAGCAGTAGTGGCCATTTCCAATGGATTCAGGCCTTACTAACAGAAGAAAAAAAAAGAGAATTATCGAGACACATAGAAAGGTTCATATGTGCATGGAATGAGAAAGAATGTGAAGGGACAAAACATGTGTCAACACTAGCTAATGTGACCAATTTGTGAACACACACAAACGCGAATTTCTGATAGATGGTGAATGGTGAAAGATCAAAGGCAATGAACTTTTTGAGGTTTGCTTCTTTTCCTATAGATAGTATCTCGTGTTATAAGGGCTATGCATTTTGTTATGATGGAAAATGTTCACTCTCTTATATATGAATAGGAAGTGTTGAGAGGTTTATTTTAACTATATAGTTAACTACACGTACGGTTCAAATCCTACTTTGCATGAAGAAAGTTGATTAATTCATTTAGAATATTGGTGTGGCTTATTTTTATATTTATAAACTTTTTTATCTTAGTAGGTATAAAATGAGTCATTCATTACTATTCGTTATAATATTTCGATTTTTTTTTCTCAGAAAGCAAACAAAATCATATTTTTAATGATTTATTATTATTGCTATTATTATTTTTGGTCATATGATAATTAATTTCATTCACTGCAGTTTTGTAGGACAAAGCTTGTTATTCCTGGATTTTAAAACAAACAAACAAATAAATAATCATGTTTTTATAGGGCTAAATAGAAGAGTTTATTTTTTGTAAAATTTAAATGCGCTCAAAAGCTAGACCTAAGAAGCCAACGGACTATAGATATAATTTTTCTATACTCACTTAGAAGTTGCAGTTTAAGTGTGTGTTTGGATTACAGTTTGTAAACGGGAGTTTGCATAAAATTGATTTTGTAAAATTGATTTTGATGAAAAGTAAGTTTGTGTTAACGTAATTTATGTTTGGCAATTTTTATATCAAAATTGATTATAGTAAAATAAATCTTGTTTGGATTATACTACTCAAAATCATTTTTAGATGAAAAATTACAAAAGAGACATCAATTTAAATAATTTTTTTATATACATGCAAAATTAAAACGCTAACAAAAATAATATAAAAAATATTTATCATATAAATAAAATAAATATAATAAAAAATAAAAATATGGAAAAAAGTACTATAAATTTTATAATATCAAACAAAAAGAAAATATTCTATAATTTTTTTTAGTACGGTCAGTACTCTTTAATTTAGTATTATTTTGGACAATAATCCATTTCCTTTATTGTATCAACTATTTTTCATTATCTATGACTCTATTGTTACTTATAATTAGTTTTTATTTATTTTGTCTTTTTTTTTATAAGATCATAATTTATATTATAAAATTTTGATAATAAATGTAGTATATAATAATTACAATTATAAATTTTATAAAATCAGAATAAAAAATAAAAAATTAATACAAAACAAAAATAGAGTACATCAAAGAATAAAAAAAATTGATACAGATAAGAAATAATAAAAATATCATAAAACCAACAACATATAGAAAAAATAAAATAAAAGGTAAATAAAATTCATATGAATAAAATTAAATAAAAAAATAAAAAAATTTCATACACAACATAAATACAATGCAGTAAAGGAGGATAGAAAAAAAAAGAATTCATATGAACAAATAATAATAAAAATATCATAAAATTAATAAAATATCTAAAAATTAGAGCATAATAAAAAAATCAACAACATTTGTTATATGAATAAAAAAAATACAATAAAATAAATAAAAATCACATGAACAAAGTCAAACAAAAATAAAAAAATTTTATAAAAAATATACATATAAAAAATAGTATAGTAAATGATAAAAAAAACTCATATAAAAACATAACATGAGAAATTAGAATACTACACAAATAATATAAAAATATTTATCCTATAAATATAAAATACAATAAAAAATATAAAAATTAAAATATGAAAGTGAGTACTAAAAATAATAAAAAAAATTAAAATATTCACTTTGCTAGTGATTGAAACAAATTTGAACCATTTTGATGAAAAAAAATTGGAACTAAGAACAAGTAGGAAGAACTATAGATCCTTTGTATAGAAGAAAATGAAGGATATGATTGGTAAAAAAGAAATAAAATTTTCACCTAATTTTCTAAGATAATCAGTTACCATGAACGTGAAACACAGAAGTTACAAATTTTAGCTTCTCCTGAACGTACGTTTAAAGGCAGAATCACTTATGCGTTCAGAAGAATAAAAGTTGCCAAACATAAAAGTGAAACTTTCAAGAGAATCAAACATGCTTCTTTCCTCCTCAACGCGTTTGCCAAACACACCCTAAGTCTTATTTCTAATTAAAACAAAAGAAAAAAGCTAGACCCAAGAAAAGGGAGAGTGTGTGCGTGCCTGTAGGGGTGCACAGACCCGGCCCGACCCGAAGGCCCGACCCGGTCCCGAACACTTTTGGGGCTAATTTGGTGTGATTTCGTCGGGTTTAGGGCCGGGTAAGGGTCTAAAAAATAGACCCGGTCATTATTTCGGGTCGGGTCCGGGCCATAGCTCGGGCCACCCGAAGTCGGTCCGGTGGCCCGGTCATCATACACAATTAATATTTTGTGTTATTAGTGATGGATCATGACTATTCTTATGTGGAATTTAAGTATTGTAAATCTTAATATTTTGTGTTATTAATCATTATAAGACTATAAGTTAATGTTTTATATTTAGAATGCATAAGACTTTAGACTAATGCATAATATTGTGTTATTTGTATTGATTTAAATATTTGGTATTATTAGACAATATTAGTATTGATTGTGGTTATACTTTAGTATTGATTGTGGTTATGCTTTAATTTTGAAGAAGGGTTGGTTCTTGTTATATTTTTTTAATTGAATTTTACCATGTTAAATAATGGTTGGAGTCTTGGAAATTTAGATATTTTTACATGTTAGCTTACAAGAAGGTATCAACGTAATGTAATGTTAACGGCCCGATTTTCACCCGGTATAATTGTGGCCCGAAAGTGTATTGGTTTCATCGGGTCTAGGGTCGAGTTCGAGTCTAATAAATAGACCCGATATATATTTCGGATCGAGTCTGGATCACATCAAACCCGACTTCACCCGACCCATGTGCACCCCTACGTGCCTGTTAGCGTGAGTGTTTTTTTTTTTTTTTTTGGACTGTGCGTGAGTGAGTATTTAAGTTGACCAATCAAGACAAAAAAAAAAATTGACCAAGAAAAAATCTTGTGTAAATTATGTCAAAAAATATAATCTATGACCCAAAGTCCCAAGCAGAATTCAAAGTAAATCATGTCCACATAAATATATTAGCTTTAGAATACCCAAAATAATATTATAATAATATATTAGTTTCAGCACAAATAATAAATTATTAATGTTTTTATTTATGCAAATTGCAAACCTTATTGGGGTAAGTTTATCTAATGTTTAAAGTAGTTTTAAACTAGTTAAAAGTTCAAGCTTCCAACTTTAATTGGGCATAAGCTACGATACATGTGGATTAAAATTAAATTAATCTTTAACTAATTTAGATTGATCTAATGATTAATTTATTGGTTCTTTAAATGTGTTGATAGAAATGTCGTTTTAGCAACTTATTAGTACATAACAAATTCTTAAATAAAACTCTTAATACTTTTTTTAATAGAATACAAACAAAATAAAATATAAACAAAATAACCTTAGAAATATAATAGATTACAAGTAGAACATATGATAAATCACCAATATGAATTTATGAGGCAAATACTAATGTATAATCATGCAATTGAAGTAGTTAAGAACTATTTTTGGTACATAGTGGAAGCATTTGACCTTTTTTTTTTTTGTCAGTAAATTAGACAACTCCCAATCTTAGATAATCCAATGAATTAGATAATTCTCAATTTTAGATATATAACACATCTACACACTCTTCACACATCACATTTTTTTCTCAATTATATTCTCTAGAATTTAAATCCTAGACCTTTGACCTAGAAAGGAGAAGATATGCCATTAAAGCTAAGGCTTATTAGCAGTGGAAGCATTTGACTAAACTGAAAATGAAGTTTTACCACATTATTCCCTACTTGATAAACAGGCCTGGCCTGCCATCGTTGCTAAACCCTAGAAAAACTATATTATTTTTCCTTTTTTCTGAAAAAAAAATTATAGGAATCTTTAGGAGCTAACTTCAGCACAAATTTGAGCCTGCAAATTTGTCGTCACATATACTACAACTTATATAGCGGGGTTATTTGCGAGGTTCAATTTATAATTTAATTCAGTTTATGTTTCTTAATCAAAAAATTATGTATTAATAAAAAAGTTATCATTATCAATAAAAGTTTAATTTCATTTCTTTATAATTTCACATACCTACTACATCTAATATAAAAGACTGCACTCACTATATATTTAAATTATTTTTTAATAATTAACAAAACAAAATATATATTAATTATTAAAACATATTAATATCAAAACAGAATTTATTATAAAAGATATAGACATAAAACAATTATAAAATTATAATAATATAATTTTAATCATTTTTATTTTCTGAATTAAATTAAACTTACGGTAAGGTCTAGATTGGATTGGATATAAACAAATCCACGTCTCACATTTGCCTTGTGGGGACCTATATATATATATGAAGATAGGCTTTATTTTTGTGCAAATTAAATTAAAGAGAGAAGATGTTTGGGAAGGTTGAGCATGAACTAGAGCTTGAGGTGGCAGCAAGTGAAGCATGGAAGCTGTTTGGGACACTTGAGATTGCAAAATTTGTTGAGAAAGAGATGCCACAAATCTTTCAGAAGGTGGAGTTGACGGAAGGAGATGGTGCTCTTGGAACTGTTCTCAAACTAACTTTTGTTCCAGGTAATTAATTTAAATACTCAAATTAATTAGGGTTACTCGTGTATTTTTCTCATTTTTCTAATTTATTCCATCATATTGACCTTAATTCACTACCTATTGCTATTTAGAATTTTTATACTTGCTTATAATGGAAAATGTATACTGCTAGTTAGGTATTAGGTAATCGTTTGTTTTATTTATTTATTTCAATTAATGAAGATTGAGGAGTTTTTTTACCAGTAAAAAAATGTCAGAGCTAGGATATCTTGTTAGCTAGAATTACTCAATTAATAATATTGTTTGATTAATTGTTTTATAGAAGTGTTGAATGACATTGATTTGGTTGACATGGATGTTAATTAGGCATTCCGGGGCCACCAAGTTACAAGGAGAAGTTCACAAAGATTGATAATGAGAAACGCATAAAGGAAACAGAGGTAGTTGAAGGAGGGTACTTGGAGTTAGGGTTCACTCTATTTAGGGTTAGATTTGAAGTGATTGAAAAAGGTGAAGATTCAAGCATAATCAAATCCACAATTGAGTATGAACTCAAAGAAGATCATGCTGCTAATGAATCACTTGTTTCCACTCAGATACTTGCAAATATTGCTGAACTTGCAAAGAATTATCTCAACAAAAACAAGGCTCCAAAATAAGCTTAGCATAAATATCTCAATAAAATAATTATTGCGTTTTAGTTTTGAGATTGAGAGACACCTATGCTATTAAATGAGAATTCATTGATATAGAATGTTGTATTTCTTTGATCAGTAAATGTCATGATTTTTTTATTTTATTTTTCAATATATCTCTAACCTGATAAAATAAGGATTAATTCGTTACGGATTTAAACAAATTTTATCAATTTAATTATTAGTAGTACATACATAATTATTAGGTCTTGTTCTATCAATTCTAAGATGAGCTGCAAACTAGACTAGGCTTTGGGGTTAAGTGGTATTATATATTAGTAATTTTTTATTTGGTATGTCTATAGTGGTTTTATTGTTGTCATATTATAAGGAAAATTAGTGTTTTTAACTTGGATAGAGATTCTGATTTTTATTCTCTGCTATGATTTCAGTAACGTTTCTTGTAATCAGTTTGTATTAATAATACCATATTAGACAAATTTTGTTATTTTATCTCATTTCATGCAAATTCAGCTTTTCCTCACCCATAGTGTAAATAATTACTGCCTCTTATTCTTTCATCTTTTTTTTGGTATATTATTTCTCTCTTTTTTTTGGACATTCTCTCATCTTTATTTCTACCATATTTCTTACTTTACAACATTTATAATTTATTTTTAAAAATATTTAAAAAATTACAAGTTCTCGTTTTAGGCCAATTTTCTGGTGCCGATTATTTTGATATCAAATTTGTCTAATTTTTCTTTTGAAGTATATTTTTAATATTTTGAAATTATTTATTTTCATATTATTTAAACTAAATATTGACTCAATTTTTTTTAGTAATTAGACACCAAAATTTAGGTATTATATCAATCACTTTCTTTTTAGAAAAACAGTAACAACTTCTTTTTCTTGGGTCAGAACATTACAAATTCTTGGGCCTCATTGTGTTTAATTTCATAATTTTTTTGTACTGATTGAAGGCCTAAAATCCAGAAGGGGATTATATTGTGTGAAGCTGGCCCAACAAGGAGTCAAAAAGGAATATAGAAAATTGCCGTGAGAGTTAGGGCTTTTAACCACACACTCTTTTTGAAAGTGCTATCTATGATGGTACAAAATTTTTAATTTCAGGATGCAAGGCCTTAGTCTAGTGGTGATATGATTACTTTTATTTTGCAACAGGTACATTCAAGTTCCAGACTTGGCAGAGGTCACATAGTGAATAAAAATTCTTAGGGTTTAGGGTTTAGTGAATAAAATTCTTATGTTAGAACTAAATTGGGTTGGTATAGTGGTTAGCTCGTTAATCCACTAGTTGGGAGCTCGAATTTGGTTTTGTGCATGTAGCAACCCATTGACCAGCAGTTCTGATCCGTGTGAAAAACCAAAAAAAAAAAAAAATCTTAGTATTGTGTATGCAAAAATATATAATAGGTGAGTATTATGATGTTATAATACCCATGTTTTCCAAAAAAATCCTGTTTAACAAAGAAAAATATCAGTATTCGAGTTTTATTTTAAAAACCTGTCCGAAATGAAATTAACTAATAATATCCTAAGTCTTAAAGAATAAAAAGTATGGCTTTTTCAATATAGTAAATGCATTTAATATATAACATACAAATGTTTTTATCATTCAACCCAACTGAATTGAGGTATATAAAAAAGGAGAGGTCTATCAATAAGAATCTTTTTAATTTCCAAATTAAGACACTAAATTATCTACTATCTAGACAAACAAACACTCATCATTGATTACCGCAGAAAAAGAAAACCGGATATTGTGTAGTTTTGCAATCTCTTAAATTTTGTCCGTGTGTTTTTTCGAAACAGTTTTGTGATAAGAAACTTTGAATTAACTGAAATCTAGTGTTTATATTCATCTCATGTATACAGATATTTAAATTTGTCGGCAAGGATAAATATTCAATATATTATGAAATTATGGCATATATTATGCAAATTGGATTCTGCGCTATAAAGATCCATTGGAGTATTGGTAGAAGAAAATATGAATGGTTAAAAAATCTTTAATTTGTTGAATAGTCTTCTAGAGTAAGCTTCTGACCTTACTAGGTGTGGTAAATCTTTTGCCCAAAGAATTAATGTTCCTTATGATGCCAACTCTCCAACTCTCCTATTAATTATTGATCTATGCCTTCACGGACACTTTATTTAATTGTCATGTCCGCATATCGGACATATTTTAGATACGACACTCGTCCGACACACGTGTCTATCGTGTCCAACCATATTTTAATAAAAAAAAAATTTTTTTCGGACACACTTAGACACACTTAAATACCATCACGTGTCAGCGTGTCCAATTTTATTTTTAACATGTATTTTTAAAATAAGTTTAGAAATAATATATATTATTATTTATTAAAACAAAAAATATTTTAAATACTTTTGTATAATTAAAAGAAGATATTAAAAATAATTAAAAAATTATTTTATATTTTAATACTAATAAAATATCAAAAATTTATTGTAATTTATGTAAAAAATACTTTATATTTAAAATACATGGCGTGTCCCCGTGTCTTATAAGATTTTAAAATTTGTATGTCCGCATGTCCCGTGTCGTGTCCCATATCCGTCTCGGTGTCTGCGCATCATAAATAATTATTTATTTAATTAATGGCGGCTTATTCTCGTACTAATAATCAGTTATCAAAATCGAACTCGACCGATTCGACTGGAAAATCGGTGAACCGGACCTATATTGGTCCGGTCCGATATTTAGATTACGTAAAGAAGAAAACTGATACGAACCGATCAAATTCAGAATGAACCGTTGAAAACCGGTCAAATTTCGATTCGACTGGAAAATCAGTGAATCAGACCTCCGATATTTAGATTGCGTAAAGAAAAAAACCAATACAAACCGGTCAAATTCAAAATGAACCGTTAAAAACCGGTCAAATCCGGTGAAGACCGATCCGACCGAACCGCTTGGTATTGAAAATTTAATCAAAATTCTTGAAGAAAAGGTTCGAACCCTCTCCCTCATAAATAGAAGAACCTTACACAACCACCATGCTGCTGTTGTGTTCATTGATATATATGCAAATATATATAAATATCTTTCATGAGTTTCATCAAATAATTTATTTTTATTTAATTTATTTTAATTTTAGTTATAAATTCACTAATTCTTAAATTAATTATAATTTTTTTTAACAATAATTATAAATTTATTTATTTTTTTTATAATTATATAATATCTATTAATATTATTTTTTAATAAATACTTGTAGTATATAATAGTATAATAAATATAACTTAATTAATAAATTATTAAAAATTAAAAATAATAGTTATTTTAATATAAAAAATAAAATAAAAATATTTATAATAGAATAAAAATAATAAAATATTTATTGTTTTTGTTCTATATTATTTTAAAATAGCTTGAAATTCTTAAAATGTAAGTGAAAAAATATATTTTAAATTTTAATTTTTAATTATTTTTTATTTTTATTTATATAGGACCGAGTCAATTGGTTCAATCAATGATCCACTGGTTGAACTAATAATCAAGTGACCCAATAGCCTGACCGGTTCGATCACCGATTCGGTTCTAACAACTATGCTAATAATAAGTTGAACCACCTTCAGTTTATAATTTGACAAACCATGATCGATAATCCCTTCTATACTGATCGAATTGACAAAACCATTACAATTTCTCTAACGAAATATTATTTTAATTTAGTTAATCCAACAAGTGGCAAACATGTATGTTCTTGCTGAAGTTGACCGGTGTATAGCTCGTCCGTCGATGAATGTCTTCAAGTTTCTCCTCAGGATCGATGAGTTATACGTCGGCAATGAGAGAACAAGGGGGTGGGTACCTGCAAAAGACACTCCGACGCTCAAGTCAGTAAGTGTTTAAGAGGTAGTATAAGAATAATTCTATGAATATAGAATGTAAGACATGAAATAAAAGTTATCATGTGTTATGTTGTGTTTATAATAATTCTATGAATATAGAATGTATTCAGAATATATCTAGAATGTCTCTAGAATATCTCTAGAATGTATCTAGAATGTATCTAAAATCTATTTAAAATGTATAGTGTATATAGAGATTGATGCCTTTTATAGGCATAAAGTTGATGAATAATAGAGTTGATGATATGACCGTTGATCATTAAGTCAGAATAATGGTTATTAAGTCGGTAATAAAGGTGTCAGTTACAAAATGAATGATAATTAAGGCCGAGTTATAACTCATAATGCACAATAAAGACCGAGTTATAAGGTGACGGATCAATGTACAAGATAGGAAAGCGATAACAATATTAATATATTTAACCAATTTAACGAATTCAATGTAATTTCAAGAAGTAACATGGTAGATCTTGTTATTGTTGTTGCACACATTTTTTTTTCCCATACACGAAATCTTGCTTTAAGATTATTTTTTAATTATTTCTAAATTAATATACGGATTCATTCTTAAACTGCATTCATAGTTAATTAAACAAATGTTAATTTTTTATTTATTATATTTTATATAATAGTAGTTTAAATTTAAGAAATAGAGTACAAATTTAAAATTTAGAATTTATTATAATATTTTAAGTATTTTTTAAACTGATGCATTAAACAAATCTTTGTTTTTTTATTTATTATATTTTATATTGATAGTAGTTCAGATTTAAGAAGTAAGATAAAAGTTTAAAATTTGGAATTTATTAGGATATTTTATTTTTTGTTTTCTTTTTATTTTTAATAATAAGATAAATCTCAAGAAATACTGCCTTCTTTACTTTTTTTTTTTTTGAAGAAAAAATTCACACGTAATTATATATCTTCACGTAAAATTGATAGTTAAAAATAATTAAATAATTTGATATGTTTTAACTAAATTATCATCTAATAATTTTTAACTATTAACTTTACATTAATACAACTACATATTATTTCATTTTTACCTTTTTCAAAACACATTAGCATTCGTTTAATATACACAATTAAATATTATAATAAATATGCATAAAACAAACCTAGGTGGCTTGCAAATATGAACAATGAGGTAGTGGTGGGAGAAAAACCCTTGACAAGATCTAACTTCCTTTTAACCCCCTAATTTGACTATTGCATTCAATGATGTCACTTACACTTAAAAAAATTTTCTAATAATGCCATTAGAAGAAAACCTAGCACCAAAGATTTCTCAATATTTATTTTTAAGTGTTCCCACATTTATTATAACATAAATATTTCTTTATTGGTCAATAACTAGAGTTGGTCTTGCTCCCCTTCACTATCAGTATCTCATTGTATAATACATGCTGCAAATCATTTTATACGAAACATATTAATTAAAATGCTAAATATAATGAAGAAGATCTATAAATAATAATTTCCCTCACTGTCAATTCATTCTTGCACACTTAGTTCATGCTGCCGGATTATAACTTTATTTTAATCACTTATCATAAATGGATTTCGTGAAACTTCATGAACGAGTTATTTTTAGTTAAAATATCAAAATATATACATAAAGAATTAGCAAAGGCAACAGGGAACAAATTACAATAAATTAAATTGGTTCCACTACTCCTCAAAATAGGATATTCTTTACAGGCAAGTTAAATTTGATGATTAATTATAATAGGTAGAAGTTATTAATATACAAATTAAAATTATGTTAAGATAGATTACGGGATTATATTATTTAAAAATATTATTTATACACCAAAATTAACTATTAAAGTGTATTTATATTTTAACATGTATTTTATATTGGTGGCTGAAAAGTTAGGTCATAAAAACATGAAATAATCTTTGGTTGTCCACAGTATCCATTGAAAGGTATCAGAATCTAAGCTGAATTAAGAGAAGAGAGGGATTCCAAAAGACTCGAGAAACAGAGTCTAGAGAGCAAGAACGAGAGAGAGAAGGGAAATTGAGTTGTTTCTGTTATTGTGAGGTGTGAATACTGAACTGAACTTAGCTCAACTAAAACAGTTACAAAATCCACTACTTATAGAAAAACTAGTCACAGCTGGCATACTGTTCTGGTTGAGATCTAATTATCTTCTAACTGTATCTTACTTGAAGAGTTACTTAATACTCTATCATGCTCCCTACTTAAGTTGGCCTCTCTTTTTGATGAGTTGCTTAGTACTCTGTCACGCTCCCTGCCTTCAGATGCTTTTGTTTGTTTTGAAGCTTCTATGTTTGCTTTGTCGCAGTCTGCTGCTGCTTCTTGCCTCATGTCATGCAATTCTTCTATTTTTATATCCTTGCTAAAACTTCTGCTCACATTTAGCAAGTCACGAAAATTCAGAAATATAGCAACTGGAAGAGCCTTTGTCAGCACATCAGCTATTTGTACTGACCCTGGAATGTGGCTAATTGTCACTGCCTTCTTTGTGACATAATCTCGCAAAAAGTGTAAGTCAGTTTCAAAATGCTTGGACTTACAGTGTAGTATCGGATTTGTAGCTAGTAGAACGGCACTCAAGTTGTCACAATAGATTAGAGGAGGAGTTGCGCTGTCAAGCTTCAGTTCAATGATAAAACTCTTGATCCAAATCAGCTCAGCCACCAAGTCTGCTAGTGCTCTGTATTCGGCCTCAGTGCTGGATCGTGCCACCACTTATTGCTTTTTGGCACTCCATGATATGAGGTTTCTTCCTAGGAAAACGTAAAAGCCTCCTATGGACTTCCTATCATCTGGGTCACCGCCCCAATCTGAGTCACTGTAGGCTGTGATCTTTATGGAGCAATTTTTGTGTAGATGCAGGCCATAGTTGCTAGTGCCTTATACATACATCAAGATCCTTTTGACTATTTTCCAGTGCTCAATCAAAGGATTTTGAAGAAACTGTGACACTTTGGTGACTGTATATGCTAATTCAGGCCTTGTAATGGTTAGGTATTGTAAGCTACCCACCACTAACCTATACAGTTTGGGGTTATCAAAGCTGGGGCCTCCAAGGGCAGAGAATCTCGTGGAGCAAGGAAGAGGAGTTTGGCACGGTTTACACCCAACCATTCCTATTTTAACAAGTAAGTCTTTTACATATTTTTCCTGTGTAAGAAGCAAACCATCATCACCGGCTTTAGAGACTTGAATTTCTAGGAAATAGTGAAAATTGCCCAGATCCTTGAGTGCAAATCTGCTATTCAGCTGCTGAATTACTTGATCAATTTCGGCATTAGAGCTCCCTGTGATGATAATGTCATCGACATATACTAAAACAAAAGTCCTACATGAACCTGAGAACTTTGTAAACACTGAGATGTCTGATTTTATGGCAGTAAACCCTAAATGGTTTAGGGCTGTAGAGAGTTTTTGATACCAGGCCCTGGGTGCTTGCTTTAATCCATACAGTGCCTTCGTAAGCTTACACACCAAAGTGTTATTGTTGATTTCAAACCCCTGTGGCTGACGCATGTACACGTCTTCACTTAAGTCACTATGCAAAAATACATTGTTGACATCAAGTTGGCGAATGCTCCAGTTCATTGTAAGTGCTGCAGTTAGAATTACTCTGATTGAAGTTGGTTTCACCACTGGACTATAGATTTTAGTGTAGTCAGACCTAGGCTTTTGAGAGAACCCTTGTGCCACTAATCTAGCCTTGTATTTTTGTAACGAGCCGTCAGCATTATATTTTACTCTAAACACCCATTTGCTTCCAATTGCTTCTTTTCCCAGTGGTAACGGTACCAGTTTTCATGTCTAATTCCGCATGAGTGCTTCATATTCTGCATCCATAGCCTGCTTCCATTTAGGATGAGCTAGAGCTTCTTTGACATTTCTTGGCTCAATTGTAGCTTGCATGGCTCTTGGCTTAAAAGTTTCATGTTTGCTTCTGGTCATCATTGGGTGATTGTTGGTGGTGTTTGGGGGGGGGGAGGGGGGGCTAGAAGAACAATCTCTAGATCATAGATGGGTACTGGAATTGGAGTGTTGGAATGGGTTGTGGGTGTGGTGAGGACAGGTGGTGTTGTAGAAGGGTTTTGTAAGGGTGAGCACACTTGCTGATGCTGAGACCTGAGTTGCTGCTCTTGAGGATTAGTTTGTAGAATGGCTTGTCGGGTTGATTGGGGTTGGGGTTGAAGGTGTAATGTGGGTGGTTGAGACGGAGCTGGTGTGCTGAGTTGGTGATTTTGATGGGGCATAGGGGTTTGTCTTTGGGTCAGAGGTCTTGGTAAGAGAGGTATGCTTGGTATGGTAGTGAGAGCACTTGCTGAGGGTTCTTTGTTAGATGAGTTATCCAAAAAATTTCCTTCTTTGAATGGAAACCTTTATTCATCGAATAGCACGTTTCTAGTTATGATGACCTTGCCATTGCTTGTAAGGCATTTATATCCTTTGTGAAATGGGCTGCAGCCAAGGAAAACAGCAGGAGATGAACGAAAATCTAATTTGTGCTTGTTATATGGCCTTAAGTGGGGGAAACAAAGGCAGTCAAATACTCTGAGGCTGTGATAATCTGGTTTTCTGCTAAATAACTTCTCCAGGGGTGAAAGATTGTCAAGAGTGGGTGTAGGCAGTTGATTTATCAGATGAAAAGCTGCAGAAAATGCCTCTCCCCAATAGTCTGTTGTCATACCAGCTCCAGCTAGCATTGCTAGACCTTTCTCCACAACATGCCTAATTTTCCTTTCTGCATTCCCATTCTGTTGGTGAATATGAGGGCAGGAAAACCTGTGTATAACTCCACGAGCCTGCAAATCCTTAGACAAACTAGCATATTCAGCAGCATTGTCAGTTTGAAGTATTTTCAATTTATTACTCAGTTGCAATTCAACCATTTGTTGGAAAGAATTAAAAACTGATTTGAGCTGAGACCTTGCTCGAATTAAGTACAGCCAAGTGAATTTTGAGAAGGTATCAATAAATAGAACAAAGTAATTGTTTTCATTACTGTCAGGGGTGGGGGCAGGACCCCAAATATCAAAATACACTAATTGCAATGGTTCAGTATACACAGAATTTGACACAGGAAAAGATAATTGGTGAGACTTTCCTATACAGCAGGCCTCACACACAAATTTATTGAATTCAAATTGAACATTACAAGACTTTAAAATTGTGGACACTACACTATTTGCTGGGTGACTCAGTCTGTTATGCCAAAGCAAAAACTTGTCTTTGCTACATAGTGTTGCAGCATATGCAGTTGACTTTATTGAGGGTTTGAAATCAAGGAATTTGTACATCCCTTTTTCAACTTGTCCATGTATAACCACTTCACTGGTTTCCTGTGATTTCACACAGCACTTGTTAGAATGAAACTCAAAGAATACTGCATTATCACAACAAAATTGATAGACACTCAGTAGATTTTTGGTTATGTCAGGCACATGGAGTAACTTTTGTAGGACAAACTCTCTATTGCTCAAACCAGATTTAAAATTAGACTTTCCAACAAGGTTTATATGCAAATCTGAGCCGTTTCCGACAACCACTTGATCTGGGCCTTTATACGCCTCTCCTTCCATCAAATTCTGCTGATTTGGAGTCATATGGTGTGTTGCTCCCGAGTCCAGGTACCAATTTGAGTCATGGATGGTTGCAGGTGTTGCAAGCAGTGCTTGGGGTGCCTGGGAGGATTGAGCTGTTTGTTGGCTTTGTAGGTTTTGAGAATGTTGCATCTCTGTCTGTGAACTAAATCCGGGCCCAAAATTGTTGCTCATGTCATACCTGTACCAGCAGTTCTTGGCTATATGGCCAATCTTGTCACAGACTTGGCACACGGGTCTGTCATTGTTTGCTGCCCTTCTATTACCAGCTTCACCATTTTGCATATAGCTTGGATTGTTGTCATAGTTTCTTGGCCCAAAATTTTGATTATCATTCCTTGCTGCATTGTTGTAGTAGCCAGATCTTGGGTAGCCATTTTGATAGCCCCCTCCATTGTATTGATTGTTGTAGTTTCTTCCATCAAATTCTTCATTGTTCTGAAATTGCCCTGAAGATCTGTTACCATCATTGTATGAGAACCTTCCTCATCCTGATCTTCCGCCCCGATTTCGAAAGTCACCTCCTCTGTAGTTTCATCTAAAGCTTTGTGCCATGTTAGCTTGGATAATTGCCTCTGGTTTTCTGAATCTTTCCAACATGCTCTCATGTGTCAAGAGTAATGCTTCAAGTTCACCAACTGTGATGCCTCCTGGCCGTGCAACCACTGTAGTGATTAGAGGCCCATAGTCTTCTGTTAAACCGTTCAAGATTGCGTTCACATGATCGCTTTCTTTCATTAGTTCTCCAACTGACGCCAGTACATCTATGGTTCCTTTTAGGGTAAGAACATACTCACTCACCGAATTTCCGATCTTGATACAGCTAAGTTTGTTCTTCAATTGTATGATTTCTGCCTTGATTTGAGAAGTAAAATGATCATCTAACCTCTTCCATACCTCATATGCGTATATGCACCCTACCATTCTGGTTGTGAATGGTTTAGTCATCGATGCCAGCAGCCACGATTTCAGTAAAGCATCTTGCCTTTTCCACACTGCAAATTCAGGATTCGCTTCTCCGTTTTCTTTGAATTTCATTGGTATTCCTTCACCAGTGATGTGATGCAACAAATTGTGTCCTTCGATTGTTGATTGGACTTGATCTTTCCACTGCAAAAAGTTATCTTCATCAAGCTTCATTGAGATTGGGGAAGAAGAGAAATTAGGTCGCGCAGCTTGTTCCTCAGCCATGATTGTGGATCTGAAGCTCTGATACCATGAAAGGTATCAGAATCTAAGCTGAATTAAGAGAAGAGAGGGAGTCCAGAAGACTCGAGAAACAGAGCCCAGAGAGAGAGAGAGAGAGAGAGAGAGGGGGAATTAAGTTGTTTCTGTTATTGTGAGGTGTGAATACTGAACTTAACCTAGCTCAACTAAAACAGTTACAAAACCCACTACTTATAGGAAAACTAGTCACAGTTGGCATACTGTTCTGGTTGAGATCTAACTATCTTCTAACTGTATCTTACTTGAAGAGTTACTTAATACTCTATCATGCTCCCTACTTAAGCTGACCTCTCTTTTTAATGAGTTGCTCAGTACTCTGTCATCCTTCAACCCAGCAAGTTAATGATTAATCTATCATGGATCGGAGCTCTATTTAAGAATTTGGCTTTGGTACTGGCCAATGGATTGCTGCATATACAAAGTGGGATTCAAACCTCTAACACTTACTTAAATAGACTAATGAGAGTTAACCACTAAACCAACCTAAATTGATTAACATAAAACAATTTTACTATGAAAAATGTTGATATAGAACAATATTATATATGGCTTGATTTGATAAAAATTTTTTAAAAAATGTTTGTAGTTTTTAAAAGTTTAAACACATCATTTTATATTTAATAAATAAAAAAAATTAGTATATACTTATGTGCGTAAGTGCAGTTGTTAAAAATTAAAAGTGCATTTTTAAAACACTTAATTAAAAAAATACTTTTCCAAAATTAATTTGTCCTTATAAATAAAAAAGTTTTATATAATTTATTAATAAATATTTAAAGTTATATTTATATTTATTTGTATATATTAGAATATTTTTAAATTTAAAAATTATTTTACCAAATAATTGTCTTGTATTTATTATATTAAAAGTTATTTTTAGTTTAATTTACTAAATATAGATATAATAGACTTTTGAAAATTATCTTTTAAAAGTAAATTTCAATAAATTATTATTAAAAAATTTTTTTTACTAAGCTTGCTTTATATCTATATCCAACCTATTTCTTTTTAGGATTAAGTAAGATTAATCCACGATTTGTCCGTTAAATTAAAGAAGTTATTTTATTTCTAATAATATAGAAAAGAAAAAGTTTAGAGGGCCAGTAATTTTTGTGTTTTCTGGTCAGTATTTAACCATCAAAATAAAAGTGAGTGATTTCCATCATTAGATATAATCTCACACCATTAAAAATACTATTGATAGCCAATTAATAATTACAAAACATCAAAATTACTAACTCCCTAACATTTCTCGTATATATGAATTGCTTCCTCCCATTTTTCATCCTTATGACCTTAACTACTGCTTCCCCGTGGCCTGTGGGGATGGATATATATCTTATATATAAATATAATAAAATATATATTCCTAAAAAACTGGATTCATATATATTATATAATAATAGTAAAACCGTTGTTTGGTAGAAGGAAGATGAACTGTTTCACTAATCACTAAAACATTAGTTGGAGATTTGCTTTGAATGAGAATTATGATTTTGATTACTGCCATGAAAGAATCAATTTTTTAATATGGAAAAGGAAATAATGCCAAAGTTTCTGATTGATGAGAAAATAATATCCAGATGATATCCCATGATATGAATTATTAAGACGAGCGACAATGACTTTTACACCAATTATTGACAGAATGTATATATGCAGAACAAAAATACACGTATGGCCGGTAGAAACTAGTATATTTGTATATATTTTATATTTTTATATGTATATTTATTTAATATAATAATTAATTATCAAAATATTTTTTTAAAATATTATTTATAACTAAAATTAACTACTAATATAAAATATATATTAAAATATAAAATATACATTAAAATAAATTAAATAATATATATTTATACATAAATATATTATGGCCGATTTTAGTGCATATTTAATATGGTTGATTTTTTTTAAATAGAATAATCAAATTGTATATATAGTTGATAATGATTTCACAACAAAGTAATAATTAAACTTTTTTCTAATACAAAAAATTAACTACTACTTATCTATTATTATATTTTTTGTACTTTTATTTGTATTTATATTATAAATATATGTGAATAAATTTAAATTATATTATTTATAAAGTTTAATTATAACTGTGAATATTTGATGATTATGTAATTTCATACATGTGATAAGGCTCATTGAGATTAGACTTTTTTGGTATAAAAATAATGTTAGTTATTCTACGAGAAAGTATAATTAAGGAATTAATTTTTAATTAGTTAACTTTAAAATTTAAGTTTATAATATAAGATTTGACATAAAGAGTTTATGATTTATAATTTAGGATCTTTTTATAATTTAAGATAAATAAAATAATTTTAAAAAGTTAACTAATATTAATTAAAAAAAATTATTTTTTTACCATTACTCTTATTTTATATTTCTATACAAGTGTTTATAAATTATGAAAGTACAATGAATCAATGAGAAAACACTTTTGTTATTATGTAGTTCTATATATAATGAAAATTAATTTTTGTAACTGTCAATTTTTTTTATTATATATCTATTACCATAGTTATTAAATTCGATTGATTGAATGCGAACAAACTGATTGAGTTCAGTCAGTTAAAACGTACCTATATATAATTCTTTAGAAGAAATTCTAAAATAATTATAATACGGAATCGACCTTGATACCTTCAAACTATATAAATTACTTAATTTTTAACTGTTAGAATATGATTAATTTAATTCTTTTTATAATATTAAAATATGGTGAATTCTACCCAACCCCCTCTAAAATAACATGTAAGTTACCCTTCATGATGTGTCATATTTTAATTGGTCATTACTTAACTATAGTTGGGTTATTTTGTAATTTATTATTTGAGATGGGTAATTGTATAATTTCTTAAAATATTAAAATTCTACCCCATTAATTGAAGCACGTTCTCACGCAATCTCTCTCTACAGTGCATCATTTTTTAACGGGTCGTTGAATTCCCATGGCTCGTAACTTCCTTGTTCTTCCCAGTATAGCCAACGCGGACTTCATTGCTATCTCTTGTCCTCTCACTCAATCCCCCCTTTTTTTTTTTTTTTTTTTTTTTTGCCATGAATCACTCTTTACCAACATCAACATCATTAATGGTTAGTTCAGTTATTAAATTTTTTCATTAAAAAAATATATATTTATTTAATTACAAGATGGAATATATATTCATATTTAAAATATAATATAATAAAATAAATCTATTTAAAATACTTAAAAGTATAATTAAAATCATGAATATATAAATATAATAATAAAATTTATACTATAAATAAGTAAACATATTTTTTATCATACATAAATTATTTAAAAAATAAATATATTATTAAAATTAATAATACAAATTTAAAATAATAAAATCTAATTTTTTACTGTATTTGTTATAATATTTTTATTCTTTTAATTTACAATTTATTAGTACTTTATTATTTAATTAATGATTAAACAAATTATTTTTATAAAAAATTATGTTTTGTATTATCTTATAGAAGAGACCAATATATTAGTTTAAAAAATAAAATAAAAATGAAATTTTAAATAAAAAATATTTAATATTAAAATTTTTAAATATAAAAATAATTTGTATAAATATTTAAAAGATAAATATAAAATATATGCATAAAATAAATAAAACAGATAAAATGGAAGTACTCATGAGAAATAAATAATTATTTTTGTCTCCTTTATTTATTTTAAACATGTATTTTATATTTATATCCTGAATATCTATATAATTTGCTTTTGTATTTAAAAATTTTAATATTAACTATTTTTTATTTAAAATATCATTTTTACATTAATTTTTAAATTGGTATATTGGTCTCTTCTTTAAGATTATACAAAAAATATTTCTCATAAAAATAATTTGTTTAATCATTAATTAAATAACAAAATATTAATAAATTAAAAATTAAAAGAATTAAAAATACTATAAAAATTACTTGTAAGAAAGTTGAATTTTATCATTTTAAATTTGTGTTATTAATTTTAACAATTTATATTTTTTTTAAATAATTTATGTATGATAAAAGATATATTTACTTGTTTAGAGTACAAATTTTATTATTATATTTGTATATTCCTGATTTTAATTATACTTTTAAGTACTCTTAATAGATTTATTTTATTATATTATATTATATTTTACATATGAATATATATTCCATATATTATTTTTAATGAAAAAAATTTAATAACCAAACTAACCATTAATTATATTGGTAAGGAATGATCCATGGTAAAAAAAAAAAAGATTGAGTGAGAGGACATGAGATAGCAATGAAGTCGGTGCTGACTATACTGGAAGTCGGTGCTGACTATACTGGGAAGAACGAAGAAGTTACAAGCCATGGAAATTCAACGACTCGTTAAGGAATGATGCACTGTAAAAAGAGATTGCGTGAGAACGTGCTTCAATTAATGGGGTAGAATTTTAATATTTTAAGAAATTATACAATTACCCATCTCAAATAATAAATTACAAAATAATCCAACTATAGTTAAGTAGTGACCAATTAAAATGTGACACATCGTGAAAGGTAACTTACATGTTATTTTAGAGGGGGTTGGGTATATATATATATAAAACTATAGTGTTTTTTTTTTTTTTTTTCCTCTTTTTCCGCTCTTGTTAGAATTAAAGTGGCATAATGTTCTTGTGAAAGCTTAATTAGTTCAGAAGTTAAAGGAACCGGTCAAATTATTACAAAAGGTAATTTATTTTTTTTAATAAACAATGTGGAGAAAACAATAATATAAAGTTACCTAAATATAGAAAGGTTTTGGGGGTCTTCATCAATGGATAAATTAAAGAATCTATTATTATTGTATGGGTATCTCGTAGAATAATATATGCATAATCCATTGCCAATTCAGGGTTGACCTTGGCCACCATATATCTTATGATTACTATATTATTTATTACTAATATACGCAAACGTAAACATCTTCACTTACTACCAAACACTATTGACAGAAATGGCTACTAGGTATTCATACACGTATATACCTAGCAATGGGTTCTCTTACTAATTAGTTAATTAAGATGGATAACTACATATTAATAACGTATATATGTATATCATCATATATATTATTAATTATGATTATGAATTAGTTAGGAATGTGGTAGGGCTTAATTATTAGTGGTGGCGCCAGCAGAAACAGATCTGTTATTATTATATATGTTAGTGTGATTTGTTTGATACGGAACATATGATGAAACTAAAAGGAAAGAAATGGCTGCTATCCCCTTCACCTTGTATTATAAGTTTCTCATGCATGATTAACGATATAACTTTATGTGATTTTTGTAAGTATGACTCAATCTTTGTCTTTTGAGTTATTTTTTTGGGTGTTGTTCGTATTAAAAGATATAATTGTTTATATTATCTTTTTTTATTGGTTTAAATTTTTGGCAAAAGTTGTTTTATAATATGATATTAGAATTTTATATTTAAAAAGTCAAAGTTTGATTCCTGATGAATTAAAAAAAAATTGAAAAAATAACATAAGATAAATAAAAGAAATTCCTATGCAAAAGTTGCATAAATCCAAAAGAAGCTCAAAATTAAACAAATTTAAAAGAGATTTTTATTTAAAGAAAAATGTTAGAAATATAACCATTCAGGTTATATCTTTCTATTAGTTTAAGTTTTTGAAAATAGCAATTTCATGATAGTTGGATCAACTTAATTTAAATATAATTATTTGTGATGTTGTGAGATAAGACTTATAAATTCGACACATGACTCTGATTTTATAAATCGCTTCTTTAATTATTTTTTAGAGTTGAACTAAACAGTTTAATTTTAGTAAAAGAATTAGTGCTAAATACATGCTTATGAGAATTGAAACAACGTTTATAAACTACGGCAAAAGCGAAAAGTAACGGCAGGGGAATAGCAGCCGTGACCATAATCGCCGCAGATTGAAAGGATCGTGGCAGAGGTGAGCGGCGGTCTGGTAAAAGTCACAAAACTCCCCTGGATAGCGGCTGGGGAGTGAACACTGCTGCCAAATTAGGATTTATATCTTCAGACTTCCTCGTTTTACACTATCTTCCTGGCGCGAACAAAGCGGGAGCAGAGGGGCCAAACAAAACCACCCCCCTGTGCCGTAACATACTCGGCGACTACTTTAATAAACGCCACTAGGTGAGTTTCAAATCATTGTTTCAATTCCCCCTTTTATCTTAGAACTCGAAATTGCTTCCCCCCAATTGTGCAGAAACCCGCGAGTTGAGTTTGGTAGCGCGCCAACCAAGAGCGGGAGCACAGCCGAGAAATATCAAGGAAGAACCCACCCAGGTGAGGATCCTATCATAATTCAACTTGTCCATTCCCCCTTTTCATGTTACAACCATTAATCGAGAACCCCAATTTTGCAGAAACCCCCAATTTTTCGATTCACCTTACTTTTAATTATTGTTACAGATTTACTTTGCTATGTTTCTAGACATTTTCAACTAAATAGTAACTTAGAGACAGTTGGGGTAGAATTTAAATGATTCAGTTTCACTTATCCTTTATTTCTTTTTATAGTGGTTGGCATCCTATGAAACAAATACTCTATTTTAGTTGTTTTATGTTGTTATCTGTTGCGCCCCAATTTTTATCGTAACATTTGTGTCTGTTTTACTGTGATGAAAGTGATATAATTAATATTCCTGTTTGGCGTGTTCTTGACATGAGATGAACCTATCCACAACATGATTGTATTTGCTAATTTGTGACTGTAGGAAAGAATTGAGGAAATTTAGTAAGAGGATGCGTCTGCTAGAGTGTTGTCTCAAAATGATTTCATTGCTCGGATTTTTGGAAAAGAGAAACCAGGAAGAGTGCGTGGTGTTGGTTTCGGACCAACTCCTAGTCAACTTTTCGGTCCGAACTCACATGCGCTGGGCAACGGAGTCCAGCTAGAGGAGACCCAGAGGAAGCTTCTTGAACTGCAGGAAGAGCTGGAAGGCGAGAAGTTGAAGAGGAAGGCGATGGAGGATGACGCAGCAGCAAATAAGAAAAAGATGAAGGCGATGGAGAGTGCTCTGATTTATCTGTTTCAACGACAGGGTGAGGAGCTGCCATTAGATATCGCTGCAGGGATGAGTTTCGTGGAATGATAGAGTGAAAAATAGAATATTAGGATTGGAGATATTTTGCATTGAAGCAAACTTTTTATTGAATTAGACTGAGCACCTCATTGAAAGAGATTTATTATCTTCGTATTTTGATGGATATATTATTTCGTTTTGCTTATATTTTAATTTTGTGTTTGCTACAAGTTTAAATTCTAAGGTTGAAAATATTCACTCTTAAAATAATAAAAAATATTAAAAAATTAAAAAATAATTCAATAATATTGTAAATAAATTATGTGTGTTTTTTTTAGCGGCGGTTTTAAACCGCCTCTGTTTGGGTTCAAAGATTATGAAAACTGTTACATCTGGCGGCGGTTTGCAACCGCTAGTAAATTTGAGCGAAACTATAGTACCCTTTAGTGGCGGTTTAAAACCGCCGCTAAACGTGCAGGAACTTGGACATATTGAGATAAATTGCGGCGGTTTGAAAATCACTGATAAATATGAAGCAAATCGTGTCAGTCTTATTTTACGGCAGTTTTCTATTGGTGTGCCGCGAAATTTTGATTTAGCGGCGGTTGCTGAAAACCGCCGCCAAATACAATTCCGGCGCCCATGTCCATGGCGGTCTGGTTAACCGCCGGCATTTGATTTTGCGGCGGTTTAAAACGCTGCTAATCAAGAAAAAAACCGCCGCCAATTCGCGCCTCCCTTATAGAATTAATTCGACCAAATTAATTTAGAATTAACCATTAGACTAGTCTAGTCAAAACTAAAAATTAACTGTAAGTAAATTGGTAAAAAATTTAAAAAATTATTTTAAAAAATCAGTTAACTAGTTAAATTAACTTTTTTAATAATAATTAATTTGTTTAAAATAATAAAATCTAATTTTTGTTTAAAAAATTAGATATTTTTCTTATATAAATATATTATTTTATTATATTTTATTTAATTTCGATTCAACGTTTAAACATTTAGTTTTATCAGTTTACCTAATTAGGTTTTTAGAACTTAATAAAGCATTCAAATATCAAAAATACAATGCATGTTTTCCACACTCGAATAATGTACAAGTTTAATAATCTTTTGGTCTCCGGGCCATAAATAATATTAACTATATTACGTGTACATCAAAATTAATCATTAAAATTAATTATTAGTATAAAATATATATTGAAATATAAATATACCATATTAAAAATAAATTAAACTACACATGTATTTATATATAAATACATTAGTAATTAATTTTAATAGTTAATTTTAGTATACAAATAACATTTTTTTAATATTAAAAATACATAAATCTAACTATAAACCCTAACCCCGACAAGCAACAACAACATATTCGATATTTTCATAGGAAGAGAGGTTTCTTCTCCAAATGGGCCATGAAAAGCGAGCTTAAGAGTCTATAAATGGTTGCCACGTGGAAACCTAACCCTTGTTGGTTGTTTAAGTTTGTTGTTGATGATGTGTTATCTCTTAGCCTTTGCCAACTTAGCTTGGTGTAAAGTAGAAAGTAGTATAGACAGAAGGTGGCTATGGCTATACGTATATGTACCTATTTTTGTGCCTTGCTTTTCCTTGTTGGACAAGCCAAGATCAGGTTGAAAATTTCCATCTACACCATTAGAAATTCATAATCTCTTAATCCAATTAATTAATAATTTCATGGTTATTTTTATTCATAGTTTCTGTATATGATGATTATTATGTGGTGAAGCTAACAACTTAAAATTGACCTAGGCATGGGAAATTTGAACGTAACACAATGATATTCAATTTAAGACAAACTAGAAAGGTACAAAAGAGAAGGTAGAGAAGCTATTATAAGCTTGTTTTGTCAACTTTTAGATAACATCGAATCATCTTTAATTTATGCACGCGCCACATATTATTGTTGTTCTTAGCACATTAAATTCTCCACATGTTTATCGAGAATTGATGCATTGATGTATACTAGGCAAAATGGTAAATGGTAATACCACCTTCAAGAAGTAGAGAGTATATTTGTCCTTTTATTTAATTTGGGATTCAGCTATTTTGTATCTATAAGAAATATTTTAATAGTATATATAACATAATAAAGAAGTTTAGGTTTTGATATATTTAATCTATTAAAAATATAAAAAAATATTTTTTAATAACTTTTAGTAAGACTCCTCTTTTTTTTATAATATTTCCAGAAAAATGGTTAACATAATAATATAAGTTATTCTTTTAAATTTAAACTATTAATATAAAATATAATAAATAAAGAATTAAAATATATTTAATTTACAAAAAATAAGTACAACATTCCTTGAAACAGCACAACTAAGTAAAAAGTGAAACTTAGCCTTTATTCATTCCAATGATGCCTATTAAGATCCATTTAAGTGAGTGCAAGAAACAAGAAACACATCTTTAGATTTAATTTCTCATAGTTTTTCTATCTTATATTTAAAATATAAAATCATTCCCTCTAAAAATCAGTATATTCAAATGTAAAATAAAACACAATCTAAACAAAAATAATAAAATCAAAAGTCTAAACTCTTAAAATCAATACATTTAAATTTAAAACAAAATTCTAAATTTTAAATCACAACTCTAAAACTCTAAATTCAAAATTCTAAACTCAAATCCTAATTAAAACTTGGTAAAGTACTAAATTGATCCCCTACGTTTGGGCGTAATTCTGTTTTGGTCCTTAAAATTTAAAGTGTCCTATTTGAATCCAAAAAAGTTTCATTTAGCTTCAATTTAGTCCCACTGTGAGGTCAAAGTTAAATAATTTAGCAGTACAAGAACAAGATCTATAATCTGGAGAACAAGTACAAGCTCCAAATACACAAAATCAACCGTGGATACATCAATACATTTATTTATCATTCTCCTTTGTTATATAAAAAATATTTCATTTAAATTGTAAGAAAAATGATAAATAAATGTATTGATGCATCCATCGTTAATTTTATACCTTTGGAGCTTGTATTTGTTCTCCAGATTATCGATCTTTCTTATACTGCTGTCATATAGGACATTCCGTTAATTATTTAACTTTGACCTCACGATGGGACTACATTGAAACTAAATGAAACTTTTTTGAATTCAAATAGGACACTTTAAACCTTAAGAACCAAAACAGAATTACGCCTAAACGTAACGGACCAATTTAATACTTTATCCTTAAAACTTAAACTCTAGCTATATTTTTATTTTCATCATTTTACTTTTAATAATTCGTGGTTGAATAATAATAATAATAATAATAATAATAATAATAATAATAATAATAATAATAATAATAATAATAATAATAATAAAAAAGCTATGAAATGTTAATTAACAATACTACTATTTATATCATTAATTTTAGGTAGATTTGGCGAGGGAGAGAGATTTTAGTTTTAAGAATGAAGATAAAATTTAATTTGATTTAGAGATTAGTAAAGTTTTCTAAAATGTTTGATAGTAAATATATAAAAAATGTATATAGTTAATATTTTTAATCTAAAGGCTAATTAAAAGCCGACGAGAAGTTTTCTGTAGAATTCTCATCTACTTTTGTATGATGGTGTTATTCATAAAACTACACAAATATGAATTTAATCGTAAAATTATAAAGTCAAATTGAGAATTCAAACTTATAGATTCTCAAGTATTTAAATACTATTCAATGTGAAGTTTAGTAATCCAAATTATGTGTAACGAAATTATAAATTAATGGGTAATGTTAGGGAGACAAAAAAATATAGCCAGAACTTGCTTTATTTAGCATTTATTAATTATCGCAACATTAATGAATGCTAAATAAAGCAAGTTATGACTGTTTTTGATTGATTTTTTTTTGCTACCAAATATTTTCGATAAACTAAATAGGTTTCACTTTCCATTTTGGTCAACTGCTCAATAAAAAAGTAATTTAGATCGTTTGCTAATTATGAATTATGAATTATCTTTCTACTCCTACCGTACCCTTTGAAAATGAAAACATTGTAAACGTTGTTAGTCTAATGAGAGTAGTGTCTTTCAGTGTCGTTATCATTCATCTACATGCACATATATTAAGAACAAAACTTGCATTGGAATTTTTCATCATAAAATTAAATTATTAATAATTATATTCAAAGTTCAAACATATACATCACCACCCTATATATATACTAACTTAGCTTGTGTCTTTGATAAATATCAAAGTTCCAACATACACTACTACTCTATTCTCTAATTACTCTATAACCTTTCTTCTCCACTTCACAACATTCTTAACAAGGTTTGGATTCTTCATTATATTCTACTTTCTTATTGTTATAAATGAATCAATGTTCTTGAGTAAATGACGAATAGGTTCTTGATTTTTTTTAAAGGTTTTCGTCTAATAAAAAATACAAAAAATGTTTTTAATTTTTTAAAATGTGAGATATTTAAGTTTTTTTAGAGGATTAATTTGTCTTTATATATTTTAGACAGAAAAAAATTTAAATATTTTATATTTTAAAAAGTTAGAAATATTTTTATATTTTCAATTAATAAAAAATTTATCTGTCTTTGAATACAAAAGTTAAGAACTTATTTATTTTTTTTTCTAATTCTTATATATACTTTTTTTTTTTGGTAGTGTGAAAATGGGGAGATCACGAAGTGGTTATGATGAGAGTGGGTTGAAGAAAGGTCCATGGACAGCGGAAGAGGATAGAATATTGGTGGATTACATAAACAAAAACGGCCATGGAAGTAATTGGCGAGCGCTTCCTAAGATTGCAGGTCTAAACAGATGTGGAAAGAGTTGCAGGCTGAGGTGGAGTAACTACCTCAGGCCTGGTATCAAGAGAGGAAAATTCTCTCAAGAAGAAGAGAAACTCATCATTAACTTACATCAACTTCTTGGCAATAAGTAATTATTAACCCTAAAATATTATTAATGATATTTTTTTGTTTTTTAATTTATTTTTTACTCTTTTGATAAAAATCTATATTTTTACCTGATAGATATAGTTTTGACACGTATTTTATAATATATTTAAATGAAAATATTCGATTTAATTGAAAAAATTTTAAAAATTGATTAATAGATCATTTCTAAATTATCTTTAATAAATAAATTTTATTAATTTATGTATACAAATTTTAAAAAATGTGAATAAAAATTATATTAATTTATGTATGTTAATTATATATTTTTTGTGTGAAAATTTTTATAAATATAAATGTAAATTATTGCTGATGAAATACTGATAAAAAATATATGTTTATTGATAATGTAATATTACTAAAAAACAAATGGATAGAATTTTTTTATTTAAATCAGATATATGACATGTATATATATATATTATTTGACTACATAAAAACAAGTCTTAAATATTTTGGTTGTGTGATTATAGGTGGTCAGCAATAGCAAGTCATCTACCAGGAAGAACTGACAATGAAATCAAGAATTTCTGGAACACTAATCTTAGAAAGAAGCTTCTACGAATGGGGTTAGATCCAGTGACTCATCGTCCAAGATTAGATCATAATCATAATAATCAACTTCAACTTCTTTCCAATCTTCAACACTTGCTTCTTGCTGCAAACATTCTCAACAATAATAACAACAACAATAATGCTCTATTAAGTACTCTTCTTATTAACTCTGATCATGCCAAACTCCAAATCCTCCAAAACATGCTTCAAATCCTTGCTACTACTACTACTACTAATAATAATAATCTTGCACTAAACTTGGAGCCACTACTTAATCATCAACAATTTGGTCCATTAACCTCATCATCATCATCATCATCAGTTCCAAATGGTTTTTATGAATCTTTAGGGTTGAATGAATCTATGCTCCAAAACCTTATTTGCAGTAATGATTCTTTCCCTTGTCAAAATCAGCCCAATTTCCAAAACTTTGAAGCTCCTCCTCATGATGATAATCAGCACAACATGAATGGTGGTAGTTGCATGATGAAGTCTGAAAATGTTAATAATAATAATAATGAGAAAGTTGTTGTTGATGGCACAAATTCTTCTTCTACTCCTACAACACCATTGAATTGTTATTCACTTCCAAATCTGGTTTCAGCCTCATCACCTGATCATGAATATTCCAACAAAGTAAATAATAATAATAATAATAATAATAATAATAATAATAATAATTCTCCAACTTCAACCAACAACTTTGAAATGTGGACAGATTTCATGTATGAGGAAGCAAGTGATGCTTATTGGAAACACATCATAGAGTAAGTAATCCTATTCTTTTTCTCTTTTTAATTAAGTTCACTTATTTTATTATAAGGTATCAAATCAACACATATACTCATTTTGTTGCTTTTTTTTCTTCTAATGTCTGCAGTCAAGAATCTAACCAGCCATAGTCAACAATCAAGGTTCATCACAACAATAATGGGATTTTGTTTTTAATTATCATTGTTGGTTGTCTCTAGCTTAGGATCAACATACTGTTTTGTGAGGATGGATTGATTGATATAAGATTTAGGACCAGACTTATAGTACAACATATGGACATTATTGTAAGAGGAATGTTAGGGGAACAACAATTTTTGTGATTTGTAGCCATCAAATAGCCATTAATGATAATTTTAATGGTGTGAGATTTCATCCAATGACTCACTTTTCTTTGCTGATTAGATATTGGCCAGAATTTAACAAAGTTGCTGGCCCTAGACTTTTCTTTATTGTAATTTTCACTTTACAAAATGCAAGCCATTATTATTGCATGTGTTTCATGTTCAATTCATGTGCATAAATTGCAGCTCTCAACTCACTCAAAAATATATAGGCAGTTCAATATATTTCTTAAATAAACTGTATATTATATAAACTTCATAATTTATCTTTGGCTAAATTACTATTTTGGGCCAAATCTTAATTAAGTTTTGGTCTTTAAAATTTTAAACATTTTATTTCTATCCCAAAAATTTTAAATAGGTTCAATGGGATCTTATAGTTAGAATTGACACTAATAGTTAATAAGTGACGTGAACGTTAATAATATTACTAATTAAGTCATATTTTTTTCATATATTAAAAAAATATAACCAAAACCTTTTTGTATGGAACACTTTTTTTTCATCAATTTTTTTTTTGTTTGTAAAACACTCCAAATCTTAACAATTAATCACTAACACTTCAAAATCAAAGGTTAGTTGATCAACTTTACTTATACACTAAAATCAAATATTATTGGCTCTTCAATATACGAATTATTTAAACTCGCTTAAATTTTTTGGGATTGAAATAGACGATCGAAAGTTTTTGAAACTGAAATAGAACATTTAAAATATTAAAAATCAAATTAAAATATTCTCAAAAGTTATTCTCAAACGTTAAAGACTAAAATAATACTTAAATCCTTTATCTTTAATTAGGGCCTAAGATTTGTGTGGTTGAAAATTATACAAGTTGGAAATATATATACTATATATCACTTGTTATTTGTTTCTTACTACCTGAAATTATTTAATTAACTATAATATAATACATAGTCAATTGTTAAGCTCCCATAATATATAATCAGGAGAGGAAAATATTACTATTAAATTGAATGAAGACTTTATTAGTAGTTGAAGAAGAAGGGGCAGCAACGATGAATTCCGAAAAAGAAGTTTCTATTTACTAATCATAATGTAAAGCAGAAAAACAAAGTCAAACTATACTCAGAACATACATGAACCAAAAACTTTACTCAAACACGCATTTGAATAATTAATTACTTTTGAGAAAAAATTCTCTTGATGAAAATGAGACTTAGAAAGCATAAATGTTATATTTAATTAAGTCAAAAGGTGAAGTTAGTATGATATGGTGTCTAGCATTTGGTAAAAAGACAAGTTTTTGGTTATCCGTTTGGTGAGACAATTACTATTGATTTTGGTCTAACAAGCAAAGAAAGACAACTCATAAGTAGCATTACTACTTCTTGAAGCAATTGAAGGAATCCAAAATACATGACATCAATTACTATTGTTTATAATAATAATAATATTATTTTGATTTAATTATTCTATCAATCTTTATAGTTTTATCGAATTTATTTTTAATTAAATTTTTATATTTTTTTAAATTAGATTCCTATACTATATTAGATGTTATAATTAAGTCTTTATTGTGATAAAAATATTGAAATTAACATAATATTCTGTTAAAATTATTAATGAGATATTTTGTTGAAATGAACAAAATATTACATTAATTCTAATATTTTTATTATGTTAAGAACTTAATTACAAAATTTAATATGATATAAAAATTCAATTAAAAAAATATAAAAATTTAATTAAAAGCTTCATAAAATTATAAAGACCGGAAAAATAATTAAATTTATTATTTTTTATATATATGAACCAAAAATTTGGTTAGAGTGAAGACTACACATCTTTTCAATGTGTAGCAAAACAAGTCTTAAAAGTTTTTTTTTTTTTTTTTTTTCATTTTGGAACTTATTAAATCACGTTTAAACACATTTAAACCCACTACAACTATATTTTACACTAAGTTTTGTTGAATTTTTTATTGACTAGAGTGTTTTTAGAAGTATCTACCTATCTAATATTCTTTCAAAAGAAAAGTTGTTTGTGTAAAAGAAAAGGGAAAAAAAAAAACGTTATCATCTTATATACTTGTATATATGTTAAATTTAATAGTCTTAATATTGTTCTTAAAACTAAACACCATTAATAAGTGAAATTTATATATGCACCATTAATTCTTAAGTTTTCCATTTTTATTTGAATGTAAATAGAAAATAAATTGATTAAATAACATAAATATAATGACCCATGAATATAAAAAAATTTAAATGTATTTTATGGTGCTAATTTTTTAACTATTTGATAGAAAAATAAAAGATGAGATCTATTTTTATTTTTCTTAATTTTTAGACAAATTAGACATCTATGTATTAACTATTAAGCACCATACAATTTTTCAAAAATTTAATGCATATAGATAGTCGGTTTGATTATATTTTCCCATCAAACATGTTTGAAAGGGTGAAGGGAGGACATGCACAAAAAGAATTGTAAAGAGAAAGCATGTAATACATAAAAGAGGATCGGATACGTAGAGAATTAACTTTAGTTAGTCAACATTAATTATTTTGAGAGTTTAAATTTATAATTTATAATTTAAAGTTAAGAATTTATAATTTTAATTATATAATTTAAGATAAATAAAATAATTTTTAAATAATTAACTAGTTGAAAAAAAACAATTTCCTAAATATTACTCTATGTAATAAATAAATAACTTAAGGAAATATAACAACTTAATTAATTTGAGTTGGTTTAGTGGTTAGTTTACTAGTTTGTTTAAATAAGTATCGGAAGTTCGAATATGCCATCTATTGACTAACGACAAAACCCTTAAGTAGAGTTCAAATCCGCGATAATTATTTATTGGCTAATCAAATTGGGGATATCATATAAAAAAAAGAAATATAACAACTTTAATAACCTTGATTGATATTTTGTTGTAGTTAATGACAAATCAGTTTAGGTTATCATGTTTTAAAAATAAAATAAAATAAAAAAAGAAAGTGTAGACTGTAGAATATTATTATAATTGAATATTTTTTTTGGTGACTGAAATAAATTAAATAAAGAAAAACAAAACAAACAAAACAAAGAACTGCCTAAATAAAGGGACAGTCCCGTTCAAGACTACTTTTAAACTCCTCCCAAGGTGAAAGAAGCTCCACATGCGAAAGTTGTAACTTCATCGCCATCTTTGCCATAGTATCTGCCACCGTGTTTGCATCTCTCATAATCAAACGAAAGTCAACCCGCCAAATCCAATGCATGATATCTCTTATTTTGAGCACCAGTGGATCAATAAACCCAAAACCATCTTGAGTAACAAGATTAAATGCTTCCACACAATCCGTCTCACAAATAACATCTCGTTGACCCACATCCCAAGCTAAGAGATATCCTCTCCAAATAGCAAACAATTCTCCTTGAAGAATACTATTACTCTCAATCATTCCCAAACACCCCCTTTGCCAGCTCCCATTACAATCTCTAATAACACAAGCAAAACCAACACTATCACCCGAACCAAAATAACTAGCATCACAATTAATCTTAAAAATACCAATAGATGGGGATTCCAAAAACTATTTAGAGTAGAGGGAAGGGACATACGTTGTAATTCAAAAATATTCCTAAGCTCTTTTTCTGAAGTTAATGCCAGACAAATCACTTTTTCCGAAGGCCAAGTTTCATGGGATTAAAGATGTCATTATTCCTTGCTCGCCATATCCACCAAAGTCCCAAAAAGAACTTGAACGGATGCTCTCTGCTATGATACAAGAACCAGTTCTTCAAATCCAAAGGATGACAAGAAATATCCAACCTATGCCAGACAAGCTGAGCTTTTGGACAATCCCAAATACAATGTAAAACCGATTTCTGGCTAGAAAGACATCTTGGACACCTATCTGATGATGACATCCCTCTTCTAAAGCGAAAACTTGCAGTAGGAAGAGCCTCCTTAAGACACAACCAAGCCAAAAACTTATGCTTTTCCGGAACAAGCTGACGCCAAAGCCAAAGCCAATTCTCCCGCTCCTTCCAACCAAACAGCTGCTTACACAACCACAAGTAACCATTGCGTGAGTCATAGACTTTAGCAGCAGACCCACTCCAATACCAACCCACTTCTGGACCTGCTTGTTCATCTGGATTGTAAGAGAGAATATTATCTTTCAGATTTTGAGATAAAGGAGAATAAAGAGTATCCAAATGCCACCTACCAACCGACCAAATATCCTGTATCCGGAGATTCGAATCAGAAATGTGAACATAATCCATCTCATTAGATAACCGTCCTTCTCTCCTCCAGCTAGAAAACCAAAAATTCTGGTTCAAATCTCCAATACACCAAGCAAACCCATCCTTCAACACTTCCCAAGCCTTGCAAAGACACCTCCAAATGGGAGAGTCCTTGTTCTTAGGATAACTAAAACAATCATATAGAGATGATCGGTATTTGGCATCCAACAATTGGACCCATAGCTTGTTTGGCTGCTGGAAAAAAGTCCAAACTAACTTCCCAAGAAGAGCAATATTTACACAATAAGGATCTCTAATCCCCAAACCTCCATATTTTTTTGGAGTAACCAGTACCTTCCAACTAACAAGATTCAATCCTCTTCCATCAACTTGTCCTTTCCAAAGAAAATTCCTCATCATAGACTCCAATTTACTAATGATTCCTTTGAGAAAAATAGAGACCTGCATCTGGTACGTGGGAATAGCAGTAGCAACAGAATTAACCAAGCAGAGCCTACCAGCCCGATTGAGTAAACTTCCTTTCCAGCTTGCTAGCCTACTCCGAATCTTATCCAGGACACCATTGAAAGCTGAACGAGTCATCCTATAATGGCTAAGGGTAACTCCAAGATACTTGCCCAAGTCCTGGACAAATCTGATAGAGGATACCCCAGTAAAAACCTCTTTCCTTGTTGCAGAGACATTCTTGGAGCAAAGCGCTTTAGACTTCTCGACATTAATCTTCATCCCAGATGCTTTGCAAAAAGTCTCTAAAACCAACATCACATTTTGCACTTGTCTCTTTGTAGCTTTACAGAATAGAAGCAAGTCATCCGCAAACATTAAGTGGGATATTCTTGGTCCCCCTCTAGAAATAGCAACCGGCTCCCACAAGTCCAAATCAACCTGATGACTAATAAAGCATGCCAATCGCTCCATACACAACACAAAAAGATAGGGGACATAGGGTCTCCTTGTCTAAGACCTCGGCTAGGAGTAAAGCCATTCAGACGACTCCCATTCCAAAGAATAGATAAGGAAGAAGCAGTGACACAATTCATAATCAAATTAAGTGTAGGAATAGAAAAACCAAAGCTTTTAAGGGTATGAGCTAAAAACCTCCAGTCAACTCTGTCATAAGCTTTCTCCAGATCAATCTTAAAGGCCAGTGTGCCTTTCTTTGATTTAGTCTTCTTCATAAAGTGGAGGACTTCTTGAGCAATGATGATGTTGTCATGAGTTCCTCGTCCCAGAATAAATCCTCCTTGAAGCGGGCCAACAATCTCCGTAAGATGAGGACGAAGCCTATTAACAAGGACCTTCGTGATGATCTTGTAAACTACATTGTAGAGACTAATCGGCCTGAAATCTTTCATAGATACCAGTGATTCAACCTTTGGAATGAAAACCAGTAAAGTCTCCAACATTCTCGGATCAAGAGGAACACCGGAGAATGCCTGCTTAACCATCTTCCAAACATCAAGACCAATGATCTCCCAAAATTCTTTGAAGAAGAAAGCTTGAAACCCATCAGGACCCAGAGCTTTAAAAGAGTTCATGTGAAAAACAGCTGCTTTGACTTCCTCCATAATAACTGGTGCCGTAAGGTTATTGCAAGCTTCCTCATTCAGAGAAGGAAGAGGCACATCACCAAGGCAACCCAAATCAACATCATCTAAATGACAGAATAAGTTTTTATAGAAAGACTCTGCTTCTTGACTCAGAACCTCTGAATCAGTTTCCCACACTCCATCTTTGAGAAAAAAGGCCATGAATCTTATTATGCTTCCTTCGCGCAAGAGTTTGAATATGAAAGAATCTTGTATTCCTATCCCCGAACCTTACCCACTGCTCTCTGGACTTTTGGAACCATAGGAGCTCTTCTTGCACTAGAGTATTATTATAATCATCAAGCAATTGTTGCTCTTTCTGACGCAAATAAATACTATCCACCACTTCCAAACGCTTTTGTAAATAATTAATCTGCTGCTCTAATTCACATTTCTTAACAAAAATGTTACCAAATACCTTCGAGTTAAACTCTAGTGAATTCTTCTGTACTTCCAAAAGCTTGCCATGAATTCCTCTATTACCAGACCACCATGACTGGTTCACAATATCCCTATACCCAGGATGAGTAGCCCAAGCAGCAACAAATCGGAAAGGTCGATTCCCTTTAGGCTGAGGACGAACTTTACAACGCACCAGAATAGGGCAATGATCAGACTGAAACCTATTTAAAACTTCTGCATAAGCCTCTGGAAAGATAGATAACCAACTACTATTTATACAGACTCGATCAAGCTTTTTTGCCACGTCAACATAATTTTTCACCCTCCTGTACCAAGAAAATCGCCTCCCACTAGTCTTCAGATCAAACAAACCACTATCCCCTAATAACGTAGCAAACATGTCGGCTCTTTGATGAGAAAATTGACAGCCCTTAGATTCATGAGAAAATTTGACTTCATTACAATCACCAAGAACAATCCAAGGTCCTTGAAAAACCATGGCTTGTGCAACAAGATAATCCCAAAAGAGAACCCTTTTATTAAATTGAGGACTGCCATAAATACCACTACACCTCCAAATTAAATTATCAAAGTGAACCTCAACAGTAACACCCTGATCAAAAGCATCAATGAACTTACAACAAACACCCTTCATAGAGGATAGAAACCAAATACCTCCCTTATGCCCCTCTGCTTCTACTATAAAAACAGAGTGATACTCCAACCTTTCCCAAAATAATTTTAAATGCTGAAAAGGAGAGTGAGTTTCAACCACAATAAAGAAAACAGGTTTAAATTTCCTAACAAGTTCCTTACAATGCACCCGGGCTAACTTATTAAAAGCACCCCTAATATTCCAAACAATCATATTTAAACTATCCATAAATAATAAGGACAGAATAAATAAGAACATAAACTCTAAACAGAATCACCAACCTCAATAGGTGGTTTGTCCTGCGGTACTAGCACACTCTGATCCTCAATAATTGTCACCTTTGGACCTCCTGACACTGCACCTGTCATGCTTCCATCTACTAAGGTTTCCTCCGTTGTGCCACCTTTTTTATCAACTAGCGAGTTCTGCAAGGAGGAAGGCCGATGACGCTTCCGTAGAGAAATTCCACGACGTGCAGGAGTTCTGCGCGATAGAGATGGCGCAATTTCATGTTTTTCACGCTTCCCCATCCTAATTCCAATTGATTTGCCTCCATCACCATGCAAATTGGGCCTTGGAACCCTTCTCGAACCAAACTTGTGCTGCTTTCCATCTTGGTCCTTCAAACCTGATGACTGGCCCATTGTGAATTTTCCCTTATGCAGCACTTGTTGCCAGTCCTCTCCATCATCCATGCATGCCTCATTAACATGACCATCAGGCACGTGAGGAGCCAATGATTCTGTAACTACATCCTTCCCTTTAACAACTCCTAATTTCTCACCCAAATTACGAGGATTCTCACCCAAATCACGAGTTTCTGATTCAGCCTCTTGTTGAATCTCATGATTGTTGTGTGGCACTAATGTCGGGACTTCATTATTTTTTTCATCACCAAAGGAATTTTCGTTTCCTTCCAAGGACTCATTCTCCATGCACAACGATTTATCAAGCCCATACCGTGCACAAGTAGCACAAATCAACTGTAAACTCTCGTACTCCACTTCATAAGTCACACCCTCCACTATAATATGTTTGATTACAGGCAACTCAAGATTAATTTGAACACAAGCTCGGGCATATTTTCCTCTTTCTGCAAGCTTAGTAGTCAAATCTACTTTCACCAGAATCCCTATTGCAGAAGCAATTCGCAGTATTGCTTGTTCCTGATAGCACCAAATTGGAAGTCGCGAGACTCGAATCCATACCAGCGTTGATCCAAAGGATTTTTTGCATGGCCTAAAATCCACATCCCATGGCTTTACTGCAACATAGTGACCGTCTATCAACCACGGGCCACCAAGAATGACTTTCTCACGATCCGCAGAAATATCAAATTTAACCAAAAAATATCCAAACCCCACATCCAACAAATCAAACCCTCCTTTGATGCGCCATACTATCCGAAGCTTATGCATGAGAGCCGTGTAGCCATAATGCTTATCCAGCACCTTGATCACGATGGCTTCCTTATAAGGTTCAGCTAGACAGCTCTTTGCCTCCTTGGTAAAACTGACACTTGGTGGACGAGAATCACCCTGCTTACCTGTCACCGTCGCGATACCATCCCCAGATAAAGACCCTATTAATGCAAAGGTCTTAGACTTTTCTGCACCAATGACTTTATCTCTAAAAGAGACCTTGGATGACTTTTCTAACCCCTCTCGAGAAGAATCCTCCTTAACACCGGATACACACCCACCCACGCTCTCCCCCTTATCTCTTCTGATGGCATGGCCATCTTCCTCACCGTGTTTCACCCTCAACCGCTCGCCCCCGCTCTCTCCTTCTCTCATTCTCCTTGAGTTATTGTAATTGAATATGGTTGTTTATTTTGTCGTTTTCACTTTGTCATATTTAAAATTTCATGCCAAAATTCTTACACTCTGCAACTACAAGGGGTGTCCTTATTCAAGGCGACAAACAAAAAGGTACAAAGCATAAAGCAGATAGATAAAGAATTAAGACCTAAAAAAAATAGAAAGAAAGAAAGGAAAAGATAGATATTCGGTGCACAACAGCACAAGTTATTTTTTTAAATAAAGAATTATATCTGCATTATTTTATTTCATTTTGGAAAATGGTCTTTAAATCCTATTAGGCCCAACAACTAAAGGCACTTCATTAGAACTTTAGATAAATTTTAAAATGCAAAATGATAATTAAAAAAATTGGAATGATTAAATCTCATAACTCATAAGTAGTTGATAGCACACCTTTTTTTACCATGTTCAAATAATACTCTTCTATAGAAGATTCTAAGTAATTTCTTAAAGATAGTATTTGTTTTTAGTTACTAGAGCTAAAATTAAAAAACTAAAATTTAGTATTATGTTTCATGACCAGAAATTAAAACTAAAATTTTAGTTTCGAAATACAAAATTTCAGTACCTCCAAAAAATGAGGATACAAATAACTAAAATTTCTGAAACAGAGACTAAAAATCTAATATTTTTTGAAGAATGCTAGGAGACTAACAACTTTTGTGATTTATAACCATCAAATAGCTATTAATGATGATTTTAATAGTGTGAGATTGGTGTAAGATTTCATCCAATGGATCACTTTTCTTTGCTGGTTACATACTGGCCAGAATTTAATAAAAGTGCTGCCCCTAGACTTTTCCATATTTTCTTTATTAACTAAAGATATTTTAGTAAATATTTTTATTTTATATTTATATTTATTTTAAACCAAATAAAATATTAAAATATAATTAAATTCTGTATATTTTATATCAAATATAATACAGAGACTTAATTAATCTCAGTCTCTCAGTTTCTGTCTTCCTTCCAAACACAGGCTTCAAAGAAACTCATTAATGTTTAGTAGAACTTCAGTGATCTTACTTAAGTTCATATTTGTTGAAAACAGGAAGAGTTCATTTGCTACACAGATGCCAAAATCTATTGGCAACTCAAATGGAGAAACAATCAAATAGTAAAGTTGAATGTAAGTGCTTCCTAAAGTGAACTTGTACATAATATGAGAATGTAATATACATATTTGATCCATGAAAGGAGGCTCAGACATTGAACTTCTATCCAGACTTTGATTTGAATTGGGATCACATAAGAATACAATTAAACTCGCCACTTCTTTCATCAAATCTAGTAAGGAGGGCAAGGTGCAAAGTAGAGGGAGAGAAAAAAAAAAGTCTCATCAATCACATACATTTTCCTGCTAACATGGAGAACCACAATCAAAATGAGAGGGAAAAAAGGTAAAGAAAAGAAGAAAATCCTAAACAATATTACACATCATTCCTTTAGAAATCTAATTTGTGGGAGAAAAAAAAATCATAAGCAAACACATGCAAACCAATTGAATGTTCAATATACCTCCCAAAGTTGCAACATTGTTCTATTTCTGGTTGCTTGAACCCTTTTTCTTGAGCAGGCTTCCAAACTTGCCAAGCAAGGGCTTCTTCTTTTTCTTCAACTGTTGTTGCTGCTTGGAAGGAGAGGTCGCGCCATCGTCATTGTTCTCGGCTATGGATGAACCGTTTATGTTATCAAAGCTCTCGCCACCTTCTGCCTTGGAATCGGCTTCCTCTTCAAAGGACTCGGGCTCTGGATCCCTCTCTGGCGACAACTCCTTTTTCTCTATCTTGCAGCTCTCCCACATTTTATGTTCAACTTCTACTGAATTATCATTTTCCTTACTAGCATCATCTTCCTTCAGTTTTCCATTCCCATTCTCATGTTTGGGAGATTCTATCTTTTCAGCCTTATCATTCACAGGAATAGTCTCTCCTTGAAAGCCTTGTTTGAGCACTTCTTGATTTGCTGAATCTTCTACCTTCAATACATCTTCTCCTCCATGCCCATTCTCTTCGGAAAATTCAACCACCTTAGGAAGCAAATCATAATCCTTCTCACTGTCTGTGAGATCCCCGTTTTCCTGAGTGTGGTTTCTGGCTGTTATTTCTTCCAGTAGCTTAGATAACTCCTCCACCTTCTTAATAGATTCAGCTTCCTTAGTGCGGAGTTCATCATTTTCTTGAATAATACTCTGCAATTCATTTTCTTTATCCAATAAATTCTCCTTCAATTTCACGTTCTCGGCCGTTGCTTCTTTAAGAGCTTCCTGCAAGTTAATTGCCTCAGCCTCAACTTCCTTCAGATTTTCCTTCAACTGAGCTTCTTCCTCCCTGCTGGCACTAGCTTCATCCTCGGTATCTTTGAGCAAGAGAGCCAATCTATTTATTTCTTTTCCCAAGGACGAATTCTCTTCTTCGGTTTTCTTTAAGCAGCCGACTAGTTGATGTTCTCTCTCTTCCCACTCGGCTCTGGAGTTCTCAAAGTCATTCTTAGAATTTTCGACATTACAAGTAAGAACATCAATCTCACGCCGTGCATCATCAAGCATGGATTCATATTTTTCATTGGTAGCTTTTAAAACTGACTTTAAATCTTCAAGCTGGGTCTCGTAATTTTCATGTTCGGCTTGGCTGCTCAATAGCTTCTCTTTGGCTTCTCTAGCCTCTGCAGATACTTCATGTAATGCAGAAGTTAAGCTTTCCATTGCCTTTTTGCACTTTTCTTCCTCATCCCTAGAATTCTCCAAATCATTGATAAGTTGATTTTTCTCTTCAAGTAGGGTCTGCACGCTAGCAGCTGCAAGCTTTTCATTGTTCAAAGCCTGAATCTTCTCTTCCTTAACTGTCTCAAGTTCGGATTTGAGAGCTTCAACCTTGTGTGTCATTTCAAGACTTTCTTCCTTGGCCACATTAATCCGATGCTCTGAATCCTCAAGATCTGCCTTTTGTCTCCCAACAGTCATTTCTAACAATCCTACCTTCTCTTTAAGAGCCGCAACTTCAGATTCTGCTTCATGCAACAAATCATTGCTTCCTTCTAGCTGTTTCATGACATTTTCCAAAGATTCTGATGCAGATTTTTCCAACTTATTTGCTTCTTGAACCCTCATCTCTAGTTCCTCAACCTTCTTCGTCCACTCCTCCAACACACTATGAGCATATGATTCAGCCATCCTTGCGGCCTCAAGCTCCACATTGAGCTGTTCGATAGTAGTTTCTTTCTCTGCCAACTTCTCATCATAATCCTCGGCCTTTGCAAGTTCTTGCTTAAGAGCTTCTACCTCTGCTTTCAGCTTCAATATAGTATTACTCTCACTGGCCTCTGTTTCCTGTTTCAAATCAAGTAATGCCTTCAACCGAGTCAGTTCAGCTGAAAGAATCTCTGCCTTCTCAGCATGAATCTCAGCAATCTTAGTTGCATCATCAGCATGGTTCAGTGCCTGGTTCTTTGCATCACAAGTCATGGCGAGTTCTTGCTTAACACGCTGGAGCTCCTCGGTGGTGGAGAGAAGAGCAGCAACATCCAAAGCATGCTGGCTCTTTACATTTTCAATCTCTTTCTGCCATTCTTCTTCCTTCTTCTGGGCAGATTCAATTCCAGCCTGCTCCAATTCAACAGCTCGGAACTTCTCAATCTCAGATTCCTCCTCAGCCCGCTTTTGAGCCACCAATGCTTCCCTGAGTTTCTCATTTGCTTCCTCGGCTAATCTCTGTGCTTCTTTCAACTCATTAATTACTTTAAGCTTCTCTTTCTCAGCGTGAATGAGCTGCTCCTTCGCTTTCTTTAGATCCTCCTGAACAAGATTCAACTGGTTCTGCAATTCTGAACCCTTTGTAGCTCTTGTTGGTTGTTTCTGAAAAACACGGGAAAATACAATCGGAGATCAGACTACATACATATATGTATAACCTTCAACGGAAAGCACAATTAAATAAAGTAGTTTGCCAAATCAACTATGAAGAATAATGAAAGAAACATCTCTGGCAGTTTCCTAAAATATGCTAGACATCTCAGAATCACAGTTAAAAAGTCATGCATTATCTAGAATTTCAATTCTCATACAAAAATGTCGAATAATTAGCACTAATTGGAAGACTATAATATTCTTAAACATCTCAAACGGTTCCTTGTTACACTAGTTAAAAGACTTGGTCACTTAGTCACAATCTGAAAGAGAGATAGGATACTTAAATGCATTCTACAACTTACATCAGGTGGGTTGGAGGCAGGCTTTGGTGATTTCCGATCAGGAGTAGCAGCAGGCTTTGAATTCACAGATCGCGGCGATCGTTCAATGGAATGGCGCAGATTTTGCAAGGGTGATGGCGATTCGGATTCCGATTTGGACACTCCTCTGCTAAGTTTGCTGCCTCTTGGAGTTGCTAGTGATGTTTTGTTGGGAGTTTCAGACAAATTGGATCTACCATAAGAAAGAATTGTAATGCCAATAACAGATCAACAATTCATTTTACAAAACAGAACATGACAACATAAGAAACAAAAAGACACAAAATGGCATAGTTATATACACTCCAATTAATGGATCTAAACAAAAAAGGAAAGTGACCCTAATCCAAAATTCAGCATCCAGAATCATTGGCAAGCCAAAAATAAATGAGAATCGGAGTGAAAATGACAGTGATATAACAATCAGTTAATGCAAAAGGCCCTAAGCTAACATGAACACAGAAAAATCAAGCTGAAACTGTAATCAAACATGAGAAAAAGAAGAAACTGAGAAACATAATACAACTTACAAAAAAGTTACAAAATTTAGGTAAAAAATCCACAATAGCACATCAGAACTACTGGATCAAATCCTATAAAGCAGAACCCAACCATCCAAACAGATCAACAAAGAAAAAGAAAGGAACCAAATTTCAGATCTTCACATGAAACTCATAGAAGCATAATCACAAACACCAAGCAAGCATGCTTCAAATGCTTCTGCACTTACTTAGTAGCTTTTGAAGCCATGGTTGGGGGTGGTGGAGGAAGTAGTCCCAACAAGAACAAAAGTAGAAAAGTTGAAAACTTTGGAGAAAAGGGTCAGTGACTGCACTGAGAATGCTAGAGTTCTGACATTGCAAGAGGAAGAAACAGAGAAACTGAACAAGGAATTTTTTTCCTTTTTTTGGGGGGATCAGAGAGAGTTTGAAGTTAAGTGAAATGATTTTGTTGCTGCTGCTGGAAATTATTGGAATGAGAAAGAAAGAAAGAAGACGATTATGATGATGGGGTTTGAATTCAGAGAGAGAGAGAGCAGAAAAAAGTTAATAATTTGAGGCGGTTTTCTTTGTCTCCAGAGTGGCCACACACAGAGCAATGGTGTCTCTGTCTTTTTCTCATTCTTCAATATCTCTCTCTCAACCGTTTTTTTTTTTGTTGAGTGGTGGGTATATTTTGAGGTGCAATAAGATGAATCATGAATTGTGAATTGACAAAAGTAACCCTAATTATGTGTGGATTCTTCTCTTTTTCCTTTATCCCAATCTGTCAAAAAAGCAACTGACTAACTGAGTAACTTTTTCAGAAGCAAAGCTAAGAAAGGACCTGTTAGTGGGTGACTCTCTCTGTGTAACAATTTTCTATTATAAGCCATGCATTGGGTAATTTATTTATTTTAATATTTCTTTTTACATTTAACATTCTCATATAGTTTATTAGTTGTGGATAATTTACATAGATAAATTAAACGAAAAAAAATTATACAGATATCTTAAATTAAATTTAATTACATATATATTTCGTTTGATTTTTTATATGAATTGAATTAAATAAATTTGATTTATAATTTTTTTATATAAATTAAATTAAATTGATTCGATTTATTATTAGTACAATATATATACACAGTAAATTAAATAAATTTAATTTGATTTATATTTAAAAAATATAAATTAAATTTATTTAATTCAATTTATATAAAAAAACAAAATATGCATATAACTAAATTCAATTTAAAATATCTGTGTAATTTTTTTTCATTTAATTTATTTTTATATGATTATTAATAATTTTCTTTTTTTTATTATTTATCTATCTTTAATTTTTTATCTCTCTTTTTCTTTATTTTTTAAATTTAATAAAATAAAATCACTGAATTGAATAAGAATTTTTAACTCCACAAAATATATAAAATGTCTCAATTATTAATCACCATAAGCATAATTCAGTCTATTATGGATCGGAAATTTTGCCACATACATCACATATGCATGGTCAAAAAAATAATAATTTAAGTTCTCCATTTTTAAATATAGTGATGCCTTAACTAACTAAAACATTTTATATATCAAATCAAATCCTTTCCACCTTCCCATAATTTTCCTGGTTTATTATTAAAATGATTATGGTAGTCATCACTGGATTTCCTGTTGAATAACTAAAACAACTAGCTGATTTGTGTGATATTAAACAGTTTAATAAACGAATTTAATTTAATTAGTTTAAATTACTCCAAGTGGAGCTTATATATCAACTTTGGTATGGTGGGAAGCTGACTAGTAACCAACACTTCAATTCCTTTATCTTATGGCAAAATTGATTGCAAATAGTATGATTACTACGCTATAAATCATTAGGTAGAATTTGAATGTGAATCTATATATATATATATATATATATATATATATATATATATATATATGGACAGCATAACAAATATATAATATATTTTGATTGTGAGTGTTAACCTTTGTTATAAATTTGAATGTGTGTTTTAACCGTTTAATTTTAATTAGTATCATTCATTATTCTTTTCTAAGTTATCTCAAAGTCAAAAGCATTTGATGACTATAAAACGGTCTTGAAGTCAAAATCAATGTGTTGGAGTTGAAGTTAATTTTATCATCAAGTTAAGTAAATAATGTCTTACTTTAATTTGATATAATCAAGTATATGTGTTGAAAACTTGAAATTAATTATTATCCTTTACTACAAGTGTCGATCCGTTTAGACACGATTGACATTTTCATATATATTTTTTACGGGAATTTTATTTTATTTTATTTAAATGAGATGTATCAAGTACAAACATATTAACATGTACTTGCTAGTTGCTATATTATTAATGACAGTAATTATGCATTTTTCCTATTACGTTCGAATTATTACTATACTATATAATCTATAATCTGATATGTCGTTGACTTTTGACTCAAAGTTAATTTGTATCAATTTGACAATGAGTATAGGGACCCTAAAATAGTCATAAAACAAAATACAGACCCTAAAATTAAATATACTCATTTATGAGTATATATATATATATAGGAGAGGATGTGTAGACTTTTAATCTATATATTCATTTAATGATTAAGCTAATTATTGAAAATAATTGAGATTGTACATTAGTTGTTTCGTTCTTTTTTTTTTTTCCTGAAATTAGCAGAATACTCAATAATTATAACTTGGAATTACTACTACTACTACTACTACTACTACTACTACTATTATTATTATTATTATTATTATTATTATTATTATTATTATTATTTCTTTCAAAGTAGCATGTACTTAGATACGTATAGAAAATAATGTCTATACTTATGTTTAAAAAAAAAAAAAAAGATACATTTTCCTTCAAATTGTAAGAATGAGTTTTTAGGTACAAGCAAGAAATAGTTGGGAACAGAAATATCAAGCCCTTCAATTTGATCTTATTTATTTGTTGAACGTGCACATGCATGTACATGTATGTATGTATTAATACATAATCACAATTTCCATGTGACACAAAAGTTTATTGTCACAAGTTGAGTTCTTTTGCTTTTTTTTTTTAAAAAAAAATATATCTAATTAAAGTAGAATTACAGAAGAGCCAATATTAGTTATTTGACTTATTTCATAATCAAACTAACTTAGATTGGTCGAATGGTTAGCTCAATCATCCACTTAAGCAAGTGTCGGTGGTTTGAATTCTGCTTTGTACATGCAGCAATCAATTGGCCAACAGTAGACTCTTAAATAAAATTTCGACCCACGACGGATTAGTCCTTGACCTGTCGGGTTGGAAAATACTGTGGGAACCAAAAAAGGTTATTTCATAACCTAATTAATATTCTCTAATCAGGAAAAGATGACATATGTATTTCAATATTTGCTGAAAATGTTGGTAATTGGTTTCTATTTTCTAGACATGAACAAATTAAGCGAGTGAGTTTGTCTCAAGTAACAATCCAATTCAAAAACATATATAAATTTGTGAAGCTGCTCTTAATAAGCATAGTTTAGTTCGTTCAATGTCTTGCCACAATTGCACAAACAAATTACAGTCTAATAAACATACTCTTTCTAGATATAATCATTTTATGGATCATTATACTGATAACATCCTCTAAGTAGGTAGTTAGAAACATATGAGTTATGAGAGGTTAATGTCATATTTATAAATAATAAAAAACGGTCTCACCAGGACGGATTTAGAAATATTATTCTGGAGGGACCAATAACATATAATATTAAAAAATTATACAAAAAATTATATAATGTAAAATGTATTACAAAAATAATTCGATAGAGAATATATTTTAAAGTACAAAAAATATGTATGTACTTTTTATTAACGAAGTGGTAGATTTTTCGTATCATAAAATTTATCGATAATAGAATCTGTATCAAATTTTTCAGCAATTTTCTTTTCAATATAATTAAAAGACAATTAGCAAAAAATTAACCTTTCATTTTATTTATGAGTTATTCTTCACAATATTCATCGCTGAAAAAGATCTCTTAGTTGTAATAGTTGAAACAGAGAGAATTAATAACAAATGAATCAAGAAGGATGCTTACAAGAAGAAAAAAAATCGACTTTATGGGATTTGAAAATTTTTATTTAATTAAAAAATATTAGTAATAATATCTTTTTAGATTTTTTTAATATTGTTACTTACTTTTTTAGATATTAAAAATCATTAATAATTAGATTAGGCTGGACTTTTATTTATATTAGACTAAATACTAAATAATTTTTTAAAAAAAATTAAATCATACTTAATAACTTATTACTACTAATCTTTTTTTTTAAAAGTTGAGGGGCCGAGGCCTCCAATCGTCCCGTATGTCCGTCCCTGGTGTCACATTTGATAAAATATAAAACTAACAAATTTTATACGAATTAATTTTAAAATATTTTTTTTTTCCTTTGGAACTCTGCTAATTTACTTTTATATACATCCATCATCCAACTTTAGAATTCTGTCAAATTATTATTATTATTATTATTATTATTATTATTATTATTATTATTATTATTATTATTATTATTATCTACAAACATTTAAAAAAATATATAAAGGCATCTAATTTGGTTCCATTGAAAATTAAATATGATAAAATGGCAGGATCTAGTAACAAACCTATATAAAAACAAGACACCTAAAAAAACACTATATAAAAACAGTTCCCCATTTTCTATCATTAATTATTTCTCATGGCAATAATAAGCTCAACAACCTGAGTTGTTCAGATTTATATGTTTTCTAAAACAACACATGATTTAGTAATGCAAATAGTACTAATGTCAAAATGGATAATCGATATTAGGTTAGGTTAGAAGTCATTGTTTACAAAACCATGCACATGACCACACACATGTGATGCCCCAAAAACCAATAATGCTTATTTGCATTATGTAGTAACTTCTCATCATCTCTTCCCTGCTACCAACTTGACCTCATAAAAAATAAGACCAATAAAAAGCATATGCAATTTATTATCATAAAAAAGATACCTAGACATAAGTGTGAAAATTACAAGACCTTACATTAATGTTATAAATTAGGATAGTAAATCTAGTAACACGTCATTTATATGCACAAATATATGGTTGTGCAAGCAAGGTAGTTTTATACAACTGGCATGCACATGGGATCAAAATTAAAATTAAAATTAAAAAGAGCTGAAAATAGTGAGATTTTCAGATTCAGATTTGAGGAAAGGACAGATGGTGCACAAGTAAACAATAAACATAATTCTGAGATGGGAAGCATGTTGTGTTGCATTATTTTGTTTCAGATTTTGATGAGCCTCTCTTATCTTCTTGAAACTCTTTTCAACAATCCTAAATTAATATTCCCTCCTTTTTTTAATTTCTTTTTTCTTTTGCAGCAGTTTCTTCATTAACAAGCTGCCAAAAGATTTTACCACATCCATTCCACATGTCAAACCTTCTTGTTATATTCCTTTTGCTTATATCAATCAAACACCTACTTGGATTTTTGTACATTCTTTCACTTCTTGATTTTCTTCTATTATTTATTTTTTCAATGTTGTTTTGGATAAACTTAGCCGATCAAATTTTCATGTTAAATGTGGGACCATAACAGCTAAGGTGTAACAATGACATTTTTTCTTTCCAATTTGACTGTGAAACTACTTTAATATAAAAACATTGATATTCGGCTATTCATTTGAGATTGAGTAAATTTGAACCAAACATTCTGATTTAAGTAACACTTCAAGTTTTTTTTTTTTTAATTAATCAAGAAAATCTTGCTGATGACTGACTTGTATATGTATGTAAATGTTACTCAGGTCGTTAGCTTTTTAAACAAATACAAACTATACACAAATTTTGTATTGTAAAATAATTAGAACTTAAACGTAAATGATAGATGCATGAATTCTCAAAGAAACGATCTTATGAATACAGATATTAATATTAAATTTGAAATGCTAATCTTGTTTCTACTGGAGTGTGTTTATAACATACATAAAAGAATCACATTGATGCTATTTAAAATTTCAATATATGGAGAAAGTAAAACAAGTACTAATTTTGTATACTAATTTATTTTTGGGAAAATATTTCTTTAATCATATGATCTATGATCATAATCCTATGAGAAACATTATGGGAATATATTAAGTGTGGAAAACTCTACCTACTCAAATTTAATCTACCATTAGATGACGTGTGAATATATGTTCTAACGATATTATTTATCCCAAAAATTTAAATGAATAAAAAAATATATATAAATGATTATATTTCTAACGCGTCCCCTCAAATAAGAATCTCTTTTGAGAATGCTGAAATTCTTTCATTCGAGGTAAACGAGAATCGAACTCTAGACTTTTTGTTCATAAAAACTATGATACCATGCTATGAAACTACTTTTTCCAAAAGCTTATGCGGATAGAAAAGTATTCCTTAATAGTTATGTCCCTGTACACACAAATTCGGAATAATGACTAGAGGAATAAACAAAACATTTTGATCAGACATTCAGATTGTGCAAGAGTAACAGAGGTGAGTTTGGAAGTCATATCATATACCACGAATTGTGGGAGTGAGTAACGGGATGTGAAAGAGAGATTAGCAAATAAACATATCAATCATCATCATAAGAGACATGAAAGTTGGTGGTGCAGCCAGAAGCCTCAGGGTCCTCAGCCCCACAGCAGTCATAGAATTTGGCAGCATATGGTGGATCATTGGGTCCCAATTCATAGTACCTTCATCATAAGTAAGAAACAACAAACTAATTGACACAACAAGGGAATACATTTTACATAGCATGCATCATATGAACCCAAATTTCAGCTAAATGAACAAAAGAACTTTCAAGTTAATTAGCCTGATAAGGTGAAGCTTAGATAACCCTAAGATCAAGTCAGGTCAACATTTACCTAAACTTGAAAGAGCAATGATCCCAAATGTAAAATATCATTGCATGGCTTGACACAATCATATTCCTAGAAATAGAAAAAACAAGCAGCAGGGTGTGTATCCACTCTTGAAACCAAGGAACAACAAAAACCATGTAATACATGGATACACATCCAAATCCGAAGTCCGAACCGAGTTTGCTCGGACCGAACCAATCTTGCCTGAATGGGTTGGATTGGTTTGGGACTTGGGTCATCGGATTACCCAACAACTCGGGTATTCTTGAACAGCCCTATCTATAATCTACTACTCCTATAGGTCTATAGCTTTCCATGCATATAATTGGCTCTTATGCTTTAAGGCCTTAACATGAACTAAATCACTCACATAGAAACATTGTCATGAATGCCATGCTCCATAATTGGGACAAAACACAAATACAAAGACAAAGACACACCACATATAAAAATGTTGTACAAATGTCTTGTCTCGACTACTAAACAATACAGAAAAATGGTGATTGGCTATATAGCATATGAAAGTCTAGCAAGTACAGTAAGCAGAAGAAGTGTGTTTTGCAAATAACTAAGAATTGAAGGTAGTTAGGGGAAATTTGAGGCAATAATGGGAAACTACTGAAACACCTTAAAGAATTAGAGCTATGAAAATGGAAGGAAAAAGGGGGGTACCTTTTCTGGTCGTCGTGACGGCGACAGACGAAGAAAGAAGGGTGGAAGCGGCAAGAAGAAGTGGTGTTGGAAGATGGATCATAAGTTTCCTTGCATCTCTTGCATATCTTCCATGATTCCTTCTTCTCCATTCTCTCTCTTTCTCGGATTCAAACCCTAATAATTAATATCTTCACTTCGCTTTTAGGCAACTAGTATGCATCCCCACTTTACTCCTTCATTTCATGTTGCCTTATGTCTAAAAAGATTGATTTTTTATGATATAAAACGTTTAATTATTCTAATATTGGAAAATTTTTTAAGTGAAAATCCACTTCATGTGAGGTTAATAGTTAAAAACTGTTAGATGATTTGACTGATTTAATTAAATTTTTATCTAACGGCTCTCGGATATCAATTTTACGTAAAGTCAACTTACCTGAATTTTCACCAATTTTTTATGTTATTAGTTTCTACATTTTTATAAAATGTTATGGAAGTCAAGTTTTAAATATGCAAAATAAAATATTTATTTTTTAATAAAAATTCATATACAATTATCTTTCTGTGAAGTTGATTTGATTGTATTACTTGTTTCATGGAAGTGCCATATTGTAATACGTAACGTGTGAAGGGGTGTAGAGAACTAAAATAATAAGTGAAATTGCAATTCCAAAAATTAAAAGGCTAATTTTAAAATATCAATAACTACAATAATCATGCTTACAAAGTCAAACCAAAATAAGTTTATTATTATTATGTGTATATAATATAAATTGAAAAACAATAATATTTTTATCTTATATTTGTCTTGCATTTAAACTAATACTAACTAATTTCTAATTTTTTTAACTAAAGTATTAACTCTTAATATTTTCCTAAATAATAATATTGAAGTTAAATTTTGACAATTTTCTTTGTAATGCAGCACCATTGTAATTTGTAAGTGCGAGAACTTTTATGTAGCAACAATTCTGAATAGCATCAAGCTACACAAATAAAGCAAGTCCTATCAACTTATCTAAACTTGTATTTCAGTTTCATTTGGTTTTACAGTATATGTGCTCCTATACCTACACTACTGTATTTGGGAGTGGAAGGAATTGAGAAAATGGAATATTCACAACGTTGAATTGGAACTCATGGCATGGCCATGGAGAGGTTTCTTCAGTTTCACATGTAAGTTATGTCATCTTCATCATATTCAGCTGTGACTTCTCCCTTTCCTGATATGATTTTGATCAGGCTCTTTGTGGCTCGCCCGACGGCTCTCGACGTCTTCCTTGCAGCTCCAGCAACAGCAGGTTGCAAAGATATTATGGGCAAGCTTGCCCTTTCTTGAATCATTGCTGCATCACACCAAACCATAGAATCTAGTTGGTATTTATGAATGAGATTGAATGTTATTGCATAATTTGAGATTGTGGAATTCTTAACATGTTCCTAGCAGAAAGAGGGCACAAGATGATATAGAGTTTTACTCATCCATAGGAGGAACAATTTAGACTTGTATCTTATTCGATGACAAAAAAAGTATCATTTGTCCTTTGAAATATGAACACACAAATATTTCTGAGTTTTCTTTTCCATTTCCAGTTTTCTCTTATTCCTATGTTCAAGTTTGTGTAGATAAGTAAGAGAGCTGCTAAATGTGGTAGTCAAAACTAACCATAAAAGAAATATAAAGGATTATCGGCATAATACATACACATGGTTTGCTGTTGTGCCATTGAACCAATGTTCCGAATTCCGGCTTCTGCGGCTTGCAAAGCTTGAGTTGACTTGTTTATTCCGTCTGTTATTTCCTGGCTAATTTCCAAACACCAAATGGTTTTAGATCCACATATGCAACATTATTTTAAGTTATGGCTTTGAAAGAATTTATATAAATGGGGGCTTCTGCTTTTCAAACTAGCAGCTAGTAAATGTTTGAAGTTTTCATTTAAAAGCCAACAATTAAGTATACAAAATTCAGTACAAGGATCGCACTCCAGACAGTTCAAGTGTTCAACTTCAGTGGGGAAGCCAACCACAAGAACTATAAAGAACTCATCAGCTTTAAGTGTTGCATGTAAAAAAATAGAAAATGAGAAAAAGGAAGAAATAAACGGAATCAGGTAACAAAAAGTCCTCCTCAAGAATTCAAATCCTCAAAATTAAGTACAGATATCCACCATCTGGAGCTACTACAAGGAAACCGGTTAAGGACCAATATTTATAACAGGTCTAGAAGCTTTCATCTTAGGCCTATTTCATTACAATTCACAAGTCTTTCATGGCTAAAATATGAAGCACTGGGGTCAATGGATTACCAAAGAAAACCACATTCAAGTCCTGTGAATAATGCCAAATAGGAAACTAGGATGAAAGTAAGCGACAACCACTTCAGGTAAAATATATGAACTATATTATGTTATCGATGATGTAAGAATGGGTTGCATAAAGTTTCTTAGAACATGTACAAAATCAGTAAAACCACACAGAATATCTATCTCAGTTCTAAAAGAAGTGATTCAGAGGCAATGTATTCAGTGTCACCTTAGATCACTTAGTTCTAGTGTCAGATCACTAATTTCCATCCCCGAAAGCCTAACAGCAGCCATGGTACTCGGGAGTTCCTCTCTAGCAGTATCTGCTAGCTTCGAAAGGGATATAGCAGCATTTCTCATTGCCTGGTGAAACATATGGAAGAGTTTATATGCAATATATTTGGAGAGTTTGTTTAGCTTAAACAATTATCCAAATAGTTGATGACATAATGATATGTCTAAAGCTGAATAACAAATGTTACAACCATTTACACCATTGTTAAGCCAAATTCATACAGAACCAAATAAAAGATCAAAGTATTGAACCCTAAACAAATATTAAAAAAAAAAATTTAAACCTTCACTACATCATTAAGCTTTACAGAATTAAAAGGAAGCATCAGTATCAAATATTGCTACCTAGATTCTTATATTTGTGACTAGTTGTATTCAATATTCATAACAACTTGAAAAGTTTAGATAATTATATGTAAGCATTGTCATATAAAACTTACAACTAGAGTGGGAACAGCAGCAAAAACAAGGCTAGTGAATGCCACAGAGGTCTGCAGAAACCAAAAAAACAGAAAAGAATCAAAACATCAATTAGGATCAACAAACAAAACTGAACTCAAATCTAGAATGGAAAAACAAAAAATTAAAACTTCAAAAGTGAATCCAAAGGGTTAGGTTAGCTTGTTATCAGGTGAAAACAAAAAGGGGCTATACCGTGCAGGCAATGAATGCGAGGAGAAAGAAAGCTTGGTCACTCAAACTGAACTTGGGAACTGGAGAAGAAAAGGAGGGAACTTTGGGGGTACCCACTTGGGTGTGAAATTGAAAGGTATCATTCTGAATAACAATGGGTTCGGATCCATTATTTGATGAAGAACATGCAAAGAAGTGCGGTGACCTGAATTTGGTTGAGATGAGAAGGATATGGCGCGAAGTGGAAAAAGTGGGTTGTCTGATTTTGAGGCAAAGATTGAATCTTTGGTGTGTGGTTAAGATGAGAGAGTTTATGGACATGGTGATTCAAATTGGAGTTGCAGGAATGCCACACCCCCTAACCTCACATCACCGCTCTCTTCTATTCTTTCTGCAACTTTGATTTTTCAGCTTGCAAATACAGCCACAACTATTAATTAAAAAATAAATTTATAACACAAAAATGAATGAATGGGGTTCAATTATTTTACTTAATTGAATAAACTGGTTAATAATTTAGAAACCAAAGCTATAAAATAAAATCAATATAAAATTCCTTTTCTGGGTTATTAAATCAAATTGTCCAATAGTTTCACATGTTCGATATTTACTAACAGAGTTTATTTACCGGCTGAGAGCCTTGTTTGGCAATAAAAATTAAAAAATAATGTGCCCAATAAAAGTTAGTTAATAAAGTAGTTATATATTTTTAATGTGTATTCGTATTCTACATGCATTTTATACAAGTGATTGATCTTTTATGTATATGACATAGTTGCTTACAATAGGTGCAACCCCCCAATCTATTTTTTATTTAATTTTAATTCTTAAGCACACAAAAATCTCTAACCTTGCTCTTATTAGTCCACACAGGAGAACCTTCATAATCCAACATATGAGGAACAAAAGAGCGTAATCTGTATAACTTTAGTTCTGGATTCATAAGTACAGAAGATATAAATACAATACAGGTCTGATGCAATTTTTTCTTCATCAATAAATGCTGAAGAAATCATAATCATCTTAAATTTCTTAACCACATGCTGAAACAACTACAAATGTGGCTAAAAATTACAAAAAAGAAGCAGCATAAATACAGTAATTGAAAGCAAAAAAACTACATTGTCGGCCAATAATTTCAAATCACAAGATGAAAGCTTTCCTAAGTTACTGGTATCACTATCATTCAGTACAAATCCAATGATTCAAGGACCCTACGAGCTTGGATTTGCAGAGCAGTTAGCCTCTGCTCAGGATCGAGCGTCGAGCCGAACTGACTAGCTGCCCATATCAAGGAGGCTGATTTCTCCCCAAGTAGATGCCTTGTATCTTCATGTATAGTTGCCAAAGGAGGAGCATCTCTTCCATTGACATGTCCAATGAGCAGCAACAGAAACTCTCCACATTTTAACCTGAATAATGCCACTTTCTTCATTATTCTACTTTGTTATCTCAAGATAGTGGAACAAGTCTCTGCATAATATCTCGAAGGAATGAAAAGTTAAGCTACAACAATGTTACTAGAACTACAAAACACGGCCTGCGAAAATATAGAACCTATAGAATAATTAACATCAAAATTCAAAAAGAGGCAAATGAAGATCCATTGCAGACAAGTATATCGGCTATAATACAAACGAGACTGGAGATAAAAAGCAGTACCTGAGATTCTCATCCACTTGTTTGTCCCTGATAAGGTCAGCAACTTCCATAATACCACTACATTTCTCAAAATCCTAAAAATTTATGATCAGAAGAGATAAATTTTCAAAAACGGAACAGCAAATAAAATGTTCTCTGGCAAGAAACAATAGTTGGTAAATCATATTAGCTAAGCCAAGAAACAACAAATATTGAAGAAAGAACAATGTCAAATTATTGATAACACATCTGGATAAAGAAAGAATCATGATGATCAAACTAGAAAAATAGAACAACTAAGCTACATGTAAACAACAGTTAGGGTACCATTTGATTAGATGATGAATCCACCATCAATGAGATTAGAGCATCTAAGCATGCACCTTGCTCAAGTACTCCGCGAGTGGATAATATATTCATTAAAACCTGCAAAGAAGATAGCAACAATATTACATATTGGTATCCAATAGTTTCATTTTTGCAAGTTTCAAGGCTTTGGTAGTACAGAGGCACATGCACATCACCTAATGAAGGTGTTTACTAATTTGCCAATATTTGTGGCATTGATTAATTGGAGTGCAATTCTCATACTTTTATGGATAAACATCTTTGTTGGCCACTGATATGAACAAAATATGTTTCTTGGCTTAGTAGACATTTCAGTAATCACTAGGTGTCTAGCATTGAATGCTCAAAGAAACTCGAGGGTACATTGTTCTTATCTTAATTGAAGAAGAGGAAAGGGTTACAATATACTCAGGAACTGTAATGTTTGCCACAAGGTTGAAGCGTCTTCCACATGAAGTCATAAACCCATTGGAATACACCAAGACAGAGTAGCAACAGTTGCTGTAGCTTATGTTAATGTTATGTGCTGATGGTAACTTGGTAAGAACTAATCAGCACAAGACCGTCCATAAGCACAAGAGAAAGCAACAGTTTATTTGTCATGTAAATTTCGGTGTCTCCTATTTGGATTGTTCATGCCACTGTTCTTTTAAATCTATTACTCTCTTCGATACAAATTACTTTTAGCATGTTGCAAATTTCACTTTCAATGAAGAATAAGCGTAGATGAAAACCTATTTCACGAAACCCGGAACAACAGCAAAGACTCTATGAATCACAGTGGAAAGAATCCATTGTCATAGGTGCAATAAGGTAAATGAAACATGCTTCCAGATAAGGTTATTAAACTCTCGAGTATAGCTTAGGTCTCAAAATTGAGTTTACGATCTTACAATAATCTCTTTCAAGTTTACAATCCGAGCTATAGGATTCAAGTTCACCTAGGCTCGTGGAGCTGACGTAAACTCGAGTTTGATTCCTTTACTACCAAATCTTCCTCCTTCTCCCAACATAGACTCAGACACAGACACACACATGGATAGAAAAATGAAGGATTACCGGAATAGCATTGTGTTGATGTGCAAGCGCTGTACTCTGCGGATGAAGCAAGCAACAACCTTCCAATACCCTCAGTGCAAGTGCAACTTCAGCATCAGTAGCTGGACTCGTCAGCTTCAGAGGCTCAACACCAAATATATGATTCAAATCTCTCACCCTATTCTCATTCTCATAATCCCCTGTCTCTCTCAAACAATGCTCAAACAAAACCGGAACCACTGCACAAACACCACGCACCATTCACCATCATCTAAGAATCAATACAACACAAATTCAACAAAGTTGAATGTTAAATGCACACACATACTCACAGTGGCAAATTCACAAACAGGTACCTTGCAATTGGGGAATGGATTGTGTTCTATTGAAGAGGTCAATGGTGGAATCAGATTCAGCGACGGATCGGAGGAACTTGAGGATGTTACGGAGGCCACGCACACGGAGGAACGAGAACTCAGCACGCGCGTCTCTGAGTCCTGTTCTAAGAGCCAATGTAACTTCTCTGTACACTCTCTGCTGCTGCAACGAATCCACCAGCTCCTCCACGGCGCCGCCGCGATCCGCCGCCGTCGTCGTCTTAGCATCCGGTTCGGGTTTCCCTTGGCTCCACAAGGGCTTCTTCAAGTACATCATCGCTTCTGAGATCGAATGGAATCGATTCAACTCAATCGTGTCAGAAAAATATCAGATTGTGATTATTCTTCAGTGCTGTGGTGGCAATTTCAACATTGGAAGGAAAACGAAGGTTCGAAATCGATTCACGTGGCGGAAGATGATTGAGAAAGAAGGAAAAAAAGTGTCACTGCGTGATTGAGGGATTCTGCTTCCGAGAGTTCGACCAAAATCCGACCCGAACTTCTGAATTCGGTTTGTTATTTGCAAAACCAGAAAATGTCTCTTAAAATTTAGTTAATTGTAAAAAAAAAAGGTTTTTTATTAGTTTCTAATAAATTAATTTTTAATACGTAATAATAAATAAGTGAGATAAACACTCAATAACAAATACTTTCTTTGAAGTAAGGCATCCCATTTTTGTGTGTGTCCAAAAATTTAAATTTTATTTTAAAAAAGTTTCGTATTATGATATATAGGTTGTTTGGAAAATTTTAAAAGTATTTTTTTTTAATTTTTCACTTATGAAAAGTAGTAGTATTAATGTGTAAGGTAATTTTTAAAATTAAATTGTGGCTTTATAAGAAGTTAGTTAGGAGCTTATAAGAAAAGTTAAAAAAAATTACTTCTCTTATAATACTATTATTTTTTTACCATATTTTTATAAAATAAGCACTTTTAGAACTAAAAATTTAAATACAAAATAACTTATTTATAAGCTACTTTTAATATAGTCATTTATTGTTTAAATTATTTTTTTAAAAAGAACTTAATTAAATTATTTACCCAAACTGGTCCATAGAAGAGAAAAGCTCTACATCCATGTAAAAAATACATGGATATTATCCAAGTCTTTTTAGCTCTACGCTCCTCCTCTAATCTCCAAATCGTTTGTGATTCATATGCTACATATAACGTAAACTTTCTATGACATTTGCTCAACGTAAACCTTTTGCTACAACCTAAACCTTCTTCTTTTTCTGCTTGCGTTATAGTCTCCTTTGCTTGCGTTTTCTTTCTTGTTCTTGTTCTTGTTCTTCTTCTCTACTCGCATTCTTTGTTATGGATCTGGATTGACTTCAACCTAATTAGCTTCGTCGTTTTTCTTCTTATTCGTTTTCTTCTTCGATCTGTACTTCTGAATGGAAACAATGAATGAATCAACTTCAAACCAGTTGAATAATATTATTACGTTGAGACAGCTAGGAAATGATTGCTGCATGCTATCACAATAATCTTAAATACTGAACAAAGTAAAAGGAGGCCACCGAACCAAACAACATTCACATGGTGAATCAAAATCACAAAGGCCACTGAACCGAACAATGTTCATGTGGTGAATAAATGGTGATCAACTTTTAATCAACAAGAATAGTATTTCTCCTCTTATTCCCCCTCCTTCTTCTTCTTTCAAATTCGCGCACGTAGGTTCTTTTTCTGCTTCTTCTTCTTCTTCGTGTATTCTTCTTCTTTTTATTCTTCTTCTTCTTTCATTATAATCATCACAAACAACACCAACATTTTGCTCGATTAAGTGGAGTTGCTCATTTTGATTCACTTGATTGTTAATGTGTTCAGTTGAATCCTTGTGCATGCAGAAATATTTTTCTTATTGATTGAATGCTTATCACGTTTATTCAGCACATGATTGATGTTCGGTTCAGTGGTGTTGACCATTTCGGTTCACCTGATTGTACTTAGTGAACGAAACATAATCCTTTATATGAAATCAAATTCGAAACACCTCTATCTATAATTTAGATATTATCAATTCAATTCAAATTTAGAACACTTGTGTCCATTTTAACAATTGCATTTCATTCAATTTGATTGAAAAAATAATCCATTAATAAAATATTAGTGTTGTTAGTGATGACGATAACGAAAGAGGAGAAGAAAAAGAAGAGAAGAAGGAGGAGGAGGAGAAGAAGAATTTTATGTGTGCAAAGAAGAAGGAGGAGGAGGTATACGTGAATTTAAAAGAAGAAGAAAATAATGTATACATATATTTAAAAGAAGAAAAAGAAGAAAATAAAATGTGCATTTTCACGCGTTGTTAATACGCATAACTCTATTTGAACTTAGGCCAACTTGATTACATAGTTATATGGATGTGTATGGCGGCCCTATATAGAAATAAGAGTTCTATAACATTTTTAGTATAAAAAAGAGTTACGTACTTCTATAACATTCCAAAAAATAAATAAACTCTTAATGAGTTAATCTGATGTTACTTGTGAGAGGATAAAACGCAACACGTGTTGCTAGTCTCCACCAGTAGTCCAATACCAAATAATAGTAATAGTAATACACTCTTCAAAGTTTTATTCAATAATCATTTGTCAAATACCAAATCGGAATTGTCGTATAGATCATCCGATAAAGTAATAGGTCATTTTTTACCAAATTGTTAAAAAAAATTGATAATATAAAATGTGATCTTTAACTCTTTATTACTCTATTTTTTATATTTAATTTTGGTCTCACTTATAAAATTAATGATAAGAGGATTGATTAAGAGGATTTAAATTATTAAAAAAAATTTTTATATTACCAAATCCTTTATATAAAATTTTTTATATTTTATTTTTTATACTTTACTCCTCCAATTATTAAAAAAAATAAGAGGATTTATTCCCCAAATTTTGTTTGTTTTAAATTTGTTACTGCTTACTGCTTAGTTTTCTTAAACACTAACCGGCCGTCAATAGAAAAAGAATGATACATTTTTACTTTTTGAAAAAAAATTCTAAAGGCTATAATTATTTCGAAATATAATGAGATTTTTAATAAAAAAAATTTAACTCGGTCCTGATATTTATTTTTATGGGATTGATTAGTCTCTGTGCAAAAAAAAATTAAAAAAATTAATGTTATTTTTTTTGCACAGAAACTAATTAATTCAAAAAAAATTATAAATTAGATTGAATGTTTTTTTTAGGAGTCTAATAGTCCTTTCAAAGTAATTGTCCAAGACTCTTATTTTTTTAATGCGAATAGAAGTACTTTCTTTTTTTGGTGACTAATAGAAGTACTTTCATTTACAAAATACCAATTTTCAGCCAAAGAAATATTTTTTTTAAAAAAATAAAAAATTTCCTATTTTATGATTTAGTTAAAAATAAGAAAAACCACAATTTTGTATATTATTTTTTAATTTTACCAAAATTAGTAAATAAGGACTTTCTATCTTTTAAACATTAAAGAAAAAGAAAGAAATATAGGTTCGTTTTTGGTGGCTGTAAGAAGAATTTGTTCTAGAATTTGTTTCCAGAAAGAGTGGACCAAGGGTAAATACGTAATTTCAGAGGCCTACTTCCTTATCTAGTTAGTATTTTTCGTGTCTTCCATTTGCGTTGGCTGAGCAACAATCAAAAGGGGGCAACGCTTCTTCTTCTTCTTCTTCTTCTTCTTCTCTGTGTCTCTCTTAACAGACACAGAGAAATACAAATACTTTCACATTTTCGTTCCTTACATTGGAATTTCCAATAACATGTCTCTGTCTCTGCGTTTATCTTCTTCTTTTCTTCCCCAAATTCCAACTTCTCCTTCTTTCTTATGTTTTGTTCCTCCCAAGTTCCAAAATGGCGACTTCCTTATTTGCCGCTACAGGCGCAGACAACCCTCCCTTTTAACCCTACGTTGCTTTTCCACCTCTAAACCATACGATAATGGGAGGGAACACCATCGTGAAGAAGAAGAACATGATAATCAACGAATGAAGGGTCCTCAAATGGATGATGAAGAAGAGGAGGAAGACAAAGCTATTGCTTCGTTGGTTTTGCCTGAAAGATGGGATGTTTTGGGACTTGGTCAAGCCATGGTGATTCCTTCTTTTCTTCCTTTCTTTCTTTCTTTATTTTATATTTATCATTTGCATTGCTCATTGATATGAATTGAAGAGTAGGGATAGAAATAGAATTGTGTATTCGAAACACACATTCATTTAAGTACCTTTAGATATTTTAAAATGCGACCATGCTAAATATACACAAAAAAATCAGTCGGCAAATCATTCACCGTATAAAATACATATGAAATACGAGTTAAACAATACCTGTATTTATACATAATGGTGTCTGATTTAGTAGCTGATTTTTGGTATGCACATAGTATTTTTTGGAGAGCTCGATGTAGGTATGACAAATCAACACATGGCATACGTAATATCACTTAACTTTAGAGAGCTAAGCATAATTTACCATTGAAATTCTTATGAATTATGATGCTTTGAGAATAGGAGGGAGTGAAGGTTAATGTGTTTATTGTTGTTGCTGGGATTTGTTCTTCTAGGTAGACTTCTCGGGCATAGTAGATGACGAGTTCCTTAACAAGTTGGGATTGGAGAAGGGAACGCGCAAGGTTGTGAATCACGAGGAAAGGGGTAGAGTCTTGCAGGCTATGGATGGTTGCACCTATAAAGCAGCTGCTGGTGGATCTCTTTCTAATAGCTTGGTTGCCCTTGCCAGGCTTGGAAGTCGTTCCGCCACAACTCCTGCCATAAACGTGGCAATGGCTGGCAGTGTAGGAAGTGATGTCTTGGGTGGCTTCTACAGGTTGGCCTTCTTCATTGCTGAGCTCTTTTTGTCAGTTGTTTGATCAAATTGTGCTAGTTTACTTAGGATGTAGCTGATCTAGTTTCGCGAAAAGAGATTGATTAATTTGGAACTTAGTACTCTCATCAATTTGCAATGATATTTTTGTACATTTAAAAGATAGGATAACGATAGAGTACAATCCTTAGCCATAACATAGGGGAAGACAATGCTAAGAGGGAAAAAATGACGAAAATTTTTGTGTTCCTTTGGAGCTCAATCATGATATGATGTCGCAATTCACAATTTCACATATTCTATCTACTGTGATCTACATTTTGTTGCTGCATTATTTGGAAAAGTATAGTTCAGATTGTGTTAATATCTGTATTCAAGTGTTTACCTAAAGAATATCAAGTGTCACATTTCTCCCACTATACTGCTTACACACTCTTTGGATATAGGTTCTTGTGACAATGATTCTACCTGCTTTGTTCTGGGCACATGAAATTTCTTCCTGTTCCTTTGTTGTTTGCTTACATTCTATTTCAAACTTTCTTATAGGGAAAAATTACGGCGAGCAAATGTGCAATTTCTTTCTGAGCCTATCAAGGATGGAACTACCGGAACGGTTATAGTTCTCACAACACCAGATGCTCAACGCACAATGCTTGCATATCAGGTTCAGTAATTGCAGAAGAGTTTGTAGATTCTTTGTTAACTGATAATCTGTTTCTAAGTATATGTGGATTGGTTTGTATAGTTTTGATCCTCTTTGTTTTTTATGTATATCCATACAATGAGAAGAACATTGAGACATCTAAATGGCATGTTGAATAGTTAAGCTATGCGAGTTGCCCAAAGTTTCTTGAGTTTTGTTTTGGAGTTGAATTGTTTCACTTTGTATTCCATTTTGTACATTGAAGAAAAAAAAGACTTAGCAATTACTCTTTCATGCACTATTATTTATTTCTACTTTTAAGCATCAATCTAGGAGTGGAAAATGGTTATCTTGGCTTTCTACTAGTTTTCTCTTCCAACTTGTTTATTTTCTGTCACCATATCAATGGTGAAGATGCTAATATTTGTAATCTGGGGGCAGGGTACATCATCAACTGTTAACTATGACAAAATCTTGGCTAATGCGGTTACCAAGACCAACATACTTGTTGTTGAAGGGTATCTATTTGAACTACCCGATACTATTAGAGCAATAACAGAAGCATGTCAGAAAGCTCGCAGTAATGGTGCCTTAGTTGCAGTAACAGCCTCAGATGTCTCCTGCATTGAGAGACACTATGATGATTTCTGGTAAGATTATTATTACTTGACATTATTCTCCATAGATTTATGCAGACCTAGAGTTCATTCCTTTCCATGCTGCAATTTCTTCTTTCATCAGGGAAATTATTGGGAATCATGCGGATTTAATCTTCGCAAACAGTGATGAGGCCAGAGCGCTCTGCAATTTCGACGCAAAGGAAAGCTCTGCTTCGGTTACAAGGTATCTGAGCCACTTTGTTCCGCTAGTATCGGTAACTGACGGTCATAGAGGCTCCTACATCGGTCTAAAGGGTGAAGCCGTATACATTCCCCCGTTTCCATGTGTTCCGGTAGATACTTGTGGTGCCGGAGATGCATATGCATGCGGCATACTTTATGGTGTTCTAAGAGGCATATCTGATTTGAAAAGCATAGGTTCAATAGCAGCTAAGGTTGCAGCGACTGTTGTAGGTCAACAAGGAACAAGGCTTAGAGTCTCAGATGCAGTGAAATTGGCTGAATCTTTCACATTTCATAGATCTACTATTGGATCAGATATTGGCACTGATCACATTTCTAGTGTCTAATCAGATTGCACTTTGCATTTGATTATGAAGAAGAAAAAAAATATTCTTTGATTTAGATATATGTAATTTCCTTTTGTTTAGCATATTTCAAAGTTATGTACATACTCTAGTTGTAAAAATAGGCATGCTTTCAATGGAATTACTTAGGCTTCAATTAAGTCTTCCATTCTCAGCATAATCATTTTTTGTTCATGTAGATATGTTTTTCTTTACTCTCGTAATATGAAATTTGGAAAATTACAAAAAGAAGATTCAATCTATAAATCATTGTAACCATGGCATCCAATGTAAGAACTATATATTTTATGATTCTGGCTCAAAATGAGATCAGAATAGTTTAACAGTTATGAATTACATTAAAGGCCTTTGAATATTCACTCCGCTTTTTGCAAAATCAATTGATATAAATCAACTATCCTAAAGCCAGAGCAATTTTTGATATGCTCTTGATCTGACATAATCGAACATAATAAAAATACATCTAACATCACTGTTGAATCTTGTTAACATAGTACAGAGTGCTGTGTTTGTGAATTTCTACCGAACAACTGAATCTGGAGGAGCTTCTTCGGGAATCTGATATTTGAATAAAAATTAATTAAAACAGAAGACCATTTTTTTACCAACATTAACAGCTAGAACACAGTGTAAGATGATGACTACCTCTCCAGGATTCCATTTCTCTTTTAACCAAATACTGAGATCTGTGGAAACATTCTCTCCCTGGGACATGCTTCTGCAGAAATAGAAAACAAGAATACATGCCATGTAATATGTAACTTGCATATGAAGCCATTTACATTTTAAAATTCCACAAAGATAACCTCAAAAAGCTTCTGTATTAAGCAAAATTTGACGTTTCCACACAGGTTCAATACAGATGTAAATTGGAGGCTTTCTACTCTATAAACTGTAAGTAGATGGCTAAACAAAATACATTTGATCCATGAGATAATAACTTCTGTGACTTCCAACACAAATTTTAAAGCTGTGCCTCTTTTCATCAAAAGGTCCATAATAGAAGAGTTAAAAGGGGATTATCTATGCACTATTGTATATGGCCAGGCAATAATACACGGAAAAAAGTTGAGCTAATTTTGGGTGAACAGTGAAATTAAAAATTAGTTAAATTGTGGTAACTAGTTCTGAATTAATTAACATAATGCAACCAAGGACTTACGGAGATTGAACATCTGGTGTAGTCTGAAACATTGGAGTGGAACTCAAGTCATTGAAGCCAAAGGATGGCTGCTGAGAAGTTGAATTCGGGAACATTGTTGACACCGCTGGGGTAGAGAAGGGGCTGCTTGGAGCACCTGAGAAGCCTCTGCCACTTATGTTTGCAGTGTTGGGTGTAAAAGTGTTTCCTAGTAGTTATTATAACATTTCATAATTAAACACACATAAGTGGGGAAGATATGCACCTGAAAAGTGAAAACTGTAGTTGTGATAACTAGTTAAGTAAATATATACCTCCACTTCCGAAGAAACTAGACTGTGGCGGAGTGTTTGGTGCTTGTGCAGAGGGCCTAGCAAGAATGTTATGAACAGATTACTATAGGCGAAAGCAGGCATAAAAGAAAAAAAATACATCAAAAGAGAAAAGTACAGGAAGAAGGACAAAGTCATTGAATGGAAAGCAATGACAGCAAACTTGCGTTTCAATCACCCTAGTAACACCATACTTTGAACCACCAAGACCAAATAGTATAAAATGCTAGAAAAGCTATGCATGTAGAGGTATAATACAATAACCTAATAAACCCGGGCACAAACTATTAAATACCTTTGAACACCTAAGGTGCACTGTATACCTCCTCCAACCCCCCCCCCCCCCAACCACCAAAAATAAGAAATCATCACGGGGAAAAATTATGAGCAGGTCATTACCTATCAAATCCCGTGTTCAATGAAGCACCCAGTTGGCTAAAGCTTGAGACTGACACAGGACCATTGTTTTGTGTAGTTATTGAAAATGGATTTGCATTATGCTGGCCATTATTTTGCATAGGCATTGAAAACGGATTTGCATTCTGGTGATTTTGACTGTTAAGAGAAGGATTAAATGGCATTCTGTAGGGTTCAGAAAGTAGTTTCTCGAACTCAGCCAACTTGGAATTCAGTGTATTTCTCTCTCTCTCAACCTGCAAAGAATATTTTCAAGTTAGAAATAATAAAATTGTATGAATATGTCACCTAATAGTTGCAAACATCAGCGCAAAAAGAAATAATTGTAAAGAGTTTTTATTTTTTAATCGAAAATGAGATTTTATTACAGAAAAATAAGCAATTACTGTCATGGAGTGGATAAGATTTCATTGAAGAAAAAAGAGAGGTGGGGGCCGCAAAAAAGAAAACAGAAACAATGGAAAAAAGAAAAGTGTAAGATATCCAGTCTCACTGGGTATCGTAAATTGGAAATCCATTTAAACTGTAGGAATACTACATCCGTTCTTACAATTGATTGCAAGTTCATCCCTCGCTTCGCATCCTCATAAGCTGCTGCCCTCAGTTCTTCATAGCTAATATCACCAACTATATCACAAGGTGCACTGCATGCATTAAAAGAGGCATTAATATATCACAGTTCTTAACTTTCTTAGAAGTGCAGCGTTGAGTTAATTCATCTTCAAACTTTGATGGGCTGCATAGTAGGTGAATGGTTGATAAACTTTAGCCTATTGGACGAATTAGTATCTTACTCTACATGATCTACTGTCTGCGTTAAGATTTTCAAACTATTATATGTCCAAGAAAGTATATATACCCTTTAGAATGACCATAGCATGTAAGTATCCAGAGTGGCCTCTCTTGCTTGAAATCTTCAGCAATCTGGCGCTTGCAGACCTCAGGATCTGTACATCTTCAATTGCATCAACAAACATTTAGTAAAGTATATCACTTAACTAAAACAAAGCGAACCCAATGCAAAACACAGACATTCAAAACACATGATCTGTAGAGACATTGATATGGAACATACAATGCAGCAATAATAAGGTATCCTCCAAAAGCGAAGCCACCAAACTTATTGGAGTAAACATGAAGAAACCAAATTAATCTTCAGAATAGGCCAAAGGCTTTCAAGTTTCAACCAAAGATTACAGAATTTATTTCAACATAATTGTACATATTTCTCTATGTTTTATGCACATCGTAGATGTTTAGGCCGAGACCTATATGCGGGACAATGTGCATCCTAGATTCCCAAATTGATTTTATACGACATCACACAAATGTGAATGCATTAATTGAAGGGAACAGGGGATTGAAACACTTACTCATGATTCGCCGGTAGGGGGTTGTTATCAGATTGCCTCGAAGCGCCACCCCGAGTCCATTTGTTTTCAAAAGGCTGATTCAAATTAGAAAAGCACACCATCAAGACCAACATTAAACAAAAGCATCTTTTACTAACAATAGTTAATCAGATTAACTGAAACCACACAGAGCAACAAGAACTTCTCAAGAAAAAACACTCCCTTTTAACTCCATATGCACAAGGGAAAGAGTAACAAGTAAGTAACAACCTTAAATTGGTTCTGTTGAGGGGTCCCTTTGAATTGTGAGTTGTTGATGTTGTTCTGCACCCCAAAGCCAAAAGGATTGGTCTTTTGCTGCTGTTGGTGTGGTTGTGAAGCAGATTTAGACCCAAATCCAAAAGGGTTAACATTTTGCTGTTGCTGTTGCTGTTGCTGTTGGTAAAAACTATTCTGTCCCCCAAAACCATGAAAACTATTATTAGGCTTCCCTTGTTGTTGTGCCACAGCATGTATAAATTTACACCTATCTCCGTATTGACAGCTGAAAAAAATAATAATAAACAGAAGCAATAATCAGAATTCAGAAACACTATTCTCAGAACGTTAGGATCCTATGAACAAAAAAAAGGAACACTTTTACGAATAAAATTAGCTTAAAAGTAAAACAAATAGGGTAATTTGAAGAAAAAAGAGGAAGAAGAAGAACCTGCCACGCTGGAAGTTTCTGCAAAGGTCTCTCATTGAGATTTGGGGTTTTACGTCTGAAACAATGCGTAATTTCTACTACCCGCGTTAACTTCCAAAATCAAAATCAAAATCAAAATCTATCATCACATACACTCTCTTTCTCCGAACCGATTTTAAATTCAACATTTACAAAAACCAGCCTACCCAATATTTTTCTTAAAACAGTTTTTTTTTTTTTTTTTATTTATCTTTTCTTGACTTTGGACGTGTTGGAAGGAATTTTTACGAAAAGATAATGTTTTAACTTTTAAGTGAATTTTTTTCATCTTTAAAAAAAAACTATGTTTAGATATTTTATATAAAAAATATTTTTTATTCAATAATTATATTTAGTAATAATAATATAAAAATATTTATTTGTTTATTGTGTTAAAATTATTTTTTAAATAAAAAATTTAAAGAAAACGTAAATTATAATTAAAAAAAATTTAGTATTTTTATTTTTATTATTAAAATTTCATCAAACATATTAAAAAAACTCGTTAAAATTATCTTTTTTAATAAAATAATGACACTCAAATAAATATTTTAAAAAAATAAAATAAGAATTTTTTGGATTAAAATTTTTTTATATATAAATAAAATAAATCTTTTATTTACCATATACGTGTAATCTTTAGATTGTTTACAAATTTAAAGTTTGAAGCACCAAATAGATTAGATCTCAGATCTCTTATGCATTTGAATGTATATATATTTATGAATGATGATATATGTACAAGTTTTTTTAGTAATTAAATGCAATTTAGAGCGCATTTTGTATTTTTTGTATTTTTTTGTAATACATAAATTTTTATTAAAGAGTACATAAATTTCGAAATATAATATATAAAAATTTTATATATAATACAAATTTATTGATATAGCACACAAAATTTTATATATAGTATACAAATTTTTAAAATATAGCACATAAATTTTTAAAATATAATACACAAAAATAGATCCAAAAATATTATTATGGGTCAATAACATAATAATATTAAAATAAGATTTATACAAATAAATTATATAATATAAGATGCATTATAGAAAATATATTGATAGAAAATATATTTTAAAGTACAAGTATTTTGAATAACCAATTTTAACCAAATTGTTTAAAAATAAATCGTCCTTCTTTCTTCTTTAACATTGTCATCGTAGTCATTGTCGCCATGACACCATCGTCGTAGTCATCGTCAATATCACCACGGCTGTCTTTTTCTTCTTCTATTTTTTTCTTTCTCGTCCTCTTTTATTATCATTATCATCATCCCCATCGTCTTCATCTTCTTCTCTTATAAATATTTAGAAAATTGAAGTAAAAAATTTTGGTGTACAATACATAAATTTGGTATACAGCACACAAATTTTAGTATACAACACAAAAAAATTTTTTAAGGACTACATGGCCAAAATATAAACACCTAACCAATAAAATACGTATAACACAAAAATCTTGTTGCATAGCATAATATTTTTAATATGCAGCATAGAAATTTTTGGAAGACTACCTAACTAACAAGCAAAATTTTGTGCTATGTACAAAAATTTGTATACTATTGTAAAAAAGTATGCTATGCCTAAACATATGCGTGTTATATTTATAAGTTTATGTTATGTGCAAATTTTGTGGGTTATGTTTCCAAAATTTATGTGTTATACTAATAATAAGTTTTTGTGCTTTTTAACAAAAAGTTGTGTGCCGCAAAAAACGCAAAAAAAAAAAAGAAGTAAGAACGTATGCATGTTTTTTTTTTTCGTTAGGCTTTGCAATAATTTTGAACTTAGTTACTAAAAAATTTGTACACGTAGTATCATTTTTTATTTTATATCTATTATATTTGAGATGTATTTAAAATTTCAAATCCGTAAATAATTTAAAAATTACGTATATTAATCAATAAAACATTTATTATATTTATTTATAAAATAAATCCGAAGGATTGGCACTTAGCAAATTAGTAGAAGTAATTTAGAATTTTTTTTAAGTTTAATTTAAAAAAAGTATTTAATTATATTTCTATATTAAGATTATTATTTAATAATAAATTTAAAAATTATTTATTTTATAATTTAATAATTATTTATCTAAAACTCTTTTTATTATATTGTACATGAATTTTTTTATCTTAAATAAATCATTTTTTATTATAAGATAAATAGGTTAATAGTCAAATTATTTCTTGAAAGATAAGACATTTTTTAAATTCGTTTTTGGAATATTTTTTATCAAATTGGGTCATCAAAAGATTAAAATTTAATCATATTTGTCCTCCAGTCACTCTATTAACAATTTCTTTCAAATATTGATGTTGTAAAACGTTAATTGTCGCATATATAATACTTAACGTGTCTAATTGGATATTGACTAAATATGTTTATGAAAATTTATTAATTTAGTCATTTTTTTTTCCAATTACATAAATCCTATTCCCATTATGACCTAGCGACTAAAATGATAGATTTTCATAAATATATTTGGTGAGCCTCCAATTTGACATATTAGATATTATGTATGTTATCACTTTATATTTCACATTATCAATGGTTGACGAAAAAATAGTGAATAGAGTAATTAAAAGACAAATATAATTAATTCGTAATCTTAATCAATTTGATTGAAAATATTTTTTAGAGACGAATTTAAAAAATAATTTATTTTTCAGGGACTAATTTGACTGAAGAGAAGAAACAGCAACGTTTGTGGTAATTCTTCCTTTGTACGAGTGCAACGGGCGGCATGTGCATTGTTTGTGCAAGCGCGACGGCAGATGGTCGTGTCTGCGATTTATCACGGTAAAGAGGAGATTGAGAGACGTGAGGGGGGAGCATATAGCACTGCACTGTAGCGTGACTGGGTCACTTGCGTGTGTGTTCTGACTTGTGAGAAAGGAGAGTTATATCTAGTATTATGTTAAAGGGAATACTCACATGATGACATCTTTATATAAAGATGACATTGTGAACTCTTAGATGATTAATCAAACATATTTAGTCAATCTTATCAACTCATTTAATGGTTCACAATGCTATCTTTATATGAAGATGTCATTATAGGAGTATCCACCGATTAAAGAGAATAGGAGTGTTTAGTTTGCTTGTGTTTGTGTTATGGGGACTTCTCTTTTAAGTTTTATAGAATGGATGGATTTTACCTTACCATATTCCATGGAATTTCGATCTCTCTAAAAACAAAAGAAATGCACACTCTTATTAAACGATTTAATAGTTTAATTTTTCAGATTATCAGATTGAAAACGCCTTAACATATTGTTGATATAAAATTTATTAAATAAAATATTTGATTTTTTTTTTTTATCAAAAATAGGAGACTTGAACCCGCAACTTCTTAAATGAGTATGGAAAGATTATGCCATTTGAACTATAACTCATTGGTAAATATTTGATTTTCAAGTAGCCAATTATAATCACATTATATTCAATCGTGTTATTTTCTAACCTAAAAAAATTTGAGATAATAATATTTAAGATTAAGTTGGTAAAGTATCTAATATGAATCTTGCCCGTAAATGTCAGTAAAATATCTAAGATCCTAGATTTAGTAACACTCTGCATACTGCTACAATATACATCCATGATAAGTTAAAAGAAGAAGATTCTTCTAAAACAGAGCCCGAACATGATGAACATGAACCAAATGAAGCCCTCGAGTCACTATAGGAAATTAGAAGACCATAATGACATTCTGACTATGTAATAATTTGTCATAAGACATATTGTTTTGTATCTAAAGATGAAAAGTCGTCAACATTTCAAGAAACTATACAAAGTACAAATGCTTCTTTGTGGATGACAATCATTGAAGAAGAAATGCAAGTATTATATAGAAACAAGATATAGGAGCTTGTTTTACTTCTAGAAGAACAGGAAGTCATTGGCAACCAATGAGTCTTCAAAATCAAGTGTGACAACAATTATCAAATAAAACGTTATCATGCAAGACTACTGATTAAAAGATTTGCTCAAAAAGAAGGAATTGACTTTTACGAAATATTTTTTATAGTAATTAAACTTATTACAACCAAAGTAGTTTTAGCTATATGTTCTATATTTGATTTACATCTAAAGCAACTAAATATAAAGATTTTTTTTTACATTGAACTTGAAGAAGAGGTATATATAATCCAACTTGAAAACTTTGAAGAACTAGGAAAACAAACTTAGTTTATAAGTTAATTAAATCTCTGTACAACTTAAAGTAGGAGTCGTGGTGTTCAACAAATTTAATTCCTTCGTTATTAGCTTTGAGTATAATAGATTGTAACCAGACCATTGTTCGTATTACAAGATGTATGGTGATAATGATTTTATTATTTTATTATTGTGCATAGATGATATGTTGGTGGTAGGAAATTTGATATTAAGGACTTGGAATTTGCACACAAGATTTTAAGGATGCAAATTGAAAAAAATATAAAAAATTTGGAAGATTTGGTTATTCCAAAAAAACTATTTAAAAAAGGTCCTGTGACACTTGAACATGCAAGATAATAAGTCAATTTATAGCCTATGTCCTATCAATTTTAAATAATCCTCAAATACGTATCCTGTCAATAAAGTAGAAAGATGAAAATTACTCAAGTATCATATACATCAGCAATAAAAAGTCTTGTATATGTCATGATTTATACAAGACCACTTAATCAATAAGGTTGATAAGTAGATTCATGACGAATACAGGAAAAGAGCAATAGAGTCTTTCAAGAGGATCCTGAGGTACATTAAAAGAATCTTTGATGTTGCATTATGTTTTGAGGATCTGAACTTACTATCGTAGTTTAGGTTGACTTGGATTTTGTAGGAGATTTTGACAAAAAAAAATTCCACTACAAGCTATTTGATTACACTTGTAAGAGTGTAGTAAGTTAGTTATCTAAGCTACAATCTGTTATAGTATTATCTACTATAGAAATTGAATAATCGCAGCTACAAAATCATGTAAGGAAACAATTTAGTTGTAAAACTTAATGAATAAAGATGAGCAAAATAAAAAAATATTCCAATTTTTTTGTGACAATTAGAGTGTTTTGTATATTGCAAAATGCATCTTTTTATTTAAGAACAAAAAACATAATTATTTAATATCATTTTATTTGTGAAATAGTAGAGAAAGAAAAATGTGATATACTAAAATCCACACCAAAAATGATCCTGCACATGTTATGACCAAAAAGTAATCAATGCAGATAAATTTAGTTTTTATAATGCTTGCTTACTTTGTTATAAATATCATTATTCTACAGCTATTTACTTTTTTTGTTTAGATAAGAGTTGTATTGTTATTATTAATTAGAATGAGACTTGTACAATACGTGATAGTAAATTAATAATAGCATATAGTATATTTTAATAAGTATTATATTATTTAAAAAGAATAATTTAAATATATGTAAACTAATATTAAATTTTGAGTGTGTTTTATTTGAAATATTTTGTAGTACAAGAATTTTTTATATTTGAGTTGTACAAAGTTAGATGTTTATTTGTTATTTTTATTGTCACATTCATACTTGTATAAAGCAAGACATGTGACTTTTATTAAAAATTTATTTCCTTATCATTTAATGTTTCATAATTTTGCATTCACGCACTTTTTAGATATATCAGATCAAAATCTAGAGCCTATAAAATTTGAAATAAATTCAGCATCAACACCAATCATTGATACATAGACCTCTACCCCGGCCCACATACTTCTTTAACAACTTTAGACTCATCAGATACTACACCTCTTTCTAGTAGTACTTCCACAAATCAGTCCCTTATGCACCCATATATCCCTTCCTCTCACACACATTAGCCACTACATCTTTATCCTAAACTGGTACTCTTATTCCTATGAGTGTAGCAAACACATGCTTACCACCCATCATACCCACAAATACACATTCTATGATTACAAGAGCCAAATCAGGCATACACAAATTCAGAGCTCTTTCGACTCAGGTTGTTGATTTTGTTCACACTATTCCAACAATAGTTAAGCAAGTTCTTAACTGTCCTCATTGAAAGAGAGCAATGGATGCTAAGATACAAGTACTTCAAAGGTGTAATACATGGACAGAGATGGACTCTTACCAAACCACCATTTAATGCAATAGTTATTGGAAGTAATGGGTATTTACCATCAAGAAAAATAAAAAAGGTGATATTCTCAGGTATAAAGCTAGGCTGGTTGACAAGGGATTCCATCAAAAAGAAGAAGTGGATTATGCAGAAATGTATTCACTAGTGGTTAGGCCAACCACAATGAGAGTTATTTTGACCATTGCAGTTTCATTGGGATGGCCACTACGACAGTTTGACTTTGATAATGTCTTCTTGAATGGCAAGCTCGAAGAGACTGTTTACATGGCTCAACCCCAGGGATATGTTCATACCAATAATACTTTAGTTTGTAAACTCAACAAAGCCATATATGGTTTGAAACAAGTACCTCGGGCTTGGTTCAAGACTTTGGCAGAAACTCTTTACAATTTTGGTTTCAAAAATACAAAATCTGATGTCTTATTATTTGTTAGAAACGATTCTACTAATGTTACTTATCTCTTAGTTTATGTAGACGATATATGTAAGAACACGCGTTTTCATGTAAAACCGTTTTAATACAATAATTTTAGTGCTCGGAATAGATTCAAAATTTAGAAGTTTTAATTTGAAAATATATATGAGAAATTTGGTTTCAGTGAATTTTTCTGAGTTGGAAAATGTATTTCTTTCGAAAAGTTTTTGTAAAAATGCGTACTGGCGATTAAGCCGGCAGTACCGGCTCTGGTTTGTCTAGTACTGCGTATTTTGGGAAAATAAGATTTTGAAAATTAATTTATTGTTTTGAGAAGATAAAAATAATTTAAAATCGAAAACCGAACACTAATCTTAAAAGTTTTAGCCCAAAGTGGGCCAAACGGACTAAAAACACTAACGGGTTGGACCGGACCCAAACCAGGCCCAAGGTCCAACATATATAAGCTCCTTTAATGAGCTTTTCAGCTCATTTGCTCTCCAAAAAGAGAAAGGGGCGCTGGTAAGAGAGAAGGGAGGAAGAAGAGAGAGTGCACTATTCACCTCCATCTTCCGGGAGCCATAACTTTTGATCCGGAGCTCCGATTGACGAGCCGTTTACGGCCACATGAAGCTCTCGATGAGTTCTACGTTTCTACCAAAGCAAATCTGATAAGATCTTTCTCTTCATATCCCGGTTTCCAGCCCTAGATTCTGTGCATTTTCATGTATAGTTTATGAGAAGATTTTATGGTTTCGGTTGTTTAGGTGATCTCTAGTAGCGAATAATTGTTGGATTTTACCCCTACTCATGTTGGGTAAGGTAAGGTTTTACTAAACCCTTGTGTTTAGTTGCTTTGTGTATCTTAGGTTTTGATGTTGGTATATATATGTTGTTAGTTTGAGCTTTGGTGTTGGTTGAAGTTGGTTGAGGCTTTGGATCAAGTTTGGTGGCTTCGTTTTGGTGTTTGGTGCGTTTGAGAATCGGCCAAGGTATCGTTTCAGTTTTCTTTATGAAATATGTAATGTTTATGGACACTTAGGGTAGTTGACCTTAAGATAGGATTGAATATGTTGATGTTTGGGATATATGTTTGATGATGAGAATTATTGTTGATGTTGTTAAATATATTGATTATTGATGAATGTGTGAATTATTGTTTTTGAGGAGTGTTGTTGTTATTGTGGACAAATAATGATGGATATTAATGTGGTAGTGGTGTTGTGTAGACGGGATTGAAATAATAATAATAATTATTATATGAATTGATGATGATTGTTAGTATTTTAGTGATTATGAGGGTTGATGATGAATGTTGAGATTTGTTTTGGTTGTTGAGGTTGTTGTTGGTTGATGATGATTATGAGTGTGGACTTATGATTGAATTTGGAAATTTTGGATTGGTAGTGAGATATGATGTAATAGCTTAGTAATTTAGGTGTGAAATTGAGGAGGATGATATGAAATGGTAAGATGTTGTATGTAGTAATGGTTTATGATGGTTGGACATGGTTTGGTTTGGTTTTGAATTGAGAGATGGTTAAATTTGAGGATTTGAGGTTTTGGATAAAAAAGAATTTTGGTGAACTTTGTCTGATCATAACTTTTGTCTCGGTTTTCAAAATTTGTTAAATTTAGTTTATATTTGAAGATTATTGAAAACCCTTCAATTTGATATAAAGTTTGTGAAATTTAGAATTTTGTAGAGGAAGTTATGATAATTCAAAGTTGGTGTTGAAAATCTGAAATTCTGTAAATTTGCAGAATTTCAGGATTTCAGATATGTGTGCACGCACAACCCTGCGAAAATGTTATTCTGTGTAGACACACAGACCAATGCGTACGCACAGGCAGGGAAAATGGCTCTGGTAGCAGCGCTAGCATAGGTTGTGCGCGCGAACACCAATGAAGAATTACGACCTGTGCGGACGCATAAGTCGGGAAGGGACGTTTGTTAGGGGCGCTCGCACAGCTTGTGCGAGTGAACAAACTTTATAAATTTTAGTACCTGTGCATACGCACACCCCTGTGTGTACGCACACTTTCAAAATTTTCCTAGGTGTGTGCATGCACACCCTTGTGCGGACGCACACACCCTGTTTCATAATTTTAAACTAGGGGTGCACATGGGGCCGGGTGAAGCTGGGTTCGCCGTGACCCGAACCCGACCCTAAATAATGACCGGGTCTATTTATGAGACCCTTACCTGACCCTAGACCCGATGAAATCGTGTTATTTTCGGGCCACACTTAAGCCGGGTCTAGACCGGGTGAAGCCCGAGTCTTGATCAAACATCACCAAAAATTAGATTCTACATCTTTTGAACCTCTAAATTTTGAAAAATAATTATTTCATAACATTACAACATTCACATAATAATAATTTAGAATCTAATAATAATAATTTAAAGTTTCATAATAATAATTATATATTTTACACATTAAACATTCAAAGTTCAAAAGACAATTAAAACAAAATTAACAACCAACACAAGATTAACATAATAATAATAATTTATAGTGTCATACCAACCAATAACAACAAAATATTAAGTAGTAAACAACTACACGAGTCCAACGGGCCGGGCCGAGTGACCCGAGGCTTGGCCCGAACCCGATTTAATAAATAACCGGGGCCATATATTGAAACCTCGGGTCTGATCGGGCCATAACGAAACCGGGCCAAATTAGTCCCGAAGTCATCGGGTCCGGTCCAGGTCTTCGGGCCGGACCGGGTCTTGTGCACCCCTATTTTAAACTTTGTTTTCAACTATTTCACCTTCCCGACAAGGTTGTAATCTTCTATAACACCATTTTAAGACTCTTTAACTTATTTTCAGGTACTAGAACATGGAAAAGGTCCTACGGGGTTTGATTTGAGATTTTCTCTAAAAAGCTAGCAAAGAGAGGTTTAGGTTTCTGGTGTATTATAGAAGAGTTAGTTGAGAGAGAAGGAAGAGTGGTGCATATGGTGATTGTTGACAATGAATTGGAAAATTGATGAACTAATGAGCCCGGAATGGAAGTAATGAATTGATGATGGTTATGATGAGTTGAAGACTCAAAGAGGAATGATGATCTTGTTGAATAATGAGAGTGTGCCAAGCACTATATTCTTGGGTTAAGTATGATAAGTGTGCAGGGTATTATGCCCTTGGGATTGACCTATGATTGATAATCTTTTCTGCTGCAAGAGTGTGTCAGGCACTATATCCTTGGGTTACGCATGCAAGTGTGCCCGGCACTATATCCGTAGGTGAATAGAGTGTGCCTGACACTATATTCGTGGGTGCGGCAGAAAAGCGACATCCGAAAGGATGTGTCAGGTTGGCATTTATAGACCAACAAGTGATATCACGAGCCAATAGGATAGGCATTCATCATATGCATCTTTTACGTGCTTGTTTGCTTTGATTACGTGAGTTTGTCTAATTGTATAATATGTCTTTTTTCTTACTTGAACTACTTGCTTTATATGCTTCTACTTGTGTTTTATTTATTTGCATTAATTGTGATTGTCTGGTGCTGAGGAGGTTAGGTAGGCGGTGGCGATAGGATCACACGGAGGTAAGGTTGGCGAAGGCTGTGGGATACAGCGGTGTGATTAGTATTAGTTAGAATCCCTCTAAACTTAGATAACCTTGGTTTATGGTTTAAGTTCTTTTATTTATTTTGTTCTAAACTTGAATATCAGTATGTGATGTGGAGTTCTAGGATTGCCTTCGGCGTCCCGGAGCCTTACATCTTATATCATTGGGCACTGTTACCATACTGAGAACCTCTGGTTCTCATTCCATACTTTGTTGTTGTTTTTCAGATGCAGGTCGTAATCTACTTCGGTGAGATTGCGGATATGGTGACAGAGCGGAGTATGTTTCCTCCTTGGTTTAATTTATTTTACTTTATTATAGTTACTCTCACATCTTTTTGTGTTTTATCTTTATGGTCGTAGAGGCTTACTTGAGAGATAGGTTGTATAAGCTGTTTTAATTCTATAACTCTGTATATTTCTATTTGTATCTAGTCGGCTTAAACTTCGCAAGCTGCGGCTAGTTCTCTATGATTATTATATTCTTATATCTATATATGTTTTATTCTCTTATACCTATACCTTGCATCTTATGCGTTAGCTTCATGTCAACGTCTCACGCTTTTGTAATTCTGTAATTTGAGCTTAATCCTTCATTAGGCTTCTAGAATATATTATATATGTATAAGCCTTAGAACTGTCGTAACCTCTGATTAACCTTTGCTTTACGGCTAGAGGTAAAGCTTAGGGTAATTGGGGTGTTACATTTAGTGGTATCAGAGCGGTTCGTCCTTGTGAGCCTGAGGGATGGACCGATTATGCTTCATTGCATACTCTGTGTGTCTTTTCTTTGATGTTATTAGGATATCTACTTGATATTTCATAGCATGCTTGTTTGTGAGTGCCTGGTTGGGGTAAATGAAGCACTAGGCTTTTGATATTGAGACTGATCACCTTGATATCGATTGTCTGGTGTAGACAGGAACCCTAATGGCCACTCGCGGACGAGGTCGTACGCGTTCACGAGGAGAGAGTAGGGATGAGCGGCCGACCGACAACCATGCCGAGTTCATGGCGGCAATGGCGAATCTTGCAAACATCATGGGGGCTACCGCTACTGCGACTCTGCAAGCTGTGCAGATGTTAGGCCAACCGGCCAGAAACGAAAATGGAAATGGGAAGGAAATGCGAATGAGAATGCGGGAGGAAACGAAGATAACATGGGAGGTGCTCCGATAACCTTGGCGACCTTTCTCAAGGTTCATCCTCCGAGTTTTCGAGGTTCAACTAATCCCACAGAAGTGGATAACTAGTTCCAAGCTATGGAACGTGCACTACAAGCGCAGCATGTCCCGCATAACCAATACGTAGAGTTTACTGCTTACCAACTTTAGGAAGAGGCCTAGCAGTGGTGGCAGGCAAAATGCCGCTTGCTACAACTCCGGAAGGCAGATGTTCCTTGGGATGTATTTCAAACGGCCTTCTACAAGAAGTACTTTCCTGAGTTTGCAAGGGAAGCAAAGGAGATGGAATTGATGCAGCTGAAGCAAGGTTCTTCGTTTGTGGCAGATTATACTAGCAAATTTGAGGAACTTTGTAGGTTCTCTAGGGCGTGTCAGGGTGCCCCGAAAACCTATGAAAGTTGGAAGTGTATCACGTATCAAAGGGTTTTGAAGTACGACATCATGACTGCTGTGGCTCTTATGAAGATTCGTATTTTCTATGATTTGGTGAACAAAGCAAGAGTGGTTAAAGAATATGCAAAAATGGTAGCTTCGTCAAAGGAGACTTCTGGAGGAAATACTAGTAGGGAGCGTGACGATCACCTTGGACCAAGGGGATAGAATTTTAAAAGAAATGAACACACTCCTCAACATCTGCGAGGTCAAGGGGATTTCAGAAAGAACAACAACGCTCAGTTCCACATGGTAAAGGGAGATGGTCGATGCTACACTTGCGGATTACCAGGGCACCTTGCTAAGGACTGCCATAGAGGGAGGAACCGAGGTGTGGGTAAGAGTTAGCAACCAGGCCATGTGTTTGCTTTGGAAGCACGTGAGGCGACGGGGTCGGATCCTCCGACGAGAGGTAAGCGTATGCTTTGAGTCTTATATTGCCTGGACCTGAGGTTGGTTTGGTTCTATCTTTTGTAAAGTCGTCGTTAGAATTTTAAGAGCTTAGATTTTTGTTCGAAGTAAACCATGGGGAAAGGAGGATTCTAGCGGCGGTAGCCGAGGATTTCGGACTTGTGATGACGAATGATCCGAGTTGGCGTGCTAGAATGGTTACCAGGTATGACTAGAAGTCTTGGCGGTTCCCTGTATGGGCGATGGGTGCGGTTCAGCACTAGTGGCAACGGAAATACCGACTAACGTCCTTGCGGTTTTTAACTATGATTTTTGCCGTCTTAAGATTTAGAGTGATTTTCAAATCTGGTTTGGAGCTTTGGTTTAACTGATTTGGTTTTAAAACTAGGATTTGAACTTTTGATCAAATGATACGATTTTAAAAGGAAAGTGAGTCCTAAGACTTGGTTGGCTTGTGATTTTGGTTGTAAATCTAACTTATCAAAATGGATTCAAATTTAAAGGTTTTGATTTAAGGGTTACAATGAATTTAGGAAAATCATGCTTTAAAATGATTAATTTACCAATAAAATGTTTTTGACAAGGTTTTAACAATGAACTCATTTAGATTGGACTTGTTTTAAAGGTTTTGAAAAGTATTACAAATTCGATATTTTGGTTTAAAAGAAAGGATTTTCGGATTCCTAGTGACGATAATCAGAGTGACGCAGCGAAAGTTGTACGCCAAGTTGTCGAAGTGTGAGTTCTGGAAGGAAGAAGTGAAGCTCTTAGGTCATGTGGTGAGCAAGGGAGGAATAGCCGTAGATCCTTATAAGGTAGAAACGGTGATGGGATGGGAAAGATCGACAACGGTGACGGAAGTCATAAGCTTCTTGGGTTTAGCCGGATATTACCAGAGATTCATTGAAGAATTTTCCCGGATTGCATTACCGATGGCTAGGTTGACAAGAAAGGAAACGCCTTTTTTTGGATGTCGGAGTGTGCAGAGAGTTTTCAGACTTTGAAGCAGAAGTTAACTTCAGCACCTGTTTTAATCTTGTTGGAACCACATGAACTATTCGAGGTATACTATGACGCTTCTCTGAAGGGTTTAAGTTGCGTGTTGATGCAATACCGGAGTGTGGTAGCTTACGCATCGCGTCAGCTGGGACTGCATGAGGTAAACTATTCAACTCATGATCTGGAATTAGCGGCGATTGTGTTTGCACCGGAGATTTGAAGGCACCACCTGTGCGGAGTGAGGTTTAGCATCTTTTCTGATCATGAGAGTCTCAAGTATGTCTTTGATCAGAAATAGCTTAAAATGCATTGGAGAAGACAGATGGAGTTGCTAAAGGATTATGATTTTGAACTGAGTTATCATCCTTGAGAGGCGAAGGTGGTCGCATATGCATTGGGTCAGAAATGCTTAACAATTGCTTGGGTGAGAATCAAGGAAGAGGAGTTAGTGGATAAGTATGTGGATCTTAAGCTGGACATTGGTGAGGTGGCCGGAAGAGCTTGTTTGAACCAGTTGCAGATTTCAAGCACGTTTAAGACGGAGATTCAGAGGGCTCAGTAAGATGAGCGGAAACTTCAAAAAATTGTTGCAACCAGTTGGTGATAAGAGACGTGAAGAATTTGCTAAGGAGGGTGAAAGATTGTGGAAAGATAAAGGGAGAGTTTGCAAACAGGATGTCGGAAGTTTGAGACAAGACTTGTTGTCGGGGGCTCACTACAGTGGATTTTCTGTTCATCCTGGAAGCACGAAGATGTATTATAACTTAAAGAAGATGTTCTGGTGGCTTGGGATGAAAGGTGATGTAGCTACAGTGGCATCCCAGTGTTTGACGTGTCAGAAGGCAAAGATAGAGCATCAGAAGCCGTCAGGAATGATACATCCTCTTGAGATTCCTCAGTGGAAGTGGGCAATGATGCGGTTTGGGTGATCGTGGTTCGCTTAACCAAATCCGCTCATTTTCTGCCTATCCGAGTGAACTATTCTATGGAGGAGTTGGCGAAAGAGAACGTCGACACGGTAGGATGATGGTGAACGAGGTGCCTTGGCAACTTGTTGGATTAGTAACGTTGAAAGTATGATGCTTCGTGGGGAATATATGTATATATATATCCCAACGCGTGATTCGGATTTTTGAGGGCGAAAATCTTTTTAAGGAGGGGAGGATGTAAGAACTTGCGTTTTCACGTAAAACCGTTTTAATAAAATAATTTTAGTGCCCGAAATAGATTCAAAATTTAGAAGTTTTAATTTGAAAATATAAATGAGAAATTTGGTTTCGGTGAATTTTTCTAAGTTGGAAAATGTATTTCTTTCGAAAAGTTTTTGTAAAAATGCGTACTGGCGATTAAGCCGGCAGTACCGGCTCTGGTCTGTTCAGTACTGCGTATTTTGGAAAAATAAGATTTTGAAAATTGATTTATTATTTTGAGAAGATAAAAATAATTTGGAATCGAAAACCGAACATTAATCTTAAAGGTAAACTCTAACGGGTTGGACCGGACCCAAACCGGGCCCAAGGTCCAACATATATAAGCTCCTTTCCTTTAATGAGCTTTTCAGCTCATTTGCTCCCCAAAAAGAGAAAGGGGCGCTGGTAAGAGAGAAGGGAGGAAGAAGAGAGAGTGCACTATTCACCTCCATCTTCCGGGAGCCATAACTTTTGATCCGGAGCTCCGATTGACGAGCCGTTTGCGACCACGTGAAGCTCTCGACAAGCTCTACATTTCTATCTAAGCAAATCTGGTAAGATCTCTCTCTTCACATCCCAGTTTCCAGCCCTAGATTCTGCACGTTTTCATGTATAGTTTATGAGAAGATTTTGTGGTTTTGGTTGTTTAGGTAGTCTCTAGTAGCGGATAATTATTGGATTTTACCCCTACTCACGTTGGGTAAGGTAAGGTTTTACTAAACCCTTGTGTTTAGTTGCTTTGTGTATCTTAGGATTTGATGTTGGTATATATATGTGTTGTTAGTTTGAGCTTTGGTGTTGGTTGAAGTTGGTTGAGGCTTTGGATCAAGCTTGGTGGCTTCGTTTTGGTGTTTGGTGTATTTGGAAATCGGCCAAGGTATGATTTTGGTTTCTTTTATGTAATATGTAATGTTTATGGACACTTAGGCTAGTTGACCCTAAGATAGGATTGAATATGTTGATGTTTGTGATATATGTTTGATGATGAGAATTATTGTTGATGTTGTTAAAAATATTGATTATTGATGAATGTGTGAATTATTATTTTTGAGGAGTGTTGTTGTTATTGTGGACGAATAATGATGGATATTAATGTGATAGTGGCGTTGTGTAGAAGGGATTGGAATAATAATAATAATGATTATATGAATTGATGATGATTGTTGGTATTTTAGTGATTATGAGGGTTGATGATGAATGTTGAGATTTATTTTGGTTGTTGAGGTTGTTGTTGGTTGATGATGATTATGACTGTGGACTTATGATTGAATTTGGAAATTTTGGATTGGTAGTGAGATATGATGTAATGGCTTAGTAATTTAGGTGTGAAATTGAGAAGGATGATATGAAATGGTAAGATGTTGTATGTAGTAGTGGTTTATGATGGTTGGACATGGTTTGGTTTGGTTTTGAATTGAGAGATGGTTAAATTTGAGGATTTGAGGTTTTGGGTGAAAAAGAATTTTGGTGAACTTTGTCTGATCATAATTTTTGCCTCGATTTTCAAAATTTGTTGAATTTGGTTTATATTTGAAGATTCTTGAAAACCCTTCGATTTGATATAAAGTTTGCGAAATTTGGAATTTTGTAGAGGAAATTATGATCATTCAAAGTTGGTATTGAAAATCTGAAATTCTGCAAATTTGCAGAATTTCAGGATTTCTGATATGTGTGCATGCACAGCCTTGTGCGCACGCACAACCCTGCGAAAATGTTATTCTGTACGGACGCACAGACCTGTGCGTACGCACAGGTAAGGGAAAGGGCTCTGGTAGCAGCGCTAGCATAGGTTGTGCGCGCGCACACCAATGAAGAATTATGACCTGTGCGGACACATAGCCCTGTGCGCACGCACAAGTCGGGAAGGAACGTCTGTTAGGGGCGCTCGCACATCTTGTGCGAGTGAACAGACTTTATAAATTTTAGTACTTGTGCATACGCACACCCCTGTGCATACGCACACTTTCAAAATCTTGGGTGTGTGCACGCATACCCTTGTGCGGACGCACACGCCCTGTTTCATAATTTTAAACTTTGTTTTCAACTATTTCACCTTCCCGACAAGGTTATAATCTTCTATAACACCATTTTAAGACTCTTTGACTTATTTTCGGGTACTAGAACATGAAAAAGGTCCTAGGGGGTTTGATTTGAGATTTTCTCTGAAAAGCTAGCAAACGGAGGTTTAGGTTTCTGGTGTATTGTAGAAGAGTTAGTTGAGAGAGAAGGAAGAGTGGTGCATATGGTGATTGTTGACAATGAATTGGAAAATTGATGAACTAATGAGCCCGGAATGGAAGTAATGAATTGATGATGGTTATGATGAGTTGAAGACTCAAAGAGGAATGATGATCTTGTTGAATAATGAAAGTGTGTCAGGCACTATATCCTTGGGTTAAGTATGATAAGTGTGCAGGGTATTATGCCCTTGGGATTGACCTATGATTGATAATCTTTTCTGCTGCAAGAGTGTGCCAGGCACTATATCCTTGGGTTACACATGCAAGTGTGCCCGGCACTATATCCGTGGGTGAATAGACTGTGTCCGACACTATATTCGTGGGTGCGGCAGAAAAGCGACATCCAAAAGGATGTGTCGGGTTGGCATTTATGGACCGAAAAGTGATATCACGAGCCAATAGGATAGGCATTCATCATATACATCTTTTACGTGCTTGTTTGCTTTGATTACGTGAATTTGCCTAATTGTATAACATGTCTATTTGCTTACTTGAACTACTTGCTTTATATGCTTCTACTTGTGTTTTATTTGTTTGCATTAATTGTGATTGTCTGGTGCTGAGGAGGTTAGGTAGGCGGTAGCGATGGGATCGCACGGAGGTAAGGTTGGCGAAGGCTGTGGGATACAGCGGTGTGATTAGTATTAGTTAGAATCCCCCTAAGCTTAGATAACCCTGGTTTATGGTTTAAGTTCTTTTATTTATTTTGTTCTAAGCTTGAATATCAGTATGTGATGTGGAGTTCTAGGATTGCCTTCGGCGTCCCAGAGCCTTACATCTTACATCATTGGGCACTGTTGCCATACTGAGAACCTCCGGTTCTCATTCCATACTTTGTTGTTATTTTTCAGATGCAGGTCGTAATCTACTTCGGTGAGATTGCAGATATGGTGACAGAGCGGAGTATGTTTCCTCCTTGGTTTAATTTATTTTGCTTTGTTATAGTTACTCTCACATCTTTTGTGTTTTATCTTTATGGCCGTAGAGGCTTACTTGAGAGATAGGTTGTATAAGCTGTTTTAATTCTAAAACTCTGTATATTTCTATTTGTATCTAGTCGGCTTAAACTCCGCAAGCTGCGGCTAGTTCTCTAGGATTATTATATTCTTATATCTATATATGTTTTATTCTCTTATACCTATACCTTGCATCTTATGCGTTAGCTTCGTGTGAACGTCTCATGCTTTTGTAATTCTGTAATTTGAGCTTAATCCTTCATCGGGCTTCTAGAATATATTATTCCCTTATATGTATGTATGTATGTATGTATGTATGTATGTATGTATGTATGTATGTATGTATGTATGTATGTATGTATAAGTCTTAGAACTGTCGTATCCTCTGATTAACCTTTGCTTTACGGCTAGAGGTAAAGCTTAAGGTAATTGGGGTGTTACAATATAATTGTTACAAGTAACAATTCGGGAGAAATTGAGTCTTTGATAGCTCAATTGAATAATAAATTCTCTTTGAAAGATCTTGGCATGTTCAACTATTTTCTGGTCCTTCAAGCTACATATCTTCCTCACGGAGATATCATGATATCTTAGACAAAGTATGCTAGAGAGTTGATATCCAAATCTCGAATGGCCAATTTTAAACCATTACCAACTCCAATGGCTACTGATTCAAAGCTACCAATGATATAGAACCATTTGATAATCCAATGAAATATAGATCCATAGTTGAGGGTTTGCAGTATTTAACAATGACTAGACTCGATATTATATTTGCTGTAAATCGTGTCTCAATTTTTTCACAATCCAACTCTTCAATACTAGAAAAATATCTAGAGAATACTGATATGTGTGGAGCTAAAATTGAAATCATCTCAATACAGCAACTTCTATATAATTTTTTTTATTTTAATTTTAATTTTTTATTTTTTTGTATTATTTAATTTTTTTAGACCCGATATTATATTTGCTGTAAATCGTATGTCTCAATTTCTTCACAATCCAACTCTTGAACAATGAAAAAATGTCTAGAGAATACCGAGATATGTGTGGAGCTCAAACTGAAATTATCTCAATACAGCAATTTCTGGTGAATTACATATTCGTTCGTCAGCCTACTCCACATACTCTATACTGTGACAATGAAAATGCATGTCTTCTTGTTGCCAATCCTATATTTTACAGTAGATGCAAACATTTGGAGTTGGACCTTCACTTCCTTAGAGACCTGGTAAATCAGAAATCCTTTTATGCAGTACATATTCCTTCACTAGACCATTGTTCCATCATTTATTTGGCAGATTCAAGCTTATACCTCAGTTTGAGAGGATATTAAAGAGAAAGATAAAAGTTAATTGTGAGGTCTATATATATTTTTCATTGTGTACAGGATACATAATCTTATATTCTAATTCAATTTACCCAAATCTAATAATCACTTCTATATTTTCTAGTTCTCTCTTCTTTCTGCTATCACATAATTTTCTTTTTACTCTGTGGAGCTTTCTTTATGAGTTTTCTTTTGTAACCTTTACATACGAGGAGCAACAGCATGAATTGAGCTCATCAATTGATAATGCAGTTATAAAAGTAGAATAGGAGACAAATAATTTATAGTAGTAGAGAGAGGAGCAACGGCATGAATTGAACTGTAGCATGTTGAATACTTCACCTGACTTGCCAATTCACTATGCTTTCTCAACCTGTTTCTGATATTTATTCCTTTATGGATTTATTAATTTTTTGAATTGTTATTTTCAATGTTTCATTGTAATTGGTCATTTGGTTGCACTTCTCATATAATTTGTTATATAGTTTATTTTTTTTGTTAGTTTAATGTTGATAGTAATTAATTATAGTAAGAATATATAAAAAATACATCACAAAATATTTTTTAGTTTTAGTTTAACACTGATAGTAATTAATTATAATAAGAGTACATAAAAATATATAAAGAATACATCATAAAATATTTTTTTAGTTTTAGTATAATATTGATGGTAATTAATTATAATAAGAGTACATAAAATTAACTATAAAATATTTTGTTCATTTTTCTATTTTCATTCATTTGAAATTTTAAAATAAATGAAAATAAAAAACTGAAAAAAATATTGTGATTAACCTGATTTACTTCTTATATACTTTTATTATAATTAATTATCATTAATATTAAATTAATAAAAAAATAATTTAACTAACACAATTTATATTACACATTTTCTTATATATACATCACTTACCATGAACATAGGGGATTTTACAAGCTTTTTCTTCCGTCATTTACAACCGTTGATTTCACTTCTCAGCATGGCATGGTAAGTGCTTCTTCATCGTTTCATTATACTTTCTTGTACTGTGCAGTTTCATTTTGGTTATCACATTATTTTATATTATGACCGTTACTTTACTGTTTGATTGAATCTTAAAAACTTTTTCATGAAACTATTTCAGAATTCATACCTCAGTTTGAGGGATATTAAAAAAAAGAACAAAATTAATTGTGAGGTCTATATATTTTTTTATTGTGCATGGAGTACGTAATTTTGTATTCTAATTTAATTTATCCAAATTTAATAATCACTCCTATATTCTCTGATTCTCTCTTCTTTCTGCTATCACGTTTCACATCATTTTCTTTTTGCTCTGTGAAACTTTTTTTTGAGTTTTCTTTTGTAACTTTTACATACGAGAAACAACAACATGAATTGAGCTCATCAATTGATAATGCAGTTATAAAAGTGGAATAGAAGACATAATTTATAGTAGTAGAGAGAGGATTACAAATAAGAGATTGGAGTGGGCTACCTTCTTTACTTCCCTTTTTCTCAGGTGCTTGTAGCAAGTTGGATAATTCACCTCACTTGCCAATTCGCCATGTTTTCTCAACCTGTGTCTGTTATTTTTTTTTATGAATTTATTAAATTTATGAATTTTATTTTCACTGTTTCATTATAATTGGGGGCACTTCTCATATAATTTGTTATATAATTTATTTTTTTAGTTTAATATTAATAGTAATTAATTAAAATAGAAGTATGTAAGGAATATATAAAATTAATCATAAAATATTTTTTTTAGTTTTAGTTTAACGTTGATGGTAATTAATTATAATAGAGTACATAAGAAGTACATAAATTAATTATAAAATATTTTGTTTAGTTTTCTATTTTCATTCATTTAAAAATTTTAAAATAAATAAAAATTAAAAACTGAAAAATACTGTAGTTAACTTTATTATCTACTCCTTATGTACTCTTACTATAATTAATTATCATTAATATTAAACTAATAAAAAATAATATAAATAACACAATTTATATTACAAATTTTTTTAGAAAACGGTCGGGAGGTCGGCTCCGATTCACCTTCGCATATTGGGTCTCCCGGACTGTTGTAAAGAGGAAGATATCGGGTATGAGATCCCACCGAGTTGGCAATTCGAGGCGGAGGAGGGGTTACTGTAAAAGGACTTTAACGCTCAAATCAGTATTCATACAAAGGCGACAGTTAGGGTAAAGGATAGGTGACGTATCGAGGAGGGGTAGGGCCTTCCCCTTATATAATATGTACTAGAACGGGAACTACATGAGTAGACCTATCTTCTAGGAAACTTACTTTCTGGCTGTTAGGTACCTCATGAAATGGTTGTGAGGTGCTTCATGAAAGAGGAGGTGACATTCGAGTCGCCTCTCAGTTCAGCCGCGTGAGGCCGTCGGATCGGTCGGCCGGCCATTCGCATATAAAATCACGTCATTCCTCCTCCAACATTTATATCTCGCGTTCTTCTTCCTTTTTTTTTCCTTTCTTTTTTGTGTTTTTTCCTCTTTTTCTTCACATTCCTTCTTCCTTTACTTTTTTTTCTTTTTATTGTTGCTGCATTTTTTTTCTCTTTCTCTTTCTATTGGTTTTGTAACATTATGCATTTTTTCTTTATTTAATTTTTTCCTCCCAAAAAGAATTATGAGAAAATAAAATAAGAAGAATAAACATTTGAAGACGATGAGGAAGAAGAGAAAGAATTTTGAATTATGTAAAACTTATCAGTATAAATATACCAAAAATTCTTAACAATACACATAAATATCTTGGTTTTACACCAAAATTTAATATAAATACACAAAAATATTTTTCTCTAATATTGCACTTTCTTCTTCTTCTTTTCTTATTTTTTTCTTTTCTTAGTTGAATGAATGTATGTTCATCCTCTTCGAAGTAAATTTTGCAGCATTATGTGTTTTTTTTCTTTTTTGTTTGATTTTTTCGTTTTTATTCTTGTTAAGAGAGTAAAACAAAAATAAACTTAAAAGGTAAAACAAGAAGAAAAAGATGAATAAGAAAAAAAAAAGAAGAAGTAGATGATGATGATAAAAAAAAAAGATAAAGAAGAAGCATCATAAGATGAGGGGGAGGAAATGAAGAGTTTTAAATTATGCAGAACTTATTAGTACACATACATCGAAAACTCTTAAACAATACATATAAATATCTTAGTTTTACATCGAAATTGGCTATAAATACACAAAAATATTTTCTTTAATGCTATATTTTCTTTCTCCTTCTTCTTTTTCTTATTTCTTTCTTTCTTTTAGTTGAATGAATATAAATTCATCACCTTCTAAGTAATTTTGCAACATTATATGTTCTTTTTTTTTCTTTGTTTGATTTTTTTTGTTTTTATTATTGTTAAGAGTATAAAACAAAAAAAAAACTTGAGAATGTAAAATAAGAAAGAAAAGATGAATAAGAAAAAAAAGAATAAGAAGATGGCGATGATGATGAAAAAGGAAAAAGAAGAAGAAGTAGAAGACGAGGGAGAGGAAGAGGAAGAGGAAGGGTTTTGAATTATGCAGAACTTATCAGTACAAAAACACCAAAAATTTTAAACAATACATATAAATATCTTAGTTTTACACTGAAATTGGTTGTAAAAACACAAAAATATTTTCTTTAATGCTGCATTTTTTCTTTTTTTTTCCTTATTTCTTTATTTCTTTTAGTTGAATGAATATAAGTTCATCCTCTTCCAAGTAATTTTGGAGCATTACATATTTTTTTCTTTGTTTAATTTTTTTGTTTTATTCTTATTAAAAGAGTAAAACAAAAAAAAATAAGAAGGTAAAACAAAAAGAAAAATATGAATAATAAAATAAAGAAGAAGAAGATGGTTATGATGATGAAAAAAAAGAAGCAGCAGAAAATGGGGATGAGAAAGAGGAAGAATTTTGAATTATGCAGAACTAATCAGTATATATACAACGAAAATTTTTAAACAATGCTTATAAATATCTTAGTTTTACACTAAAATTGACTGTAAATACACAAAATATTTTCTTTTAAAGTTGCATTTTTTTTCTTTTTTTTCTTATTATTTCTTTTTTTGTTGAATGAATTTAAGCGGAGACGGATCCAGAAATATTATCATGGGGCAATAACATATATAATATTAAAAAAGTATGCAAAAAATTATATAATGTAAAATATTTTACAAAAATATACCAATAGAGAATATATTTTAAAATACAAAAAATATGTATGTATTTTTTATTAACGAAGTGGTCGATTTTTTTTATCATAAAATTCATCGATAATAGAATCTGTGTTAAATTTTTCAGCAATTTTTTTAATATAATTAAAAGATAATTAGCAAGAAATTTATCTTTCATTTTGTTTCTGAGTTATTCTTCACAACATTCATAGCTGAAAAAGATCTCTCGGTTGTAGTAATTGAAACATAGAGAATTAATACCAAATGAATCAAGAAGGACGCTCACAAAAGGAAAAAAAATCCACTTTATGAGATTTGAAAAATTTTATTTGATTTAAAAATATTAGTAATAATATCTTTTCAGATTTTTTAAATATTGTTACTTATTTTTTAGATATTAAAAATCATTAATATTTAAGTTAGATTAGACTTTTATTTATATTAAACTAAATACTAAATAAATTTTTTAAAAAATTAAATCATACTTAATAACTTATTACTATTAATTTTTTTTAAAAAAACTGGAGGGCAAGGCCTCTACTCGCTCCCGTATATCCGTCCCTGAATGTAAGTTCATTCTCTTCTAAGTAATTTTGTATTATTATATATTTTTTTTCTTTGTTTAATTTTTTTGTTTTTATTTTTATTAAGAGAGTAAAATAAAAAAATTAAAAAAAATAAATAAAAATAAATAGTTTAATATCTTTAAAAGTTAAAATTGAATATGCAGATAAAAAAAATAATTATTTTAAGTTGCAGAAAGTATCTACAAATAAATATCAAAAGTTATATATGCGGTGATTTCATTGATTATTAACATGTATTATATAATATAAAATAATAAAAAATAAAATAAAATCTCCAAAATCAATAAATAACTACGAGAACGAGAGTTTTGTTAGTCCACCAAATCTTATATTTAGTAATGGGCAAAATGAGTCCATATTTCAGCAATATTACGCACAAAATAAAGAATCAGATAAGGGTGTATAGTGTATACGATGCGGTTGATTTGAAGATTCGGTTCAAATTTAAATATTTTGGAGATTAATTTTATCGGATCTAAAGTTGAATAAAAATCTCATAAATAAATTCTATTATTATTTAGAGTCGAATCTAAATTAAAATGAATTCGATTTACTTAGTTTATGTATATTCTAAGAAAATTAAAAAAGTATATATATTTTAAATTAATTTTAATATTATATTATATTAATTATAAATTTATTATTTTATTGATTTAATCATACTTGATAAATTAAAAATAAATTAAAAAATATGAAATTAGAATTTATAAACAAACTTAAGTTTAAATATAGATATCAATTTTACGGTAATATATATATATATATATATATATATATTTTTTTTTTTTTCCTTTATAAATAAGTACATCATAATTTTTGATATAACATTTATTAAGATCTAGACTTTTTTAGTCTAGACCTGATTTTAATGTAACTCAAAAATAGTATAATTTTATTAAGTTTAGAGTTGGATAAAAGTCTAAAAAATAGACCCAACTATTATTTAAAAGCTAAGTCTAGATTAAGATAAATTTGACTTCTCCTCTTGACTTATATACATTCCTAAAATTAGATATAAACAAATTAAAGAATCAATGATAAATTTATCTTTTAATAAAAAATATTTAAATTCAAGAAGAATATGTGATGAAATATAATAAATCTAGTTAGGAATAAAAATAAAATAAATAATTAAAAAGAAGGCAAAGAGAGAAAATAAAAGATGTAAAAAAGAGTAGCGTAAAAAAAAAAAAAAAGTTTATGTCACAATAGAGAGATAGAATGAAAGAGGATTAGAGGAAGCTAAGATGAGAAAAGAACAATTTACAAAATATAGTCAACAACAAAAAACTTACAAAATATAGAATAATATGCTTTTATAGCAATCAAGATATAGAATTAAGGAACATAAATCAAAGTAATAAATGAATCAATAAATTAATAAATAAATTTCATAAAATTGATAATATATACAATAAGAAACTTTTTCGTAGGTATAGATGAAACTAAATTAAAGAGCAAGAAAATATTTGTCTTGTTTATCTACATAAATCCTTATAAATTAAAGAGGTTTCGTCTAAATGTAGAAGGAAAATAAAAAATATTTAAAATAAAAAGTTGAAAACCAAAGAGGCATCTTCAATTTGATAATAGTTATTATCCTTTTTATTTCGTATTTTAAGAATTTAAATGTGTATTAATATATCAATTATCTAATTAACTATCATATTGGAATATTGTATTTAGTGTCTAAACAAAATAATTATATTGCTGTAAAAAAATTATTATATTATCATAAACTTAATTATTTTATTATATAATAGATTTAATTGTTCTTGTATCTAATTATTTTATTAAAAATATATAAAATAATATATATATATATATATATATATATATAAATGTATAATATTTCAATTAGAGAAATTCTTCGCATACAAGCGATTAAGACTTGTAAGCCTTACAAGTCCAATCAAAATTAACGCTCAAAACGCGTTTCGAACCGTTCTTCTTCCTCTTTGTCTTCTTCTTCTTCTTCTTTTCTTTCGTTTCTTACCTTCTCTTTCTCCTTCATCTTCTTTTTCTTGCTGCACGTTCTTCTTCCTCTTACTCTTCTTCTTCTCCTTTTCTTTCGTTTTTTGCCTTCTCAGCAGCAGAAGATGAAGAGGAGAAAGAGAAAGAGTTCTGAATTATGCATAAGGTGTACTTCAACGAATTTTGGGTGTATTTCTTAAATTCTTTGGGTGTATTTCTGTAATCTTTTGGGTGTATTTCTATAATCATTTGGGTGAATTCCTGTAGCCGTTTGGGTGTATTTCTGTAATCCTTTTGGTGTATTTCTATAATTGTTTGGGTGTATTTCTGTAATCGTTTGGGTGTATTTCTGAAATTTCATTATCTTCAAAACGATTTCAAAGCTTGATTTCAGAAACCATGAAAATCGAAAAAAAAAAAAAAAAAAACGAAGAAGAAGAGGAAGAGGAAGAGGAAGAGGAAGAGGAAGAAGATGCTTTGAAAACAAGAAGCAGTTGAATAATGCATTAAAAGACCCGTATGTGTAGCAACTTGTAAGACTTGTATATATAACAGACCTCAACAAAATAAAAACAACAATCATTAATCAAATCATTTTATGTGGGGCTAAAAGTGGACCAGGTTACTCAACAGAAATTTGTAGTTTGACTCATTTTAGATTTGACTCAATACCACTTATTTTATTAAATAGGTTAGATTTAGATTTTTATAAAAATTATTACTTAAAAAAGCTAGAAAATAGATTTAAAAAAAAACCTATAAAATTTGTTGTGCTGATTCGTTAAAATATTTTTTATAATAATAAATTATTCTTAGTTTAGATATTTACTTTTAATTTAGATATTCACTCATATTAAATACTAAATAAAACTAAAAAAAATTAATCTAGAATACGAAACAGGTTTTTTAAATAGGTTTGTGAATTTATCGTATTTTAAATAAATTGGATTTAAACCTAAAAAACTAAAAAAGTCTAAAAAAAATAATAAACCTAAATTTAAATCATCTATTTATGACATAAACTAAATTTATTATAATTATAATTCTGTTCGACTGGATCTATTTTTCACTCTAATTATATAAAAAATAGTATATTTCTTAATGAACAAATAAAATTAAATCATATCTGATTATATACAGTATGACCATAAATCAAATCATTTCTAATATGATAGCTCTGTATGATGATTCATTTCCAAATTGGATCAATAAATGGATCATCATCCACCATAAAGGACTGAGACAACTTAATTTTCTCTAATATCACCTCGTTAATTTTGTACCATTTTAATAGAAATAAATTAAGTACTTGTTTAAATGCCATTAAATTGATAAAAAAGTAAATATTTTTTTAATTTTTTAGTGTATTTAGTAAATTTTTAATAATAAAAATAAAAGTACTAATAAAAAAATTGAAAAGTTAGAATTTATATTTTTTATTAAAAATATTTTTTTTTAAAATATATTTTTTTATATAATAAATAAACAAAAAATATTTTTATATTATTTTACCAAAATATAATTAATAAATAAAAAGATCTTTTTAAATAAAATATTCAAACATAAAATTATTTTTATTTTTGTAAAAAATTTTAAAAAAAAGTATCATTTAAAAAAATACTTTTTTCAAGAATAACATTCAAACAAATCCTAAAAAAAATATTTGAAAAATTAAATTCTAAAATAAACTTTGAAATTGACCGCATGCATTAAAATAATTTTTTAAATTTTAGTTATACTAATTATATTTTTGAGATTGACAAAAATATTATATATTAATTCTCATCCTTTTTTCGTTAAGTATTAATAGAGATTAATATAATATATTTTTGTTAAACAAAATTGAATCCATTAGGATTAGGAGTAAATAGTTAAATTGATTTCTAAAGGATAAAGTAATCTCCAATTTAATTCTTAAAAGATTTTTTTAATCAAATATCCAATTAGACGAAAGTACTGACCGATTAATTTTAAATCTTTTGGAGGACAATTTTAATTAAAAAATTATTTCAAAAATTAAATTGAAGATCAATGATCTTTAAAGCACCAATTTCACCATTTACTATTAGAATCAGAGGTTGTTTTGTGAACAAATTACTCCAAATTAGCTTTAAAAGTTGCAAATTATACGATTTCCCTTAAAGGTTTGTAAGAAAACGTGAACCTCAAGCACCCTTCCTCCCACTCTGAACCCGCTCGAGCCTCAGTCAGCCTCGCGTCCAGCTTTGACGAGTCGCCGTCCGTCAGCCTCTGTCTCCCTCCGTATCACATTGCATCCAGCCACTCGCCAGGTTACTGTTATGCCTCCATCAGACGAAAAGGTTTCTCCTTTATTCTCTTATAATCTTGATGTTTTCTTGCCTATTAACTTGTACGGTGAGCTTTGGCCTATTATAGTTTTAGCATTATCATGAAACTGGAATTTTTTTCAAGTAAACAAAGAAGGGGCTTGCTAGTTGACCTCTTCAGCTGAGGTGTTAGAAGAGACATATGTGATCATATATTTTTCTTGCTTTTTTTTAATTTGAATTTTCAGAACATACAGATAAGTAGTAATTTATTATTGTGGGGAGTTCTTGTTCATATGCATGTCTTGCTTTTATGCACAATGGATTTATTATTGTGGGGAGTTCTTGTTCATAAGCAACCAATTTTGGTTGAAACTTGGTTGCCAAATCCGTTGCTATTCTAGAAATTTCTTGTAGTGATCATGATAAATATAACAGATAAATGTGTTAATAATATAGCTAAATTTTTTACAAATTAAATCTATTCCAATTCAAATGATTTTAAACATACTCTAAAAATTCAATTTGTTATTCGCTCTGATTTTAAGAAGATAGGAAAGAATTGAATTGCAAAACCACTGCTCACTATTGTGCTATTATATATTATAGTAAAGATTTTATCTGATAACACAATTGATTTGATACCCAAATTAAACATCATGATGAAGGGATTTCACATTGGCAAGAAGGGATCGATAGCTCAACCTTGAAAGGATTAGATAGAACTATTTGTATTGAGCAACTCAAAAAGAAATTATGTTGAATGGATTTTACAAACGACTCCTTCCGTCACCCCCTGCAATTGATTTTATTTCCAACCATGGGAAGGTATGCTTGTTTCAAACTATTCTTTTATCACCTGTTAATGGCAATTTATTGATGCAGGCTATATTTTTCTAACTTACACTTGAATTATTCACGTATAGATACAATGTTTTTTAAGCCTGCCGTTTGTGGTTGATGTTGGATTCATCTTTCTTTAACTGTGTCAAATTCGCCACTAAATATTCTAATCATAGACAAAAAAAATAGTTTATTATTATTATTATTATTATTATTATTATTATTATTATTTATTTATTTAATTTTGATGTATTGTTAGTATAAAGTAGTTTTTCATGTGCATCCAATTACGTAACGCCATTTCAACAAAAATAACTACCTTTTAAATTATCTGCATTAATGGTTTTTCAAAAGAACGGATACAATTTTAGGATTGTGTAAAATATTTTACACTGACAGTACATTAAAATTAAACTCTATTGTTAGTGAGTCACCAAAAAAAAAAAAACTCTATTGTTAGTGTTAGTGAATTGTTGTTATGTTGCTATTGCTATTGCCTGTTCTTTGTTTGCTATATTAATTGTTTTTTCATTGAGTGACAGAAACTTTTCCTAGAAGCCTATCAAAATGGAACCATGCAAGGCTTCAACAGTTTGATTTCCCATTTCCAAACTCAAACGGAACTTACTTATTGTGGTCTGACAAGTCTAACCATGGTCTTAAACTCACTTGCCATTGATCCTGGAAGGAAATGGAAAGGTTGGTATGCCTTCATTGTTCCACAAATATTAACCATTCTAAATTTGTTAATCAATCAAAATTAATCTATTTATATATTTTATAAGTTATATTGTCCTCATCTCTAATTTGTAGTTACAGTTAACATTATTATATTCAATAAATCCTAGTTTTCAAGTTTTGCCTTGTCTTTGGAAAATTTATCTGTGTAGGACCTTGGAGATGGTTTGATGAATCTATGTTGGATTATTGTGGACCTTTGGAAACTGTCAGAGCTAATGGCATCTCATTCGAGAAACTTGCATCCTTAGGTCATTGTGCCGGAGCAAAAGTTGAGGCATTTCGTGCAAGCAATATCACTATCGATGATTTTCGCAAATATGTCACTAAGTGTTCAACTACTGATGATTGTCATATAATTGCATCATATCACCGAGCTGCTCTCAAACAAGTATGTATGTTGATGGTCTCTAAAATTTTACTTTCTCTGTTTGATGACTGAATATGCTTTTTGGTAACCAAATAAGACAAGATAATGTTGGTGCATATATGTCATTCTAATTAAAAAAAGACATAATGCTAATAATGGTAACTAAAATTTTTATGGCAGACAGCAGGTGGGCACTATTCTCCCATAGGTGGCTACCACGCTGGAAAAGACATGGTTCTTATTTTGGATGTTGCGCGGTTCAAGTATCCTCCCCATTGGGTTCCACTTTCACTTATTTGGGAAGGCATGAACTATATTGTTGAATCAACTGGAAAAACAAGGGGGTAGGATTATTGACATTATTGGACAAAGTTATCTGATTGATTTATGTGCCTGCTGGCCAATTTAAGCACTTATTACTTGAGGCTTAATTACTAATTGATCAATTTTGATGTTAATTATGTTGGTAATTTTTTCTAGTTATTTTCTTCAGGTTCTTGCTTGTATCAAGGCCTCACAAGGAACCTAACATGCTTAAATAATCTGGTATTCTTCTTTCCTTTGTATATTGACCCAAAACTTGTTTAATTTAATCATATAAAAAATAATAATATTAAATTGTTTGAGAGTTTTTTTTAAATGTGCATGTGTGGATACAGAGATTTCACTTTTCATTTCCGGATAAAGGATAAACCAGTTCCCTTTGTAATTGATATCATAATGATGTTCCTCTTCTGTTTAACAATCAGAAGATTTGAAAGACCTCTGTATGATTCTTTCACTTATAATCACGCTGCTTCTATCCAATTTTGAGGAATGCATTGATTGGATTGCAGAAATCAAGAAGCCAGAAGGTGTGGTTCCAAGTTTAAGCACCAATGGGAAAGCAGGTTTTGCTGACAAGCTTTACATCAATTTGTCATATGATTTATACGTTTAGAGACAACAGTAGTTAACTAGTTTGTTATCCAGAAAAAAAGGGTATTGAAATTGTTAATCACCTTTCATATAATTCAAGGCAGATCTTGTTTATAGATAGATACATTATAATGTAACCAAAATCAATCAGGATTTTTCACACCTCACTAATCAAAATGTATGTTTCACATTACTACAAGCATAGCCTCATCTTTGCTTTGAAATCATTGTTTGATCACGAACTCTCCTTCATATGTGAACCCACTCCGATCATGATCAACTTGTTGCATCACACCTAGATTCAATGTGGAAAATTTCTCTGATATTGATGTAACTCTGAAACAGAACCAGGAGCTTGTATAAGAAGGTCACTTCCTTGGTCAGTATACTAGTGCTGAAGAGTGTAAAAGAGAGGTTTTGATTTAGTTGGCTTTAGGTAGTGCAGAGTGAACCAATTCTGTTATAGTGCATAAATATCTAGATCTAGAGGCTGCATTGTGTGTATAAATAGCATGTCCTCTCTAACAAACTCAACAGAATCAGTTTATCACATTCAATACACAATTTCTCATTTCATCTTCTCTTTAGTTTCATTGCTCATAATAGTATTCTTGTTCTTCAAGAAACTTAAGTTTCTTCAATTCTCAACAGTCTTCATCAATATTATACAGAATATTTAGTGGATCTTCATCCTCCTCATCTTGAATGATATCCCCTACAACATCTCTTACTTCCCTGAAATTTTCATAGTTTGGTGGATGCTGGATAGTGTGATTCCATCGTCTCGAATACAGTTGTTCGAGTGGTCGATCATCCGCTATTGTTGTCTCGTCTTCATTGTTGAACTTTTGATTGTTGTATATAGTAAATGAAGGTGGTGTCACTCGTACAAGTCTAAAACCAGAACTTACTATACATTTGGTGTAAATCCTCTAGAGTTCACGAATATCTCCTCAAATCTTTCAGATAATTCAATTGTGGAATTTTGGATGCATGGACTGATGGTAGAACAATACGTGAACCTCACTGTCACTGTGTACTAAAAAGCTCTTGTATCGAACACACCCTTGGGCTGATGTTATTGGATGTCTATATATTCAAAATCTTAGAAATTTTTTCTTTCGGCCAAGAGTTATTCCTTCTATAGTTATTGTAATTTCACTATTGTGGTGAACAAAAGTTATCATTTTTTTGTGGCTACTAATATATCACGTTATTAGCTCTCTTTGGTTACGTAAGTTTGCCTTTGAATCTCACATCTCTTGATCATTTGCCTTTTATCTCTTCTTCAAAACAGTGTAAATTGCAATGGCAGGGGTCACTTTTGTTCCAAAGAACTACATGCTTAAATCGCATTGGGGACGAGCAATTTAGGTTTTCTTTTTAAATTTTTCCATCTTCACCGGCATTTAAATTAAATGTCTTCATATCAAAATTAAATTTTCAAAATCTAATGCGATTTACTTGTACGTTTTTAAATAGCTCAAAGTCATTGTGATTATTTATTACTTTTAAAAATAAAGGACATATATTAATAATGGTGATGCTATAAGTATAAGCGTGTTTTTAACCAAATTCAATTAAGTTGCACAAACCCAGCAAAAGAAAATGTGCGCATACATCACTTCCTTCTCTTTCTCTATGATTCTTCAGCATAGAAATTTTGGTTAGAGAGAACATAAACTTATTGATATAACATATAAATTTTTGTACATAATGCAAAAATTTCTGCGCATAGTATATAATTTATCGATATAACATAGAGATTTTTGCACATAATAACACAGGAATTTTTGCACATAGCAGAGAATTATTTGCATATAGCACATTAATTTTTTTTATACAAATATATTTTGTTGGTTTGGTAATTCAATATTCTGGACATATGGTCCTTAAAAAATTTATGTGTTGTACACCAAATTTTTTTGTGTTTTGTACCAAAATATATGGTATGCGCATTTTGTTAGTTGGGTGTTTTAATATTCTGGACATGTAGTCTTTTAAAAAATTTTATGCTATGTACCAACATTTTGTTGCTGTAGATCAAATTTTTTGTATTTTGCATTAAATTTTGTATGTTTAGTAGTTTTGCATAATATATATAGAAGAAACCGACGTCAATAATGATAATGAAGGATGATAAAAAGGAAAAAAGAAGGATAAGAAGAAATCAAATAAGAGAATGAAAAAGACGAAGAAAAAATCACGTTGAAAAAAGAGGCGCATTCGTATCTAACTTAATTAAAACTTGATCAATGAAATAGTTGGCCGCGTAGCTTTATTGTATTAATAATATTAAATAAGAATAGGACAATAATTATTTTTGATAGTTTTTGTAAGTAAAAACTCCAAGAATTGTTAATAATGAAAAAATGTTTAGTTATATATTTTTCTATAGACATAATCTGAAATCCACTTTGGAGGTGAAATGAGTTTGGAATTCTAAAAATATAAGTTAATAGTCAAATTAGTCTATAAAAAAATAAGACAATTTTTATATTTGTCTTTGAAAAATTTTTTCAATTAAATTAGTCTATAATTATATTTGTCTTTTAGTCATTCTATTAATATATTTTTTTTAAATATTGATATTGTAAAACACTAATTGACAATATATATAATACCTGATATATCTAATTGGATATTGACAAAATATGTTTATGAAAATTTATTAATTTAGTCTTTTTTTAAATACATAAACTCTATTCCCAATATGATCTAGCGACTAAATTAATAAATTTTCATAAATATATTTAGTCAGCGTTCAATTGACATGTTAGGTGTTATGTACGCTATCAATTAATATTTTATATTATTAATTGTTAATAAAAATTATGAGTAAAGTAACTGAAAAACAAATATGATTAATTTGTAATTTTTAAAAAATTAAGTTAATTAATAAAACATTTTAAAAATAAATTTAGAGAATATTTTATTTTTCAAGAACTAATTTAACTATTAAGTAAGTTAAATTTAGTTGAAGATCTTTGTTCAGCATAATTTTTTTTTTTTTTTTTGCTTTTTGGGTGAAACAATCAGCATAAGTAATTAATTAAGCTCAAACTAAGATAAACACGACAGATCAATCTTTATTGGGCCTTAGAATCAATTTGGATTGGGCGCTAGCTTTTCACTTTTGGGCAGACAAATATTCTCAAAAGCAGGACTGAAAGAAGTAAATAGTGGAGGTGTTCGACTCTAGTTGGGTGGCAAGTCCAAAAACTTGATCCGAAAAAAAAAATTCATAAATGTGGGTTTATTTATGGTTTAATTACTCTACAAGTTCCTATAGTTTTACCGAATTTTTAATTAAGTTCCTATATTTTTTTCTTTTCAATTGGGTCTCTGTACCTTAATTTTTTTTCAATTAAGTCCTTGCCGTCAGTATAACGTTTGAGATAATAGAATATTCTTGATAAAAAAAATATTCTTGTCATTTAGTTAGAGTGGCTAGGTGAACTAATTTAAATTTTTTCCAAATATTCAAAGAACTCATTGCATTTCATTCCTAAGAAAAAAGAAACCCTAAGTTTCTCTCGTCTCCTGCGTCTCCTGCGTTGGTCCGTCGTCGGCGTCTGTGTCTGGCATCGACTGCAACGGACGCTTGCTGGTGTGCTCTCCGTCGCCTTTCCTCTGCGCTGGGCCCATCTGCGTTGTTGTTGTCGGAGGTCTTTTCCACTGTTTGTCCGGCCAAGGCGTCTCCGTCCCTCGCGGTGAAGCCCCTCGCCTGGAGTCACCGCGCCGCACCTTGCCGAGCCTCCGAGCGCCTGGCCTCCCATCACTGCATTGTGTCTCTGCTCCACCCCCCTGCACTCGAACTTTCTGCAAGTAGGTGACAAATAAAAGCCTCCTTTTTTTAGTTTTAAAAGTTGATGTTTATGTTTTTTTTTTTTAAATATAGCATTGGTTGACTGTTGTTGCTGTGATGGTTCTGCTTTAAATGGATTCTGCCTCTGTTTTTATTAAATAGATTCTGCTTTCAATGGGGGATTTGTGAAAGTGTGATTTGTGAAAGTGTGAAAGTGTGATTTGCAATAGTTTAATTTTGTGAAGATGTATAAATTGACGGTTCCTTTTTCTTGTTTTGGGTTACGGAATTAAGCAAGATAGGAAGATGTATCGCAAGATTTGAGCAAGATAGGAAGATGTATTGACGGACCAATGCAGGAGACGCAGGAGACGAGAGCAACTTAGGGTTTCTTTTTTTCTTAGGAATGCAATGCGAGGGGTTCTTTGGGTATTTGGAAAAAATTTAGATTAGTTCACCTAGCCACTCCAACTAAATGACAAGAATATTCTTTTTTATCAAGAATATTCTATTATCTCAAACGTTATACTGATGACAGGGACTTAATTGAAAAAAAATTAAGGTATAAGATCCAATTAAAAAGAAAAAAAATATAAAAACCTAATTAAAAATTCGATAAAATTATAGGGACCTGCAGGCTGCTGCAGAGTAATTAAACTTTTATTTATTTATTTATTTATGTACATTAGGTGTGGTTATTATTTATTAGGAATTATAAACGTGTGTTTATTGCTACATAATTGCATGTTGCAAAAATGAGATCGTCGTTTCGCTAGAATACAGTTAGAATTGTATGAAAAAAATGTGGGGAAGTCATTAGGGGAAAACAAGTAAACAGATCCTATGGTTATAAGGGTTCAAGGGATGTATTGTATGTTTTTTAGGGTTAACCACTAAAAACGTCTCAAAATATTATAGTGCTAATAAAAATAATTTTAATTTTTTGATAAAAATATTTTTAATTAATTTAAAAATATGCTAAAATTATTTGACATTTGTATACTTCAAGAATAGAATAAAATTGTATTTAGCCCATAGAATAAAACGGTTATATGTTCACTATCAGTGATTTCTGTACCATCTTTATTCATGTTGTGGACAATAAATTCACTGTAAGAAGTGTTAAAGGTGACATTGTATTGATGCTGAGATTGCATGTCAATGGTACAATCTGAAAAAATTATTGGGAGTCCTGTAATAGCAACTACATCGAGGAGAGACATTCCGATAATTCCACAAAGAAGGTGGAAGTTGTTGGTAGTCCTGTTCCAGAAACAAGTCACTGCTCCAATCATCCAAGGATATGTAGTGAGTGAAAAGTGAGAAAGCCTTAACAGTTCTTGTATTCCTAGGGCTCCCCAGATAGCACCCTTTGTGGGTTCGAAGCGTTGGTACCAAGTTGTGAAATCAAACCCTCGAGGATTGATTTTTGGATTATCTCGGAAGGATTTTTGGTTGATGAAGTGAGAAATGTTAAAAGCTTGGTTTATCAATAAATCTTCCCCTTCAGCATTAGGAAAGAAAGAAAGTTTTTTATTTGTCCTCTCAAGAGTTTCAATCGGCCCAAGAAAACAGTGTGTATCTGCACCGATTGTAAAGGGGATTAGGATTCTGGTATCATTGACCTGTAGATGGGGATCGTCAATGATTTCATCATTGATTTGATTAAGAATACGAAGAGCTAGTGGAGATGGTGGTGCTACTACGTGACCTTTACCCTTATCTTGAGTAGTGGCATGAGAAGAAGAACCCGCCATTGTCAAGGAAAAAAGGGAGAATGAAGGTTGAAGATTTTGTGAGAAAATTCTTGGTATAGAAAAAATTCAGAGAGTAATGAGGTTCGAAAAGATTTGAACAAAGGAGAAAAGTGATGAATTTAAAGTATCACTGTAGCCGTTATTATGGAAGGAATGCGAACGAAGGTAACTTCGTGAAGAAGATGAAGTGGGAGAGAGAAATAACAAGTTTTTGGAAGACGTGCCGAGTGGATCAATAGTAATGGGGAGTTTAAATGACAATTATTACTGATTTGAAAACTGACATTTTTTGGATTAAGTGTCTTATTCTTCGATAATGTTATCAAAGGCAACCACATTAATCCAAGGGGGCAATTTGTTGATCGAAAAATATTCTCGATCAGAATGAATTGATTCAGAATGAGTTAGGTAGGGTCTCTCGAAAAGATAAATGTATGAGCATGAGGTTGGAAGTGATCGACATTGATTTGGATTTCGATTATTTTGTTAATTGAGTGAGCCTGATCGAAGTAGAAGATTCGATTTGAGAAGATCGAGTGAGGCTTTCGATGAGCTGGTCGAATAATTATGGAAGCGGGAGAGTTAGTAGCTTCTTTCACACGAGGAAATTATGGGGAATATCTACAATCACGCGGCGGAAACGGTTACCAATAGTGATTGCAATTCAAATTTGTATTTTCGTATTTAATTATAATTAATTGTAAAGTAATTGTTAGTTATGTAATATTAGCCTATAAATACTAAGAAGTAATAGGAAATAAGGGTTGGAACTTTTACTCAAAAAAAACACTCAAGCACACTCACATCCCAGGAAATTCCTGAGTTTGCAATCGAGTAACTTTTCTGTAGGGTTCCTTCCACCTTCTTTATTCTTTTAATTTACTTTTCTGTAAAGTTAAACATTTCAAGTGAATTTATCTATTAAGTATTCTCTAATTCTACTGTTCAATTTATCCGTCTGCATTTCAAATTTCTATGTCAAAGTCTTTCGATTCAGTCAAAGGCATTTCATTGTTTTCTTTTAAATTTCAATGCAAGCCTTTTTGCTTTCTGCACATTTAGTCTTTAAAAACTTTATCCTTTACATTTCCTTTACCAATTTATAAATCTTCTTTACTTTTATTATCAATACTTATCTAATAGAAGATACTTTGATACACTTTTAGAAAACTGGTACTCGCACAGAGGATTAGGTTTCGCTCCCAGACTACTAAATATCGAACCACCATCGATTTGCTAAAAATGACAAAATAGGTTGTTTTCGTCGTAGCCGTGCCTCGTCTACCGCTAGTGCCGATTAGACTGCTGCCATCACGAGGTTCTAAGGGAGAAATAGCTTGCCGGAGGCAGGCCATTGGAAAGAGTGAGACGTGAGACAAAGAACGTGGGATTGTTCTTGCTGGTGTTGTCGACGTTGACTCATGCATCCTCCATTGCATTCTTCTATCTTCTTTATTCTTAGATCTTCTCTTATTTTTTATGTGCTTTTCATTTGTTGTTGATGATTGTTGTGTTGTAGCCGTTGTACAATAGTTTTTGGCAATAACGGTGTCTATGGTGCCCTAAAAGTGGAGGGATGGAGGTTGAGAGAATAATAATTTCAGATCAGGTCGTGTTTTATTTGGGAATTAGAATTCTATAATTGAAAAAGCAGTATTGATTCTTTTGTCTTTGTAGTTCCATCATCACTGTCTTCTTTTTTTCTTCGCAATATTCTATACAAGCACTTCAACAAAATATGGTAATTTGGGATCTAAGAATTTGAGGATTTTTTGTTAAGAATCAGTGTAATTTAAGATTTAAAAAATTAAGAATTTTTTTTGTTAAGAAGAAGGTTCTATAAGGTGAGGATGAGAGTGTTGATGGCTGTGTTGATGGTTAGGATGTGAGAGAAAAAAAACGAGTGCAAAAAATGAAAAAAGAAGAAGAGGTGTTGGTTTGTCAACGGCTCTGTCATGACTGACAGAGGTGCTGCGGATAGTGAATTAGAGAATAGGTGAGTAGAAAAGGGGGAAAACAGAGAGAAATTTGGGAAGAGATAAAAGAAGAGGGTGCGGGCCACGTCATTGTTCCATTTGCCACATAAGTCACTTTATTTGCCACATTTTACTAAACGGCTTTTGAAGGTAGACAATAACTTTTGTAAACAATGTGAACAATGAGCTTTAGAATTGACCCAATAAAGTAAAAAATACTCCACCTCTAAATTACCGCATAAACCTTAATATTAGGATAACCATATGCACAGTTAGTGAATTGAACATCCAGCCATTATTAACTGTGTATAAGTAAATCGAATAAAAAAGAAATAACCATCCAATTAAGAATAATCAACATAATCATCTGCATACCTATTGAATTGAACATCCAACATATTTATTATTTACATTAATATTCTCGTTATTTCCCTATACTTTTCCATTACTAAAACATTAACATACCGCATCTATCTTTACGAATAGATAATTTTAATACGTTTTTAAATTAATTAAAAATATTTTTATCAATAACAAAAACTAAAATCATTTTTATCGTCACCAGAATATTTTGGAGATGTTTTTTGTGGTTAATGCATACTTTTTATACTTTAATGTCTGTACCTAATGTAACATTTTTTTAGATAAAGTTACCTTGTTGCTAAAGATATGCTGTAAAATCTAAATTAGATATAACTTATTAGAACTATTACCAAAATAAATTTGACATTCCGAACCATTTTAAAATTATTTATAATATTTAATTTGATTCAATTTGTTTATAATGTTTAAAATCAGTTTTAATTTTATTTTCATTGTTAATTTTTTTACACATTTTTTAAAACTATGCTTCCCATGACATAATTTTAAAAAATCTACATATATATTCGGAGTTTTAATAATAATAATAATAATAATAATAATAATAATAATAATAATAATAATAATAATCCCATTATAAATGTAAAAATACACAAATAATTGGACTGTTTATTATATATTATATTGTCCTTATCCTCAACTACTCCAAAGATGGACTACTACTCATTGCATTTAATGTCTAAAACAATAAAAAATAAAGACTAAAAAATTCTCAATAATGCTAAAATGAGCGAAGGTTTTTTATTTCTAAATTTAAGTTAATCTTTAATGAATATCGTGCAATAACATCCATTTACATTTGAGAGAAATAATAATCATTTTTGAACAGCTGAAGATATTATACAAGTTCAATCAGATCCAGTAGGTTGGATATTTAAATTATTAATAATTATTTGCATCCATATCCTTATGTATGTGTATGTAGATATATTATTAATAAGTGCTGTCAATTACATTTTGCTTTCCCAAACATAATTTGCAAGTTGCAATGCAAACGGCAAGACCCAAATGCTGAAAACACATAGGTTTGGTTCATTTGGTTTCGTCTTTGTACAACCAATTGACTATACAATTTTTGATAAATGTTATTCCAAAATCACATACAACATAGGCCTCGGTCATATTCTTTGTCCCCACATCAACGACCCACCACCATAAAAACACTTCAATAATTTATCGATATATCTTTTCAAATACACAAATACAAAGAATTATTAATGTTCATACATTGTAAGAATTCACTATTATACTATCACTAAATAATTAATTAATAATATTCACTAAAAAATTATGGCAATATCCAATATATTTTAACTTTGTGAGAAGAGATAATGAACGAATATTGGTGATTTTATAAATAATTTAAATGGACTACAAAATTTTATGGTAATAATATAGTATAATTTTCTTTTAAAAAAATGTATAGCTGACTAACACTTTTCTAGCTAATATGTAATTAATATCATCATTTTTACTCTTTTATCAAAATGAGAAAGAAAAAGTATATCCTTAATTTTGGTTTGGTAAAGTTTTTATTATTCGAAAATAATTTATTAAAATTAATTTTTAAAAAAAATCTTTGTAAAAGTTATAACATTTATGTTAGGTAAATCGAATTAAGAATAATTTTTAATAAATATAAATAATAATTATATTTGATAAAATAATTTTTAAAATTTAAAAATATTGTAATATACATAAAATATATTAATATATAACATTATATTAGACTCTTTAATTTTGATAAATACAAATTAATTTTAAAAAAAATTATTTTAGCGTTTTCAAAAATACGACTTATAAGTATATAATCTTTTTTATTTACTAAATACAAAATAAAAAATTTATACATTTTTAAAGCACAAATACATTTTTAAAAAAGTTTACTAAACCAAACCTTAGTTAATTGATTTCTTTATTTTTTTTCTATATTAACTATATATTAATTGCAAACTGTTGGTCATATGATTCTAGACAAAATAACAAATAGACGAGTCAAGTTATAATATAATCCTAAAAAGAATATTAGTCGGCAAAAGCAATTAACTACATTTTAGTCTATTTTTAGGAATAGAAAAAGATTTGATACCCATAAAATCCTTGAGTATTTCATGGGCTTGATTCTATGCTCTCACACTCATCATCATTATTTCATGAATTCCTTTGAAACAATAAGGACTGGAATGAAATCAAGGCTCATGAAAGAGGTTCTAACAACACCTGAAGAAGCTGATGACATGCTTCACCTCTTCTAGCAAATTAGTCGGCACAAGTTTTGTGTAATGTCTTGCCTTCCCTCACCATCAATTCAATAATATATATTAGACTTTATTGTAGAATTACTTTTTATTTTTATTTTTTTAAATAATTATAATTTAGAATTGATAGTTTAAGATTGAAATTTAAAATAAAAAATAATTTTAAAATATTAGTCGATATTAGCTGAAAAAAAAATAATTTTTTAATTAAACTCTTATATAAAATTATATTATAGTACTAAGTAAATGCTTAGCGTATCAAGTGGTAGGGCTTCAAATTTCGCGTTGTGTATACATCAATTCATTGGCCAACGATAAACCCTTAAATAGAATTTAGTATCGCGATATATTAGTCCTTATCTTGTCAGGCTGAGAAATATCGTAAGAAACCAAAAAAAAAAAATGCTTAGCATACCATGTTAGAAATAATGTTAATATATTTCATCAAATTGATATGATCAACATATTTTGTAAATATTTTTTATATATATTTTAATGATTACGTATTTGTTTCTTTAATTCCAAAGCTATTTATGGAAACTAATTTATCTTTGATAACAATATCAAAGGAGATTCATTAGTATTGCATAAGACATTTGGTATGTAAATTTAAAAAAAAAAATTCAAAATTTTTAGAATACCAAAATATTGATTTACCCTAATAATAATAAGAAGAAGATATTAGTAAATATATAGCAAGGTTGTTCATTCGTGTCATCAGCATCATATTCTTGTTTTCATTCAAATTATTATTGATGCTCGAAAATGCTTCGAATAAAGTACGGCGCAATGAGGGTTTTTGGTTCATTAAGAAATAAATTGATGGTTGAAACTCGAAAGGAATGTGCAATAATTGAGGACACGTGTCAGGATGTGATTGGGAGGAAGGAAGCACCCAAGCACCAAGGAAAGTGATGTGCAATAACAATGTTCGTGTTGAAGTAGACTTTATGTTTAACCAAATACTTTTCTTAAACTACTATTAAACTTCAATTCATTTGATTGAAAATAATGCACCACGTAACAATATTATTAAAACAATGCATTGCATATTCTACTAGTAGCAGTATGTCATTAATGGATTAAACAAAAATCAAAACATATTTTTTAATTAATTATTACATAAGCTAATAATAATGGAGATTAATTAAATTATAGATGTTGCTAGATATTGACTAATTAATCAATATTATAATTCGTAACTTTGTCCTCCAAATATCATATGTTTATTACCTTTTCCAAATTCTGAATTTCAAACTATATATAATATAGTTACATATTCAAAGCTAATTAAACATATATTTATAATTTATCTACCAACATAAAATTAAGGTATAATTATTATATTCGTCTTTATAATTTTATTTAAAATTGTGAATTCTCATATTATTTTTAATTTTATAATTAAATTATTTTTGTATTAAAAATATTAAAATTAATAAAATATTCATTTTAAAAAATATATAGTCAAATATCTAATTAAATTCTTAATTATAAATATTTTTAATTTATAAAAAATATTCTATTATCTCTAATATTTTTATATTGACAAAAATTTAATTATAAAACTAAAAATAATATTAAAATTTAATTAAAAAATAAAAAAAATTTAACTATAAATTTAATAAAATTATAAAAAATGAAGAGAATGATTAAATCTAAAATTAATTACAAGTTATAAATAGTTAAATCTTAAGTAGTAGAAATCTGGATATCGAATCTTATGAATGTGAAAATAATTGCGAGTCCCTATCTATTTATAGCAGATTAATGGAACCTCTAATAATAATACTTAGGATATCTGTGATTTTATTGGATTTTTTCTTTTAAAAAAAAATATTTTTGGAAAGTGGTTATGAAGAGGGTTTTGGTGAGGCGGCGGAGAAGCGGAGTGTGGGGTCAGATAATAGATTAGGTTAGCTTGCTTTACCGGTAATACCGGTAAGGATTCCCGCAAATATATATAATAGCGACAAAAACCTACTTTTACACTTATACCCCTCAATATCTCCATTATTTCACATCTACCTTCACCATCCAAAATTCTATCTCTTTTTTTTTTTTTTTTTAATTTCCCCTCATTTTTAATAACTATAATTAAAGGATTAATTCTTAAAATGCCATTTAAAGATCTTATATGTGTCAATTTAATTTTCAAATATTAGACGCCTCAAATTAATATTAAAAAATATAATAAAAAAATATATATGATTATTATCATGTACAATGATATCTTATAAAATAATATGTGATATGTTATTATTTATTTAATAGAATGAGTAATTTGATTTATATTTATATCTTTTAAAAATTAATTTAATGAAGGTCTCATATTTTATAATGATATTAAATCTATAATTAAACTGATATAAAATTCACATCCACTATAATATATCTTTATTCTTTAACAAAAGTTATGGGAATGCTTTGTATATTGATTCGGAAGTGATACTGCTACAAGTATATTAATATTAATATATTTTGATTCATGTATAAGCATAGGATTATACAAATATATAGCTTTTAAGTTGTTTTTTTTTTTCTCTTTCTGTGAAAATTAGATACTTATAATGATATAACAAAATTTAATTAAATAAAATTTTCAAAAAGTTTAAATTCTTTACATAATGTATTTTTCTTTTCACATTTTTCTTCATTATGATTATCGGAGATTAAGAACCATTTTTTTACTAAAAACTAAATTAATTTATTTTAATCATAGACGTTACAAAAAAGTGAAACCACATCATATATTGTACAAATTTTCCCTGCCTCTTCAAAGTACAATGTTCAGTTTCATTTGATTCACATTGTTGTGGTTTTTTTAATAATGGTTGTAATGATTGAAATAGTTTCAGTAAAGGAATCTTACTGTTGAAGTGGGGGAATCTCATAATCAAGCATTTGTGGATTGAGATCAAACTTATAAGCATTAATTTGTATAGTCACCCTTTTTAACAATTTATTGCACAATGTTGAATTATTCATTCTTGATAAAGTAACGATATCAACTTTAAAAAGGAAAAATATTTAGCTTTGATTTGTTTTATTTATTATTACTTATATATATGCTACTAATACTTTAATTTTATCTTATTATTATTATTATTATTATTATTAACCGCTATCTTTGTGACAAATTCTCGATATATATGATTTTATTTTATTATTACTTAAGATCCACCAAACTTATTTCAACGTATTTTTAGATGTATCTGTATTGCATGATATTTTTAACATCGTCATTTTTCATGCATGAATAATTACACCACACCACACTAAATTATTGATGTTTAAATAATATTTTATAAGTTAAAGAAATATTTTTTCTTAAAATTAGCTCGGAAGTATTGACCTTCCTAAAAAAATTTTCTAACTCCACTCACTTTCATAGTTCAGTCTTAAATATTTTTGCTAAATAAGAAGTGTTGCATTATTCTTTATTAATTAAATAAATTTTATTTATCTATTATTTATTATATTTTATATCATTAATTTAAATTTAAAATTTAGAGTTTAAAAATAGAATTGATAATTTAAAATTTAGAATATTTTATTTTTTATCTTTTATTTTTTTCATTTTTAATAGCAAATTAATTTTTAAAAAATAACAATATCCTTTTTTTTTCCCGAAACATATTAACGTTTACATGGATTCAAACATTCCAATAAAACGACGCACAAATTAAACCAGCCTAAAAGATGGGGAAAAATGTCAAATGAAAATTTCCAAACTTCTTCAATAATTAAGATCACATAAATATAAGAAAAAGGTCACATTAATAAAAAAAAATGTACGTATCTAACTGAACCGCCTTAAAAGATTTTTAATCCAAACCTAATACATTTGACCCATGGAAAGCAGGAAAATGGAAGCCTAACCTAGAAGTTAAAAGGGAAAAAAAAAAGAAAAAAAAAAAGGAAAGGAAACTTAAACAATAGGATAAGCTTAATTAATGCTAACATTTTCTTCAAATTATAAAGTCTTAATCATAAACTCTAAAGTAAAAAAATTTAAGGATAAATCAATAAAAAATAAAATTTTTTATTAAATCTGTAGAGAATATTTTGTACATAATTTTTTTGTGTGATATTTTCTTTTATAAAAAGAACCATCTTTCTTTTTTTTTTTTTCAAAAATCACATGAAAATATTTTTATGGAAATAGTAATTTATTATTATTTTTTTAATTAATCTAAAAGTACATTGTGTTCATAATTCAATCTTCGATTTGGAAAAGAAGCAAACACACGAATGCACTTTATATGCATCACACTTGATTTATTCCATTAACTTCATGAGAAGGTCATGAAGCTTCAAAAGCAGAAAAAAAGATAAAAATATCAAAAGCTAATTGATTATCAAAATTAAAAGTTTAACCACTCATCCATCCACCAGAACACCACACAAACAAATATACTTTCAACTTTTAGGATAAAAAAGACAAAACCCAATAAGCTAAGGAATATCATCATCATCATCATCATAACCCTTTTATTATTTGTCTAATTTTGATGCTATACAAATTCCTTTCTACAAGCCACTATTTACATTAACCATATAATACATTATTAAAACATATATGCATCAATAATCCCATTCTTATATATCAACATGAAAATACTCCCTACTCTACACTATATACTATATATCATTATTTCCTTTCTAACACATAATTTCCCTCTCTTTTTTTCCTTTTTTCTTGGGGTAATTTTCATTTTTTTCATCCTATTTCTTGTTCTATACAAAAGATAAAATAATAGTTCCCATCACCGGCCTCATGGATCAAGGCTCAGGCATTGTAAAACTATGTAAAAATTCAAAGCATATTTTCTTAGGACACCACATGCTATATCTTTTCTTTTCAGTATAAAGAATGTTTGGTTTTTCATTTTTTAGCTCCAAAACATGGTTCGAACAGAACCATGATTTGAGAGCTTCCTAAAAGAAAAACCAAACATGTCAAGTATAATAATAATAATAATGTAGTGTAACATTTTTAGTATTCTATTAGAAGTCCTCCCCCCATTGGAGATCTATGTGGAACTCCTTTTCTTCTCTTGGAAGAAGTTCTGTAGTTGACCGCCGTCGGCGGTGGCGTCGACGGCGTAAAACTTTGGATTATTTTGTTCCTAGCACTTCCATTGCCAATGCCATTCATTGACCCTTCTCCATCTGAAGAACCATCTGTCTCCCCCAACATTCTCTTCTTCCTGAATTTCTTGGAGGTTCCAACAATCTAAATAAAAAAATTGAAAACTTGAAGAGGTTTTTTTATTATGTCCACCAATGCTCATCATCTTCATATTCTTATGTGACTTTACATGCAACATTTCCAAAGATTTAGGAAATCATGCTCACCAACTATGTTACAACAAAATATTAACACTGGTTTGGTTGGTGAATTTTTTTTTTCCCACTAAATTCAAATAACAAAAATGTTTGAAACTAAAAATAAATCAACAGTATTCAGAAACTAAAAAAGCTGTTCACTTTATTTTGTAATATCGATCATTTTCAAAATCTGATATATCCTTAACTCAATATGTATCTTGAATTTACATTCGGATACATTGAATTAACTAATGTATTAAAACTTTGAAAACTCAGATGAAATTGACTTCACGTGAAGTTAATATCTGAGAGTTGTTAGATGAAAATTTAGTCAAATCATCTAACGGCTCTCAAGTATCAACTTCACGCAAAGTCGACTGTACCTGAGTTTTCACCATCTTCAAAACACACAGTACATCTAAATACACGTTAAGTTATGAATATATATCGAATATATCAAACATTAAAATGAGAAATATTTTGGATCAGTTACGATAAGATCGGATTGTACCTTACAACCAAGTGAGCAGAAATTGAAGGAATCAAGGAGGCTGCGCTCACAAACTTGGCAGGTATTGGTGACACCTTTTCCAGGCCTAGGTTGAGGCCTCTCATTCAAGAACACAATCTTGGCACTGTTAATAATGTAGGTTTGGACCCCTGTTATGTCCAGAAATTTCTGAATCTCAGACACTCTTATCACATCATGGTATGAAGACCTCCTTATCTTTCAAAATTAAATATGAAAAAACAAATTGAAAAAAAAAATCTACATCAGAGGATATTATCCACATTTTTTATTTATTCTAGCTCAAAGAAAATAATACCAAAAAAATAAAATAAAAATAAATCAAGCTATTATCTATACCAAGCTGAACCAGTGGACAACAAAATTGAGCAATATAAACAATTATTCAATTGGGAATTATGGAAAAAAAAAAATCAAAATCTAAAGTGCAAAATTTTGCAACTAAAACTCTGACTTTTGTGGAGTTTGCAACATACTCAGCATTAAATGGCACGTGCGGGTAACGATGAAACCAAGACAGATTTATTTTATTTTATTTTATTTTGTGCATATCAAAAGGGAACTGGATCTTATAACAATGCAAGAACAAGAAACTACATCAGATTAACAAACACCAAAATACTTTAAATATTTTGAGAATTGAATCAGATTGAGTCATGGTAGATTCATTGACCAATTTTTTTTTGGGTTTGACCAAAATTTTCTAATTACCTGAATTGTTCTATGATCTTTGTGTGAAGCCAAACATGCAGAACAAAGGGCACCATTAACACAATCCAAACAATACATGTTGCATTCACTCTTATGAGAATCTTGATGGACTTTGCATTGAACAAAGAAGCTTGTTTTCAGAAGTGGTTTCAACCATGGTGGCCACTTATTCTTCTCTTCTTCTTCTTCCATTGTTATTCTTCCATATTCTTCATTGAATCCACCCCCCTAAATTCCATATTATACCCATTTACAAAAAAAAATGCAAAGTCAGTGAATAATTCAATAGATTCATCAAAACCCAAAATTTAATAAAAAAAGGTTGATTTTTTTTTTTTAAAGAAAAAACCCATTTTTAAATTGTATACTTTTGCATTGATTGTTGATAGTACTATATATGTAAATTCTATTGTACTGCAAATAAAGTACTAACCATGATGATGAGATTCTAGTTGTTTCTTTTTCTTTTTGCAAAATTTCTTCTTTGTGTTTTTTGTGAGCTATTGATCCTGCTCTATCATATAGGAACTAAGTGCTATATAACACTTTGGACTTTTAATTTGGTGGCAGAAAGAACACACCCAAAGAGAAAAAAAGAGAACTTTCTCAAACTATGGTAGAGAGAGAGAAAGAAGAAGAGGAAAAGGTTGGAACTTGGGAAGTGGGGGCTACACTTTTGTAGTGGCGGGTGATGGAGGGTAGAACAAGGGTAAAAGGGTAAAAAGGTCAAAGTACTTATATTATCTTTGATCTTCTAAAAGTCCACAACCGAGCCTCACTCCGAACCCAAACCAAAAACACACACACACAAAAGGATGCGTTTTTTACAAGGAACTGATGTGGTGTGTGTGTGACCTTTCTGTTTTTATTTATAATTTTTTTGTTCATATAAATCACTTATATTCGTTCGCTATTTTGTTTATATCTGCTAATTTTTTGTGATGACTGTTTGCACTTTTAGTGATAAACATTTTTTTTATGGATAAAACTAGTTTTATGAGGTTATTTATTTGTTGAGTTGTGTATGAATTGTGTACACATACATTTGATTGATATTGAAGTTTGATTTATTTAATTTGTTGTCATTAAGTGTCTGTCAACCATATTTCATTAGAAAGTAATTAATACAAATATGCATCTGTATTTGAACTTAGGTTAGATTCAGTGAATTAACTTCAATGCATATTTTTTGGGTTGAAAACTTATGTTAATGTGAAAGTAATAATTGAAAATTATTAAATAATAATTTAATTAAATATATTAAATTATTTAATAATTTTTAATTAATAATTTTAATAATTTTATATAAAAATAACTGTAATTGAGTTTTGATATTTTTAAAATAAAATTTTAGAATTTTGGGTAAATTCTTTTCAATGTATTGTGGTTATGAATGCGTTTAAATGAATGGAATGCATCTAATTTAAACTCAATTGCTAAACTCTTAATAATCATATTACTAAATGAAAAGACACCAAAAAAATTACTAATGAAATCAGTTTTGACATACTTTCAAGTTTGAATCTTAAAATAGCCTCATTCTATTATTTAATCTTAGAATAGTATGGAGTATATAAGATTTTGAAGAATTCGGATTAAATACTTTTAATATATAATTGAATATTTCTAAACTTTTTTTATGGTAATGAAATGTATTTCATTTGATAATACATACAATTAAACTTTATTAAATGATCTATTTATCTATTCTAAAAAATTATTAAATGCTAATAAAACTTAACTAAAATATTAAGTAAATTTGAATTTGGTCATTAAAAGCTTGATCATATAATGGAATAAAGTACCAACCCGGTCCCTGTTCATTTCCCAAAATGTCAAGACGATCCTTAACCAAAAACACGTTCCATTACGGTCCCTGACCCTGAACTCCGTCTGCCAACCCGGTCCTTCTGTCAGTTTTCCGGCGAAAACTCGACGGAAATTGCTGACGTGTCAGGTTAAAAAATGGACAGGGACCTATTTGTCTCTAAATTTAAATTGGTTAGGGGTTTATTTGTCCGTATTATTCTTTAAACAATATTTTTTAATTTTTTTTATTCATTATATTAATATTCTTTTTTTAATAAATAAATACAAAATAATTAATAAATTATTCAAATTTAAAAATATCATTTATTATGAAACCAAATAAATAATTTTTAAATATATAAATAATAAACATTAAAATTCAGTTAATACATTAATAATAATAACCCTATGATATACTATTAGTATTATGATCTAGCTAATTTTTACAATAAAGTGAAAACTAATGAACACATTATTTAATATATAGTAAATTTTTTTTGACTAATAACAAATTTAATTTTATCTCTTTAAACTAAATTAATAATTCTATTTGATATCTTTACACTAAAATACACTATGAGTAGGCTACTAATACTAAATGAAATAAAACATAATAGAATTATTAATTTAGTTTAAAGAGATAAAAAATTAAATTTGTTACTTCTAAAAAAAAAATTTACTATATATCAAATAATGTGTTCATTAGTTATAATACTAATAGTATATCATAGGATTATTATTATTAGGGTAAAGTATACTTTTTGTCCCTAAAGTTTGGCAAAAATTTTAAAAATACCCCTAAATTTTATTTTATTTCAATTTTGTCCCAGAAGTTTTCGATTTGCATCAAATATACCCTCGACGGCTAAATTTTTAAAAAATTTAAAACCAATCTAACAATAATGCATGAAAATTATGCTTGATTTGTTTGTGTTGAGGGTTGTTCTTATGAAATTGTTGTTGAATTGGTCTTAAATTTTTTGAAAAATTAGCCGTCAGGGGTATATTTGATGCAAATCGAAAACTTTTGGGACAAAATTGAAACAAAATAAAACTTAGGAGTATTTTTGAAACTTTTATCAAACTTCAGGGACAAAAAATATACTTTACCCTTATTATTAATATATTAACTGAATTTTAATGTTTATTATTTATATATTTAAAAATTATTTATTTGGTTTCATAATAAATGATATTTTTAAATTTAAATAATTTATTAATTAGTTTGTACTTCTTTATTAAAAAAAGATTATTAATATAATGAATAAAAATATAATTAAAAATATTGTTTAAAGAATAATAAGGACAAATAAACCCCTAACCAATTTAAATTTAGAGACAACTAGGTCCCTGTCCATTTTTTTAACCTGACACGTCAGCAATTTCGTCGAGTTTTCGCCAGAAAACTGACAGAAAGACCAGGTTGGCAGACGGAGTACAGGGTCAGGGACCGTAATGAAACGTGTTTTTGGTTAAGGGTCGTCTTGTCATTTTGGGAAATGCACAGGGACCGAGTTGGTACTGTACTCCATATAATGTAATAATGATCAATTTTTTGTTTTTTTTTTTTTTTTTTTAAATAATCTTCTGAATAGTGTATATGAAGATTAGTTTTAATTTATCCTCTGATAAAGTAGAAGAACCTCGAAAAAGACAGCAAATTAAAATTCGCATGTTGTCATCTTCTGCAAACGTTTGTTAAGTAAACTAAACTAGATGACTAGTTAGAAGGAAAAATTTTGGGTTACTACTTACTAGGGTAGGTTGAGTTTGGCAACAATGTCCGTTTTTTTTTTTTCTTGATTGACACTTAGGAGGTTGAGATTGTGACATGTAGAGGACAAGATGAGTCACCTATTTGATGGAATATCAGAAAAATGGGGTTTGCCATCTGTTAGATTCTTCCATTGCTTCTTCCAATTCCAAGCAAATTTATATGCTTTTACAAGTGATTCAGTCACACAAAAGCTTCATTGAAAACAATTATGTTACTATATTGTCCATGTCATAATATTTGTGCATCCTTAGATTTTAGGTTAAATTACTTCCTATCATTTTAATAATTTTGAAATTGAATTTTTATACCTTAAAATTTTTAATTGAGTATTTATATTAATTTTAAATTTATAATCATATTATTGCTGTTCCCAAAACGTTTAAATATTTTGAAACATGTTTAATAATAGTGTAAGATGAATTATAACATTTACTATTAAAAAAGATATAATTACAAATTCAAAATTAGTATAAAAATCTAATTAATTTTTTTTTAAAAATATATAAACTTAATTACAAAAAAAAACTATAAAAACTAATAGAATAATTTAATCTAGAATTTTTGATAGTCTAATAATATACCAAAATACATTCTTAAAACAATCATATTACAAATACACTAAAAATTAACAACTAATCAGTTATTATATATATAATACATATTTGATATTTTATAAAAAAAATTATTATACTATGATAAATAAGTTTGATTATTTATCATTACAGGTTTAATTATATTACAATGGAAGATTTAATTATTTTAACAGTTAATTATTTAGTTAAAAAATATATAAATTAATATATTTAAATATATATAAATATATAGTAACTGATTTAGTAATTGATTTTTATGCGAAGATAACATTTTTATTCTTAAAAATATGATACAACTACATAATACCAATAAATAAATAAGATACATTGTGTTGCCCAAAATCTTGTTACTTAAATGTTTAAATTATTGGTATAAACCAACCGCCAATAATGGATTTTGTCAAAACTTGAAAGTAGCTAGTAATAAGCTATATGTTTCATTAGAAATGGGAGAGGTAGAAATATGATTAGCTTATAGACATTATTCAATTTCCTTCCTAAGAACGGCTCATACAATTGTCAAACAGTAGCTGATTTATTCCCAAGAAAGATGGATACCAAAATTACACTCATTGAATTGAAATTGACACTTACACAAACCAAAATATTAGGGTATTGAATGCAGTGGTGCCACTGCTGCTGAATGCTGATCATCAAAATCATAGACATGACGGAGCTATGAACATAAATATGATTCCAATGGCCCAACATATATTATTAGTAATTGCCACTTGCCACCAGTTCTACTCTAGTGTCACTACCTTCAAATTTCAACCACATAATTTTTTAAAAGTAAAACAATAAAAACACTAGCACTAGGGGAATACCTATCTATGCAGGGTTCTACAAGAAGCTAATCTTTCTTTATAGATGCTGCTAAATGCTAATCACTTTACCTGCCCTATAGTTCAGCCTAGCTTGTTCAAACTAAATGTACTACTTACTTAGTGTGGAACCCTAAGATTAGATTTAAAGCATCTAGTCTAATCACATGTTTCAAACTAAATATTTTCATTACACTAATATTTTTAAGGGTTTGTCGTTAGCCAATGAATTATTATATGTACAAAGCAGGATTCAAACTTCTGACACTTGCTTAACCAAACGAGCAAGCTATTTACTCGATCAACCTAAGTTGGTTTGTATTATTTTAATTTTCACTTTAGAAATCTTAATAAGTGCCCAAAAATTATTGAGCTGCAAAACCCATATTAATTAGTTCATTCTTAGCATGGCCCCTGAGTTTGAGAAATAAGAAATCCAACGGAGACATTAAAACAGGTTGACCTAAAGTTGTCACTTGCCAATTGTGTCTGAAAACTCTCTAGTAACTAAAATCTGGGCAGTGTAGCACACTCTTAGCAAATCCTAAGATTTTCGTAGAAATTCTGTTGATCAAATTGAAGAATTAATCAAAATTGCTAATCTGATAAGTACTGCTTAAACACCTACTATTGTTGTTTCTTTTACCAAGTGTCACATTTCAGAAACACAATAATAGCATTTTAATTCATAATTTAGAAGCAGAGGTCCCCTTTTAAGGTACCAATATTTGAAAACAGAGTTTCACACTCACAGGGTTTCATTGAACATGCAGGATATCCAAGTTCAGTGTAACGAATTATAGACATAACTGTATTGACACAGCATAGCTCATCAATCACTTGTAACTGTTGAACAGGTAAATTTATTACTTGGAAAAATATACTCATTTTATCTCGTACACACAGTTAACATTTTTTTTAACTGTTGAATGGGTATAAGACCCATCTCATATGATCCTACAATCCATTTAATAATTTTTAAACAAAAATGAATACGAATAACGTAACCTATGTGCTATTCTATTTGATCTTCTACAATTTCATCTAAGGCCAGATACTGAAGAGCTATGGAATATTTTGCAGCTTTATTCTTACCTGTGTTGCTATTCTTCTCTTTCAGAATAAATGATCCACATACATCCCCTTCTGCAACACCAAATAACAAATAATTAAAAATACCAATGACAACTAGTTAGTACACTCGTGTATCAGCTGATAAACACACATGAAAAGAAAGATGACATTTAAAAAAAAACAATGATATGGAATCTAAATGTAGGTAAGGGAGTAATGGATAACCAACAACCTTTAATGGTAAAAGTGGTGTGTACCCATTTGTTGTAGATGAATTGAAACCTTGGGGAATCACCATGGTGTGTAAGAGTATCAGATAGGACAAGCTTGCAAGAACTTTTTTGACTGCCAGAAGAAAAAGAAGCATATCATTCATCCATATCTTGTTACTCCTTGTTCAATTGTCAAAATGAAAAAACAACCTTATTCTATTCAGTTGTAACATTCCCTGCTGTTCCAACAACATTATAGTGATGGCAGCATATACTAATAACAATACTTACTTTGCATAAGTGATTGCATTGTGGCATAAGGCTAGAGTCTTGACCATTGCTAATTCTCTTCCTCGAGGATTAGAATAACGCTGTTGGCAACTCCTTCACATAATTTAAAACCAAACCAAAATAATGGAAAATATTAACTATATCAGTTACTAAATTTGTTACACAGTACACCAAATAGACATTGTCGATTCAGATGTTTGCGTTCGTGTGACTCTTAAGATTCGACAAGTATTATGTTAAGTAGTTTAGTCAAACATATCAACTATCAAGTTATCTAAGGTAGCGTTTGTTTTGAGGTATTGAAACAGAGATTGGGAGACTGAGACTCAGTATCATGTTTGTTGATTCAGAGACTGATACTAAAATTTTTGTCTCTGTCCCTAAAATTTTTAGGGATGAAGACTGAAACTTTAATAACATTTTATACCTAAAATATCCTCATTTCAATTAATTAATTCCAATTTTACCCTTTGTACAAATTAAATTAGAGTTTTATTCTTGTTTCAATTTCTATCTCCCACTTTACACCAAACAGAATACTGAGATTTATTTTAATCTCTGTCTCTTAGTCTTTGTCTCTCCGTCTCGATCTTTCCGTCTCTGTCTCTCCACCAAATGCTACCTAATAGTTTTTGGCTATTAACATCTTCGTGTTGAACACTTTCGTTATCGCGGTAATACATGATTGGATGTATGCATAAAACATGTTTTTAAGGTCAAATCCATAGAAATTAAATCCATAGGGCATTGTGCATGGGAAACATGAAAGAGAAAGAGGGAGCTTTACTTGTTGTCAAAGAAATGTCCGAAATCGTCGATAACAAGAGCAGCAGGCAAAGTATCAAACAGGTGGAAGGCAGCAAAGAAGTTCCTGATGTCCTGATCATCATTCACATACTTCATTTGAATACGGTGGAAGACATCAGAAGATGAATCAATGCCCTGAAATTCAAGAAAAAGAATGCATGAAGGAGGTGGATTTGGGTTTCAAATTAAAGAGAGTTGGTAGTTGTTAGTTGTGAGTAGTTTACCTGAGAGAGAAAAGGGGGTTTGGAATCGAACCTGTGGCCGTTGCAAATGAAGATGACATTTGAATTGGAAGAGTGTAATGCGACGTTGAATGCAAACTGGAAAATCAAAGAGGTTTTCCCACTTGAAGGAGGGCCAGAAAGGAGTACCAGATTATTATTATTGGATTGGTTTTGCAGAAATTGAATCGAATTAGGGTTACTGCTGCTTTCGCTCCAGAAGAACATCTCAACCATCTCACTGCTCATTCTTCTTTATCCATTCATTCATCTACCGTTTGCTTTTGTTAAACCATTGATTGGACTCCAATCAAATTTCCTATTATTTTCTTGTGCATTACTGTTCCTAACAGATTTGGTGAAACTCGCCCAATTATTTAATTTCACACGATGATATAGTTAACAAAGAATGAACTCCTTGCACTCAATTTTCTTTGAGATAATTATTCACTGTATTTATGAAGCAATTTCTGATTTTAAATAAATACTTTTGATATTACTCTATTTTGTCTTCTATTAACTATTTAAAGTAAGCACGCTCTAACTAAATTTGACTGGAACTGAATTTAACCCAGTATAAGTGTTTGACTTACTAATTCCCTTCGTAGTTAACTCGAATATAAAATATTTTAAGAAAAACAAAATTCGGAATTACCTTAATAGCAGGATTTGATTTGACAGAAATATGTATAATTGTCCCTCCCAAAAAAGAATGTCAAATAAGCATGCAAAATTAAGAGAAATGAATGCCGAAACTAGATTACTTATTACAGAATACTTTGCACCATTCTCTATATTACCACAATTGAGGATTAGGCAACTAACTATTACTATCTCAATGGTGTAGATGAAACCAATTATTGGTACTTGTAGTTTTAGCCTCAATAAGCATCCTAAATATAAAGCCAACCACTCTGGTCAAAAGGCAAATGTCAAACACAGGACCATGCCAATTACCAAGTAACAGCATAATCATTATCCCACAATAAACAAAAAGTAATTCCTTGACATCCAACACAAGATAGAGACAGTTCAAGAATACAGGTACTGAAAACCTGAGAGAACATCCTTTGTTTCACATGGTACACTTTATGATCACAATTTTTTCCCCTAACAGCTTGGTTTAATGAAGCCGCAAAGAAAAAAGGATAGACGAGAAAAAGTGAACTCAACCTCACAACTATCTCTTCCCCGCTGGCTCCAAATTCATCTCTTGAAGATTCAGCAAGAGGTCATCTGAATTCAAGTAAACCTTGTTAGCAGCATTTGAAATTGTATGAGCGATTTCCCTTGCAGCTTCAATTTTCCTCAAGGTGATAAATGCAGGATTATTGGCAATAGCTTGACCAATCAATTGTGCACTCTTGGCTTCTCCCTGTTTAAGGAAAAAATAAAATAAGCCTTTAAAATGTACAAAAGAATCAAGTTAAAAAGGACTAAGAATCAAGTTGAAAAGGACTACTTCTCTGTTGTTTAATTTTCATGATATTCAGACTTTGTATGGTTTGGTATAGCCGTATAATAACTGGCAATTCAGAAATACTAAAGCATGGAAGCCAACTATTATACTAAGTAAGAACAGTCCCAACATAAGATTGCGCCAACTATTTTACCTGTGCTCTAATAACAGCACTTCTTTTGTCCTGTTCAGCTTTTTCTACCACAAACTTAGCCCTCTCAGCTTCTTGAGCAGCAACCTGCTTAGCTTCAATTGCAGCTGTAAATTCCTTACCGAATGTCAAGCTTGTGATTGACACATCATCCAATGCAATATTGAAATGGGAGGCCCTTTCAGTCAAGATCTTCCTTATTTCTCTACTGACATTCTGTAAAATAGTATGTTTTATTAATAATCAGATAGTACTATCACTTTGGTATTAAATCAAAAGTAAATTTACTTTACTTAATTCCCGAGAATACAAATTGCAACTGAGAAGTGAAGATCATATAACTAACAATCAGTGCATCAGATATAAATCAGAAAAGAGAAGAGAATGTGTACAAATACTCACCTCTCTCTGAGTAATGAGCTGACTGGCATTGTACTGTGCAACCACAGCTTTCAGAGTTTCATGTATAATAGAAGGCAAGACCCTCTCGTTATAATTCTCACCCAGGGTTCGGTAAATTGTTGGTAAATGACTTGGTAGAGGACGGGTAAGGACCCTAAGTCCAATTCTCACCTGGCGAAAAAAGGAAGATAAATATGCATGAAACAAGGAACACAAAGTACAAAAAATTGTGGAGTATGCTACACAAAATATAGGGAGGCCTTGGAGGGGAAAATAAAAGAACCCTCCATTAAGGCATAAACTAATGAAGTAAGAACTTAATTAGTTCAAAAAAAAGGAATCTGAGCAAAGTGTACCATGTGAAAAGGGCAAAACAGGGTTAATTACAACCACATCTATATTCAAGCACACTGCAGGATCATGTTCATGAAACACCAAATAAGGAGGGCAAAGGAAAAGACTTACCATTTGGAGATCACGACTTCCTGATGTACTCTCCACTAAATGAGGTCGTGCACGGACATCATAGATCACAGGCCTCTCGAACCAAGGAATCATAAAATGTGTTCCTTCAGGATAGACCTACAGACAAGCATAGTTTGTTGATACATAACAACCAGTTTACCATATGCAGGACTTTTAAATACACTGATTCAGATATACAGAAGCACATTGACACTGTTTTTGACTCATGCTTCACAAGAAGACTGTTAGTCTACCATAAGGCTTTTCACCTTCAACCCTAGAAGGTTGAATGTGACATGAAAACTGAACAGAAGCATACAGTAAAGAGAGACAGGGTTCCAACAATTCCGTGCTTCACTCAGAAGCAAGCATTTAAGGACTAGCCGAGCCAAATATTTATACTTATCATGAACTGAATCGACCTGTTATCCCAGCTCAACATCGACAAATAGTAAAATACTATGTTGCTAGATCAAACCCAGGTTGTAATCTTTCCTTGAACCTATATGACTCTAGAGATGATACATAAAACATGAAAGACAAGCAAAACAGCTTCAAGTTCATTCCCAATGTTCCCAAAACAAAAACTTTACATCAAGCCAGAAATTCATAACAAAATACTTCCACAGAATACCCTTTCAGAATGGAACAAGTGCTGCAAGTTGCAAAACACATCACAAACATTTCAATTGAACAGTGATTGAAGATGAAACAAACCTTATCTTTGACACCAACAATGCGATTGAAGACGATAGCTCGGTGCCCTCCCTCAACATTGTACAAGCTGTTTGCAGCTCCATACACAGCAAGACCACCAAAGATGCTAACTTTGAGCAGAGCAGAAAGCCCTCCACCAGGAACATTTGGAACCCTCATGTTATTCATATTGATCTACCCTAACACACAAACACCAATTAGCTAAGAAATTAACCAATACATAGAACTACATCAATCAAAAAGGGTTTTAAAATAACAAAAAGAAAAAATCAGATTCAGATGGAGAAAAAGTACAAGTATGTAACGGGCATAAAAGCAAAACAACAATGAGTTAGATCAAAAGACAAGAGAGAAAGGAATCGAAAAGAAAATTGAGAGAAAAACGCATACCGTCTCGTAATGAGTAGTCAGGGGAAGGTGTGCAGTTTCAGTTTGTAGGGTTTTAGGGTTTATGGGGGGTCTTATCTTGTCCGGGTCGGGTACCCGATAGTTTCTTGGAATTTTTTTCTTTTCCCTCAAGAAAGAGATGGAGCGACCAAAAAAACATATTATAAATTGCCTTTTTTATTTTTCTAAAAATTAATATAGTTGAGAAATTAAATTGCCAAACATTTTTAAAAAAGAGACTAAATTATTCTTTCATTTTATTAGGAATTAATTTTCTTAATATTCTAAAAGATTAACATAACAATTTATGAAATTCTTTTTGTTAGAAAACTAATTTGTTTGAAGAAAAATTGTTAGGAATTGGAGTATTTACTGCCAAATATGGTAATTAATCTATGTTATTATGAAGCTTAGTCAATTTTCTTATTAAATTAGTTATCTACTTTAATTATATGGATTTAGCTAATTTATGAGTTTAATAATAATTTATTAATTTTTTATGTATTTAATAATTTTTGCTAAAATATTTTTATAATATTTTTAAAATATATCTTTAAAATACATTTTAGCAAGATTCAAATTTTATATTTAATAATATAAATATTTCACATGTCTCATCCTTGATTCTCAACACATCCAACTTCAGATATCTAAAATAATTATTCAACAAAAATAATAGGAGGAAGATATTTGAAAGTTAAACATATCACTAAATTCACTATAATAGACAAGTTTTAATAATTTACTTTATTTAGTCACCTGTTTAAAAAGTCTTTTAATTTTTTTTATTTTTGTTCCGGTCCGACGCAGTTAGCGCAATGTCCCGACCCGAGCGTCCGACCCGACGGGCGCATAGTATCCGAATCAGGAGGTCGACCCGACACTTCCACCCCTCCAGTAAGGCACCTGACAGCTGGGGGGAAGGAAACTTTCTAGAAGGCGGGTTTGCTCTTGTGGGACCCGCCCTAGGTACAGAGTATATAAGGGGAGGGTCCTATCCCTCTCTGAGGTACGTCACGATTTTCTCACTTTTACTGCCATCTGTACGGATTCTGACTTGAGCGTCGGAGTCCTTTTTGATGGTGGCTCCCCCTCTCCAACACCATAACTCGGGAAGTCGCGATATTCCAGCCTTCCACTTTTCAGCACGAACTCAGGAGGTCAGTCCATTCATCAACAATCGGATCCAGATTCCCCTCGTCTCTCTTACCCATTCCGTTCACCCGACCCGTTCGTTACCCGACGAAACGAACATTGGCGCCGTCTATGGGGACTCTGGCCTGAATGAATTTTCTGTTGGGTCCTGTGGAAGGAGAGGATGGAGGCGAGCCACGTGTGGAGGAACTGGTTCACCGAACCAGTAGGGAAGCCTCTTTGGCTTCCTCCCGCGAATGCACAAGATCTCCCCCTCGGCGAGATGAGCCTCCCTCTCGTTCCCAGGAAAGGCGTCCCTTCGGAGGAACGGGGATCGACAACACTAGAATAATGCAGGAGCTGCGCCACAGGGTGCAGAACCTGGAGCGGGAGCTAGCGAACAGGGAGCGCTACCAGCCCACCCCGAGGCCACCTCGTTCCCAGTCTCCTCAAAGGAGGGGGAAACCAGAGGAAGAAGCCCCCGAAGAGACCGCTCCAGGCGCACACCGACACCCCGGTCCGATCCAGAAAGCCAAGGGAAAAGTAGGGAGGTGCCGAGGAGACGGCAAGACCCCATAATCTACACTCGATCTCCAGCGAGGCATACCGAGCGAGAAGATAGCAGAGAAAGACCAAGGAGGCGGCGACACCCTGTAATCATGGAGGCAACCCCTTTTCATCACACTATTCTCGAGGTCCGACTACCGAAATATTTCGATAAGCCAACGCACATGAGATACGATGGAACCCAAGACCCTCAGGAACATCTAACAGCCTTTGAGGCCATGATGAATCTGAAAGGTGTGGGTGATGAAGTGAGATGCCGCGCCTTCCCCGTGACCTTGGCAAGACCGGCAATCTGTTGGTTCAACGCCCTCCCCCAAGGCTCCGTGACAACCTTTGCTGACATAACTCGCGCTTTTCTGGCTCAGTTTACCACGCACATTGCCAAAGCTAAGCACCCGATCAACTTGCTAGGGGTGACGTAAAGAAGTGGGGAACCGACTAGGAAATATCTGGACAGGTTCAATGATGAATGCCTGGAGATTGACGGCCTGACCGACTCGGTGGCCAGCTTGTGTCTGACAAACGGGCTGTTGAATGAAGACTTCAGAAAACACTTTACCACCAAGCCCGTGTGGACAATGCAAGAAATCCAAAATATGGCTAGAGAGTACGTAAACAAAGAGGAGGTCAGCCAAGTCGTGGCAGCCAACAAACGGCAGCCCACCTATCACCCTGCTCATCAGCCCAGTAACAGGGAAAGGCCTAAGGAGCGCTCCAAGGACGGAAGGCCAGCTAAAACCTTCAAGCCGTTCTCCCGGGTAGGGAAGTTCACTAACTACACTCCATTGATGGCCCCGATCGTCGAGGTGTACCAGCAGATAGCCGACAAAGACATCTTGTCGAAGCCTCGCCAGCTCAAGGATATAACTGGAGGGAACAAGAACCTCTACTGCGATTACCACAAGGGTTACGGCCATAAAACCCAAGATTGTTTTGACCTGAAGGACGCTCTGGAGCAGGCGATCCGAAAAGGTAAGCTAGCGGAGTTCTCTCACCTCATAAGAGAACCCAAGAGGCGAGATCGCGACCGATTTGGCGATGATAGGGGCCGCGTCGTGAAACCAAGGCAAGAGCCCAAAGAGCACAGTGAACGCGGCCTCACCATCGTGAACGTCGTAGTTGGGAGAGACGCTGCACCAAGGTCGAAGTCGGCATACAAGAAAGACACCAAAATCTTGGCCGTGTCATTGTCTAGTCCTGCGCCTTCCCCCAGGAGAGTCCCGACAATATCATTCAGACCAGAGGACCAATGGTTCCACGACGTATCGGACAACCCTCCCATGGTAATCACAGCAAGAGTGGGAACTGATTTGGTCAGGCGAATCCTCGTTGATACCGGAGCCGACTTAAACATCATGTTCGGAAATGTGTTTGACGCTCTGGGCCTCTGAGAAGCCGACCTGAAAACCCACCAGCACGGCGTGGTCGGCTTGGGGGATAAATTTATCAAGCCTGATGGAACAATTTCCCTATCGATCTCCATAGGAGGAGGTCAAGGAAAGAGGTCGTTAATGGCGGAGTTCGTTGTTCTAAAGGACTCCACGGCCTACAACCTTATCTTGGGAAGGAAACCAATCAACAAGTTTAGAGTGGTAATATGTACCAAGCTACTAATGACGAAGTTTGTGGCTGACGATGGGTCGGTGGGATCCATCAGGGGAGATCTAGAAATGGCGGTCGCGCACGACAATGCTAGCCTCTCCCTAAGGAAGAAGTTAAAGGAGGCACCCGGCGTGTTCCTAGCTGATCTGGATGCTAGGGTCGACGACAAGCCGAGACCAGAGCCTGAAGGAGACCTCGAGAAGTTCAGGGTTGGCAACTCGGAAGACAAGTTCACCTTTATGAACAGAAACCTCCCCCACAACTTGAAAGAGCCGTTGGTGGAGATGATACGAGCAAACGGCGATCTGTTCGCCTGGACCCCAACTGACATGCCGAGAATTGACCCCCAATTAATGTCACACCACCTGGTTGTGAAGGCAGAGGCCAAGCCCGTAGCACAAAGAAGAAGAAAGATGTCACAGGAGAGAGCTGACGAGGTGGCCAGGCAAACGGCCAGCTTGCTAGAAGCGGGGTTCATCCGAGAACTGGACTACTTGACCTGGCTGTCAAACGTAGTCCTGGTTAGGAAGGCCAATAGGAAGTGAAGGATGTGTGTAGACTACTCTAAACTCAACAAGGCATGCCCTAAGGACTCCTTCTCCCGCCCTAACATTGATGCTCTAGTGGACGCGGCTGCAGGGTATCAGTTTCTGAGTTGCATGGACGCATACTCTGGCTATAATCAGATACTGATGCACCGGCCAGACGAGGAAAAAACGGCGTTCATAATGCCAGGGAGTACGTACTGCTATAAGGTGATGCCGTTTGGACTAAAAAACGCAAGAGCTACTTATCAAAGACTGATGAATAAGGTTTTTAGCAGTCTTATTGGCAGGTCGGTAGAGGTGTACGTAGACGACATCCTGGTGAAGACCACCCAGTCGGAAGACCTCATCAGTGACCTAGAGACTATTTTCGCGTCCCTCCGGCGACACAACATGAGACTTAACCCTCTCAAGTGTGCCTTTGCCATGGAAGCCGGAAAGTTCCTGGGATTCATGATAACTCAGAGAGGAGTGAAAGCCAACCCTAAGAAGTGCGAAGCAATTCTGCAAATGAAGAGCCTAAGATGCGTCAAGGACATACAGAGGTTAACCGAAAGGCTTACTGCCCTATCCCGCTTCCTCGGCGCATCAGCAGCTAAGGCCCTCCCGTTCTTCAACTTGATGAAAAAAGGAATAGCGTTCGAATGGACCCCAGCATGCGAAGAGGCATTCCACCGTTTCAAAAGAATACTGTCGGCACCCCCAGTTCTCGGCAAACCCAAGGACTCTGAGACGCTGTCTGTACCTGGTTGTAACCGACGAAGCCTTGGCGGCCGTCTTGATACGGGAAGAAGGAAAGACCCAACAACCGGCATATTTTGTTAGCAAGGCACTACAAGGGGGTGGAGCTGAGATACAGTAAGTTGGAAAAATTAGCATATGCACTATTAACCTCATCCAGAAGGCTATGACAATACTTCCAAGGTCATCGCGTTGTCGTCAGGACAGATCAAGCGATACGTCAGATCTTGCAAAAACCTGGGCAATCGAGCTATCTCAATACAACCTGCAGTATGAGCCCAGACATGCGATCAAGGCCCAGGCCATGGCCGACTTCCTCGTGGAGGTCACAGGAGACCCTCACGAATCCCCGGGCACACGGTGGAAACTCCACGTTGACGGAGCCTCCAACCAAACATCTGGGGGAGGAGGGATAATTCTAGAGAGCCCGACGGGGATGGTATACGAACAATCCATCAAGTTCGAGTTTCCGATCTCCAATAACCAGGCGGAATACAAGGCCCTTATCGGCGGCCTGCTATTGTCAAAAGAAGTGTGGGTGACAAGGGTAAAGGTGAACAACGACTCTCAGGTTGTCACCTCCCAGATCAACAGAATGTATCAAGCTAAGGACCCTCTGCTACAAAAATACCTGGAAAAGGTTAAGGGTTTGAGCAAGGACTTTGAAGAGGTCGTGGTACAGCATGTCCCAAAGGAAAGGAACACACAAGCTGACCTCCTATCCAACCTGGCCAGTACAAAGCCTGGAACGGGAAACCATTCCTTGATTCAGGGCTTAGTGAAAGAGCCAACAGTCGCCTTGTGCGCGTCCCGAGCAGACATCGATCCCTCATGGATCGACCCAATCATTGACTTCTTAGAAAGCGGCGAAGGCGTTGAGAAGGGAGGCAGCCAAGTATGTAATAGTGTAAGGCCAGCTATTTAAGAGAGGACTGAATCAATCCCTGTTGAAGTGCCTACAAACCGACCAAACGGACTACGTCCTTAGGGAAGTCCACAAGGGTTGTTGCGGCCATCACATCAGGGGAAAGGCTTTGGCCCGGAAGCTCGTGAGAGCAGGGTACTTTTGGCCCTCGATGATGACAGATTCCCAAGAATTCATCAATAGATGCAAGAAGTGTCAGGAAAATGCTAACTTCCACAAGACCCCGGCATCTGAGCTTAGTCTACTAATGGCCTCCCGACTTTTTAGCCAGTGGGGGATTGACCTCCTAGGACCTTTCCCAGTTGGCCCTGGACAGGTCAAATACCTTATCGTGGCCATTGATTACTACACAAAGTGGGTTGAAGCAAAGCCACTGGCTAGTATTTCATCAGATAATTTCCGCAACTTCGTATGGAGACAGGTAATTTCCAAGTTCGGAATCTCGTAGTCCATGATATCGGACAACGGGACACAGTTTGTGGACAAGAAATTTAGGGAGTTCCTCGTGGGCCTGGGGATAAAACAGAGGTTCTCGTTAGTAGAACACCCCTAGACCAACGGCCAAGTCAAAGCCGTAAACAAAGTCATCCTCCAGGGCCTGAAAAAATGACTCGACCAGAAGAAGGGAGCGTGGGCAGACGAACTAGTGTCGGTCCTATGGTCGTATAGAACAACACCTCAATCCTCCACTAAAAAAACTCCTTTCTGACTTACCTACGGGGTGGATGCAGTGATCCCTGTAGAGATCGGGGAGCCAAGTCCACGGTTACTCCTGGGTGGAGTAGAGGAGGCCGTGGAAAAAGACTTGGTAGATGAAACCAGGGAAATGACACACTTGTCGGAAACGGCGCTGAATCAAAGAATAGCACTTCGCTACAACGCCAGAGTGCTAAGGAGGAGCTTTGAGCCAGACGACCTAGTCCTACGACGCAATGACATAGGTCTACCCACCCCCGGGGAAGGGAAGCTGGCGGCTAATTGGGAAGGCCCATACAGAGTGAAAGAAGTGGTCGGTAACGGGGCATACAAGCTGGAACGCTTAGATGGGAAGGAGGTACCCTGAACATGGAACGTGGCAAACTTGACAAGGTTCTACCCCTAGAGACCAGGGCGACCACTCGTCCCACCGATTCAGTAACACCTGTATCGCCTTGTGTTGAATTATTGTTAATCTTTAATTTTCGTCATTACTTAGTATGCTACTGTTTCACTTCATTCCATTTCTATTTCTAATTTTATTTCTATTTTGACTTGCCAATTAACCGATCTACAGCGATTACGGCTTCCCGGGACTGATCACCATGGGAGCCTGCGAAGTCGTTAACATCACGCCGCGGCTGCAAAGATAAGCCAAAATTCGAATTTTAATACAAAGCCACAAGCCGGCTTCCTCGATTATCAATGACGAGACAAAACGGTAAACAAATAAACGGTAAACAAGCCACCAATTACCAAAACGATAGACAAATTATCAACTACCAATAGCAAAACGGTAAACGAGTTGGGGAAATTACACAAGAGTTCGAAGATCCACAGATCTACATATAACCATTACACAGTTCAAAATAACATACAAGTAAAAGTACATCACTTCTTCGGGATGTCAAAAATTTGACCATCCCGGATAGTCTTGAAAGCTCCAATTGCAGAAGTGTCAAAGTCGGGATAAGCAGTTTGACTTGGGCTTTAATCGCCTCCTCGGTCCCATTGATCACCTCCGTTGCCTTCTTCATTGTGTCCTTGTTTTTCTTCTTCAGGCCGGCAACCTCTCCCTTAAGCCCGGCGACCTCATCCTTGGCGCTCTTTACCAACCACTCGGCCTCTTCAAGCTTGGCCTCCAAAGCAGTGATTTTGGCCTGGGCTGTGGCAGTTTCACCACGGGCAGTGTTGAGCTGAGACTCTAAGCTCATCTCCTGCTCCGTAAGCCGAGCTATTGCCTCATCGGAGGTCTTCAACTTCCCCTCCGAGTCAGCTAGTTTCTCCTTAAAAACCCCGACCTCCAACCTCAGGTTATCAACCTCCCGAAGCGATTGACGGTACTTCCCGTCCAACGCCCCAGCCCGAGTCAAGATAGGCTCGGTTCTCCTAGCGATAGTCGCAGCCCTTAGCATACATCGGTAGATCCATCGAGCCTGGGCGCCGAGGTCCCCACCATAGAAAAATTCCTCAGTACCGAGCATGAGCTGCGAGTCAATAAAACCCCAAGCATCAAAGTTTTTCTCCATAACAGTCAACGACTCCTCAGGACTGGAGGACGGTTTCTGCTTGCAAGGGTTATCGACTATCGCCACGTCGGGACCCCCCGGCCGACTCTATCTCAGGAGGAACTACACCACTACTACCCGGGACATCCTTTTCGACAGGACCAGTTGGTCCCAGAGGGGTGCGTGGAGCCGACTCCACCTTGAGAGTAGGTGAGGCAGGGTGCTCGGCAGAATGAGTTGCAGAGCTATCCTCGCTGTGGCCAGGGAGAAATTGGGCCATCAAGTCTTCAAGACTAGTGTGCTCGGCGGCCATGTCCACTGCAACACACAACAACTCGTTAGCTCAAAAAAAGGGGGGGAGGGTAACACTACAACCAACCGACCACTCACCTATGTAACTCCTACCCATCTCCCGATCACCCATCAAAAGATGAGGGTTGATGTTATTCTTGTTAAAAATGGCCAGCAACACATCATCAATGTTCTTGTCCCACTGGGTCAAACCCTTATAGGTTACTTTCGTGAAAGCATTGGACCCGGCCCCGAAGCTCCAATAGGTCAGAATCCGCCGTTCCCCCTCTAAGGTTAACCAGAAAGGATGGTGTCCCTTGGCAGGTCGGACTTTAAAAAACTTGTCCTTGAAACCGTGAAACAAATCTTCGAATGTCCCGAAGATTCGTCGTTCCTGAGCAGCCCAGAAGGACATAAACCCTTTTTTGTGCCTCCCTTTTTTGGAAGGGTTGGTCAAGACAAACAACTATAGAAATACCTCCACAGAGGTCGGCAGGTCCAGGTATTCGCATACTATCTCAAAACACCGGATGGCGGCCCAACTGTTCGGGTGTAGTTGTGATGGAGCCACGTCACACCGATTAAGGAGCACCATTTGAAAAGGATAGAAGGGGATGCGAACCCCCAGGACGGTGAACATCGCTTTATACATCCAAATTCAGTCGGCAATTCGGGGGTGTTAAGGTTAAGCTGGCATATACGCTCATGGTTGGCAGGGACGAACACCTCATAGCGTCCCTCCTCGTCACCACCCCTGCACAGTTAGTTGCGAAGGAGGAACTCCGTGAGCTCCTCTAGGGTTATTTGCGAAGGCGTATCCTTCACATCTGAGGTGACCCAGGCATATTTGTCAACACAGAGCCTCGGAAGGGAAAGTTGCGCCATACCTACAGTGGGGGCACCACTCAAAGTCAGACTACAAGGTCGGAAAGCCGGAAAAACCCGAACTAATACTACAAACGCAGGAAACTAACACTAAGTGCCACAACAAGCCTATCTACAGTCAAAATAAAGGCTAAATACCAGAAATCTAAATGGTAACCCCCTCTATAACCTAACTAATGGCAGCATGAAACAATACGCATTAATAGCCTAGGCACTACACAACACACAAGAAGCAGAAATAGTGGCAGTCATCCAATCTGGAAAAAGAAAAAATGTTCAGTAAGAGAAACGCGCTTACCAGAAAGATTACTTTCAAAGGAGTATTGGAAAATTTGAAGGAAGGCAATCACAGTTGGATAGGAAGCAGACCAAGACAGTGAAATCCAGAAAGCTCAAGGGGAGATGGAGGATGCAGTGCAATAATGATTTGGAAACTAAGAAGGGAAGCGCCAGGGAAAGAGAAGAAAACCAAAAGATAAAAGAGTAACTGCCATGGAGAAGCGCGAAGGTCAGGGGTAAAATGGACCTTTCCCCAAGCTTTCAAATCAGTCATAATGGCACTTAATTACGGGCGCAAAGAACGAGGCGACGAATGACAATCCTTCGAAACGATGAAACCCACTCGCGCGTAGAAGGCACTCCCCAATCACGAGCGACTGACCCAACGACGATATGGCTGAAGGAGATCAGAACGTGCCAACAACGGCGCTAGCCACCATAGCTGGCACGTTGGGGGCACTGTTCTGGTCTGACCCAGCTGGCGCAATGCCCCGACCCGGGCGTCCGACCCGACAGGCACGTAGTACCCAAACCAGGAGGCCGACCCGACACCTCCACCCCTCCAGCAAGGCACCTGACAATAGGGGTGTTCGCGGTGCGGTTTTCTTCGGTTTTGAAGGAAAAAGTCATCCGATCCGAACGCTTAACTTATGTGCGGTGCGGTTTGGATTGGATGAACTTTTTTTGGAAATCCGATCCGATCCGATCCGATTACAATCGATTTGGATCTGTGGTTTTTTAAATACAAAATAATAACTTAATTTATAAAGTTATATAACCTGTCCAACAATCCATCATAATAATAAAACACAATCTAAATAATAATAATAAAACAAAAATTTCATAAAACATTATAAACCGACATGTCCAATTGTCCAACAATCCAACATATTCAACAAGTCTTGATAAAATAATAATTCTTCAGCATCAAAACAACTAAACAAGTCTCAACAACACAAAATTAAATAACATAGCAAAGTTTTAATAAAAACATAACATAAAAAACTCCAAACTAAAAGTTGAAGCACTGATCACTAATCAGATTCATCACCAGAGTCTTCTTCATCTATTAGTTGAGGAATTGGCTCAAGTTCTACAATAAAATGTAATAAAATAAATATTAGTAATTTAAACATATTATCAAATAGTAAAGTTAATCACTATGTGAAGATTAAATAAAACATAATATTAAAGAACATTACCTTTATCAAGTTTTTCAAATTCTTCAAAATACTCCTCAAGGTCAATTGGCAATGAATTGGCTCGAAACTAATTTTGTGCACAAATCAAAGCTTCAACAGTTTTTGGAGTAAGAGAGCTCCTATATTGATTAAGCACTCTACCTCCAGTGCTAATAACAAGAATAACACAGTTTAACACAGATTAACAAGTAAAAATTAAAATTAAACAAAATCTTAAAACAACAGAACAAAACAAAATAAACAAAAGCAAGTAAAAATATACCTTGAACAGTTTAACACAAATTAACAAGTAAAAATTAAAATTAAACAAAATCTTAAAACAACAGAACAAAACAAAATAAACAAAAGCAAGTAAAAATATACCTTGAACAATTTAACACAATTTAACACAGATTAACAAGTAAAAATTAAAATTAAACAAAATCTTAAAACAACAGAACAAAACAAAATAAACAAAAGCAAGTAAAAATATACCTTGAAGAAGAGGCGGCAGCGGCGCCACCGAGGAGAGAAGGCGGCAGCAGCATCACCGAGGAGAGGAGGCGGCAGCAGCGTCACTGAGAAGAGGAGGCGACGAAGGGCATCATTCAGAAGAGGAGCGGCGGACGGCGTCGACATGTGTCAGTGAGAGTGACTAAGAGTGAGTGATGCTGTGATGGTGAGAGTGAGTGATGCTATGATGGTGAGAGTGAAGAACGAAGACTAAGAGAGTGAGAGAGGGCAGAGGGGTTTCTTTCTTTAGATTAGGGTTTCAAACATTTGGGGAAGCGGCGCTAGTGTGCTACCGTAAGAGTATTATTATTATTATTATTATTATTATTATTATTATTATTATTATTATTATTATTATTATTATTATTATTATTATTATTATTATTATATGCAGTTCGGTTCGGTTCGGTTGTGTAGAGTGGAACCGCAAACCAAACCGAACCGTAATAAAACCGATCCAAAATCCAAAAAAATCCAAAATAGAGTGGTTTAATTCGGTTTTCGGTTTGGATCGGTCTGATTTCGTAGTTTTTTTGGACCGGTTTGGATCTGAACATCCCTACCTGACAACTGGGGGGAAGGAAACTTCCTGGAAGGCGGGTCTTCTCCTGTGGGACCCGCCCTAGGTACAGAGTATATAGGGGGAGAGTCCTACCCCTCCCCGAAGTACGTCACAATTTCCTCACTTTTATTGCCATCTGTACGGATTCTAACTTGAGCGTCGGAATCCTTTTTGCAGGTGACTCCCCCTCTCCAACACCATAACTCGAGAAGTCGTGATATTCCAGCCTTCCACTTTTCAACACGAACTCAAGAGGTCCGTCCATTTGTCAACAACTAGGTCCAATTTCCCTCATCTCTCTTACCCATTTCGTTCACCCAACCCGTTCGTTACCCAACGAAACAAACAATTTTGACACAAATATTATATTTTTATTTAAATTAGAATCATTCAATTATTAATTAAACGCTTTTTTAATTAAAAATATAACGTAGATTAGCACGTCAAAACCAACTATGCCAAAGGTCAACAAAATCAACTGAATAAATGTAAGTTGAATTTTCTCTATTTTTATTGTTAACAATATCATTCAAAACAAATAAGTCATTATTTTGATAATTTTTTTAACCATATATTATTATTATTATTATTATTATTATTATTATTATTATTATTATTATTATTATTATTAAAAGTTACTTTGATTTTTGGGATCCTTGCATGAAGATGAACACAACTGTATTATCAATTTGTCATGAAATTAGAATTGGGAATGGATAGTGTAAGTGTAAGGTAAAATTTATATTCTATTTTAATTCTACTTTAATGTTTAAATTCTCTTTAAAACTTAATTCTATTCTATTTTGACATGTTGAAAATTTATCAACACTAACCTTACACATTCTAAAATTTCAGGTTCGACTATATCTGACTTGATCCACAATAAATTATTATTTTTTTCAATTAAACATATTATTTAATCATTTTATAATTTATAAACATACTAATAAAATAGAAAGGAAAAACAATTATTTGTACCCATAAACTTTACGAACGTTCACAAAAGTACCTATTAAAGAATAAAACTAACGTTGTATCCATCAAAGATGGATTCCGTACGACAAAAGTAGCCAAATCCTAAATTTATGTTGACTTTTTAATAAAATTCCAGAATTATCCCCACCATTATCTTCAACCCCTCCTCTCTTCTTTCCCAAATCTCAAATACTTCAATTGCCTAAAAACCCTAATCCCAATACCTAAAAACCCCAAATTATCATTTTCCTAACTCTAATCTCAATACCCATTTCAACAAATTTCAACCATCTCTTTATTCTTTTCATCAATTTTACCATCTCTTTCACCAACACGTGTTGATGGTGTATTGAGTTTGTGCTTCTACCATTGCCGCTGGCGGAGCCTTCTCTTCCTCATGCTATAACTTCTAGCTGAGAGCAGTTTTGGAAGAGGTAGTCTCCCGATGAGTTGGCACCGTAATCATGATGATGATCGGCGAAGGAGTGTCCACCGAGGAAGTTCTCCAGCTTGGGTTGTTGGTGATGATGGTGGTAGTTGTTGTCGACATTGTTATTGTTGTTGCATGAAGTTTCCAATAGCAGGTTTTGGTTGATGTAGTTATTCTCCTTCCAATCTATGATAATAAAGGAAAATTAAAAAAAAAAGAGTAATTTGTAATAATAATAGAGAAATTAAAAGAGAAAAGAAATTATTAAACCTTGATGAGTAGAAAGGTGATGATGATTGTTGAAGGGTTCTTGATAGATGGGAAACGGAGGAAGGTTGAGAGTAGTAGCGACATGAGTGGAAGGAGTGAGATCGAAGCAATTTCCATCATCAGCAGAGTTACATCATCTTGTGCAGTGGAATTGAATAGCCCAAAACGAGTTTGATGATGATGAGTAGTAGTAGTGTGTTGTTCTTGAGGGGAGAGAGAGAAATCCAGCAAGTTCATTAAAACCATAGAAGAAGAAAGGTTAAATTATTGAATAAAGAGAGGGTTGAAATTTGTTGAAAGGGGTATTGAGATTAGGGTTAGGAAAATGATAATTTTGGATTTTTAGGTATTGAGATTAGGGTTTTTAGGTAATGGAGGTGTTTGAGATTTGGGAAAGAAGAGAGGAGAGGTTGAAGATAATGGTGGGGATAATTCTGGAATTTTATTAAAAAGTCAACATAAATTTAGGATTTGGGTACTTTTGTCGTACGGAATCCATCTTTGATGGATACAACGTTAGTTTTCTTCTTTAATGGGTACTTTTGTCAGTGTTCGTAAAGTTCATGAGTACAAATGGTTATTTTTCCAAATAGAAAATACAAAATTAAGCTCATATTAAAATTAAAAGTAACAAAATCATAATAAAATTCATGTTAAAATTAAATTACAAAAGTGAGAAGATGTAAGTTTGATCTCTATTAACTTCATTGTATATGTATAATAATTTTTAATTACATATTATAATATATCATGTCCGCACTCACTCTACTTCGTTCTCAAACCAACTACGACTACTAATTAAGTTGTCAACTCTACTTGAACAGATTAGATTGAATACTCACACATAAAATTAGTATTGCCCGTCTTATATGAAACCAATCACTTCATCATCACTCAATTTCCTGTGTCATCTTCAGCATCAATCAATTGAGTTTACCTGCTTTCCAAATTTTTCTTGTTTTATTTGTGCAAATGGTGTTGGATAATTTATGTATATAAAATATCAACAATGTTAGGGAATTAAGAGGGTATCAGCCAAAAATCAGTCAAATGTCTCTGGGTGAATCTAAAACTTCTATATAGATGGTGCTTATGCTAGGTATTAGGATGTTTCTTTTCTTTGTAAATTGGATGGTTCTGAATCTATTTTTTTATTTATCATATTTTAGGCATTTGGAGAGGGAAAGAAGGTGAAGAGACGGAAGCTAATTGAATCAGTTTTCGTGATTCACGTTGCAATGATATTGAACGTATCTCCTCCTAATTTGAATGTGGTGAAACATTTAATAACCAATATTTTAAATCATAAATAAATAAGTTAATATATATGGATGTTTCTTCTGCTAAGTATTAGAATGTTTCTTTTTCATACTAAATGGATGTTTTTTTATATTTTTTTGAATATTTTTGTATTGCAAATGTGAATATCTTTATTTTTTAAGAATTTCATAGTTTTTTAAGAATTCCTCTCCTTCGTTCTTTCCTTTCCAAAGTTTGATGAAAGCTTCTCCTCCGAATTCGAATCCAAACCCGAGTTTCTTGACTTGGAACGAACAATGGCTGTTCCTGGTTGTGATTATGCTTCTTTCAAGGTGAAGGACCTTCCAAATCTGATTCTGTTTCGTCGATAAGGTGAAATCTATACACTATTTCTCAGTCTGTGCCAGAAAGCCTCTTTGGTTGATGGTATCATAGTGAATACCTTCAATGATTTGGAACCAGAGGCCATGAGAGCTTTACACAACGATTCTTATCCTTTTCGTTCTATTTTTTTCGGTTGGATCCATCGTTGCTCAACCCAACCAAAACCAAAATGAGAAGATTCATGAATGTGTTGCATGGTTGAACCATCAGCCATCAAAATCTGTGTTGTATATATGTTTCGGGAGTGGTGGAACACTCTCTCAAGAGCAAGTGAATGAGATAGCATTTGGATTGGAATTGAATGGACACAAATTCTTGTGGAGGTTCTTAGAGGTGGGTAGGTTAATGTGAAAGAGAAGAGGAAGGTTTTTATAAGCTTTAATTAGGTTTACTTAATTACACAAAAATAACTCTCTGCATACTAAAACGAATTACATGTAAATTTTAAATTCCTTTAATAGGTCCAAATTCGAAGCCAATGAGTAATAGTTCAAATGGCATATTCTTCTAATACTCAACTAAGAAGCTGCAAGTTCGAGTCTCCTATCTTTTTCGTAAAAAAAAAAAAAAAAAAAAAAAAAAAAAAAAAATCCAAATTCGAAATAGGACATACGTTCAATATATGATACCAGTGGTGTTTCTCTCATTTAAATGTTCCCTTTCAGTGTGCTATGTTTTTGTCTAACTGAAATGAAAACCTCTATTAGCCTGTGTTGACCATGCATGACCATTTCTTCAGCTTGTCATCCAAAAAAAAAATGTTTTGCCTTTACTTATTAGCTTACCACATGCATGCACTGATCACTCTCCACATTTAATCACATGAATCTTTAAAAAGGTAGCACAGTTTAATGTATCTCACCTCATGCGATGTTCAACAAAAGGTGGTTTTACAATTTATCTTAATGCAACTATGATTGATTGATTCTACGAATTAAACAAATAACTTTAAAGGTCAAATGCATTCTTTATTCCTAAAAAAATATTTGCAATCATTTTCCAAATTGTTTTACCACTGCTGCTGCCGTATGCAAGGGCTGATGAAGCTGGAGTCAAGTTCCTAAGATCTATTGTTGTTTCATTTTTGTTGTTCTTGGGCCGTTAAGCCCGTTTCCCATTTAAAAAAAAAAAGGAGCATAGCATCAATTAACAGTCTAAACAGAGAATGTAATTTGCTAGTCACAATACTAAATTCAAGTATCTTCTTCAGCAAAGGTTATTTCTACTAAATGGGATCAACTACATAGATTAAAGATGTTATTGTATCGTGTTTAACAATTTTGTTTTACGTCGGTTGTCGCAAGTCTAACACAACCTAGCATGATTTTAAGCGGATAAGTGAGCTGACCACTTGACCGATCCAAGTTGATTCAACCTCTAGTTATTTAAATTTAATGAAATGCCTTCATAATTCGTATACATTGATTTTGTATGTTCAGATCCACAAAAGGGTACGCGGATATTAGACAAGTGTGGTGCACGTGATAAATCATTGCAACGGATATCTCATAACATGGTGGAAATCCTGAAAGGATATCAATAATCTCCATGACTATAAAACAAACTCTTCCCCTGTCAAGATTATAATCCCTTGAATTTGTTACATATCTAGAAAATTGACTTGTGGCGATAAACATTCAACATTCACTAATAATTTTTAATTTAAGCTTAATATTGTAATTTGTAAATCTTTTATCTTTTTTTCGGTGGTTTAAGCTTAATATTGCAAAACTTAGAATAACAAAAGAGCTTGTTCAAACCCTGATTTTGTAAATAAATAATATGGTCACATGCATAATTGTTAAAATCGGATTAGATTGATTACTTTGACCGAAAAATCAGTGAATCAGATATTAAATTAGTCTGATCTAATATTTCAACTGTTAAAAAAAATTGGTGAAAATTGAATTAAATTAGTCAAAATCGATGTGAATGGAGTTAAATTGTAAGTCAACCTGCGCGCTGCGCGTACAGATTGTTAAAATTAACAAAAAAAACTCTTCTTTAGATCTTTTTGTATGTGCAGCATCTGTCTATCACTAGAACAAACTACATTTCATTACATTTAGTTTTTTTAAATAATGAATTAAATTATACTTTTAAAAATTATATTTATTAATTATAATTTAAACGGTTTAATGAGTAACTAACTAGTTGAACTAATAAACAAAAAAATGGGCTAATTACCTGCTTTAAGATATGGCTTGCCAATTATATATGTATTGTTTAATTATTTATTATAGTAATTATTAGTAAACTAGTCCCTCTGATTTGGGACTAAAGAAATATATAGTATAGTTCAAAAAACTTCGTGTGAATCAAAACTACTTTTTTTCTTAAATTCAAAATCAGATATAAGTCTTTTAGTTGTGTATAATTTTTTTGTTTTTGTTTCGTGAATTTAAGAAAGTCCGAAATAAGACAGAGAAAGTAAAGGAAATGATACAACCATATATTCTGTTTTAACTTTTAAACACAATGGAGTCTAATCAAATTCTTGTACAAATTCCAAATAAAATGGAACTTAAATTAAGTTCCTATATGCCAATATAGAGAGATTTAAACCTAGCTCTCTTTAGAACCCCCAAACTAAAGAACTCTAACCTAAGTTTACAAACCAAAACCTAAGCAAAACATAAACAAACTAATTCATTGTTTTTTCTTCTTAGTCTCTCTTGGTTTTTATCTTGTGACTTTTTCCTGAAATTCTCAACAATTCTGAAATTAGATTTGTTGTCCTTTAATTTCCTGTTGTTGCTACTAGTTCCAAAATCAATTCTTGTTTCTCTTGATTTGTACAAAGTGTGTTATCTTGATTCCTTCGTTCTCCTTGACAAGTGATAGATTTGAAATGTTATCATTTTTCTATTCTTTCTCATTAAGCTACAAATGATGGAATCATGTCCCTTGATCAGTAGTTAACATCCCCACATCGGCATGATATTTAACCAAAAAGTTAAAGGTCAATATAATATCTAAAAGTTCATACCGATAAACATAAGTTTTTGAAAAGTTTAAAAATGTAATAATAAAAAAATTTCAGATGTAGTTATTTTTATATAAAATTAATAGCTAAAATTATTAAATGATTTGACAAATTTAACTATATTATTATTTAATAATTTTCAACTATCAATTTTTTTTTGAAGACAATTACATGTGATATTTTACCATAAAAATGTATCTTTTTATAAATAATAAACAAATTTTGTATTTTGAAAATGACTTATACATTTGATTCGATTTTTTTAGAAATAATGTATAAGTATTTATAAGATATATGCAAAAAATTGAAATAAGATTTAATCACTAAACTCTTTTTTTATTTAAATTAATAATAAAAGACTCTTTGGCATAAATTTATCAAATTTTAAATAGAAAAATATATTATTTTCTAATTACGTTTGTGAAAAATTATATCACAATCTTTTTTTAAAGCCTTTTAAAACATATATCAAATATCTTATTTTTTTTCACATTATTAATATTTCAGGATTTACTGTTGTTTATATCTTCTAAGATTATGAATTTCAAAGTTCTTTTTAATAGTTTATCTAACCGAAATAACAAAATCAATCGGTAAATAGACCAAATTTCTATACTTGAACTTTTTGTCATATTTGATACATGGGCTATATTACATATCTAAGTATTTTTTCGTCTAAGTTTCATTTAAGTAGGTTCAACACCAACAAATAAAAACCACAGTCATTAAAAGAGCGTCACTACACGTGTTTTATCTTCTTCTTCTTTCAAATACACACATACGTCATCTTCTTCTTTCAAATTTACATATACCTCCTCCTCCTCCTCCTCCTCTTCTTCTTCTTCTCCTCTTTTATTATCGTCATCACCAACAACACCAATATTTTGCTAATAGATTATTTTTTCAATCGAATTGAATGGAATGCAATTACTAAATTGAATTGAATTGAATGGACGCAAGTGTTCTGAATCTGAATTGAATTGAATTGAATTCAATTGATAATCTCTAAATTGTAGACAGATGTGTTTCGAATTTGATTTTATATAATGGATTATATTTCGTTCATTCAGTACTATACAATTGTTTCACCATGAGTACGTGTTCGGTTCATTATGCAAAAAGCTATTTGAATTCGATTTTATATAATGGATTATGTTTCTTTCATTCAATATTATTCAATTGTTTCACCATGATTACGTGTTCGGTTCATTATGCAGAAAGCTGTTTGAATTTGATTTTATATAATAGATTATGTTTCGTTCATTCAGTACTATACAATAGTTTCACCATGAGTACATGTTCGGTTCATTATGAAGAAAGTTGTTTGAATTTGATTTTATATAATGGATTATGTTTCGTTCATTCAGTACTTTACAATTGTTTCACCATGAGTACGTGTTCGGTTCATTATGCAGAAAGCAATTTGAATTTGATTTTATATAATGGATTATGTTTCGTTCATTCAGTACTATACAATTGTTTCACCATGAGTACGTGTTCGGTTCATTATGTAGAAAGCTGTTCAAATTTGAATTTATATAATAGATAATGTTCCATTCATTTAGTACTATACAATTGTTTTATCATAATAACATGTTCGGTTCATTTCTGTTCTGCACAATTTAAAACTCTTCCTCCTCACCTTCTACTGCTTCTTCACCAGGGAGAGAATGAGGAAAAGACAAAAAAAATATAGCAGCAACAACAACAAAAGAATGACGATAAGGAGAAAACATGTGAAGAAGAATGAACGCGAAAAAAGGAGGAGGAGAATGAGGAGGAAGAGGAATGCGAAAGAAGAAGGCGAAGAAGAAGAAGACGCTCCGTGCGTAAACTGGCGTGGAAAGAAGCGCGGGAGAAGAAGAAGAAGAAGAAGAAGAAGAAGAACAAGTTTAACATTTTTTAATAATCCAACACTCATGTTTATGATCACAATTAAGCTAATATAAATTCTAAACACAATAATATAATAACTTGAATTCATTACTCAGTTCCAAATGTGCTTTTTAATTAATTTTTTTATAACCCAACAAATGAGTCCCATATAAGATTTCTATCATTTAATTTCAGGTTAATAGTCAAATTCGTTATTGAAATATCACTCATTTTTTAAATTATTTCACAAATAAATTTTTTAATCATATTAGTTCTTAAAATATAAAACATAACACGTTAACCAATCATTTTGTGACACGTAGCATTAACCTACGATGTCATTATGCCACGTGGTACTTAACGTGACATGTCATCATCTAACTGACGGAAAGATCAATTTGATTTACGTTTTATCTTTCAAGGACTAATATAACAAAAAAAATAATTTGAGGACTAATTTTAAAAATGAGTGATCTTTCAAGAACGAATTTGACTATTAACCCTTTAATTTCATGTTTGTTGTTAGGATTACATCTCTAAAGTTGTTTTTGAGATTTATATTGTACATTAATTTAGTTTCTAAAATTTTAATTATACTATTATTGTCTCTAAGATTGATTTTCGGATATTAAAGTGGTCCATCAACTCTTTTTTTTATCGTGGCTTTGCAAATAAAATAATGAACTGACACTCTAATACGACGTTAGATACTAGTAAACCAATGTCGTATATTTTTTGTGTTTAATGAAAACGGATGTGATGTCATTTAGATATTTACATATATCAAAACGATGTCACATCTATTTTTATTAGACGAATAGAAAAGCAATATTATTTTATTAGTATTTAGTGTAATATTACATTACAAGAGATGCGCTACTTACCGGCGGTTTTTTTTATGATTGGCGGTGATTTTAAACCTCCGCAAAATCAAAAGCCGGCGGCTTACTAAACTGCCCTAGTTATGGGCGCGGGGATTATCCAGCAACCGTTGGTATAACCGCCGCTGAATCAATATTTTGTGGCCACGAATTTAGTGGCGGTTTTAAACCGCCACGATATATGAGTATTAGGATTTAGATGATTTTTACCGGCGGTTACAAACCGCCGCAATGTTCTTACGCTTTTTAATTTAGGACTGGTTGCGGCGGTTATAAAGCCACCGCTAATTTCAATACAAATTTAAAAAAAATTGGATTTTCCTTTTAAAAAATGCTGATTTTTTTTGTTTAATTTTAAAGATATATTTTTTAATAATATGAATCTTAATTTTTTCATCCATTAAATCTAAACTTGTGGCAAAAACAACAAAATTAACTGAAAAATAAAATAATATATTTATAAAAATATTAATATAGTAAATCTCTTGCTAAGAACTAATGAAGTAAAACCGCAAGCATAAGCCATGTGAAGCATGCTTAGTTACCCTCAATCAGATGCATCACACAGGCTTTATATATACCCTCCCATACTTTTATAACACATTATGAATCTAAATATGAACTAGGTGAGGTACTAATGATGCATGTATGTTACTTTTGTTAATTATATTTCTATCTCACTCCCAGGTACAACTAATAGCCAAGAACATTGTTCTTATTGGATACAATATGTAAATTTCCTATGTACAATGATGGAAACATAGGAAAAATGAAAGAAAACAGAAAATTTAAAGCTCAGAACTAAGACAAAATTACACACATATTACAATATTCGTGTGTTTTATGCTGTAGCCAAATAAGAAATGCAAACTTCATGTGGTAATAGAGCGAAAAGCAACCCCATCTCCTTGTTCTCTACACAAAACACACAATTGTTACTTTCCTTTCAACTTTAAGGTATAGCATAAATTTACCTTGCTCAAAAAAGTAATGAAAGCTAGAGACCATCAATTTTCTTTCTTGAAATACTTAAGCATCAATTTGACAAAATGACAACACAAGATATAATTAAACAGATTGAGAAGATATTTTCTTTCAAAAGTTACTATTTTTATTTTAACGTATTATAAAAGAAGTAAAAACAATTCGAGAAATGAAAATCGAATTGTATTGCTTGTCATATCAGATGCCAAGTTTTTTATTACACTCACGGATAAATAAGAGATGATAAAATCACTATCTAATGAAATGAATATCCTGGGTTGACAAAACCAAACACACAAGAAGCAAGATAAACGACACTGAAATTTTGAGAAATGAGCAAAGCATATACATTCTCCCTGGGAAACTTTTATCAGCAGTCTAAGCATTGCAGTGAAATGAAAAGTTGAAAACAATAACCCAACCTACCAACATTTGGAGTATCTGAAAGGCAAAGACTTGGATTTTTCCCTAGTTGTTGAAACCCATAAGCGACTGCCATGTACATTAAAGCCCTTGCGATATCCCCTCTAACCTTAGGTTAATTAGTCTAACTTTAGATGTATATCCAAAACAAAATTTGAATAAATATGTCCATATGAACTGACATCACAGGCTCACAGCTAATTGGAAAACAGACTGATTTAAGTACTTAATTCCCACCATATACCTATATGATCATCTTTTAACATCTGATGTTAGCTCCCCAGGTACCATTCGAATTACCGATGAACATCATTAGAACTATTTTAATAGAAATCCAATGTGTCCAACTAAAATGGCTAAGCTCAGGTGCTATAATTCTGAAGTGACAAGAGTATAGTGACATACGGGATATGACTGTACTGCCAAGCCATATCTCTTTTCAATTCATTGCAGGATTAGAAATTAGCTACAATTGGCTTGAAAAATACATAAAAGATTACCCTTGCAGGCAGTGCCCACCTCTGCTTGTCTGTTTCAGTGTCCAATGGAGCTTCTTTGTTTGCTGGACTCAAACATTTGTTTGAGCTAGTCATGCATTCACCATAATACTTATTTTCCCTTGATGAATTGACTGCAAGAAACTTGTAATATAAAATGAAATGGCAATATTGATTTTTTAAAATATCGAGCAGTGAATTTTCTTACCATTGACATCACAAGGACGAATATTGTGTAAATCAGTCAAAGCAGGACCTGCCATCAATCCATAAGAACGAGGCTATAAATGCTCCCCTGTAAAAGCTTTAATGTCAATGAGTGGATTGATCCCCCTCCCCCAAAAAAATACTCAACCAATAAATAAATAAATAAATCTTCTCGAGCACAAAAATTGCTAGCTATAAGGGCGCTTGATCAAAATGCATGTATATTTACCCTATGGTATTATCAAGAGAGAATAAGATAAGCTACAGAAAGCACTAAAGAGTGAAAAGACATTATTAAATGAAATTACAAAATGTTAAAATATAAAAGCAAAATAATCAAAGCAAGATAGAAATTCTCAATGTAATTGGTTCGAGGCATTAGGAAAGCATTAATTGTGGAAGATCACAAGAAGAAAACATTGGAAGCAAATAACAAAAAAACATAGAACTAGCTACTTTAACAATATTAGCCCATCAAAAAACTATATGGAAAATGAAAAATTTTCAACAATTATATGAAAAAATTTAGAAGCTGCTTATAACTTGATAATATATCACGATTGTTACAATGGAGTAGATAATGACATATAATCAAATATTGAAGAAAAAGAAAATTCAATTACCAAAGAAGCTAGTCAGAATCTTCGTCTTCATCAGAAGCAGGAATTCTTTGGAAGCGGACATATGGCCTAAAATTTAGATGTACACTTTTGTCTGGCACCATTGTTCTCTTCTGCTTAAGTGAAAAACCACATTCAGAAACTGAATCATACAAGATCCCCATGGCCATTTGCTTTCTATTGTTAGCATTTTTCTCCATAAACCTGCAAAAGAAAAAATATGTTGATTGAAAATTAACTAGCCAACAATCAATTCCAATACTTACTTTCCACAAGATGATCTAATCGATACCAATATAAAAGCACAAAAACATGCAAGTTGCCCACTATTATGATCAGCTAGGGTAGCCCCTAGAATATTATTTAATAAGCAACATATTTGATTGATATTCCCATGCCAAAACATCAATTAGCTTTCCCGTCACTGTATGAATAGATTTCATGAATAATGCAAAACAAAAAACAATAAATAAATTGAGATAAATCCAAATAAAGAAAATATTGAGAAACAATTTTCCATTCCTCTTAAGATGGCATGTGTGCTTATTTATTGCTTTTGATGTCTTACTAAGTATTAAATTTGCAGGATGAATTAGCCAACGGTCATCTTGCATATTATCTGAGTCATAACAAATAACTAATATTAATTTATTCAGCAAAAGAAAAAAATAGAGTAATTACCCAAATCAGTCCCCGAGGATTTTAAAAACGGACATTTTAGTCCCCAAAGAAAATTAATACACAGATTAATTCTTTAAGATTTGTTCCGGCGGACAAATTAATCCTCAGTCCAGTTTTCGGCGTGACTCATCAAGGGAGACTGCTGAGTTGGCACGTTCAGACGCACACGTGGCACTTAAGTGTCCACGTGTGCGAAAATGACAAAATAGTCCCTGCACATTGGTGAAGAATGACGTCGTTTTGATGTTCTCTCCCAAACCTCTCGTTGCAAATAAATTTGAAATTCTTCATTGCTGAAACTGTGTAATCATAAGCTCCATTGTAAACCCTATTTCAGCTGCAATGGCGATAAGCAAAGGAAGCACTTCTTCATGGAGCCGCCGAGGAGGAAGACATAGTGGATCTAATGGTAATAGTCTCAAACACGCTGAAAACAGCAAAGTAGAAAAAGTTGAATTTTCGAAAGGGCAACACCCAAAATGCCTGTGCGATTTGTATGCAATAATCTCCATTTCAAGGACTCCAGAGAATCCGATTAGACTTTTTTTTTGGATGCCCACTATATAAGGTAATCAATTTTAGGGATTCTACTAATTTATCTTGTACTATGAATGGTAATGAATAATGTCGTTGTGTGATAAATAGGAAAAACTACCGCATTGCAAGTTCTTTGCATGGGTTGATCAATTATTTGACATCAATTTGGATTATGATTGTTTGGAGGATGTTGCAATGGATGGTTGTGAGACTGCTGGTCATGTTTCACATATGTTTGCTGCTAACATTGCTGGTTTGGAGCATAAAGTGATGGAATTGCAAAGTAGAGTTGACATGTTAGAAATTCATCAAAATGTAGTCCCAGAAATTGAGTGGAAGACGAGATGTTTTAATGTAGTGTTTGTTATTATCATGTGTGCATTGTTGGTTTTGGTCATGGGAGTTGGAATTGCTTCTTTGTAACTGGTATATAAGCATTGATTCAGTTCAAGGTGTGAATCACATTTGCATTCTATTTTCTTTGTGAATTGAATCAAAGTTAGATAAAACAAAATATTTACAACATATTAGTGTTTATAGGTCTAACAAAAAATTAAAAGTATGACCATTATAAAATCATTACAAAATCATAAGTATCTAAAATATTATTCAAACATAATTACTTGAACAAATATGTCCTTTGTAGAAGCTGAAAACTAATTTTTAGCATTCTATCAATTCCCTTCTTTGGTTCACAAACAAGACTTATTTAACTTTATTATGCTTTTTGGTAAAAGCTCCCCTGCCAACACGTCACAATCATCTTTCTCAGAGTATTTAATAGTTTCTTATACTAGAATAATCACAAAAGTGGGGTGGTATGTTATTTGGCAAATAAAAAACATAATACCAAAGCAATTAGTAAATAACATAAGTGGTGTTTTCATAGATTTGTTTCCTGGATTTAGTTTATAAATTCATATACACATTTGATGTGATATATCAAACTCTGAAGATACTTGAAGAAAAATTAACAATAAAACAGCAGCAATACTTGCAATACCAAATATGTTGCTCTAACAACTTTAAAACATAATAGCTACTTAAACCAGCAAAGACAACATTCATGCATACACCAGTCTAAACATGATTCAAAAACAAAAGAGAGTTTTGTCCGAAACAATCTCTCATCTAATGGAGCATTAACAGTATTTCAAGTTTCTTCATAACCAAAAAAAGATTAAACTAAGACATCAAAATAGCCAAATCATTTGTCCTTAGTTTGCAGTTTTTCATCACTTCTTTCTCGGATGCTTGAAACCAGGATTTGGGATAAACTGGAACATCCTCGATGCAGTCCCCTCACTTGCAGCTGTAACAGTTTCTGCTGAGACTCCATGAGTGGTTCCAGGTGGTGGAATAGGAGGGGGTGTGCTAGAATGGATTGTTGCAGGATGATGAGGCCTAATGATAGGTTGCTTGGCCCTTATACTTGGTAGATTAGATGCTCCATAGTTACTTGCAACTTGACACAATGTATTTGAGACAGTGTTCTACAAGGATTAAACAAAGTAATGTTAGCATAACTATCGGACTAGCAGCACAATGTGAATACTTAGTAATCCTTTCACTCACAACATTAGTCACGAAATCAGGTGAATTTGTTGCTGCCTGAGTCGGAAGGGAATGCTCAACCACAGTCTAAAACAGGAAAAAAAATACATACATAAAATAGTCCTTCAACTATTTTAAAAATTCACAATATAGTCCCCCATAGATTTTTAAAATACCCAGTGTAGTCCCTATTGAGTATTACTAAATCCTATTTAGTCCCTTCAAGAGATATGCAACAATATGCTTGGTCGTGGTTACTACCTGCACTTGAGGTGCTGACTGAGAGATATGGATCTCTTCTGCTGGTTGGGTTGGGGTTCCAGAATTTGCTCCAACTTTTGTTGTTCTTTTGTTCGGATTAGTTGGTTTTCTAATTGTTGCTGCTGGAGGACCTTTGCAAGTCTTGAAATTGTGACCAGTCTCTCCGCACTTGCTACACGTAACTCGAAATGTTTTCGTAACCTTATTGTTATCGGTTCTACTAGTTTCTTTCTCAGATTGATCTTTTCTCCTCCTCTTTATTAGTCGACCTACTGGCCTCTTTAGCTTTGGAGGAATTGGATTCAGGTAATTTATTTTCTCCCAATACTCCTCAGAGTTAACAGGCTGGATGCAGTGTTGGTATGTTGCTAAAGCTGCTCCAATCTTCAAAAGTGGATGTCCATATGTTTCAGGTCTATCACCCCTTCTAGCTATGGCAACAAGTGCATGAACGCGCGGAAGACCTACAAAGGACAAACTTTTAGCAACTAAAACACAACAATTTCGTAAATGAAAATAAATTGACAATATAGTACCAGTTAATTGCCAGGCATTACAGGTACATTTGTTCAGAGATAGATTAACAGACAGCTTCTTAGATCCCTGTTGGATCTCAAATATTCTCCTCTCATCGTCGCCAACCCAAACTGGCTGCCAATATCTAACATCCTTCATAATGTCGTCAAGCCTTTTTTGTTGAGTAGGAGCCACTTCGGTGCCCACGTAGGTCTCTAAAACTTGTTTATATTTCGTCATTCTCCTCATAATATAGCACCGAAGCTCCTCACACATAGTCAAAATGAGTTTGGATCGATAGTTAACTATTTTTTCATTCCAAACCTCGCACATATTGTTGGTGAGGTTGTCACACTTGGGCCCGTGACTGAAGTGAGCTTTGGTCCAACAAGCTGGGTCAAACTTTGCAAGGTAGCTCCATGCATCTTCATTAATCCTTTTCAATTTCATCATACTTGCTTGGAACTCGGCATCAGTGATGCATTTAGCACATTCCCATACAACATTCTTAACTCTCTTGTCCTTGTATCAGTTTGTGAAGTTTTTCCATATATGCCTGACACAGTTCCGATGATGTGCGTGAGGCATCACCTCCTTTAACGCAGGCAATAGACCCTATCTCAGACCATCAAAGAAAAAAAACACAATTAACGGCAACTCAGATAAACTATTAAAACTAACCAGCAATTAAACTATAAAAAACTATATTAAAACTATACTGCTTGCTTACCATTTCTGACAGTCCAATTAGTCCAAAAGAGTTAGTTACCAAACAATGCACTTTTTATGTAAAACAGATGCATGTGTTATTACACTAAATAAAGTAGAATTTACATAAATTTGTGCACCATTTGATTTTAAATATTAAATTTATACTGATGTGAAAATGAGGGAATCAATTAAGTGGGTCACCATCAGGAGAGGAGGATAACAATATGATAATATACATGATCGCATTGTTGAAAATAAAAAGAATTCCTAAACTGGTTAGAATTGAAAATGACACTTGGAAAGCAAAAATATAATGGTTCTCAAAAATGAAAAGTGGAGAGTAATTAAAGGGGTCCAAGGAAGTTAATGTGAAGTATTATGATAAAGAAAAATTAAAAGTGATGGTAACATAAATCAGCATGGCAACTTCTTTCTGAGGTAGCACTCACTATGACCATTCTTCTTCTGCCTAAATCATGGGCATGGATTATGCATTACTAATCAATTTTGGCTTTGATTAATGCCGCTCAAGATTGATATCCTGAGTATTATTAATACCGATTTAGTTTTTATGGTTGAAACTCTTGTCTTATTTCAAGTTTGTATTTAACCGGGTGTAAAATTTTCTTCTTCAAGGAAAAAAAACTAATCATCAACTAACTAACAAATCAGCAGTAAAATCAACTAACCAGCAATTTAACTATAAATTAACTAAGAAATCAGCAGTTTAATCAACTAAGAAATCAACTAACCAACAATTTAACTACATAAAACTAAGAAATCAACTAACCAGCAATTTAACTATAAATCAACTAAGAAATCAGCAGTTGAATCAACTAAGAAATCAACTAATTAACCAGCAATTTAACTATTCAGCAAAACTGGTCTATTTAGCAACTGAATGAAGATTATCCACCAGGATCCCAAGCTTCAGGCGCAAAGAATGGCTGCTATTAAGGTTAGCAATACAAGGATTTGTATTTCATTAAAATTTGGTCTCTCAAAATATACCTTCTCTCAATATTAAATATTAATGAATGATTGCCTGCTTCATGTTATATTCCAAAATGTGTGCCCAGAAAGAAATAAAAGTATGCAATCAAGCGCATGTGTTACTTAACACTTGAGTATTGGCACAAGACTTCATTTCATGCTAGGAGAAAATTGTCCAAGTACTTGATGCACAAGAGTTTTGGCACATTGAAGATTCGTTATAAATAATATTTTCTTTAATAATGGATGCAGAGAGCCAAGGGAACTATTGCAGCAAGAAAGCATACTTCCAAGACTAAGAAATCAGCAGCTGAATCAATTAAGAAATCAGCTGTTGAATCAACTAAGAAATCAACTAACCAGCAATTTAACTACATAAAACTAAGAAATCAACTAACCAGCAATTTAACTATATAAAACTAAGAAATCAGCAGTTTAATCAACTAAGAAATCAACTAACTAGCAATTTAACTGCATAAAACTAAGAAATCAACTAACCAAAAATTTAATCAACTAAGAAATCAGCAGCTTAATCAACTAACCAGCAATTTACCATATAAAAGAGTTAAAAAAAACTAACCATCAACTAACTAAGAAATCAGCAGGAACCAAAAATTTACTAACGTGTCAAATTATACTAACAATATTAAAAGTAACAAGAAAATAACTAACAGCTCTAATAACTTGGTAACTAACTAATAACTACACAATAAAACTAACCAGCAATTAACTATATAAAACTAACCGTTAACTTACTAAGGCAAAAGCAACTAAGAAATCAGCACAATAAAACTACCTTTTGTTGATCCGAAATAAAATTCCATCCATGAATATATTGATCCCTAAGATCTTCTTGCAATAATGTGAGGAACCATTTCCAGCTTTCTTTAGTTTCGCTATCAACAACAGCAAACGCAATCACATAGAAGTGATTGTTCGCATCCTGACCTATAGCAGATAGAAGTTGTCCCCCAAAGTAGCCCTTTAAGAAGCAACCATCAAGTCCAATTAGTTTTCTACACCCGGCTTTGAACCCCCTTTTACAAGCGTCTAGAGAAATATATAGCTTGTTGAACAATGGAAGGGACTGAGGCATCGGTGTCACATCTAGTATGGCTGAGCTCCCTGGGTTACTCCTATGGATCTCACACAAATAATCCCTCAACTTACTATACTGTGCTATCTCATTACCGATCACCCGCTCTCTTGCTTCTTTGAGGGCCCTATACACCATCTTTCCATTAATGACAACATTGTAGTCGACTTTGATGTGGTCATAAGCCTCACTTAGAGTAATGTGAGGCTGAGTTCGTAGCCTCTTCTCCAACTTATTGGCTACCCACTTCTGATCAGCCATATTGCTTCCGAATTCTCTGGCACAGGTGTGTTGAGATATATAGGTCTTGATTTGGTAACTCTTCAGCTGATTGTTCCATGCACAATAAATTAGCCATGGACAAGGATTAAGTTTGACAGCACCAGCAGCCTCAGCAGTAACAACTTTCACAGAATTAGTTTCAACGGTCACATTTGCAGCCTCTTCATTCACAGCTCCACCTTCCACAGTTCCCACATCATTGCCATCACCTCTCTGAACATTGTTTGCATCATTACTTTTCGGTTCTGCATTGTTGTTAGTAGATTCCTCATTGGCCCCCTTTGGCTTTCTTGGCTTTTTTATTCTCTCCAACCCATGCTCACAATCACATCTAACTCTCCTTTGATCATTTTTTATATACCTAATCTTCCTTCCCTCATAAATGACATGATCCTTCAGAACAGTCTTGAAAGATTCAATTGTGGCAAATTTCATCCCCAACTCAAAATACACCTCTCTAAATCCAGTAGCATCATTAAATTGAGGAAATTCATACCTCTCTTTTTCATCTTCAGAACTATTTGGTGTCAGCAATGACTCTGATTCATACTCAAAGATTGGATCTTCTTCATCTACATTTTCTGCACTTTTTTCATCATCTTCACCAGAATTTGCATCCTCTGATCTTGGAATAGCAGCACCTCTTCCACCAAAATTTGTCCCAAAGGAGGTTGAGGCAGCACCCTTTTGTGCAATATTTTTTTGGATCTTGAAATTGGCCTTAGCACTAACAGGCCTAGAGAATTTTAGGCCTCCAGCACTAATAGGCCCAGGAGATTTTGGGCCTCTAGCACCAATTGGTCCATTATACTTTGCCTTGGCAAATTTTTTGGTACCCACAGTTGGCCTAGAACTGGGCCCACCAGTACATCTATTATCAACGGTTGAAGCCTTCTTTTTTAAACTAACCATCTTTAAGCTCTTCTTTTCCACCACACTCTCTGTTTTTTTGCGAACTTTCCTACTCTGTTTCTTCACAATCACACAGTCTGAGTCACTGCTATCCTCTTCAAATCCTTGAGGAGGTGGTTTGTATGATTCATATTCTGTCGTTTCATACCCATCATCAATGGAATCCTCTTCAACATCTGCATCAATATCAATGTCCATCTCAACATCCTCAACAGGAGTAACCATTATTGGGTGATCAAAATACAAATAAAACTCCTCCGTGTCCTTGTTCTTTAGTATATTCTCACGCAACTGATTAATCTCAAGGTCTCCGTTTATAAGGTGCAACCCATTCTCTAAGTCAGGTGCAGTAGGATCAAACCAGTACATAGCCTTATAATCCAAATAACCCAAACATTTGAACAAAGTTTGCAGGTCAAAGAAGCATATCAGATCAATATCCATCTTAGGAAATTTTTCAACTTTTCCCTCAATATATACAAGAACTCGCTTGTTATCCCTCACAAAATGTCCACCATGGTGAAAAATAGGAATCGCAAATTCCTCCATCTACCTGTATGAATAGAAGAAACAAACCAAAAAAATATTCATAGAACATTAGCTCTATTGTCACAATTTTCTTAAAAGAAACAAACCAAAAAATTGTTCATTCAGCAAATTTATTAACTGTCAAGGAACATGCATGCAAAATCAAAGACACTTTGTACACATAGCATTGTGCTCTATACTGCAAGATACACTTCAAAATAATATATCAATTCTAACTACGAGAAACATAATCAAACAGAGTCTCACCTTCTTCAGTGTGAATCTTCAATGGTGATCACATTCACTTCAGTGCCTCTTCCTTGCGAATTGGTACTGATGCATCCAGGAGAGACGCCTCGCGAAGGGTAATGGAATACAAAGATGAAATTGAACAACAACCGTCACGATCGTAATGTTGGGAGATGAGGTGGGAGATGAGGTGGGTCGTGATGAAGCAACGTGGAGAGGGCTCTCTGTAAAAAGTAAAAACTGATAAGAAAGAATAGGATTAGGGTCTTTTTGTAGTGAAAAGGGTTGAAAGGGAGCAGAAGAAACGTGACTTTCATTATCCCCTTGCAACGTTACGTTTCTCCAACCCTAAAACGATGTCACTTTGCCTTTTACACTGGGGACCAATTTGTCCATGACAGACACATGTGCATGTTAAGTGCCACGTGTGCATCTGAACGTGCCAACTCAGCAGTCTCCCTTGATGAGTCACGCCGGAACAAATCTTAAAGGATTAATCAGTGTATTAATTTTCTTTGGGGACTAAAATGTCCGTTTTTAAAATCCTTGGGGACTGATTTGGGTAATTATTCAAAAAAATATTATTCATTCATCTATAAGTCATAAGAGAAAATAATCTGATGGATATTCTAACCACAAAAATGTTCTTATGCTTATTATTTATTTTTTTCATGATCTTTGACTATTTGTCTTTAAAGGGGTGCCCCATGAATAACTGTGTCCTACACTACACACTACAAAAAATAATTCAATGAATTGATGGAAGTATTTGAAACATTGCTAAACCTTCGCTAAGAAAGCAAAACAAAGCAAAACAAAACATGAAATGTTAAGTTTAATATAGAAAGAATCACGAACTCTCTAGGAGAGGTCCTCAGTTCATCACTACAGAATAAGAAAGTGCATCAATTTTTTGCCTTTTGGCTAAGGGTGAAGGGAATCTCTTGGAGAATATCAAAAACTATTTCTCTCAAACTTTTCAATAACATCAATGATATATGAGGTCTATGGACTCAACTATTCATGTATGATCCAATCCAAGTAGCAAGTAATGCTACAACAACTATATTTTCCATTGAAATACAGACAAAAGTAGCAAAATCAGGCTAGCAAATAGCATGATCGTATCCCTTCATCAGACCAACTTTTATTCCATAAAATTCTGCTTCTAGAATGTCGATATTCTCAGCATAGTTGTCAACCAAAACCATAACAATTCCTCTCCAAATCCCTCATGTTTAATTTTAGCTATTTAAAGAAGTAAGATACACAAGTCTTTGTAAAGAAACACATGCTTGATTTCCTACAATAAAGTATAGCAATTTTTGAGAAAAATAAAGAGTACAAAATAAAAATTCCAAAATGAAGTGACTAACACTGGGCAACCACCATTGCAAGGATTAAAATGCAAATTAGAAGACATACCTTTGCTGATTCATATATAGCTTCGAACAGCAAGATCACACTCACCCGGTTTTGATATCTTTCAACACAACATTTATTTGGTTTTGAGAACCTTGGCTAAAATAGAAATTGGATTTGGAACAAACACAATTAGCTAGTATAATTAGACAAATTTCAAGAATTCGCCTCGTTTTGCTATTCCAGCAATGTGAAAAAATGAAATCAATGACCTAGGAGAAAAAAGAAGACAAAATAAGAAAACGAATACCCAAACAAACAAAGAAAGGAAGAAGGAGCAGAACCAGTGATGGATGGTGATGGTGAAAGACTGTCGGTGACATAGACTGGATGCGACGACAGAAGCAGGGCGCTCATGCATCTACAGCAGATTCGAAGAACGCACACGTAGAACGAGATGGCGAGCAGATCCGGAGGAAGAGACGAAACAGAGGAGCTCAACATCGGCAGAAGCAGTGTTGATAAAAGTTCGAGACGAAGGTCGGAGTAGATAACGACTAGGGACGACAGCGAGAGAAGTCGAGGAATGAGCAGATATAGGGAGAGTGAAAAATAGAATGAAACAAAAAGAGGGCAAGTTGAGACCGAACCTTAAAAGAGTCAGGTTAGCGGCGGGTTTTGTTCAAATCGTTGCAAAATTAAGTTATACCGTAGCTCTTCTCAAAACCGCAGCCAGAATTGCTGTTAAACTGGCAGATAGTGGCGGCTATCAAAAGAGATACTAATAATCTGCTGCTATCCTCCGCTTCTGTGATAGTGTTAGTGTGCTAATTTATTACTTCATTTGTTGATTTATTGGAGAAAGAAGTTAAAAAACCACTACAATATTCAGAGAACAATTTTATAAACAATAAAACAGAATTAAAATCTTAAAAAATAAATCAGTATAAGACGTGAATCACTTTTAGAATTCAGTCCAGTCTAGTTATTAGGCTTTCTTTTGTTGTTGAAGAATTATACACACTTGAGGGTTTTTACTTTTTACCATATATATCAAAAAATTTTCTATGGTTAATGGAGAGAACAAATTGGGATTCAGTGTGTCAATCATGCATATTCCGTAATTGGTTAGCAATCTATCATAGTTGTCAAAATAGATAATTAACAAGAGAGGTCCACGTCCAAAGGAAAAAAAAAAAAACAAGAGAGATCTGAAATGAGATGTGGAGGTGCAAATATATGTTGTGTATTGATGATAAGTAGCCTACTTCTTTTGAAAGGGATCATGTACATATGCATCGGGAATGACAATGGCAGAGAACAGAAGAGCACGTCTTTTACATTCATGGCAAAAAGTGGCGTCTTTGAGAAATGTGCATCTCTACTTTAAAGTACAAGTACGGACAATCCCACATTGGATTACACGCTTACGCTTCTTGTGTTTTCGAGACACATATGCGATTCCCCCTTCTTTTGGACTTTTCTGTAGGTATATGTACCTAAAGTCAGAGCAAATTATTGATATATGCTTTAAAAATACAAGTGATTATTATCAGAAATTATTTTTAATACGGAGATGAAAATAATGTTTTAGTTAAATATTAATATTTAAAATGTATTATAATAGTGTAAATGTGTAAAAAATGTTAATACAACGGGTAAGAAATATGTTATTGCAGCTTGACACGTGTTTAACACGTATTTTACATATTAATTTTTTATCTATAAAATTTACCTACTTATAATTATATCAAATAATTTTATTTTCAATAAAAATATCAATATTTTTTCACATAAAAAATATTTTATTATTCTGAGTTTTAATTTATTTTTGTAATATTTAAATAAATAAAAATTTATATATATTGTCAAAAAAATTTAAATATCTAAAAAATGTTATTTAAAAAATATTATAAACATGTTTTACTAAAATTTATTAAAAAATAAAATTTTATATTTTTAGTATATTAAATGTATACAAAATTTAATAATTTGTATTATTATATTTTAAAAATATTTAAACACGAATAAGTTAAATTCATCAAAATCATAGAAGCAAAAGCAGAAAAGTGAAGGCACAACAAGATGATGTGACCACCACATGATATGTTGTTGTCCATTTCCATATCTTGATGCTCCTTTCATCTTTAATGGCCACGTTTACAATTATATGATACATCCGTAATTTTATGTTGATTAATTCGATATGGATACGACATACACCAAGCAAATATTATATACATTTCCCCTATACTTCTCCATTTCCTTAATATATATGAGCTTAGAAAACCAAAGCACAAGATTATAACAGTGTCCTGTCCTCAATTATTGAAGTGTTTAATCTTGTGCACACCTTGCCTTCAAGGAATTTTTTTTTATGTGCATTTTCCATCAAAGATACATTTGTCTATTGTGATTTTTTTTTGTTGCTTTATTCGATAGGCAATAATATATATAATCATCCATTCTAATTCATTTTTTTTATTAAGCTTAGAAAGTATCCCTTCAATTCCACCAAAAGACCATGTAACTTCAACTTGAATTATATATTAATGTTTGCAAGTTAATTCAGGTACAAATTAAATGAGTACTCTAACAATTAGAGAAATAATATTCGGTATTTTTGTAACTAAGTTATGATTAATTCTTTCAAACGTTTTTTTAATCTAATTAACATTTTGACCTTAACCTACCAACATAAAAATTTTGTTAACATAAAACTTTTTGAAAAACAACACTGAAATTATAACAAAATAATATATAATTTTTGTATAAAATAACATAAAATATGGAAAAAAAGGAGAAAGAAAAACATCAAGAAGAAAGAACAAGAAAATGTAGAACAAACAAGTAAAAAAGGACAAAAAGAAAAGAAAAGAAAAAGGTACTTAATTAATTAAATATTTAATTAAAAAATAATTTGCTTACCTAGGATTACTAATATAATTAATTTAAGTTTAAAGTACAAGTACACAAGCAGCATTTGACCATGCCATGTGACATAGCATTAAATTATCATGATGGATTAAAATAGTAACTTGATTTAGACAATTAAAAGTAATGTATTTAGCAAAAGAGTTTATATAATATGTGGCCCTTTTTTTTAGTAATACTTACAAAACTGTATTAAAATTTAATTTTTAAAATAATTTAATATATAATTTTAAAATACATATTTACTAAAATTATGAAAAAAAAATTATTATATGATTAGGTATCTTTACTGAAAAATCTTGAGTAATTAATTTTAGCAATTTTGGCTAATATTTAATAAATATAAATATTAAGTTATTTTTAATAAATAAATTTTATTAATTTATATGTATAAATTTTAATAAATATAATATAAATTATATTGATTTATATATATAAATTATATATTTTCATGTTTAATCTTTTATAAATATAAATATAAATTAATTATTAATTAAATATTAATTTAAAATAATAATATTTATTGATCATTTACTCTACTCTTTCATATGTCATCTTCGAACGGTGAATACTATTTTCCCTTAAATACTTTTACCACTTTCCCATTCCTCTCTCTTACGGCTTTCCTTCATCATCATCGTTCACCGCCCAACAATTAATAATTATTATTTTTTTTTCAAATATATGTATGACAACTAATTAGATTATAACCATGAATTTAAATTTTTAAAATTTTAAATTTTTATTTAAGAGAATAAAATATAATTTTTAATTTTTAAATATTTTTTTAATTTTACTTATAAAATAAATAATAAAAAATTATAAGTAAAATTAAAATAAATTATAAACATATCTTGCTAGTAGATTTCAATTTTCAAGCTCATACGATGGCACAGCAGCTTGCTGGTATATATATCTACTAACATTATATTTATATATACATATCTACTAACATTATATTTATATATTTTTGAAAAAAAGACAGATAGGTCCTTAATTTTTTAAATTTTTGACAAATACATTTTTGACAAAATTTAAATACAAAAAGGTTTCTAACTTTAATAAATAGAGGACAATTTAGTCCTTCTGTCTATTTGCCTTTTATACACCAAACGGAACTGGTTGACGTGACTGAAACGGTATTCAGGTGTCCGTTACGGTGCCACACTGGAAGGGGAATAAAGTTCGAAGGACAAATAAGTCATTGACGTCATTTTGCAAATAAAGTTCGAAATAGGTCTTTGAGAATTTAGTTTATTATACTTCTATTATGCTTCTATTATGAGAATTTAGTTTATAAAATTATGCTTGTATTTTGAAATTTAGTTAACTTGTTGTATTCTGCAATTTAAATTATTTGTATTAAAATGAGTAAATAGCCAAATTGGTCCCCGAAAGATAGCTCATTCTTCAAACGAGTCCCCGTAAGAAAAAGATAATAAAATTTGTCCCCGAAAAATTTAAAATTGGTAACGTTAGTCCTTCCGTCAGTTGGATGATGACGTGGAGGGCTAATGCCACGTGTCACAATATGATTGGTTGACATGTCAGATCGGTGACACGTGGCATGTCACGTGTCAGGTCAGTGACACGTGGCATGCCACGTGGCACTTGACATGTAAAAAAGTTATTTATAATCAAAATAGTCCTTGAAAGTTCAGACGTACGTCATTTTCATCCCTAAAATTTTAAAAATTAATCAAATTAGTCCTTATATAATTTTTTTATTTTTTCTTGATAATATTAAATTTAAAATATTTTTTGATACTACTAATTTTAATAGAAATGTAATTGACAATCAAAAAATTAGTAATTGTATCTTTTCTTCTTAAAAATTTGTTCAATAAAATTATCTCTCTCCTCTAATTCTTGTCAAAATCTCTCTTATTCTTTTCTATTCTAAAACCTTTTTCTTACATTATTACATTTTGCTGGAATATATATATATAACCTAAACAAAGTTATATGCTCAAAATCAAAATTTATGTATGTTAATCTAAATGAAAGTAATAACGTAATGAAAAAAAAGATGTATAAATTTTTATTAAATTTGTTTAGGTTAATATAAATTTTTATTTTGAGCATATAACTTTATTTAGGGTAACAAATACATACATTTCAATTTTGAGTATATATATATATATATATATATATATATATTCCAGCAAAATGTAATAATGTAAGAAAAATGTTTTAGAATAGAAAAGAATAAGAGAGATTTTGACAAGAATTAGAGGAGAGAGATAATTTTATTGAACAAATTATATATATATATATTCCAGCAAAATGTAATAATGTAAGAAAAATGTTTTAGAATAGAAAAGAATAAGAGAGATTTTGACAAGAATTAGAGGAGAGAGATAATTTTATTGAACAAATTTTTAAGAAGAAAAGATACAATTACTAATTTTTTTATTGTCAATTACATTTCTATTAAAATTAGTAGTATCAAAAAATATTTTAAATTTAATATTATCAAGAAAAAATAAAAAAAATTATATAAGGACTAATTCGATTAATTTTTAAAATTTTAGGGATGAAAATGACTTACGTCTGAACTTTCAAGGACTATTTTGATTATAAATAACTTTTTTACATGTCAAGTGACACGCCACGTGTCACTGACGCCACGTGTCACCGATCTGACATGTCAACCAATCATATTGTGACACGTGGCATTAGCCCTCCACGTCATCATCCAACTGACGGAAGGACTAACGTTACCAATTTTAAATTTTTCGGGGACAAATTTTATTATCTTTTTCTTACAGGGACTCGTTTGAAGAATGAGCTATCTTTCGGGGACCAATTTGGCTATTTACTCGTATTAAAATTGCAGAAATTGGACTTGTTTTGTTTCTACTTTTTTTTCTTAAATTGCATTAGTTCAGTTTTAGTGCATTTGTGTATTATATTAGAATTTGTTAAATTACATTAGTTCAGTTTTCATCATACCATTGACATTAGTTAGCATCAGTTCATTTATGCATCAAGTTAGCATTACTTCATTTGTGCATCATTCATGTATTAAGTTAGCATTAGTGCATTTGTGTATTATATTAGAATTAGTATTTTTATCCATAATAACATTATGAGAATATTTTTTTTAAAAAAATTATAGTTCACTTTGTTCTAACAGTATAAATTATGCATGACACAAAAGATTTATAAAATCAAACTACTTTTACAAAAAAGTTGTAAGTTGACAAAAGTCTCTGGCTAAAAAGACCAAGATATCTGCAGATAAAAATTAAATAATAAGATTTTTAGTTATTATTTTTATATGAAAAAGTCTAATTTTTTATTAATAATTAATTTTAACATTCGTTATCTAAATTTAAAATAATTTAATGTGTATACTTTTATATTTAAAATATTTTAATTATAAAAAAATATCGGATGACATATTTTGATTTGTCAAATTACTAATATAAAATATAATTATATATAGAGTAAAAATAGTAGAGAGAAATAGAAAAATAGAGAGAGGTAGATAAGTGAATTTAGGAAAGAAGTTTATTAATTTTGAAAAAAAAATATTTTCTCTCAATTTTAATAAGAGTGTCATGTGACACATTTGATTATTAAATTAAATAGTAATATATGATACATATAGAAGCATAGTGAACTAAATTCTCAAGAACCTATTTGTTTTTCGAACTTTATTTGCAAAATGACGTCAAGGACTTATTTATCCTTCAAACTTTATTTCCATTCCAACGTGACACCGTAACGAACACTTGGACACTGTTTCAGCCACGTCAGCCAATTTCGTTTAGTGTATGAGAGACAAATAGAAGGACTAAATTGTCCTCCATTTATTAAAGTCAGAGATTTTTTTGTATTTAAATTTTGTCAGAAATATATTTGTCCAAAATTTAAAAAGTCAACGATCTATTTGTCTTTTTTTCCTCAAAGTTTAGTTTTAGATTTTTTTAAATGCCGGTTTCTTATTAAATTATTTAAAAAAAAATTGCAAAACTTACGCTCAACATTTTGTTCAGCAAAGTATTGATAACCAAAGCTTTTTCCCCGTTAAATTCTACCAAACCATTTTAAGAGAAGATTTGTTTTTGTCAACGAATAAGCAAATAAATCCTATTTTTGTATCCAACAAAAAGAAACCCTATTAAAAAACCCACAGTTAAATATATAAGAAAAATAAAAAATAATTTTGTTACAGTAACAAATATAAATTTTTTTATACACATACTCAGTTACATCTCTTTGGTGTGACTTAAAATCCAATGAGTTATATCTCAAATGACATAGTCTTTCCGTACTCATCTAAGAAGTCGCAAATTCGAATATCACTATCTTTAGTAAAAAGAAAAAAGTATAATACAAAAAATTCTAATTTTTATATGCTAACAGTATAAAAAAGATTTATACAATTAAAATAATTAATTTTTAAATTTATTACTTAAAAAATTATCTAAATATATGAATCTAATTAGATAATCGTTTAAAATATTTTATATATTAAAAATAAAAATTTAATTTTAATATATTAATGATGTAAATTAATCATGTCCATTCTTTAAATGATCATCCATAATTATTCATGTATTGAATGTGATAAATAATGATTTTTATTAATATAAAAATATATAATTAAATATAAATATAAAATTATTTTATGTGAGTGTATTAAAATAAAAGTCTAAAATTAAACTCATGACAAAAAAAAATTATTTGGATATTGAAAAAAAAATACAACTTATCTTTTAAAATTCAGTTTTTTTTTTTTCTTAGTGACTGATTTAAAATTTAGTCTTTAGTTAATATTTTAAAGAATTTATTATTATTTAATTAATTCAAAATTTTAAATATCCACTCTCATATACTAATTGTTCAAAAAATAAAAAAGATTATTTATCTTTTATTTTTTTTTTTTTAAAAACATAATAAAAAATAATATTTAAAGAATAATTAGTTATTCTGTTTTAAAAAATAAAACCAAAACGTTAGCATAGAAAACTCCCCTTTTGTGTGTCTAACATATCACAGCTTTATAAAGAGAAGAGAGCACTCCAACCATTCAATCCAAACCCCAAACCCATTCGCCTCACTCCTCAACAAACAAATCTCTCTCTCCCCAATTTCTCTTCTTTTCTCTTTCATGATCCAAACATGGTAGCAGAAACCGTTCACCGCCACAACCACGACGCCAACGATGGTAACAGAACCCTGATCTTCTCGTACGGAACCTTGAAGAGAGGCTTCTCCAACCACAACCTCCTCCAAGACCTAATCCGCACCGGCGACGCCTCCTTCATCGGCCTCTACAAGACATCGCACCGCTACCCCCTCGTCTGCGGGCCCTACAGAGTCCCCTTCCTCCTCAACCTCCCGGGCTCGGGCCACAGAGTCCATGGCGAGTTGTACTCCGTCTCGGCCCGCGGCCTGGCCCGTATGGACGAACTCGAAGGAACCACGCGCAACCACTACGAGCGGTTACCGATCAAGCTTCTTCCGGCCGAGGAAGGCGCTGACGAGAATGTAAACAACGAGGATCAGGTAAATTTGGAAGATGAGACGATGATGACGGATGATGCGCCGGGCGTGCTAACGTGCGCAGAGGCGTATTTTGCGCATAGTAACTACGCCGTTGAGATGTGGAAGAAGAATGGGAAGAGAGGGTTACGGTGTTATACCAAGAAAGAGACCAAGGGTTACGTCAAGCGCGGTGATCGGCCTCAGCATTTGACCTTCCTTGATCACATTCGCTTGTTCCTTTCTGAATGAATCTCTTTTTTTTTTCCAGTTTTTAATTGCGTTCCACAAAAATATTTTTTTTAATGTGGAAAATAAAAAATTTCCCAAATTGTTGTTGTGTTAGTTTTTTTTTTTTTGTGGTGTTTATATATGTAGCATTTGATGGGAAATAAAAAAAAATGTGGCTGAGATTGTTGTTGAAAAATGAAAAGAGTAGTCGGAATTTGGGATTCTCAGAATCTGTTTTGAGATGATGATGATGGCATGGTATCAGTGCAAATTTTTGTTATTATATTTTGTTAAGGAGTTGAAAATTGGACATGTTAAGTTTATTAAAGAATGATGGATGACGAGGATCTGTGTCTCATTGTGTAGCAGCTAGAGAGAAATATAATGAATCAATGCCTCAATGGTCAAAGTTGGAAACTTCAATACATTTACTAATTAGTAATTACTAGTGGGTTGTTGCCTCAGCAGCCCGTCACTTACGCATGAAAAATCAAGCTCACTATTTAGTGGAGGTGAGCCCTAGTTTAACTGGTGAAATCATGTCTTTTAATATTGGTTAAATTATATGTTTTTAATATGTTGTATCTGGGTTTAAATCTTGGTGAGTGTATCAAGTATTGAATATGAATCCTTAAATATTGGATGAATAAATATGTAGTGTGAATATGTTGTAATACCTAAAATTGAGGGTTGTCCAATTCACTTGACTAAAAAAAAAAAAGACTAACTATTCAGTGTAATTTCTTTTTATATTTTTTATAAAAATTTTATTTTAATATACACAAATGGCATAGACTTCCCATACTCAATTAAGAGGTCGCTGATTCGAGTCTCCTATCTTTGTTGCGGATTCGAGTCTCCTATCTTTTCAAATTTGCGGATTCGAGTCTCCTATCTTTTCAAATTTTTGCCAATGAGTAATAGATCAAATGACATAGTCTCTCCATACTCAATTAAGAGGTTGCGGGTTCGAGTCTCATATCTTTAGTAAAAAAAAAAAACACAATATATAAAACATTTGACATTATTTTTTAATCATATTTAATTTTTAAATAACTATTTAAGTGATTAAAATAAAAGATACTTATTTTTATTGATATAATGTTATATTACATTAAAATTAAATTCTTTTATATTATAACAAAAATTAATTTTTAATTTTATTTTTTGCAATCGTTTTTAGAATTTACTTGTGATGTTAATATAAAAAAGTTTTAAATCAACTTGAATTAATTGAATAGTTAGTTTATTTGTATGTTTAAATAAGTATTAAAAAATTAAATTTTATTTTGTTTATGTAAATATATGTAACAATTTATTAATATGAGATCAAAATTAAAACTCTTATTAGTTATGAGATCCAATAAAACAAAGTGCAGTGATAATAAATTTATTTAGAATTGGATCAAAATTAAAAGTTTTTGAATATTGTTTTTTGGGGTGGATACAAAATTATCGCTGGAATACAGCGAAAGATATCTATCTTCAATATATATAGTTCTACGTACTCACTCGTAAGCTTGATTGCTTTCAGCAGAAAAGAAGAGAGTAGAAAATACAACTGGATACGCAAGAGTGATGTTTGCTTGTTCGTTTTTTTTTTTTTTTACCAAAGATAGGAGACTCGAACCCGCAACTTCTTAATTAAGTATGGGGAAATTATGCCATTTGAACTATTACTCATTGACATGTTTGCTTGTTGGTTGTATTGTTTATATACTAGTATTTTAATAATTTTAATTGTAGATCTCAATTATAAAAATTATATATGATGTATATTAATTAAAATTAACGATTAAAATTATTAAAATATCGGTATAAGTACGTTTGAAAACTCTTATACTTTATATTCTGCCTTAGACTGCAATCATCTTTTTAAGTATTTAATGATTGAATGCTTAAGCGTAAGTATAGTGAATTGTTCAGCTTCCACGCAACAACTTTTTAAGCCTACTCATCTTCAAACTTTTTAATTTACTTAGAATTATATTTTATAGGGATAAGGCTGATGCATTGTATCTTTGTATGCAATGCACATTCTCTCTGTTGAACTTAGTAAAAATTTTCACTCATTATCTAATTTTATTATTTACCAAAAAAATTATTTTATAGCTATAATATACTTATAATTTGTCTCATTTTTCTACTTTTCTTGTGGATATAGTAATACTAATAAGTTGTTGATAGCATTACGTTATAATATTGGTGAATATAGCCCCCAAGGGCCGAGGCAGAGGAAGGACTTGCCGTCACATTTTACACGCAAGAATCAAACCCAAACAACTTTGCATCTTCCATGCGTTTGATAAAGCCCCACTTCCCCCTTCTTTTCTAGATTCTGTTTTTAAAAACTAGTTGGTACAATGGTACCCAAGAATCAATGTCATATTAAAAAATCAATTATAATCCATTATCGCACATAGAAATATATATTTGATATTTTATAAAAAGAATTTATTATACTACTGCAAATAATTTTGATTATTTATCTATTGCAAAATTGATTATTCTAATAGTTGATTATTTAATAATGACACGTGTTTAGGAGAACTTTTTAGTCTATGTTTAGTTTTTCAATTGTTAGATTTGTTAGAAGATTTGATTTAGTTTTGATTTATTTAATAGTATTTTTATAAAGTTTAAATTTAAATTAAATTTAATCTAATCCAATAAAAATAAAATCTTGATTTAAATTAAATTATCTTTAGAAATTTAATTTCAAATTAAATATTTAAAAGATTTGGCTCATTTTTAAGTTGATTTGCTAGGAGCCTATTTGAAGACTCCTTGTTACTCTTTTTAAATTAATTTTTATGAACGAAAAATTTTGTGAGTTTCTTTAAAAAATTTGGATATGAACAGGAAAGGTAGAGTAATTTCCTTAACTATTGCATAGAAAATCAAATTGAGGTAAAATAGTCCTTTTTCTTTAATTTTTATCTTATCCTAGATTTCGTTCCGTATCAAATAAAATAGATATATAATTACTAATTTTTAGGTACATAAAATATTTATGTATAGATAAAAAATAAACATGTTACGCAAGAAAAGTTCTTTACCGTGGTCCTTACTACATGCTTCGACATTTTCACAATGAAAAAAACACCTTTCAAAGTGAAAAAATTTAGTTACGTATGAACTCTACTATTATAATTTCATGATAATTTAATACTCATTTTTTCACTTTATAGATCCTCTCACTTTACAAAAATATATTAGTGTTAGTAAATATCATAACAGAGGAATCTTGACAAATGACAACGATCATTAATATTCATTTTTTATCAGTATTTTACCGGTGAATATCTGAGCCAGGCCAAAAGGCACATTTGAACAATATTTCTCATAATGGCCCTTGAAACTAATCAAACTGATGCCTATTGGTTAGATTGTGCTGTCATTGAACTGAGAAATTGAGAAATCTTATTCGCATCATTGTAATTCAATTTTAAGTTTCCAAAATGTAATACATGTATGATGTAATGCAATTTTTACGGACCCAATCTCTTTTATATCGAGAAAGAATCGGCGAAAAGGTTAAAAGGGTCCATGAAGCACAGGTGCGGATAACACAAGTGATAATACTAGACCCAAAAAAAAAAGAAACATAAGTAATAATACATTGAAGAAAACATAAGAGACAAAGTGACTTTTGATGATAAGCTTTCAATGAGGCAGAAACTAGGCTGTTTTAAATTGAACGGTTGCACTTTCTGACAAAATTGTGAATTTAAGAAAGTGAAAAAAATAGATATTATGGGTAGTTGGAGCTTTTGAAGTGTACTATCCACCCACTACTTCCTCAACTAATTTATCTTCAGAAAATGCTTGGGGCAGAAATTTTTTAACATAAAATATTGTTTGATACTAACTTTTGTACTAAGTATTAATTTGGTCTCTAATATTTAAATATCTTAAAACACCGTTAAATTTAATAAGAATAATTAACATAATAAAAAGTCAATATCATTTGATTTCAATACGTAAATAAAATCGACCTATCAATTATCACTAATGTAAAACTCTTCCTTTTGATACTCGAACATCAAATATTGGTGATTCTAAGATGTTGTATGACAAGAAGACAAAAAAAAGAATTGTCACAAAAAAATTTTGATTATATTCTTTTAACACGAAAATAAAAAGATATAACTTAACTAATAATATTGTTAACATCCACTTCACTTCTTCGTTAATTATTCGTGTCAAATTTAACAGTGGCACAACAATAAACCCAGTTAAAACTTTTTGAGTAAAAAATATAACGTTTAAAATGTTAGAAACCAAATTAGAATTTGATCCGAACGTTGAGGATCATAATAGTTCTTTACCCTTTCTTAACATATAATTGATGTTCAAAACCATCCATTAGATGCTAGTATAATTTTACACTACTAATGCGTTAAAATCAAACTACTAAATTTTTTAGGTAAAGATAACATATCAACAATATAAGGTTAAAAACCTAAAGGGAAAATGCATGAAATATACGTTGTACAAGGACATAGAGTTGAGACAGTTCTAACTTCTAAACGTATATTTGGAAGTATTAGACAGACATTCAATCGGACCATGATGTTTATGTATTTCAACTCATCTTTTGGTACTCTCAATTATGGTCTTATGGAGGTCCAAGGTTCATATTTCTGTAAAATTGGCTGGGATGGAACTTAAGGGCAGTGATGACCCCAAATAGAGTATCCTCTCTAGTTGCCAAAGAGAAAAGGCATATTAAGGTATCCTCATTCATAAATCATAATTCTGTTCTTCTGGTCTAACTTCTCAAATGAATTTGAAGGGACATGCCCTATTGCAGTGTTCATATCAAGAGAACATAGAATATGTATAACAACAGAAAGGACAGACCTTTTACTCATCTAAGGAATCAATACTTTCAATCAAATGTGGCGACCTGCAATATAAACTTGTAGGATTTAGTGTTGAACAACAAATAAAAGGACTGATTTACTGAAAATAAATCTGCTCAATTGAAAACAGAGACATGATTTTTAGTGTGTTTTTTAATCAAGCACTGAATGATTTTGCAATTCCTCTCTGAACATAGTCGCTAATGAGGTGAAGAAAAGAGGAACAGGGGAATGGAAAACTCGAAAGAATTACCATCTGTCTGTATGGTTGATGCCAAGTCCATTGCAGGTAAGAATCATTCCTTTAAATCTGGCAAGGTATTCCTGTAATGAGACATGTCGAACAAAGTTAAGTACAAAACAGCTGTTATCATCAAGAGAGTACACAGAACAATCATAGACAAGTCTAATTCAAAAACTACTAATGCCAATAAAATATAGCCAAGATCCATACCTGCAAGCTATATTTTTCGATCTCACAGGCTCCGGTTAAATCATAGTCACAACGCTTGGCAGGATCACTCAACACTATCAAAAATTACAAAGAAATATAGAAATACATGAGTACCATTTCATAACGCTGCTATGTCTATTCTAAACCAAAACTGTGTGGAGGAAAAACGTACAACTCTGTCTACGCATGTAAAGGTAATGGAGTAAATTTGATCCGAAGTGTAACTTCAGGCCCATTAATCAGAAAGTAATTTTAAGAAGGACAACGCTTGCTCAAGTTCCTTATATACATTCCCTCCAGTTCTCAGATCAAATACTAACATGCTGATATTTATTTGAACTGAAAAATTCGAACTGACGGTTGGACGGATGCATATAGTAAACTTGATCCAAGGTTTTCCCCCTATTTAATATAGGACAAATTTTGAGTTTGCTAGTAACATTCAAGCTAACAATCCCGCAAAATTTCAGCTTTCATCTGATATCCAATTTCCTTTTTTTTTATTTTTGGATAAAAGAATATCCACTTTCCTTTATAACATCAATCTATTTGTCACCATAAGGAAATATTTAAAATGTGATATTAGCCAGATCCCCAAAAAAGAAAAACAGTTTTGGGGCTGGGTTTGAGTTCTGTTACAATCATGTATGAGATTTCCATCCCTCCTAAACAAATCTAGTTTCCCCTAAGTAGCATCACATACTGTACACTAGTATATGGGGAAAAATATGAAATACCTAAACAGTAATACAACAACTGGGAGCTGAAAGCCATAAAACCAACCAAGGTTAAACTTCCAATCAAAACTAATGAAGGACCGCAATCTTTGTTGTTACAATCAATTGTCCTTCACTAACAATCAGAATTTGCATATTATGATTGTGTTCAAGATGGTGAGGTATATAATCAATTTCCAGAAATGTTGATAAAGAGTATATTTATGAATCTTTCTTTTTCTCATTGCAATTAAGAATTACCATTGTAAGCTTCATTTATCTCTTGAAATTTTGCAGTAACTGTACTGTCACCTTTATGCTTGTCAGGATGCCATTTCTGTAAAATGGAGTAGAATCCATCCTACAAAGTAAGTCAAACTTGTAGGGGAAAAAATTTCGAAAGATGAAGTATCAAAAGAGCTAGAATATACTAACCAATGCAAGTCTTCGGTAATTTAATTTGATGTTTTCATCAGTTGCATCATAATCAACCTCCAACACTTTGTAATAATCCTTGAATTCAGTAAAAGTGTCACAACAAGAACACATAAAAGAACAGTTAATTACAAAATGTAGTTATAGACATCAAGTTATACATTTTCTACTCGTCGAATCACATTTTGCAATATGCAGTACTGATATAGAACTTTAAGATTATGGCAGTTTCAAATATCGCTAGCAACTATTTTAACAAATGAGCATTGCATGGTATGAACTAGAAGCTTCATCAAATTGTTGCAAAGTTACTCAAAACCATACATCGAGGTTCTGAAAATCAGGGAAAGAAAGATCCTACAAAATGGAGGTTTAACCACTCATGCTTACATATGTCACTCTACAACAATCAAGTTAATATGATTCAGTTAATCTGTAAACTCCATTCCTACACCTATCCAGATCAATCTTCAGCAACTAAGCTAACATCCACAACAATTTTCCAGAAACCTAATTGTTTAACTACTATTAAAAAGGGAATCACTCATTCATGAATTTTCACTTTCATCCTAGGAATCCTGAAATTAGTGCAGGTTAGCTCAATTTGACCATCCTTTTACCTAGTCCACTAAAGTGTGTTTTTCAAAAATCAGAAAACTGAATTAACTAATTAAGCTTGAACTCAATTCAAGTCACCAAAATCTCCCTGGAAACAAATAGAGCAAGCAACAAAAAAAATCGAAACTTGATAGCTAAAAATAAAACAGAAATTATAGAATTGAATTAAGCTAATAAAAAAAACTTCCTAAGAATCAAATAGAGCAACAACAAAATGTGAAGTTGAGGGTTGAGATTGAAGAGAACAAAGTAAAATGTGAAGAGGAAAGGTTCCAATCATACAAAGATACAATACCCTTGGCTTGGTGGTGTTGTCAGCGGCAGCCATTTGCGACAGAAATGGGGTCAACACGCGAAACTTCTTTTGCATAATTCATCGGAATCAGACAACAACCACAAAGATCCCAAAAAGGGAAAAAATAAATGGCGGCACGATGAAGAAGCGAAAGAATGGTTCAACCGAGCTGGAAGATGCGTGAGATTAAAAAAATAAAAAATAGTAGTAATTGTTGCAGATAGAAACGAAGCGAAAACTGAGAAGGTTAGGGATTTGATTTGTGTGGTGGAGTTTTTGATTGGGAAAAGATAGAACAATGTGGCTTTCCTATGCCACAGTTTGGGAATTTGGATCGCCTTTCTGGGTTGTTTTTTTTAATCTTTTTTATTTATTTTACATTTATTTTTGTCCTAAATTAAAAAAAAAAAAAAGAAATTGTTTTGTTGAAAAGAGATTTAGTCTTTTTTTTTTAATGTATGAAAATTTTGAGAATTACAGGAGTGATTGTGTTTAGGATGACAATGTGGGAGAAAGTATGGAAACAATGCTAATTGTGAATGTATACAATTGGTTAAAAAAAAGGTAAAATTAAAAATAAAAATTAGGTTATTAATTAATATTTAATTTTAAATTTCAAAATTTAAAAAATTATGATTAGTATTTAAATCTATTCACAGTACATACTGTTATTTCTAATCTCACCATAATTTTTAATATACGTCTAAAACTTGCTGTCATCTTCTCCAATCCTCACCTCGCGCCGCTGCACTCCCCGCCGGCCATCCCAATGCCGCCGCAGCCTCTCGCCTCCACCTTCGCAGGTCAGTCCGACGCACCTCGCCATCCGACGCTAAGCCCAATGCTACTGCTACTGTTTTCGCACCGCTCTCTCCTAGTCGCGTTGTTGCGGTGTTGCACAACCCTCTCGTGGAGTTGCTGCTACATCGTGCCAGTTTGTTGTTCTGAAGCGCTGTAATTTCCGGTAAAAATCGTTGGAGAGTGAAGCATCAGTGGAGACATCAATCCGTTCATCCTGTCATCCAAATTGTCGCTGCCGGGTGTGACATGGTAACATCCCAGCTTTTTCTCAGGTAATATTTCTTATTCGTTTCTCATTCTCCTAACCCTTCCATAAATTTTATGTTTTCATTTAGCTGGAGATTGGAAAAACATGGTAACATGTATGTACATGACATGACATACAGAAAGGTGAAAGATAAGATAATATTTGAAGGCATAAAGAATGCGGGTCACCTGATTCACATTGAGAGATTATGTACATTCAATACTTCTCAACCATTTAATATTAATTCAATGGCCAGTTTAAGATGGTCATTTTAGTAGGTATGAGGATTGTTATTTTTATTGTTATGTGGATGATTATTTTGATTTTTTTTTAAACAAAGAAAGCTCAACACAACAGAGTGGAGCATAAAACAATAAATAAAAGAAAGCTCAACACAAAAGAAAACTGCCTACAGGAGAGACATCAATTTCCTTGGCTCCCACATACTGCCTTCAACACCCACCAGGATCACTGGAAGTCCATTCTTGGTAGCTCAAAACCGTCCTGCTCTGTATTTCCGCCACATCTGCTTCTTTATTGTTGAAAATTCTATCGTTCCGTTCCCACCAGATGTTCCAGATCACTGCAAAGAACCCAGTCAGCCACTTCCTCTGCTCTTGTTTTCCAGTGTCCATTCCTGTCCAACTTTCAAACAGCCATTTTATGGTACCAGGAACAGCCCAATCTGTACGAAAAAACTTCAACCATGTGCACCACACCTGCCATGTAACTTCACATAGGAGAAATAAATGTTGTACACACTCTATCTCCTTTTTACACAAGACACAAGCATTGTCAGTACTAGGAATAACACCCAATCTGCTCAACCGCTCTTTGGTATTAACTCTACCAACTAGCACAAACCATCCAAATAGCTCCACTCTCGAGGGTACCACGCTGCTCCAAATCGCACTGGTGAAACTATAACTTGTGATCTCACCAGTCAGAGTTTCCGATTGGATGACTTGCAGAACAGAGCTAGTAGAAAAGACACCCTTCTTATCAAACTTCCACACAATAGCATCATCTCGATCCATTGAGAGCCTCACTGGTCTTAACCTATCGTGAAGGTGATGGACTAGGTCCATCTCCCATTGGAACAACTCCCTCCTCCAATGAAAATTCCAAATCCACTCTAGGTCATCCCAAAACCCACAGTACCGTATCACATCACCTTGCTGATTTGAAATGGAGAAGAGTCTTGGAAAATTCGCTTTCAGAGGAATGCCTTGAACCCAATTATCTTTCCAAAACAGAGTTCTGCTTCCATTCCCTACCTCCATTGCCAGGCCGCTAACCATTTTCTGCCGTACCCGTTGTTCTGTTATATTCAATTGGCATATGTCTTTCCAGTGCCCTCCATTTACCGGTAGGTATTGCTATGCTAACATCTCATTCGGGTTCAAATTATAGCACGAACAAAAAATCTTTTTCCACAATGGGCAATCCTCATGTGAGAACCGCCACCACCATTTAAACAGGAGCGTTGTGTTTCTAAGCACTGCATCCCTAACTCCCAAACCCCCAACCTTTTTTGGTGCCTGAACCAGCTCCCACTTAACTAGGGGTATACCATAATTTCCATCCTCCTTACACCACAAAAACCGCCTCTGTAGTCCAATCAGCTTATCAGAAACCGCCTTCGGCATCTTGTACAGACTAAGGTAGTACATTCGTAGGCTATTCAGCACAGATTTATTTAGAACAAGTTTACCTGCCTTGTTGAGAACCTTCGCTTTCCATAAGCTTAACTTCGCTTCCACCTTATCTATAATTGGTTTTCAAGTCTTTACCAAGCGCGGGTATGCTCTTAGAGAAATCCCCAGGTACCTAACAAGTAAAACAACTTGCTTGCATCCCAGGATATCACTTGCCTGATCAACCCATCCTTGCTCGTAGTTCACTGAGATCAGATTCGACTTATCAAAGTTGATACTCAGACCCGACATCAGCTCAAAGCACCTCAACAACCTCTTATAATTCACAATCGTGTCTGTCTCCGGATGACAGAACAATATGGTATCATCTGTGAACTGGAGATCTGATAATTCGATATGATCTCTCCCTACTAGTAGCGGAGCAATGCGTCCATTCCTAACAGCTTCCCCCAACATCCGATGTAGAACATCGACCACAAGCACAAACAAAAGCGGTGACAGAGGATCCCCTTGCCTCAGGCCCCTCTCTATATTGAACGGCTTGGATGGGGACCTGTTTACGAGAACTGACATAGTAGCTGTGCTGACACACTCCCTTACCTAACTCCTCCATCTTTGACCAAAACCCATCTTCTGTAACACAAGATCAACAAAGCTCCATCTGACTTTATCATACGCTTTTTGGAAATCCAACTTGATTATAGCCGATTTTTTCCTTCGCGTCTTAAGCCAATGAACCGTCTCACATGCTATAGCGCCCCATCATGAATTTTCCTGCCTTTGACGAACGCAGTCTGAGTCTCTCCTACCAGTCCCGGCATAACTGAGCTCATCCTTCTGACTAAGACCTTCGAAATCACCTTATACACACATCCCACCATACTAATCGGCCTGAAGTCCCGGATCTCCTTAACACCCACAAACTTTGGGGCTAGCGTCACCCACGTGACATTCACATCCGCGGGTAACTTGGCACTTTCGAAGAATCCCAACACTGCTGTAGTGAACTCCTGTCCAATATCTTCCCAACACTGCTTAATAAAGTTCAAGTTGTACCCATCACTACCGGGCGCCTTATACGAGTCACAGTTCCACACTGCCTCTCTGATCTCCTCCACAGTCGGCACTACCTCCAGTGCCTCAGCCTCCTCCCTATCAATCTGCTTTACCAATCCCTCCCTAATCCCAATCCTCAGAGCATATTCCTGCCTATACAGATCCTTGTAGAACACCCTAATTGCAATCTTTATTCTTGCCTGATTCCTTACTATGCGTCCATGAATCATCAGTGCATCAATTCTATTATTCCGCCTTCTAGATGAAGCAATGTTATGAAAATACCTGGTATTCTTATCCATGTTCGTAGCGTGTTTGGACCGAGACATCTGCTTCCAGTGGAGCTCCTTCCTAGTGTACCATCTTCCACAGAAGCTCACCAACGCCTTCCTTCTAGCCTCCGTCGTACCATCATAGACCCCCTCACTAACCATAGTATCAAGCTTCTTTAGTTCATCTTCAAACATCATCAGTCTCTTATCCATATCACTGAAGTTATCCTTGTGCCATTTCCTCAACGGTGTAGTCAACGCCTTCAGTTTACATGGGAACGGAGCATTTCCCAATCTTCTCCATTCAGTTTTGACCATCCTCAGAAAGCCCGCATGCGTAAACCAAGAATCCAGACTTCTGAAAGGACGAGGGCCTCCTCTTGCCCTTGCATCTTCCACAATCAATGGGCAGTGATCGGACAACCCTCTTGGGCCCCCCTTAAGGCGAATATCAGGAACCTTCTCAGCCCATTCGATGTTGATCAGAACCCTGTCAATCCTACTACAAGATTGACCCCTGAACCAGGTGAATTGTCTGTCCGAAAGGGGTAAATCTATTAACTACATGTCATGTATCCACTCCTTAAACTCTTCCGCCGTTGCCAGTAAACTATTCATCCCTTTGCGATCCTCCACTTACAGTATCTCATTAAAGTCACTAAACAAGCAGAAAGGAAACTTGGCAAAGCACCGTAATATAACTCAACTCTTCCCAAACCACTCGTTTCCCCTCCCTGCCATGCGCTCCATACACCAAGCAAAACGCACAATGAAAGTTCAGCTTTGTTAGCACTCCTTCAACGCACAACCACCTCTCCCCTTTATAACAATTACGTTTTTGAAAAACAAGTCATCCCACATTAGTAGCAAGCCCCCGGTTGCCCCTACCGACTCCACACACTCCCACCCAACATCACCACTTCCCCAAATTCTTGCAACATCATATTTAATGATCACCTCCCTCTTCGTTTCAAGCAAACCTAGCATACTTAAATTATAATTTCTCTTCAATGACTTCACCATACTCACTTTTCCGTCACCCCTCAACCCCCTAATATTCCAACAGCTTATAGTCATGGAATCACACTTTTACTCACCTTATTTTTATTCTTCGGACGACACCTTCTCGCCTTCTCTTTCTGTTTCGCCAGCTTTCTTTTTACAGCTATTTTTTCATTCTGGGCTTGCAAGATACTCATAATGTCCTCTTCTTCATCGCACAAAACCGCGCCCGACTCCACTGCCAGCGCCCAAGTTTTCTCATTTCCTTTACCTGTTCGTCCTCCTTCAAAAGTCCGGCCTCGTCCTCCCCAGCTTGTCACCACTCCCCTGTTTCAGATTCAGCCCCTGTTCCCATAGAATTCACGCCATTAACCATGCCTTGGGAGTCCACATTCACCCTTGTTCCCAAAATGTTCACACCAATATCCATACCTTGGGATACTACTTTCCCTTCCAGCTTTCCATCCCCGAGCATCTCCTTCCGGCTTCTTTGTTCCAGGTTCCCCGCGCCAGCCATAGAGGTCCCACCGGCCTGTTCCTCTTCGTCCGAGGCCATCAGCGTCTGCACCATAGCGCCCCCGTAGGTGGTTTGCCCAGCCATCCTCACCGCCACCCAATCCTCGACAGCCACCCCTATTGTGTGCAGCGCAGCGACCTTCGGATCTGGCCCTGGATCTCGGGTCCCAGTCTCCGCCAGGCGTCGTGCGGCCGGCCTCTCCCTCCCCGTTTCGGCCTTAGCTCCATCAATGGAGTCGTCAGACGCAGCCGTTCCCTCCACCCCCTCCTGAGTCACGGGGCGTATCCTCCTGCAACCAGACCGCCCCACCGCCTCAATGGAGTGGATCCCATCAACCTGGTCCTCCAACCTCAGGCCCAAATCAAGCCCAGCAAGCACCCCACTTCTCTTAGTCCAGCACACACAATTTCGCGCCTTGCTTCCTTCTTATTTTGTTGATGGGCTACCTTGCCTCAAGCTCAAATCAGACTCCTCAAAGTTGCATGGTAGAGTAGGATCATGCAAGGGCTGGCCCACATTATCAATAACCCATGGCCTACCAACCCTTTCAATAGCTCCGTCCCTGTTCAGGCAGTCTTGCGTAACCGTCTTCTCAGAGTCTGTTGCTTCTCTCCCACCAGATCCCTGAATTTCTGCCATTCGATGATCTTGGGTACAACTAACAGAATCCGTTTCATCCCTCTCTCCTTTGAATTTTGAAAAATCAACGGTAATATCATTCAACAACACCTCCTGAATTACGATTCTGTCCTTCTCATCGTCCACCACCTTTGATCCAAAACAAATCAGGGCGGCCGCCAGGTCACATTGCATAGCCATCCTCGTCCGGCTAGTGGCCCCCATATCAACAATTCTGTTCGCCGCATCTACGGTATGGCTCCCCACCAAACTCTCTGCCCCACCACCATCCACTTCCATCTCCCTCACAAAGACCTCAAACCCAGCATTCCCAACAGTAATATGAACCCATTCTCTGATGACCTCAAACACACATGTATCAACCTGAACCCTCCCTGCCCTGAAGGATGCACCTGGCTCTGTCGGTACAGCACATCGAAGCACTTCACCCCACTGTCTCCCAATCAACTTAAACGTCTCCGGCGCCCATGCATGCAAAGGCACACCGCAGCACTCTAGCCAGACTTTTCGAGTATCGCAACGATCCGCCTCTTCCCACCGCCAGATTCTATGGAAGAATTGCAGCAAAGTATCCATCTTATATGTAAAAACATCATCTGCCTGTTTCATCGTATGAAAAATCAATAGCACTTTTGATGCCCATATCTCTCTCACATCCACTATCTGAGGCATATTTTTGCATACAATGCTCTTCAATGACTTCATGTCTGGTGGCGTTAACGTTTTCCCTACTAAGCTCCTTCCCAGCCACTCCATATTCACATCCACTGTGGGCACGTTGATCCTTTTCGTACATCGACTCTCCTGTTGCATTACCGGTGAGCCACTCCCTGCCACTTCCACCACTGCATGGGCAGTAACCACTTCTTTTCCATGATGCCTTTTCACTGATCCTCCCTCTCGATGTCGTCTCAATGCTCCATGCCCCTGCTGCTCCTTCACCTGCATTTGTCTCCTAAACTTGGCTTCACCCACCGATAACACTTTACCACGCAACCTCCAGTGATTCATATCCGCAATAGCTTTCAGAGCACCCCCTTTCGTCGTGTACCGAACAAAAGTAAACAAATAGATCGTGTCCACTTTATGTTTCCGGCAGAGATAGATGTCGTTAATTCTTCCCGTCCATCCGAACAAGTGATATAGTTCCCTCCTTGAGATATCTTCCGGTAAATTATCCACTAACACAGAGAAAGACTCATTTTCCAATCGCTGATATTCTTCTCTATTCCAGACCCTCAGATCCTTTGGATGTGGCTGCATAAACCTAGCTCCACCCCTCCTCATGTTCTTTTTAGTCTACGCTTCGATTTCAACTGCTTTCCTAGCTAAGTTATAAGCCATCACACTAACAAGAACAGATGATTATTTTGATTAAATTGTGTTTAGTTATATATAATTAAAATATGTTAGATGTTCAATTTATTAGATATGCGAATGATTATTTTTATCCTTAAATGGATGGTTATTTTCACAATGAGTGAGCGACGCCAGTGATGACGTGTGTAGGGGTGACTGCCAGTTAGAAAAGAAGAGGATATTGAAGTGAAATGCTTTAATAAATTAGGGTTTATAATGGTTATTTTTTTTGAAATATCTAAATAGATTTTTTTTATTTAGGTCATTTGTGGAGTGTTTTTTATTTTTTATATGTATTTGGATTAAATTTTTAACGTATTATTCACATTATTTAGATTTTTCATTGTCTCCGTAGCGGAATTGAATAATATGGGGAGGAGGAATTCCATGATTTCATCCCCACGTCTAATCCCATTTTAATATTTTTTTTTTCATTTTCATCTTCATTTTATTCAAAAAATATTTTTTTTAATTTTTCATCTTCATTTTATTCAAAAAAATAATTTTTTTAATGTATGAAAATTTTGAGAATTACAAGAGTGATTGTGTTTAGGGATGACAATGTGGGAGAAAGTATGGGAAACAATGCTAATTGTGAATGTATACTATTGATTTAAAAAGAAAGGTAAAATTAAAAATAAAAATTAGATTATTAATTAATATTTAATTTTAAATTTCAAAATTTTAAAAATTATGATTAGTATTTAAATCTATTTACACTACATACGGTTATTTTTAATCTTATTATAACTTTCAATACACGTCTAAAATTCGCTGTCATCTTCTTCAATCTTCACCTCGCGCCGCTGCACTCTCCGTCGGCCATCCCAATGCCGCCGCATCCTCTCGCCTCCACCTCCGCAGGTCAGCCCGACGCACCTCGCCATACGACGCTCAGCCCAATGCTACTGCCACTGTTTTCGCACCGCTCTCTCCTGGTGGCGTTGTTGCGGTGTTGCACAATCCTCTCGTGGAGTTGCTGCTGCATTGTGCCAGTTTATCGTTCTGAGGCACTATAATTTCTGGTAAAAATCGTTGGAGAGTGAATCATCAATGGAGACATCAATCTATTCATCCCATCGTCCAAGTTGTTGCTGCCGGATGTGACATGGTAACATTCCAACTTTTTCTCAAGTAATCTTCTTTATTCGTTTCTCATTCTCCTAACCCTTCCATAAATTTCATGTTTTCATTTAGCTGGAGATTGAAAAAATGTGGTAACATGTATGTACATGACATGACATACAGAAAGGTGAAAAACAAGATAATATTTGAAAGGCATAAAGAATGCGGGTCACCTGGTTCACATGGAGAGATCCTGTGCATTCAATACTTCTCAATCATTTAATATTAATTCAATGGCCAGTTTAAGATGGTTATTTTAGTAGGTATGATGATGGTTATTTTAATTGTTATATGTGGATAATTATTTTGATTAGATTGTGTTTAGTTATATATAATTAAAATATGTTAGATGTTCAATTTATTAGATATGCGAATGATTATTTTTATCCTTAAATTGATGGTTATTTTCACAATGGGTGAGCGACGCCAGTGACGAAGTGTGTGGGGTGACAGCAGTTGGGAAAGAAGATATTGGAGTGAAATGCTTTAATAAATTAGAGTTTAGAATGGTTATTTTTTTGAAATTATTGAATGAATTTTTTTTATTTAGATCATTTATAAAGTGTTTTTTATTTTTTATATGTATTTGGATTAAATTTGCAACGCATTATTTACATTATTTATAGTTTTCATTGTCTCCTTAGCAAAATTGAATTATATGGGGAGAAAAAATTCCATGATTTCATCTCACATCTAATCCCATTTTGATATCTCTTTTCATTTTCATCTCCATTTTATTCAAAAAAAAATGATTTTTTTAATTGATATAATTAAAGTATAATTTTTTATTATATATTTTTTGGTGATGCTATATGCACAAACATTTTTAGTAACAAGTTCAATCAAATTAATATAAGTCCATCAAACATGAAAAAAAAAAAGATAAAGAGAAAAAAAAAGAAGAGAAGAAAAGACTAAACAGTGGTGAAAGAAAAACAACAAGAACTAAAAAGGAGGAGGAGGCAATGTTAGAGCGAACCACATTAAAAAAAGAAGTAAGCAAAAAAAAAAAGGATAATAATAAAAAAAAAAAACCAATAACGCATATACACTTACAAAGAAAAAATGCATTGCGACTTAATTAGAGATTTAGTTTAAAAGACATCTGAATGTCTAACTACATTTTTTAAGTAAGAATATAAGATCAAAAAAATACAAATAAAAAAATATTAAACGATAAAAAAGTTACCCTTACACTTAACAAGATCAATAAAAGAAAGAAAGCCCTCCTTACTCTTATTCTCATATAGAAAAAGCGTTTCTTGCATTTTAATATATATGTAATAGAAATTACATTAAAATATTTCTATAAATTTCCGCCTTTATGATTATCATCGTCAACTCTACTTATGTTTTTAATTACTCTAAACCATTTATTTACTTGTTTCTAAAAAAACAAAACTCAATTTTATTATTATGCAACTATAAATTAACGTTGCTAATAGAACTAATATTGGTCAAGTTCTTCAATAATGGAATAACATTACAAATAAATCTCTATACCTAAGAAAGTAAGAATTGGATAAGCTTATGATAACTACTTTGTTTCTTTCATTTTGGTTTGTTATAGTCTCTCTCATGAATCAATTTAGATCCATACTACAATGCATCCCAATTACGAATTAGTTGGTGGGTTGGCCCAACTCAGAATTCATCCCTACTACAAATTCAGTTTTTTCTTCTTTTTAATTATTGATCGTGCACTTGTACGCTTATTTTAGGAAAGTATTTAATATTTTTAGTAAGTTAGCCCAACTGAAAATCCATCCCTACCTAGGGCCGAAAAAAAAAATTCCCTACTACATATGAATATTATTAAAAAAAACTTAGTGTTTTTTCAATCTTAAAAAAAAATATTTTTTCCTTTTTTTTTAAGTAGGAATTGAATAGTACTTAATATTTTTACTTGAATGATTTAAATAATAATGAAAGTAATAATAATTTGGTTTTAATATAAACGAAAAATGGCAAATAGAAACTACAAAAAAGAATGGTTATATCTAGTAAAGTGGTGTATTTGGAAAGGATATTTTAAAATTAAAAAAAAAAGAGTAAAATTAAATAAGCAATGTGAAGATGACCTCTTGCTACAAACTTATTTTATAATTTATAAATATAATAATCAAATAGATCCGGACACAAAAAAAAAGGAAGAATCGACTAATTGGTTATTTACATTTCTATGTTTTTTAAACGTTATTTCTCAAATATTTTATGAATTTAATAGTATATTATTCAACATTTTTTTTAAAAATTTCTTACATTGATCATAAGCTTGTTTGGGTGTTATTATTTTGATAAAAAAAGATTTTTTTTATTGAAAAAAGATCCTTTTTTAGGACTTATTTTTAAAAAAAAAAGATCTTTTTTCGAATTATCATTTTTTAAAAGATCTTATGAAAAAGTAAAAGTAATTTTATGTTTAGGTATTTCATACAATATGTTTGGGTATAACAATATAAAAGTACTTTTTTGTTTATTTATTATATGAAAAATATCTTTTTTTTAAAGAAAAAGAATCTTAAAAAAAATGTAAATTACAGCTTCTCAAAAAAGATATTTTTTTTATAGTGCTTTTACTTTTACTACTACAAATTTGTCAACCATGCTAACAAATAAAAAAAGATATTTTTTCAATAAAAAAATATCTTTTTTTTTTATCAAGATAATAGCGAATATGTTTGACAAATTTTTAATAGTAAAAGTAAAAGTACTAGAAAAATAAAAAAATATATTTTTTGAAAAACTGTAATTTACAAAATTAACCCACTGCTTGCGTCACAACTAATTAAACTATCCTAACTAACCGCTACACATGTTAGTTATGTATTGATTGCATGGTGGACGCTTTGATAAAAAGGAAGCAAAAATTACTTTTGATAAAGTAATATAGTTGAACAATAGAAAAAATGAGACATCAAGTGATCATATTATTGGTTTCAAGGATTGTTGGATAGAGAAATGTAGACTTTTAGGCTGTATTTGTTTTTAGAGACAGGACAGAACATGATATTGAAATGGAGACAATAGGATAGAGACATTAAAAATTATCTTTTGTGTATTGTGTTTGGATATGATGGATAAGATACTAATGTAATGTCTAGTATTATATTTGGATACACATGGACAAGACTAAAATATTATATGAAATGACTAAAATAGTCCTGTAATTCTAAATTTTCTACATCAATACAAATTAATTTAATAAAAAATGAGAGTACGTAGGAGTACAGACGGAACTTAAAAAAAATATTTGAAGAGGCAAAAAATTTTAATAAAAAAATATATTAGTATTTATATTAAAATAAAATTTATAAATATAATTATTTTATTTTAAAATTTATTATTAATATGTAGGAATACATATGATTAAGATTAACAAAAAAAAATAAATTTGAGTTTGATTAATAAAAAAATTTGTTTAAGTTAATAAGCTAAATTAATTTTAAATAAAAAATTAATTTAAAAAAAATCATTTTTACATGAAAAAATAATTAGTTTTTGTATATAAAAATTTATTTTTATTTAAAAAAACTAATTTTTTTTATCTAAAAACTGATTTTTTTTATAAAAAATTGATTTTTCTTTAAATTATATAAAATCAATTACAATTTATAAATTATTTTTTAGCATTTTAAAAGATTAATTTTACTTTTGCTAATATTTATCTTTCAAAAGTTTTAAGATTAATTATTTTTGTTATTATTTTTATTACAAAACAAATAATATAATATAAGATTAAAATGGTATTGAAGTAAAACGATAAAAAAAAAGAATTATCTATCCCCAATAAAAAATTCTACAGAAAGGAGAGAGTATCTGTAAAAGAAAGAGATAGAGGAAGAACAGGAAGAAAAAAGTATCTCTGAACAACGCAATAAGAAAAATAAAAAGGGGTAATAGTGGAAAAAAGGAAAACAAATTTATAAAATTGTCCGTATCCACTCTTCCAAATCCCGTGTCTATCATTGTCCTTCGTGAAAGAGTGGACACAAAAGTATAAAAAACTGTCTCGAAAACAATATGTCTACTGTCCATGTCTCTGCTTCCAAACACTTTTTAAATAAGTATTGTCCATATTTTCGTGTCTTGTTCCCGAAAACAAACGCTACCTTAGTGCTATGTTAATTATTATCTCCATTAATTAATGGCTATCAACCTTCGTTATAGGCTTATAAAATATACGACCAAAAAAATATACGAACAAAGATAATACATATAATTTTTATTTCAACGAGAATTTATTTCTGTATATTTATTATAAAAAATATATGTTTTATTTTTGTTCGTATACTTTTTATTTTTAGTATTAAAAGTAAAAATAAAAAATTTGTTTTATATAAAAAATATAAATTTTAATTTTTAATATATTTATTAAAATAAAAGTATAAAATTTTTTATTATAATAAAATTTTTATTTTAATTTATATATATTTATTATGTACGTAAATTCTGTGCATAGTAAATTAAATTAGGTTGATTCAATTTACATATAAATATTTAAATAAAATTTATTTGATTTGATTTATATAAATCTATTTAAAATAAACGTGTAACCAATTTTTATTCAAAATATTTGCATATTTTAAGTTTCTAATTAATTTATTACCAGGAAAAAAAAAAAACCTTCGAAGAGCTAGCCTTATTTTTATTCTTTTAAAATACATCTTCAACCGATAATCTCATGGGTAAGAATGAATGGAAGTGAAGACTCAAGAGTCTAAAAAGGAAGCGTAAATCAAAGTCTCCGTCGTATTTTATAAATAATTCAAACATGGCAGCATTCTTAATGTAAATAAGAAGTTTGTCATGCAATGACATAGAAAATCCAGTAATAGGAAAAAGAAGACAGTTCTGTAATAACAATATAATTTAGAAATTAATAAGATAATGTTAGGGATATGATCATTACTTGTTTGTCTATCTTTAATAATTATCCCAGTTCTCAATATAATACAAAAATAAAAGATTGGTATACCAATAAAAATTAACATATATCTTCTGCCTTAACTATCAATAATTCGAACCGGAAATTTTATTTGTTCTATATAGCATTGTTGATGTTGATTAAAAGCTTTTCACATGGAGTCTTCATTTATTAATAAATAAAAGTCGTTAGCCGCTTTTCACAATTTCACATGGAGTTTTCATCTATTAATAAAAATCGGGTTAGCAGCCTTAGCTACCTACAACTTGCTGCTGCTTCATTGTTGAACAAGTCTTTATTCTTTTTCAACAGAAAATTCGAGTTCGAGTCCAATAATAATGATAATAATTGTGATTCATTATATACACACTACAAGAAAAATTATTTTTAATAACAATAATGTGCTTGTTCGGAAAAAAATTACTTTTCAATAAAAATTTTATTTTTTATTTTTTAGTGTGTTTGACAAATTTCTAATAATAAAAGTAAAAACATTAAAAAATTACAATTTACATTTTTTTTAAAAGATATTTTTTTCTTAAAAAATATTTTTTATATCATAAATGAACACAAAAATACTTTTATCTTATTTTATTCAAACATAATAGATAAAAAGATGTTTTTACACAAGATATCCAAACATAAAATCACTTTTACTTAAAATTTTTTAAAAAAATATCATTTAAAAAAATCTTTTTCAAAAATAGTACCCAAACAAACTTAATCTTATTTAACTTATATTTTTGTAACAATTATATATTTGTCATTATTAATATACGTTACAATGGCATATATTTTTTATAGCCAATAAAACAGTTTTTACTGACAATTATATAAATGTCGCTAAAATTTTTTAGCGACAAAATATAAAATGATTAATATCTAATTGTTAGTAAATATATTAACGAATAATTTTATTAGCACCAACAACAAAGTAAAAGACTACTAAAAATAATTTTTCTAAAGGTGACACTAAAGGTTTTAATCCGAAGAAATTGTGATCATGACATTAATTGTGAATAGTAAATGTGGTGGTTGTGCTGGTCTGGTCATATGTGTCTGAATAAATTATATGTTGCTACCTTGCCGGGGTTTACCTAGAAATTAATATCACATGGTTCGGCGAGGAGAGAGAGACAAGAAAGAGAGGGGGAAGCAATGCTATATGAGAGACAAGTATCATTTTTTTGTTAGTACTTAACCAATAGTGCAATAATAATTTATATTTATATTTATAAAAATTTTGCATATAAAAAAATATATAATTTATATTTATATTTATTAAAAATTGTATATATAAATTAATATCATTTGTATTTATATTTTTTAAAATTTGTGTATATAAATTAATAAAATTTAGAAAATAACAAAAAATACTAAAAATGGTTGAGTTCCAAAATTTTTTTTAAGAAGTGTTAGAAGAAAAATCTATAAGTGAGACATTACTAGGAAGCTTGAAAAAATGGCTACAATGCAATTTTTGCTTGAGGATGTGAATGTGAAAGAAGAGTTGGTGGTGGTAATAGACAATAAAGATATAATGGGATGAATTAATGGAAAAGATGTGAAATATATGAGGTAGAGGGAGTTTAACAAAGAAAGCAAGTAGGAGTCCTTGGCTTTTGGGTGCAATGAAGCCGTTATGAATGAAATAGGCTATATAGATCAGATATAAAGGAAGAAGGAGGAGATATATATGTGTTTTTTTTTCCAAGTTAGTTTGGGATTAGTATTCAAATTAGTCTTTTAAATTTTTGTAAATTAATTTATTTTTTGTTTTTATATCATTTAATCTATGTTGATATGGATTGTTATTAGATCTTGCCTGATTTATTCCAAAAGTTAGAATCCATAAATAAATCAATGCATAATATCATTTTTATATAGGTCAACCGACACAAAAATGAAAAATGGAGTGGCGACCCATCCGTTTACTAAATCCAAATTTTAAAAAACACATAAAAGATTAAAATTCAAGTCAAATATATGATCCATTACTCCTTTTTATTTTTTTTAATTTTAGTATTATTTAAGTGCTATAAAAAGAGGCTGCAGCAATAACAATAATAAACTATCAGAGTCTAACATTACACCTTCCAGCAATAACAATAATGACAAACACTTCAAAGGTTATTACATGCAAAGGTATTACAATCACTAAGCATCTCCTCTAACACCTTTAATTTTTTCATGTTATTCTTAATAATTAACAAACATGCATTGGATATTGCAGGTGCTGTTTGTTGGGGTGCTGGTGAAGCTGTGAGATTAGAAGAGATACAAGTTGATCCACCAAAAGCAAATGAAGTTCGAGTCAAGATGATTTGTGCTAGCATCTGCCACACTGATATCACCACCATTCAAGGATTATTACCATTTGTATTTTCACTCTTTTCATCAATTCCATGCCTTCATTCTTTATTATTCCTACCTTATTTGTTTAATCTCTATAAATTACTACATCTTAATATATATATTTTGATTTGAATTCATTTGCAGTTTCGTTATCCAATAGCTCTTGGTCACGAAGGAGTTGGGTATGTTCTGTATATGCATCGTCACAATAAAATTACTTATTCTAAAAATTTAGACGGAAAGTGAAAGATAGACACAAAAATAATTATATTTCGAATACATTTTTTTATGTAAAAGTCTCTTTTTTAGATTTATGTAAAATTCGTATAAACTTTTTATTTCTCTTTGGAATTTAACAAGAATCTTAATATGAAGTCATTTTTTAAAAAAAAATTTAAGATGAAAGATACAAATGGTTATAATAAGAAATAATAAGAGATTCTAAAAAAGCCATTAATATATTATTACTGCAGGGTTGTGGAATCAGTTGGAGATGGAGTGACAAATCTAAAAGAAGGGGATATGGTGATTCCAACATACATAGGAGAGTGCCAAGAATGTGAGAATTGCATTTCAGGAAAATCAAACTTGTGCTTAACATATCCTATGAGGATGAGTGCCTTGATGCCAGATAACACTTCAAGATTGTCCTGCAAAGGCAACAGCTTATATTACTGTTTAACTTTCGCCACGTGGTCCGAGTACACGGTTATCGATGTTAACTACCTTATTAAGGTTGATCCAATCATTAATCCAGCTCATGCCAGCTTCATCTCATGTGGATTCTCAACTGGCTATGGAGCTGCATGGAGAGAAGCCAAAGTTGAAAGTGGATCAAGTGTTGTTGTTTTTGGTCTTGGTGCTGTTGGATTAGGGGTATGCATCAAATATTCATAACTAGCAAATTACTTTAATTTCTTTGTCTACTAATAATAAGAGTTTAATTTTAACGCACTGAGTTTTACACTGTCATGCAATTATATCTGTTTTTTTGAATGACCATTTAAGTAGTCAATGTGAAAAAGTAGTTATTATATAAATTTCTTTTAACCGAATGACTCTATGAAATTATGTCGCTACTTAGTTTGATTCTTAGTTATGAGATTTGATTATGATTTTGTTGCGAAGGCTATAAGTGGAGCAAAAATGTTGGGGGCAAGAAAGATAATAGGAATTGACACAAATAACTTGAAGAGAGAAAAAGGAGAAGCATTTGGAATGACTCACTTTATAAATCCAAATGATTCTGATAAATCTCCTTCAACATTGGTGAAAGAATTGAGTGATGGATTTGGTGTGGATTATTCATTTGAGTGCACTGGAGTTGCCCCTTTGCTCACTGAATGCTTAGAAGCCACAAAAATGGTTAGTTACATACTTTCAATTTTTTCAACCACTTCATTTATTTGGTTTTATGAAATTGTAGATACATACATATCAAACTATAGTCTATATATACATTTATATTCTTAATTAATTACTTGTTATGTGTGTATATAGGGAAGTGGCAAGGCAATATCAATTGGAGCAGGAAATGAAGCTACTGTGCCTCTTGGTCAATTTTCACTTCTTTTTGGCAGAACTTTGAAAGGTTCTATTTTTGGAGGGCTTAAAGCCATTTCAGATCTTTCTATTATAGCTGACAAGTGCCTCAAGCAGGTATTCTCATAAGTGTATAATTTTAGATTATTATCTTTCTAACAATTTGAACATGATTATTATAAAATTTTATGGGGATCTATTCATCTATTAGTATAATTGCAATCTATATCCTATGTAATAGTAGATGAATAATAGCCAATGAGTAATAGCTCAAATGGCATAGTCTCCCCATATTCAATTAAGAGATTGCGGGTTCGAGTCTCCTATCTTTGGTAAAAAAAAAAAATAGTAGATGAATAATATATCAGCAAACATTGTTAAACATTTTTTATACATTAAAATATTTTATAATTATGTTCAAGCATGGCTCTTGAGATTCTGACTTAAGAAAGCTATATATGTCTTAACTATTTTACCATATTGCAGGAGTTTCCTCTTGAAGAATTACACACCCATGAGGTCCAATTGGAAGATGTAAACGAAGCATTTGAGTTGTTGAAACAGCCCAACTGTGTGAAAATTGTCATCAAGATGTGATATTATTATTATTATTATTATTATTATTAGAGGTAATTCATCAATAATTGTTGGTTCTAAGTCCTGTGGAGATATAAGATGTTCACACGTGAACGTCACATTGCATAACAAATCAAATACGTTATGCCAGCTTTATTTGTAATTATTGATTATTGATTGATTATTGAAGTTGAACTCGTAACCGTTGAAACTTTGTAGTCCAATTTTCATACAAATAATAAAGAATGAGGAATGCTAGGGGCTAGTAACTTTTGTGATTTGTAGTCATCAAATAACCACCAATGATGGTTTTAATGGTGTGAGATTGGTGTGAGATTTCATCTAATGATTTACTTTTCTTTGCTGGTTATATGCTGGTCAGAATTTAACAAAATTGCTGGTTCCCTAGATTTTTCCATAAAGAATAATGATTGTGTGCAGTTAGTTGATTTTGAAGGGAAATTGTTTTCATTGTTGTTTCACTAATGCAATATGACCATCTAAGGAAAATCAATTACATGATATAAAGTTGACTTAATTATCAATTGATATCCCCAAGATTCAGACTGCGACAAAAAAAAATTTTAAAAGATATTATCAACAAAATAATTTTTGAATAATTTAAAAATATGATAAAAATAATTAATAAATATTATATTTTTTATAAATGACAAATAAATTTTTTTATTTAGCAAACAATTTGTCTTTGAGAATTGAAGAAGCTGAATTGAGAGAAGATTACAATAGATTTTTATTGTAAGAGGAACTTTTTTGGTACCAAAAATCTATAGAGTAGTGTGGGTCAAGTATGGGGATAGAAACACTAAATTTTTTCATCTTCGGACTTTGGTGCGTAGAAACCATAATAGAGTACATGGATTATATGTTAGAGATGGGTCTTGGTCTACTGATCCAGATATTCTCCCAGAAGAAGTCCTCTCGTTTTACAAGAATCTCTTTGGTACAACGGAAGAGGTTGAGGTTGATTGTTTAGGAGATGTTCCGATGCCGACTCTAAGCACCGAGGCTTGTGCTAGGTTAATTGACCCTGTCTCTTTTGCGGAAGTCAAGTCAGCAGTATTCAGTATGAGCCATTTTAAGTCTCCTGGTCCATATGGCTTTCAAGCTTATTTTTTTAAGGGATAAGTACTGTTTTGATCCTTAACGTTGAGGGTCAGAATCGAAACCGTCCTTGATGTAATTTTTGACTTAAAATTGTCCTTAACGTTGCATTTCATTTTAAAATCGTCCTTTCTAATAATTTTTTTTAATTTATTCCTAAACTACCCCTACTTTAATAAAAAGATTATAAAATTTAAAAAAATAAAAGAAAACGCGTTTGGGGGGCGGCCGCGGGGTGGGGGGGGGCTGAAAAGGGTATACGAAGGGGGAGGGGAGGGAAAGGGAGAGGGGGAGGGGGAGGGGGAAGGGGACGGCGGCGGCGGCGAATCTTGGAGCCGTCGTCGCCGTCGCCGTTGGGTATCGCGAGGGAGAGAGGAGATGCGAGTCACTGCCACTGCCTCGCAACATCGCCGCCTCGCCGCCTCATCTGCATTGCTTTCTGCTTCTGCATCTTGCTTCTGCTTTCTTGCTTTCTGTTTTCTTGCTTTCTATTTCTGCTTTTTGGTTTGGTGTTGTTTGGTGTTGTTGCTGTTGTTTGGTATTTTTGGTGTTGGTGGTGGTGGTGTTGGTGATGGTGTTGGTTGTGATGATGGTGCTGGTGTTGGTGCTGGTTGTGGTGGTGGTGTTGGTGTTGGTATTGATGGTGGTTGAGGAGGTAATTGTGCTGGTAGTGGTGAGGGTATTTTTATCCAAAAAAATTAAAAGGATGATTTTAATACGAAAAAAAAAACGTTAAGGATGATTCTAAATCGGAAATTACATTGGGGACGATTTCGATTCTGACCCTCAACGTTAGGGATCAAAACAATACTTATCCCTTTTTTTTTAAAGAATATTGGGAGATAGTAGGCATTGAGATTTGGAATATTGTCCGGAGCGCTTTTTTGGGAGAATACTTAAATCCTAGCATCATGGAAATTCTGATTGTGCTTATTCCTAAAATTGATAACCCTACCTTTATGAAGGATTTCAGGCCTATTAGCTTGTGTAATGTTGTTTATAAAATTATCACAAAAGTATTGGCTAATCGACTTCGGCCTTTTCTTCTAGATATTGTTAGTCCTTTACAAGGAGGTTTTATTCTGGGTCGTGGTGCTCCTGATAATATTATTGTGGCGCAAGAAATTCTGAATTTCATGAAGCACACAAAATTCAAGAAAGGTACTCTTGCTTTTAAAAAATTGATCTTGAAAAATCTTATGATAGGGTGGATTGGAGGTTTTTGGAGAGTACTCTCATTGCTTTTGGTTTTTCTATCATCACTGTTAATTTGATTATGAATTGTGTTCGTGAATCATCTCTTTCTATTATGTGGAATGGGAATAGATTGGATAGTTTTGCTCCTAGAAGGGGGCTTAAACAGGGCGATCCAATGTCTCTTTACTTATTTGTGCTTTGTATGGAAAGACTTGCTTGCTATATATCTCATATGGTGGTCGAGGGTATGTGGAAACCAGTTTCTGTCACTAGTGGTGGCCCAAAATTTTCTCATTTGATGTTTGCAGGTGATCTCTTACTTTTCTGTCAGGTTACAAAGAGTCAGGTCCAAATGGTCATGCATTCTCTTAACATTTTTTGCAAAGCATCTGGCATGAAAGTGAATCTTCAATACGTTTTGCTTTGGACTTAGGAAGATATCTTGGAGTTAACCTTAATCATTCTCGTACCAGTAGGGCTTCTTTTCATTCGGTGATTGAAAAGGTGAGGGGAAGATTAGCTAACTGGAAATGAAGGCTTCTAAATAAAGCAGAGAGACTTTGCCTGATCAATTCTGTTGCAACATCCATTCCTGTCTATCATATGCAGGTATCTTTTTTTTCAAATTGGGTTTGCGATAAATTGTCTTTTATGATGAGACAGTTCCTTTGGAAGGGTCAAGTTGATGGTAGAGGTCTTTCTCTTGTTAATTGGAGGACCGTGATCACTCCAAAGAATTTTGGTGGCCTAGGTGTTAGAGATCCTGCGTGTGTTAATATATCTTTACTTGGTAAATTAGTTTGGCAACTTTTTCATTGTCAGGACAAGCCTTGGGTTGCTCTATTGAGGGCGAAGTACCTGAGGAATGAGGGAGTTTTAGATTACCCTGCCCCTTGCAACGCTTCTTATGTATGGAAGAGTATCTCAAAGGCTTTTGGTGCTCTTAAGGATGCATTCTCTTGGTGCGTTGGGTCACTTGATCAATCTTTTTTGTTTGACAATTGGAGTATTGAGGGCCCAATTGCTCAAGATGTCTCTTTTGTACATATATCTGACTCTGATTTAACTATTAGAGACGTTTGGAAAGATGGTCAATGGAATCTTCATGATATTTTCTCTATCATTCCAGAAGATGTCAAACGGCGTTTGAATGCTTATAATCCGGATTTGAATGTTGGAGAGAGTTCGGGTTGGTCGTGGGATGTGGCATCTTCGAGACTCTACTCAGTTAGGAGTGGGTACAGTTGGCTAGCCAAAAGAAAGTTTGACTGGAATGAGCATGATAATTGGTTGTGGGTATGGCGACTGCATATTCCTGAGAAGTACAAGTTCTTGATTTGGCTCAGTCTTCATAATGCTATTCCTACGGCAGAGTTTCGTTTGGGTTGTGGCTTAGCTTTATCTAACACCTGTCATCGGTGTCAGAATGGTTCTGAATCCATTCTTCATTGTCTTCGGGAGTACCCTAGTGCCAAGGAGGTCTAGAACTTTTTAGGCTTGTATTCAGATAACTCGGATTTACGTGATTGGCTCTACAGAGGTGCAAGGAGTGGAGATGTTTTTCTTTTCTTTTCGACCATCTGGTGGATTTGGAGAAGCAGGAATCATGACTTATTTAATATAGATTATTCTTGGAGTGCTAGTAAAGTGGTGAGTTTGATTCGTAGTTCAGTAAGGGAGTTTCACACTATTTTTGCTATGCATCAATCTTTGTCTCCTCATTCGCTTTGTTTGCATTGGTTCCACCTCCAGCTCATTTTGTTAAATTGAATTGTGATGCTAGTTGTTTTGCTCCTTTTGGCTATGCTGGTTTTGGTTGTATCATTCGCAATCCTGATGGATGTTGGTTGAAAGGTTGCACTGGAAAAGTTGAAGTGTGCAGTGTTCTTTTTGTTGAATTGTATGCAATTTGGAGATGTTTACTTCTTGCTTGGGAGAGTGAATTTCGTGAGGTTATTTATGAAACAGACTGTTTATAGAAGCTCTTTTTTTGGTAAACCAAAGAATGCTTGGTAAAGATATTCCGGAATGGAATTTGGCAAAGCATATACAGGAGGTTATGAATTGGAATTGGAGAGTTTCTATTCTTTTAATTCAGAGGAATGCAAATAGTATTGCAGATTGTATGGCTAAAGCAGCTGCTTCTGGCGCGGACATTCACTCGAATTGGAGCCAACCATGGAGTAAGTTTCAACATTTAATAGATTTAGATATGAACCTAGCTAATTAATTTGGTTTTGCCTCTTTTTTTTTCTTTCTTTTCTATTTAGTCACAAAAAAAAAAAAACAGCTTATCTATTTGATTCGATTTTTGAGGTAACATTTGAATAAATATTTAGAAGATGTACAAAATAATTCAGATAAAAATTGATCTTTATTTTTCTCTTTATTTTTTAAAATAATATGGTCATTCACAATAAAATATTTTTTTTTTTAAAAATTCACTTGACGAAAATTTGTTTTATGATGAATATGATATCATCACTTTGCAATAAACTGGGGAAGATTTGTTATCTGTAGATGAGAATAGAGAAGGTCATGCTGCAGCTTTCGGTGATGATATTGGCCTTGCCACTGAGTTGAAGTGTGGAATTCATGTGATAAGAAAAATATATATAGGGAGCTTTTGTATTGATATTCCACCAAGATTTTTTTGCCATGTTTCAGAGGTTCTTCTGAATTTGTGGAGATCCTAATTTCTTGTTTTCCCCATTTTTGTCATCGTGTATTTGTCGCAAGCTCATGATATTATACCAAGTGATAAAAATATGAAAAAGTAGATATATAAAACTTTATCTTTTTGCTGTTAGCTTATCCACATGTTTGTGACCTTTTAAAAAACAAATTTACCTTACCAACACATTTAAATAATTAAAATTTAACCAAACTAAATGATTGAATGAATTATAAGTTTTAATTTCTGAAAATTTTAAAACAATACAGAAGCTTACTTGCTCCTCTTCTCATTTCATGATATTCCAGATTACAGCTTCAAGTTTTAATTAAAATGGCTACCACTTCACAAGTTATTACCTGCAAAGGTATATATCATCAATCAAACATTATTATTATATCATGTTGTATTAAATTTTAGTTATAGTATGTATATGTGTTGGTTTGGATATTGCAGGAGTAGTGTGCTGGGGAGGTGGAGAGGCTGTAAGATTAGAAGAGATTGAAGTTGATCCACCAAAATCAACTGAAATTCGAGTTAAGATGCTTTGTTCCAGCATCTGCCACACTGATATCAAAAGAATTAGAGGATCCCCAGTAGTTAATGCTCTTTCTTAATCCCATGTTTTTCAGTCTCTAAGTCTGTTTTCTTAATTATCTTTCTTTATTTGTATTCTGTTTCTGCCAATTTTAATTTGCAGGTGAAGTATCCTCTTGCTGTTGGACATGAAGGAGTCGGGTAATTAATTTCTCCAAATCTGTGGTTCTTAGATCTAAATTTATTGTGTCTATTAGAGTCTGAATATGTGTACTATAGATATCATTTGATAGTTAACCACATGAAGTGCAGTGTTGTAGAGAGTGTTGGAGAGGAAGTGAAAAATCTAAAAGAAGGGGATATGGTGATTCCAACGTTCATAGGAGAGTGCAAACAATGTGAGATTTGCATTTCAGGAAAATCCAATTTGTGCATGACAAACCCTTTAATGCTGAATGGATTGATGAGAGACAACACTTCAAGGTTGTCCTGCAAAGGCAAAAGGCTTCACCATATTTTCAGTTGTGCCACTTGGTCAGAGTACATGGTTGTTGATGCCAACTATGCTTTTAAAGTTGATCCAAGCATTGACCTAGCACATGCCAGTTTCATCTCATGTGGCTTTTCAACTGGTTATGGTGCTGCTTGGAAGGAAGCTAAGGTTGAAAGTGGATCAAGTGTTGCTGTTTTTGGTCTTGGCGCTGTTGGATTGGGGGTATGCATCAAATACACTTTTGCATTACATCTGCACTTTATATTCATATAGTATAAGGTGTAGTTTTGTTGCAAAAGAGGCTTTTTTCTTGTATTGTTGGGCAATTTCAATGCATTAAATTGAACATTTTAAAATTTACTATGTAAAGTTCAGAGGGCAAAGTGTTAAAGTACATTTGACCTTGTATTACAGGCCATCAGCGGAGCAAAAATGATGGGAGCAACTAAGATAATAGGGATTGACAAAAATGATATGAAAAGAGAAAAAGGAGAAATTTTTGGAATGACTCACTTTATAAATCCTAGTGATTCTGATATGCCTCCATCAGAATTGGTGAAAGAATTGAGTGATGGAAGAATGGGTGTGGATTATTCTTTTGAGTGCACTGGAATCAGCCATTTGATTATTGAGTCCCTACAAGCCACAAAAGTGGTGAGTTGAGTTCAGCCATTTGATTTTTCTTTCCTTATTTAATCATTACATGATCACAGCAATAATGTGTACAAAATTATTCCTAATCTAAGAACATTATTGTGTGTTCCTAATTTTTAACTTGTGTATGTATAGGGAACAGGTAAAACAATTGTAATTGGTGCACCAACTGAACCAATTGAGCCATTTGGTTTTGCTTCAATCCTTAAAGGCAAGACTTTGAAAGGTTCTATCTTTGGAGGGTTAAAAGCAAATTCAGACCTTTCCATTATAGCTGACAAATGCCACAAAAGGGTATTCTAATTTCTCAACACATCTAACTTTATAGCATATAGTATGTATGCTTAAAAAAAAAAGGTATATAGTATGTACTTGTATTTGATGCATATGTTTTTGTGCTGGTATAAGTATCTCATAATTATTACTTCACAGGAATTTCCTCTTGAAGAATTATACACTCATGAGGTTCAATTGGCAGATATAAATCAAGCATTTGAGCTTTTGAAACAGCCCAATTGTGTGAAAGTTGTCATCAAGATATGAGAGTTATTATTGTTCTAAGTAACTTATAATAATTCAGTCAAAGTTATAAAACCAATTCTTTCTGTATTTTTGCTTTTCTCTCTTTGTTAACATGATGAAAAAGAATTATATAATTTATATTTGAGTGCATAGGAATCAATGTCCAATATATATATATATATATATATATATATATATATATATATATATATATATATATATATTTTCTAAAAAATTTTATATTGTAAGCAAATTTTACATATCCTTTTATAAGACTATAAGAGCGTCAAATTGGATTATTACTTATTAGTCATATCGTGTTAATGTCCATCTAAAACGAATCTAAAATGTTAGTCTACCTTGTTTTATGATAAATCAGTAGAAACCTTTTTTTTATAACTAGTAAAATTAATTAAAATTAATCTAATAAAAAATAATAAATAAAAATCTAACTATAATTCAAATACAAATAAAAGTTATTCATATTACAGCAAATTTTTTCATAATATTCTTTTAAATTTTTTACCATAATATCTATTCTCAAATTAATGCAAAGGATAAACAATATCAATTTTAATTTAATTTTTAAATAACAGATAATTTTAAAATAATAACAATATTTACAACAGAATATAATACAAAAATAAAAACATAATTTCTGATTAAAAAAATAAGAAGCAATAAGCTATGGTGTATATATATATATATATATATATATATATATATATATATATATATATATATAAAATAAATAATAGAAAATAGAAAACATAAATAAAAATAGCAAAAAAAATGAAAAAAATTTAAAAATCCTAATTTTTAAATCTTATATATATGTATAGCATTCACCTTTTTTTTGTAAAATAAAAGTTTTTGGTTCAAAAAGTTCGTTCACCGTCTTGTCAAAATAGGTAGATTTTATTGTACTGATTTAATGGATTTATCTAGATTGACTAACTTAAAATGTTAGTCCAACCCAATTTTTATTTTTAAAAACTTGATAAGTCGATCCATTTTAATGTTTTTTTAATGAGAAAAGGAAAGAACCTATTTTATAATTAATGATATTATTTATGCTATATCTATATTAACTCTAAAAGGACAGGTAATTTTTGTTCAATGTAAATTATTCAAAATATTTTTATTATTTATTTTTAGTTTTAATTATATGAAGTTCTATTTCACTTAGAATTATATATATATAATGCAAATTATTTTCATCCAATTGTTTTTTATTTCATTATTTTCGCAGTTCAACTCAGTCGGTTGGGCTATCCCTATAAGCATTAGGCAATGGTGTTGACCTTTATAAATAAGCGACTAAAGTCTCAAATTAGCCCATGAAAAATTTTAAATTAGAAACTTTAATTTTTAATAAATTTTTATTATTTTAAAGGTTATCGAGATAAATTGTTCTTTTTATAAAGAGGTCTGATTTGTTCTTTTCTTATAAAATACTAATACGTACATATTTTCATTTATAATAACTATTGATAGTTGGATTTTAATGTGAACATGTAGTGGCATGGTTGGTTTGATACAATATATAATTATATATAAAGGAAAACGTGTACGTTTTATGTTTGGTGTCACATACATTATCCTTCTCTAGTTCCTCAAATTTATACATGTATAAGTGGATAAATCAAATTATGTGAATAAGGTTCAGTAAAATAGTAATATCCGGCGCCAATGAGTAATAGCTCAAATGTCATAATCTTTCTATACTCAATTAAGAGGTTGAGGGTTCAAGTCTCCTATCTTTAATAAAAAAAAAAATAGTAATATCCGGCAAAAAGGCAAATAAGTTTTAGATTAGATTGAAATATCTCTCTCATAATATTTTTTAATGCATCGGTGATGCTAAAGTTTTAACCCATTACTCAGTACTCTACTCATGTCCTAATCAGTAACTCATTAAGCAGACACTAAAATATTGATAGGGGAATTAAAAGATATCAAGTTAAAAGGTCAAAGTCAGCACCTCAAGTTTCTCATGAACTATGACACGTAGTTGCAGCATGTGATAAATTCCAACAATCAAATATGTTAACTAAAATTTTTTAATCAGTTACATTATTATTCTGTCCCAATGAATATATAACATTTTTAATTCCAATTATTTTATGTTTAGGATTTGAATTCAAAATTAAGGATTATGAATTTGTATCAACTACTTCAATCAACTATTTATTAGTTCACATCTACTTCAATAATTTATCTTTTCTTATTAAATACCATAAAGTACTAATTTTCTTGCCTATAAAAGGGAATACAGAACAAAGCACTCTACAACAGCACCTCCTTTTTTCTTTTCAGTTACTTCAAAGTCCAAATTATAACTTCGACCTTCAAGTAGGAATTGAATTATTGCACTTACAATATGACAAGCACTTCTCAAGTTATTACATGCAAAGGTATGAAATAATTAACCATTTAAGCATATGCACATTACATTGCATTTTCATGCAACTTTGTTCATATTAGATATGATTAAATACATAAGAATATATCATGGTATGGAAATTTCAGCTGCAGTATGTTGGAAGGTTGGAGAGGGTGTGAAGATTGAAGAGATTCAAGTTGATCCACCAAAAGCAACTGAAGTTCGACTTAAGATGCTTTGTTCTAGCATCTGCCACACTGATATTTCAAGCATTCAAGGAACTCCTATGGTTAATACTCTTTTTAATACTGTTTTTGTTTTCTTCTCTATGGAACTAACTTTTATGTTTTTCCTCATCTTTCTTCCACTAATGGTACTTTAATGCTAACAAATTTGCAGTTTAATTTTTATCCTCTAGCACTTGGACACGAAGGAGTTGGGTAAGGAATATACACTCTAGACTGTATTTGGTAATTGTCTCATCAAAGAAATACAGAGACTCAAACATAAATCTATATAGAGAAGATTAGTTTTTCATCATCAAATTAAAGAGAACGAGTGTTGGTTATTAAGAAAATACTGATATATCAAAATATTATTTTGACCATGTATATGTATACAAAAAATTCATTACTCTATAAATATATATGGTATCTTAAATATATGATAACTGATTTAGTGTCTTATTATTTTTGTGTACAAGTCACATTTTTTTATAATATTTACTATAAAAAGTGTAGACGTAATTGGATTCATATAGAAATAGGTAAAACTTCATCTAATTTTTTTTTATCTAATTCTATTTCTTATGACAAAATTTATCCAACTTTCTTGCTACTAAAAATACTAAGGACATTAAGTGTAGTATGTCTATATTTTCATTCAGGATACTCTTGTTGAATTGAAAATAAATACTTCCTTTCACAAATATGCAAAATTACCTTATACCTTTCAATTCCTTTCCATAAATATCTCATGAACTTAAATCATGCTAAAGGAACTTGTTGGGAGATTCTTTGAATGATCCATGCATAATGAAAAGCATCAATAACTGCAGGGTTGTAGAAAGTGTTGGGGATGAAGTAAAGAGTTTGAAAGGAGGTGATATGGTGATTCCAATATTTGTAGGAGAGTGCAAAGAATGTGAGAATTGCATTTCAGGAAAATCAAATTTGTGCATGACATATCCTTTGAGCCTAACTGGCTTGATGCCAGATAACACTTCAAGGATGTCCTGCAGAGGCCAGAGGCTATACCACCCTTCGAGCTGTGCCACGTGGTCCGAGTACACGGTTATCGATGTTAACTACCTTGTTAAGGTTGATCCAAGCATTAATCCCGCTCATGCCAGTTTCATATCATGTGGGTTCTCAACTGGCTATGGAGCTGCATGGAAGGAAGCCAAGGTTGAAAGTGGATCAAGTGTTGCTGTCTTTGGTCTTGGTGCTGTTGGATTAGGGGTATGATTATCTTTGTAATTGGTATATGATTATAGTTTTTAGCCTTCAGTTTTTATTAATAATGAATTTCCTTGTAATGCAGGCTATAAGTGCAGCAAAAATGTTGGGGGCAACTAAGATAATAGGGATTGACATAAATGATATGAAGAGAGAAAAAGGTGAAGCTTTTGGAATGACTCACTTTATAAATTCAAGTAATTCTGATAAATCTCCTTCAGAATTGGTTAAAGAATTGAGTGATGGACTTGGTGTGGATTTTTCATTTGAGTGCACTGGAGTTGGCCCTTTGCTTACTGAATCATTAGAAGCTACAAAAGTGGTTAGTTTCATTTTTCAAGAAGTTCATCCTTATAAAATTGAATTAAATCTATTATATAGTCCTTGAAAAATTGCAAGTGAATCTAATTAAGTAATTATAACTTTCTCATGTATAGGGATCAGGTAAAACAATAACACTTGGTGTAGGAACTGAACCTTTTGTATCATTTGGTCTGTTTTCTATTCTTTTTGGAAGAACTTTGAAAGGATCAATATTTGGTGGGTTAAAATCCATATCAGACCTACCCATCATAGCTGACAAATGCATTAAACAGGTATATTCTCAGTCCACATACATAACAGATTAGTTATATCTTGCACATGTTTTATTAATAGTAATGTTAATGTCTCAAAATTATGATGAATGGGTCATTTATTGCCATTTTTCAGGAATTCCCTCTTCAAGAACTATTCACCCACGAGGTTCAATTAACAGATATAGAACAAGCATTTGAGCTGTTGAAACAACCCACTTGTGTGAAAGTTGTCATCAAGATATGATATTTTTCTAACAACCGAATCCAAAAGAGATAGAGCAAGTCCTCAATAATGGTTGGTGGTAATGATTCAATTCGTACACAACTCCACATGATTTCAGAGGAAGATAACATATTCTCCAAAAGCTGTTTTATATATATCAACTTTGAAAATTGATGGAAACTAAATGTATCTCTTAAAAAAAAAAATTAACAATAATTAATTTGTTGTACCTATGAACTGTGTATTGTTGCATTCAAATATATTATATAAACAATCTTTCTGTGTATTGTTGATTTGTTGCATCCAAATATATTGCAGAAACAATCCTTGATATTTTTACATTATTATGAACATATTTTATTTATTTTTATATGAATATTCTTTAATAATTATTAAAAATATATAAATTTATTTTAAAATTTCGTATATAATTAATAAAAACAACCATGTTACCATATAAATAGGGGTATTATGAATTGAATAAGACAAATACCTATATTAGTATTATTATTAAATTATATGACATAATTAGAATATAATAAAAGAAAATATATAAGAAAATAATATTGAAAAAGCCATGTGTATGCTTTTTATATATGTATGGCTATAGTAATAAAAAATATAAAATTTAAAAGTATAAAAAAAGAAACATAATAAGAGAATATAGTTCAAATATAAATTTAAATATAAATTAAAAGGGAGAACTAATATCATTTTATAATTTGAAACAACAAAATATTAGTTGACAAAACCAAATTAATATGTGCAAATGAAAAATGAGAAAGAAAAAACAATTTTGAGAAATTACAAAAAAAAAAAATAATTTGGAGAAATTAAACACAAACTGAAACTTGTATGTAAGATGATTTGTAAATAGATTAAATAGTATAATAATAAAAGTCTTATACTTTAAATTTGGCCGTTACAGTCTGGTCCATTTCGTATTATTCGATAACAGCCACCTATTACTCAGAGAACAATTCTTAATCCATTAGCTATAACTCAGCTAATAAAACCTATACCTTAGCCCAAATTTACCCATTGATTTATTATTTATAACTCAATCCAAATTTACCTCTTGATCCGTTAGCTATAGTTTGACCTAATTATACCTATAAATTAGAATCTAAGTGAGATAATAAAGGTGACTTATATTCAATAATTAGAGAGAATTTCGGTTATAATAGAATCATTTGAATATGTTTAGGAGCAGTTACTACAAAATCAGGCTGACATCCTTAACAGCTCCATAATACTAGGCTTGCTGAGTAACCACCTATAACACAACATCTCTATAAATACAAAATCCTAACTACTTGAAAGGTACGCTATTCACTCTGAATAATATATACCTCATCTTATACTTTTTCAGTTTTTCTTACTTGAGCGTTGGAGTCTTTTTGCAGGTCCCAACCTCTTTCGGTGTTCCTCGACGACTGAAGTATAGCTCGACGTCTGTGCTCTTAGGACAGAAAATTCCATATAAATGAAAGAAGGAGTTATACCTCGGCACTAAAAAGAGTTATACATCAGCTCAAATTACTGTGTAGAACTTTTGGCGCCCACCGTGGAGCTGAGTTTACTTAACTCAACTACCATTTTTCTACCCGATTATTTACCCTATTTTACAGGTTATAATAAATGGCTCATGAGCAGACTCCACCTCTTCCTCCACCAACTAAAGCCGAGTTATTAACTAAGAATTCTGTGCTCAAGACCGAGGTACAGAGGTTAACTGAGTTGTTAACACAACAGTAAAAGAACCTGAATAGCAAGAAAGATCGCAAGAATGCTCATAATGATGACGAGCATGTGTTAGGAACTCATACTCTGGTAGAATTGACACATTCAAAGGCGCTGAAAAGATGTATAAACCCTTTTTTCGAGGAAATCATGAAATTCTAGATGCCGAAGAACTTCACCCTAGCTACCAACCACTCTAAAGTCATACGAGGGGATTGGAGACCCGAACATACATGTCACTAAGTTCCACTCAATGATGTTTTTTATTAACGGTGCTTCTGACCTAATATTATGTCATTCTTTCCTCACTTTTTTAGATGGTGCTACTTTATTCTGATTTTCATCTTTACCCTGCAGGTTCTATCTCTACTTTTCAGGAATTGACTGACCTCTTTACTAACAATTTTGCAGCATACAAGATCTATGTTCATGATTCTGACTACCTTAGCACAATCAAACAAGGTCAACACGAAAGTCTCCATGACTACATGATAAGGTTCAATAAGATAGCAATGGAGACACCTCACTCTTGACGTCCACCTCCATGCTCTTAAGAGTGGTCTTCACCCTAACAAGTGCCACAAGACTATTACTGTCGCCAAGCCAAAGACTTTAGCAGAATTCTGAAAAAAAAAAAAAAACAGTTGGACAGATGAAAATAGAAATACTTAGACAAGCTTGGCGGATCAATAAACTAACTCAATCAAAAGAAGACTACCAAAAGGACCTTTTTGAATCAACAAATTGATCGGTAAGGGACTTATACTCTTCAAGCACTACTAGAAAAAGAACTATGACTCAAAGATGTACTCTTTTTCTCACTCACAATATTTTTTCTACATCAAATTTTACTTGGAGGGGTTTTAATGAGGCACTTCATCCTATACCTTCTATGTTAAAAGAGTAATCCTCAATAAATAGTATATTATTTTAACTTCATCATTCTTTATTTTTATTTATGCATTTAGTTCGGCTACTGTTTTTCCTACGCTTTACACAAATTATGGCAAACCAATATTAAAGTCGGCATACAAAAACAAACCGACAGTTATAAGTCAGAATCAATCCAACAAACTGATAACTATATTTTGGAACCAATCCAACAAACCGGCAACCATAAGTCGGAATCAATGTAACAAATCAGCAACTATAAGTCGAAACAATCCAAACAAATCGACTCCTATAAGTCGGAATCACTTCAAACAAACTAATAATTATAAGTTTGAATCAGTCAAAGCAAACCGAAACCTATAAATTGGCGTCAGTCCAACAAACAATCACTTATAAGTTCGTTAAAAAATATGAAATAAGCAACACATTTCCCAATGACAAGCTTATCCAATTTTATTTTTAAGATTATCAAGTTGATCTTGGGGGCTAATCTTCATATTTCCGAATTATAACACAACCGCATCTCTTCTGTATCCTGTCGAGTTTATAACTCAATTTTCATAAAAGCTTAACCTGCTTCTATTAAAAATAAATAGATCAAGTTTAAGGGCTGTGATCTGGTCATTATAACTCAGCGGCTACAAGCTATAATTCGGATATTAGGTCAAGACGTTAGGATTTTTATGACTCACAAATTACCAATACATAACTCGCTCGTTATACCTCAAACTCGGCCGTTACAGTCTAGTCCATTCTGTATTACTAGGTAATTGCCACCTATTACTCAAAGAACAAATCTTGATCCATTACTTATAACTCGGCTAATGAAACATATACCTCGACCCAAATTTACCCATTGATCTATTAGCTATAACTCGTCCCAAATTTACCTCTTGATCCATTAGCTATAACTCGACCTAATTGTACCTATAAATTAGAATCCAATTGAGATAATAAAGGTGACTGATCTTCAATTAGAGAGAATTTCGGCTATAATAGAATCATTTGGATATATTCAGGGGCAGTTACCACAAAATCAGTACAAAATTTTAACTACGTGAAAGGTACGCTATTCACTTTGAATAACATATACCTCATCTTATATTTTTGGGTTGAGTACGATTTTGGTCCCTAAGGTAGGAGCTGAAATTTTTTTTTGTCCCTAGCCTTTTTTTGTTTACAAAATGGTCCCTAATGTTTAACTTAGTTTTAAAATCATCCTTTTTACCAAAATTTTAATTTTTATTCCGAAAATACTCCTAACTAAAAAAAAGAAAAAAAATGGGTTACAGGAGAAGGGGGAAGGATATCACAGGGGGTGTTTGGTTTGGGGAAGAAAAGGGAGAAGGAGAAGGGCTATCGCCGCTGTTCTTCATCGCCGTTGCTCCTCGTCGCCGCCGCTCCTGCTCCTCATCGTTCGCCGTTTCTGCTCCTCCTTGTCACCCTCGCCGTCGTCCTCATCTCGCCACACCTCGACCTCGCAGCGCGCACTCTCATCTGGCCCTCGCCCTCGTCTGGCCTGCGCTCTTGTGTTCGTCGTCGTCGAAGAGGTGGTGGTGGTGGTTGTGGTCGTGTGCGAAATTTGCAACAAGGATTTTCAGAGGAATTTTCGGTAATTATATTTATGGATTTTTGGTTCTTATAATTGAAGATGAATTTAGGAATTTTTTATTATTGTAATTGCATGAGTTTTGTTAATGAAAGAGGAAGAATTTTAGTTCTAAGTTTTAATGGTTCTGAGTTTTGACGATGATGATGATGATTTTCTTATTTTTTTGAGTTTTGAGTTCTACATCTGAGTTCTTTTTTTTTTGGTTCTTGACGATAATGATGATGATTTTCTGATGTTTCTTCTTAATATTTTCATTATCCATTGTTGTTGTTGTTCTTCTACTTCTAGTTGCTTTTGTTGTTATTGTTCTTCTTCTTCTGATTTCACTATCTATTGTTGTTATTGTTGTTGTGCTTCTGGTTGTTCATTGGTGTTGCTTTTGCTTCAGCTTCAGCTTCAACTTCTGGTTTAGCTTCAGCTTCTGGTTCTGCTTCTGTTGATTTTGGGGAAGACGGGGAGGGTATTTTCGTCTGAAGAACGATTTTAAAACTACGTTAAATCTTAAGGAACATTTTGTAAGCAAAAAAAGGCCGGGGATGAAAAAAATTTTCAGCCCTTACCTTAGAGAGCAAAATCGTACTTAACCTTATACTTTTTCTTACTTGAGCGTTGGAGTCTCTTTGTAGGTCCTAGCCTCCTCCGATATTTCTTAATGATTGAAGTATAGTTCACAAAAAATTCCATATAAATAGAAGAAGGAGTTATACCTCGACTCAGATTATTGTGCAGGAACAAAAATAATAATAATAATAAGAATTATATACAACATAATTTATAAATAAACTAAATAATATTTAAATAAGAATCTTATATAATAAGTATAAGTAAGATAAATAATATGGAATTTAAATATTTGTAACTAAAATTTTTTTATAATTATGATTATTATGATATTTTATTTATATATATTTATTGTATTTAATTAACAATTTATGTTTTAGTTGAATAATAATAAATAAGAATCTTTTTAATTTTTTTTTAAAAATAATTGACTAATTTTTATATGTTGTCTTGTATTTAAAAGTGTTGATGTGATACTATTAAAAAAATAAAATGACTAAAATTTATTGTATAAAAATTTGGTATTAATTTTTATATATTATAAATAGATAATACTTCTCATAAATGATATTGAGAATATAGATAATGAAGATTAATGACAGAACACGTCACTTCAACATGTTTGCGTCAAAATGCAAGGCATTTTAAAATGACATAACGATATTATTCCATTACTACTATTGCCATCATTGATAACATTTTTATGAAAATAACAATAGTCAAATCATGAAAATAGTATATTTCTTAAAATTAGAAAATAGGATCAAATTATATCTAATTATATGTAATATGTTTGATGATCAAATCACGTCTAATATCATTATTATAGCCATGTATACCTGATTCATTCCAAAATTGAATCAGCCAATTGATCATGATTCACACTATAAATAAAGAATTTAAAATTGTTAATATTTTATTTCAAATGAATGATAATTTTATCTTATTCAATTATGTTAAGCATAGTACACTACAATTAATTGTTAATATATAATATATATTAAAATATAAAATATATGTTAAAAATAAATTAAATAATATATTTATTCAGAATTGCATAATAATTAATTTTAGTGATTAATATTAATATTAAGATATTTTTTTTCATATTAGATACCAATAAAATACTAATTTTCTTGGCTATAAAAGGGATTACAGAGCAGAATGTACAACAGCAACTCCTGCCTCCTCTTTTCTTTTCAGTTATTTCAAAGTCCAGATTATAGCTTCAACCTTCAAGTAAGATCTGAATTATTGCACTTACAATATGACAAACACTTCTCAAATTATTACATGCAAAGGTATGAAACAATCAACCATTTAAGCATATGCACATCACAGAGAATTTTCATGTCATTTTCAAACATTATCTTGCAACTTTAATTTGTTCATAGCAGATAATAAGATTAATTACATCAGAAAAAGATAAATAATCACAAGAATGTAATATATCATGGTATGGAAATTTATTTCAGCTGTAGTATGTTGGAAGGTTGGAGAGGGTGTGAAGATTGAAGAGATTCAAGTTGATCCACCAAAATCAACTGAAGTTCGACTTAAGATGCTTTGTTCTAGCATTTGCCACACTGATATCACAAGCATTCAAGGAACTCCTCTAGTTAAGATTCTTTTCACTGCTGTCTTTGTTTTCTTCTCTATGCAACTAATAACTTCATTTTTCTTCCACTAATTAATTAATTAACGGTACTTTAATGCTAACAAATTTGCAATTTTCAGTTTAAGTTTTATCCTCTAGCACTTGGACATGAAGGAATTGGGTAAGCTCCATACACTATACTCTAGAATATATTTGGTAATTGTGTCGTAAAAGAAACAGCCACTCAAACATAAACATATTTAGAGAAGAATATTAGCAGACAAATACAGAACTAAGAATACTATTAATATATCAGACGTTCCTATAATATAGGGGTGAGATCGAATCGGATAAGGCCAAAATTTCGATCAAATCTATATTAAAATTATCGGATCGGCTCGGATTTAATATCCGCGATTTTTTAGCTTAGATCCAATCCGATCCACACATCAGATCTCAGATATATCCGCAAATTAAAATATATAAATATTTTAAAAAATGTATTTTTATTTAAAAATATCAATAAAATATTATTTTTTTATTCTTTTAAATATGCTGTTTACTCTTAAAATATTATTAAACATACTTTTCTTAAATAATAAAAATAAAATCATATAACATATATGATAATTATTATTATTTTTTTTTACCAAAGATAGGAGACTCGAACCCGCAACCTCTTAATTGAGTATGGGGAGACTATGCCATTTGAGCTATTACTCATTGACATATATGATAATTATTAATTGAAATAAAACATAAAAATAGCATTTATTTATTTATTTTTGCGGATCCACATATATACATATCAGATATGTAGATACCAACATAAAATCCGCAATCTGATCCGATAATTTTGCGGATCGGATCGGTATCCGTAATTTTCGGATCGAATTCGGATAAATACCGCGGATATGCGGATCAGATCCGATCCATGAACACCCCTAATTCCTTAATCCTTACTCTTACTCCTGTATAAAAACATGAGAAACTTTCTGGACACTCAATATTTAGTATTTCTTGCCATTATTTGACCAGTACAAACATTAAATTATCTTTAACAGATAAATTTTATAATTTATGCGTACAAACTTTAAAAAATGTGGGTACAAACTGAATTGATTCATGTATGTAAATTCTAGTAAATATAGGTGTAAATTATATGTTTCTTGTGTATAAAATTTCTATACATATGAGTACAAATTATTACTGATCCAAAAATAATAAAATTTACTGGCCGTGTAACATTATACTAAAAATATAATGATTATTAATTAATATTAATTATTTATTTATATTATTTTTCACATTAACAAATAAAAGAGAACGAGTATTAATTATTAAGAAAATACTGGTATAAAATAATATTTATTATAAAAAAAAGTGTATAATTGATATAAGAATAGGTAAAATTTGATCAGAATTTTTTTTTCTAATTCTATATCTTAAAAGAAAATTTATCAAACTTTTTGGCTGCTAAAAGTACTAAGGACATTCATTAAGTACTGCTGTATTTTCATTCATGATACCCTTACCAAGAAAAACCTTATACCTTTCGATATTTTCCCATAAATTTCATCGTATACTCAAATTATGCTAAAGGAACTTGTTCAGAGATTCTTAAATTCTTTGGATGAACCGTGCGTATTTTGGAGGATCACAGGAGGTTCATAACACATGTAATCTAAAATTTAAATATATATAGTTTAAATTCGCGACAAATTAGTTTTTGACCTGACCTGTTGGGGGTAGGGAATATCATGTGCAATCAAAAGAATTTTTTAATTGAATAATAATAATAGAATTATCTGGCACATTGATAAATTGAATTGTTGTAATACTATTTTTTCCGAGCACAAGGAATAACATTAACTGTACTGCAGGGTTGTAGAATCTGTTGGAGATGAAGTGAAGAGTGTGAAAGAAGGCGATATGGTGATTCCAGTATTTGTAGGAGAGTGCAAAGAATGTGAGAATTGCATTTCAGAAAAATCAAATCTGTGCATGACATATCCTGTGAGGCTGACTGGCTTGATGCTGGATAACACTTCAAGAATGTCATGCAGAGGACACAGGCTATACCACACTTTGAGTTGTGCCACGTGGTCCGAGTACACGGTTATCGATGTTAACTACCTTGTCAAGGTTGATCCAAGCATTAATCCAGCTCATGGCAGCTTCATCTCATGTGGCTTCTCCTCTGGCTATGGAGCTGCATGGAAAGAAGCCAAGGTTGAAAGTGGATCAAGTGTTGCTGTCTTTGGTCTTGGTGCTGTTGGATTAGGGGTATGATTATCTTTGTCACTGCTATTTTGAATTGGTTATGGTTTTAAGCATTGAGTTTGATTAAAAATGAATTTCATTGTAATGCAGGTTATAAGTGCAGCAAAAATGATGGGGGCAACTAAGATAATAGGGATTGACAAAAATGATATGAAGAGAGAAAAGGGTGAAGCTTTTGGAATGACTCATTTTATAAATCCAAGTAATTCTGGTAAATCTTCTTCAGCATTGGTGAAGGAACTAAGTGGTGGAATGGGTGTGGATTATTCCTTTGAGTGCACTGGAGTTGGCCCTTTGCTTACTGAATCATTAGAAGCTACAAAAATGGTTCGTTTCATTTTTCATCCTTATAAATTTTTTGAAAAAATATGCTTTTTTTTTTCTTAATAATTTTAAAATTTTTTAAAGAGAAAGTCTAGGGGTCAACAACTTTTGTATTTTGTGGCCAGCACTTAGCCATAAAAAAAAATTGAATGATCTTTTACCATTACATGTAATCTCACACCATTAAAAACACTATTAATAGTCAATTGATGGTTACAAAACACAAAAATTGCTGCCCCTAATACTCATCTTTTTTAAAATTACCTTTGGTATTTAATTTAATTTAATTTAATTTTTAATATTTAAAATAAATTTTAAATTTATCTCTGTCGATAAATTTTTTACTGTTAATAGTTAGTTAAATTTTGTTTTTTTTTTTTTATGTTTACAAATTGAATTATTAAATCTATTATATAATCTTTAATATATTTCATTGACCTTTACACATTTTTGCTAATTCCTTCAAGTTGTAAGTAAATACTTTTGTGAATCTAATTGTGACTTTCTAATATATAGGGAACAGGTAAAGCAATAACACTTGGTTCAGGAACTGAACCTTATGTACCATTTGATCCCTTTTCTATTCTTTTTGGAAGAATTTTGAAAGGATCAATATTTGGGGGGTTAAAATCCACGTCAGACCTACCCATCATAGCTAACAAATGTATTAAACAGGTATTCTAAATCTATATAAATTAATTATATCTTAAATACGTTCTAATAATACTATAATAGTAATGTTAATGTCTCACAATTATGATGAATGGACTATTTAAGTATTTATTATCATTTTTCAGGAGTTTCCTCTTCAAGAACTGTTCACCCATGAAGTCAAATTAACAGATATAGAACAAGCATTTGAGTTATTGAAACAACCCAATTGTGTAAAAGTTGTCATCCAGATATAATTTTATTCTAACAACCGAATCCAAAAGAGATAAAGCAAGACCTCAATAATGGTTGGTGGTAACTGGTAATGATTCAAGTCACACACTCACCACAACTCCGTCCACTTAGCTTTTGAGAGTAAGATAACGTACGTATTCTAGATGTTGTCAATCTCTAGTTTGAAAATTATTGGAAATAAATGTACCTATTTAAAGGATAATTGCATCAAAATATGTTACAGAAACAATCCTTCTAACTGTGTTATATTTATATATAAATATATGTATTAATATTTTATATTTTAATATATATTTTATATAAGTAGTTAATTTAATAACTGATTTTTAGTATGTGTTGTTTTATTTTATGGTGGATACTACAATGAAGATGGCATAATTGTCTTCATATGAGTATATTTCTTTTTGACCTTTGGATGATGGATTGTATGGTTAGATTTTGATATTTATAAAAGTGTTGTTTTTGTTTAAAGTGTGGCTAAATAAATAAACCACACTTTTAACCAAAGCATCTTCATGAGAAGATATTTTTGCCATCTTCATTGTAGTATCCACCTATTATATGGACACCATATGAGAAGAAATTTTAAAGTAGTAATATACTAATATTAATAATTGAGTCGGTGAAATTAACCATTAGTCACCAATTCCCTCACTCCATTCCATTCCTTCAACTAGGATATGGAAATGGGTCGGACTATCCGACGAGGCTCGTGACTATGTTCGTTTTAGATCCGGCTCACTTTGGTTCGTTTTATTAAACATGTTAAGTTTGAGTTTTATAAAAAAGGTTAGGTTAGGTAATCAATAATTTTCTTAAATAATATGAACAACTATAAAAAAAGTCTGGTCATAAGCTTTAAAAAAAAATCTATATACTTGTTGAGCCGGCTCGTCAAAATATTTTTTTTAAAAAATAAATTATTCTTAGTTTAAACTTTCAACTATTCACTTATATTAAACACAAAACAAAACAAAAAAAACTAATAATCAAGATTAATTAAGATCGTAGCATTTTTGTTAAAAGAAAAATTTATGCATTGTAAATATGGTTATAATACGTGACTAACGATTAATATATAAATGAATTATGCTTAACAAATTATGAATTATAAATTTTAGAATATATTTATTGCCAATTTAAATCTTTTTTTTTTTTTGGTGACTCGCCAATTTAAATCTTTAAATATATTGTTTTGAGTTCTAATTCACAAAATAAATTTGTGGGGTTATGAGGCTATTCGAGTTTGAAAAAAAGGTCTATAAGAAGTAACAGCTTATGCTTGGACCATCAATTATAGGGCAAAAAACCATATTGAGCCAAAGCAAGAATCCTGTAACCAAAATGCGCCAAATCCAATTTCGTTTCAGCAATGAGCCAAACTGTATTTTAATATAATTCGAACCAAGCTGGTTCGAATTGCACTCCTTCATAATTCGAACCAATATGGTTCGATTTAGTGTTGACCGTTTTTGAATAATTCGAACCACATAGGTTCGAACTTCTCTCATACATAATTCGAACAAGGGTGGTTCGAATTATGCTTTGAAGTCGAATTCATGTAATTCGAACCATGCTGGTTCGAATTACTCCTAGTGCACTCCTTCATAATTCGAACCAGGCTGGTTCGAATTAGTTGTGATTCGACTATATAAGGAGTTCGAATCACCCTCATTCGAACCATTATCCCTCCCCTCTACCCCACAAAATCTCAGAGAAAACGACCCAGATTCTCTCCGAGGAAGACCTGAACGGACTACTCTGCTGATGGGGGACGATCCGGCACGTTATATCGGTTGGACGGAGTCGCTCATATAGCCGGGGTCATCAACGACGAGGTTAGTACGGAAATATTTTTGATTCAAGCGTTAGTTGTGCCTTAGTGGTTTTGCATCTTGGTTAGACGGTACTTTATGTTAGTGGTTTATGTAGGTGGTTTAGGTGAGGGGATTATGTAGGTGGTTTATGATAGTGGTTTAAGCTAGCGGTTTAAGTTAGTGGTTTATGTTAGTGATTTAGGGTGGTGGTTTAGGGTAGTGGTTTTTGTTAGTGGTTTAAGTCAGTGGTTTTTGCTAGTGGTTTATGTTGGTGGTTTATGTTAGCGGTTTTTGTTAGTGGTTTATGCAAGCGGTTTTTTTATGTGGTTTAGGGTAGTTGTTTCATGCTAGGTGGTTTAAGTAAGCCGGTTTATTTAATTTGTTTCTTGTTAATGGATCTCGTTAATTGTGGTATATGCTAGCGGTTTAGTTGTGTGGTTTAGGGTTTGTTTTCCAGTTAGTTATCTTTCATGTAATGTTATGCTGTTTAATTTAGCAAAATGGTTAATGTAAACCGGTTTATGTAAACCGTTTTATGTAAACCCGTTTATGTAAATCGGTTTACTGTAAACCGATTTATGTGAACCGATTTACTGTAAAACCTGTGTAGTTATATATCTCAGTATGCGGTTCTTTTCATGCGCAGCCCCAGCGATGCATTAGGAGCATGAGGCGGCAGCAGGGCATGCGTCTTGATGACAGATACGTTCCATACTTGCAGATGGCAGGGCTATACCATCTTGCAAGGCTGAACGACCGGTGGTTCCGGCTAGACGAGGCGCTCGTCAGTGCATTCGTGGAGAGATGGCGTCCCGAGACGCACATGTTTCATATGCCGTTCGGAGAGTGCACGATCACACTCTAGGACGTGGCATACCAGCTGGGTTTGCCAGTGGATGGCCGTTACGTGAGCGGGTGCCTGTCAGAGTTCCATATATACATCGATGGCGGCCGTCCACCCTGGGTCTGGTTCCAGGAGTTGCTAGGAGTTATACCTCCTCCCAGTCAGGTTCAGAAGTACGCAGTGAACTGCAGCTGGTTTCAGGAGACCTTTGGTGAGTGCCCTGAGGATGCAGATGATGACACTGTTCGCCGATATGTCCGTGCGTACATCATGATGTTGCTGGGCACGCAGCTGTTTGCGGACAAGTCTGGCAACCGGATTCACATTAGATGGCTTCCGTATGTAGCGAGGCTGGAGGAGCTGGGTACGTACAGCTGGGGTTCGGCAGCACTGGCCTGGTTGTACCGGTGCATGTGCAGAGTGGCAAACAGACATGTTGTGAAGTTAGCGGGCCCGCTTCAGCTACTGCAGTCTTGGATCTTTTGGCGGTTTCCTCAGTTTAGGCCTGCAGGATATGAGACTTTCAGCTGGCCGTTGGCGTCGAGGTACTATACTGGGCCTATTCTTTTTCAATATGACTTACAGATCTGCGTGTATGTTAATACTCTATTGCATAATGTAAACACAGATATTAGTATATGTAACTCATGTGTATGGTGCAGATGGGCAGGTTACAACCCTTCCGGGAGCGAGAAGGGTCCGAGAGTGCAGATATGGAGGCTTAGGATAGACAGGTTACAGTCCAGGGAGGTTAGTATGCTAATTAATAAGTGATGCTTTTTAAGTTAAATATTTTACACTTGGGTCGTACAGTTGCCCTGATAAGGGTGGGTTCGTTCTGCAGTTTATATGGATGCCGTACAGTAGCCCCGACGTACTTCAGGTGTTGCATCTGGAGGTTTTGGAGCCTCGGCACATGGCGGTGTGGCGCTCTGTGACCGCGCTGATCTACTTTGCTGTCATAGAGTGGCATCAGATAGATCGTGTTCTTCCTCAGTTTGGAGGGGTACAGGCCCCTCCGCGTCCCGCCCCTTCCTCCCCTCTCTCGCACGCCTTCTGTTTGGGTCCGGAATCACGGTGGGCCCATCGTAAGGTGGCCAGAAGCCCTCCGGAATTGGAGATGTGAATCCCATCTGATAGACATTGAACACCGAGGTAATCTGATAGACGCTATGAACATAGGAGCTCCAGCTGACACGTGCGTAGGCACAGCATGCAAGTGCGTGCTGACACGGGAAATGAAGCGCCTGAAAGTACCCACAGTCACATGTCCGGGAGGCAAGCGATACTCGGTAAGTACCCAATGAGAAAGTACCAGTCGGAGTGGTCTCCGCTACGGTGAACTCGGAGTTATCACGGTCATACAACGTCACCGTGAAGCACCTGGCCGTCTTCAAGTTGGCCTCAATACACTTCACCAAATGCTGACTGAACTGCTGTCCGGTGCCCACTTGGGCCTCAGCCTCTCGCCCCTTGCGAACAAAGAGTTCGGCCAGCCTACCATATGTTGCCTTCACCAGGGATGCTACAGGAAGATTTCTGACACCCTTGAGGATTGAGTTCACACACTCGGAGATATTCGTCGTCATGTGACCGAATCTCCTCCCCTCATCGCGATGCTGCGTCCACAAGTAGTAATCAATACGGTTCGCCCACTCACACATCACCGAGTTTTCAGACCGCAGTATATCAAACCAGTAATCAAACTCAACCTCAGTCTTCGCATACGCTGCATTCACGAGAAGCCTCCTAGCGTCTTTGCCCTTGAAGGTAAGGGCGAAATTAGCCGCTACGTGTCGTATGCAGAATGCACGGTACGCAGATGGCGGTAACCAAACTCCGTCCGGGGCCTCAAGCGCAGACTTGATGCCATTGTGCCTATCCGATATAACCAGCAGACCGGGCTGCAGGGTCACGTGCTGCCGAAGGTGCGAGAGAAAGAATGTCCAGGACTCCGCATTCTCACCCTCTACTAATGCGAATGCGACAGGTAAAATGTTGGAGTTCCCGTCCTGTGCAATCGCAATGAGCAACGTTCCCCCATACTTACCATATAGATGTGTGCCGTCAATGCTGACTAGCGGCTTGCAATGCCGGAATGCCTCGATGCACGGAGGGAAAGTCCAGAAAAGTCTGTGGAAATAAGCTTGAGACTCGTCCACCTGTCCTCCAACTCGAACCGGGCTCGTCCTGAGGACCGCAACAGTACCAGGCATCGTCAGCTGGACACCCAACACCCACCTAGGTATCTCGCTGTATGACTCATCCCAGTCACCGTAGATGAGGCCAACGGCCTTCTGCTTCGCCATCCATACCCTCCTGTAAGTCGGCCTAAAACCAAAATGCGCTGCCGTGGCGTTCAGGAGCACCTTGATGCTAACCGATGCGTCAGCCCTAACCATTGGCATAATGAACGCCGAAATTACAGAATGATCCAAACTTCTGTGATCACTTGATATGGATGTGGCCAGGCAAGTGTGAGGGCCATTGTACCGTTTGACCTCCCAAATGCCCTTGCGCTTCCGGAGACTCAGTCGAATCAACCATGTGCACCCATTCCCGAACTCGGAACACTTGCCCACATACCGGCGGTGATCGGACTCCACCACCTTGTACTGTACCCCTCGCCGGATGCTGTAAGTCTTCACACTTAACAGGGCCTCATCTTTATCCTGGAATTGCTGACCAACCTGGAACTCTGTGAGACCAGCATTCCCTTCCGCATCTCTAGCTCCGAATCCAACAGCGTGCCCTAACGCACCCTCATGCGTCATGGCGTCCAGGTCCAGCGAAAAAAAATATGGTGGATACTGCTGTGTGCCAGAGCTAGAACCACCGCCAGCCAATGCAGGCCCAGCCGCTACAACCTCGTCCCCGCTATCATCCTCAATTGTTTCGGGCTCAACGTCGTCCTCATCAGGATCACCCAATTCTCCGTCTCCGACGCCAACCGGTGGAACGCCGTGTAAAGCGTTTGGCAGAACATCAAAGGATCCTACCTCGTCGCGGACGCCGTCATTCAAATCAACAGCAAATGACGGGGAGGCGACAAGTTGGGCCGCTGGCTCGTAAACTGGGACGGAGGAAGAAGCCACAGCAGCCATAGAACTGGAGCCAGCTGCCGTGGCTACATTGGTGGTATTCCGGTTCGAACCCCCTGAGCTGGATACCACATCAACCAGCTTTGCCAGCAACTCTGGTGTCCGGACCTCCGGAAACTGCCTCCGACAAAGAAACATGACTTGGAGGTCCTCATCACTACCAATCGTGAGACAATCATACTTCACCGTATCGTGCAGGATCGTGACTGGAATGCGATAGAAAAATTTCTTAATCCGCTTCGCACCTTCCAGGCCAAGTTTCATCAGCACATATCTAACCAGGTCATCATAGCTTGTCGTTCGATTCACCACAATATAGAGAGGATTCTTATCTGTGAACTTCACTCCGGACCGAGTTTTTCTCTTGATGGATCCTCTGTGGTGTACCAAAACAGCAAAACTCTCCTCCTCACTAGCCATCTTACACCCTCTAATGAGAGCAAATCACGTTTACAGCGTTTATATAGAGCTCTGAGTCCTACTAATTCGAACTACCCTGGTTCGAACCATGCTACATGTAATTCGAACCATCCTGGTTCGAATTACTACACTCAACCTCTCTCCCCATAATTCGAACCAACCTGGTTCGAATTATTACACTAAACTACTCTCCACATAATTCGAACTCAACCGGTTCGAATTACATGCTCTCCTGGTTCGAACCTAACCGGTTCGAATTATATACATTTTTCCAGTAGTAGTTCGAACTGAAATGGTTCGAATTACTTGCTAATAGAGTTCGAACCTAGATGGTTCGATTTATATAAATATGCCGTTTGGCTTATTGCTGAAACAAATTTCTGTTTGGCGTATTTTGGTTACACATTTCTGCATGTGGCTTAATATGATTTTTTGCCCTCAATTATAATATAGAACAGACTCATCAAAACTAAAACTTGGCTCAGCTTATCTTATTTCCACGCTGCCGCCGCGAGCTTCAATTTGGCTTCCTCCGGTGGTGCTTTGTGTTCATTCCCACAAGGTCGTGGTGCCCTATCGCCGAGATCTTGTACCAGGCATTCCTCAGGACCATGCGATAATTTGGGATCAGATATTTGTTTACTGCATTAATTTTTTTTTTACACCATAGTGTTAGAAATATATAGTAAGATTATAATTCAATTTATTATGTATCAAATAATTTGTTATTATATATATTATTTAATCAAAGAATTAATACAATAATCTTTTTATAATAATAATAATTATAATAATAACAGATAAATTTTTTAAAATTTAATCAAAATTATTCTTAACTGTATAATTATTAAAAAAGATATTAATAATACACAAGAGAAATGATAATTCTATCCCTATTTTTTATAATACTACTCCACATATACTCTTTTTGTATTATATATTTGCATGAATTTGTAGAAAAAAAATAGCAAATATCTATTTTATTTGTTAAATTATATATATATATATATATATATGTTGTGCATATAAAGATGTGATTATTATTGGACTAACTTAATAAAAATTTTTAATCATTATATATAATTACCATATATTTATTTGTTAGTTGGATATTTTCAGAATAAATATGATATAAAAATTCCTTTGATATGTGATTATTATAATAATTAATAAAGTATTTATTATAATTTGATTTTAGATATATATTAGTTGAATGGATATTAGATATGATTTAAATACAAGTAAAATTTATCAATTCTTGATAAAGATCTGGAATCTTAAAATTATAATGATTAAGTTAAATAAAACATTGGTTAAAGAGATTAATCGAACGAATAAATAAATAAATAAAATTTTTAGGTTATTCTTATTAGTTTATTATAAGAGAAAAACTTTAAAGTCAATAAATTATTATGAGGGATGCTAGGGGTCAGCAATTTTTGTAATTTATAGTCATCAAATAGCGATCAATGATGGTTTTAATGGTGTGAGATTTCATCCAATGACTCACATTTCTTTGCTGGTTACATGCTGGCCAGAATTTAACAAAGTTGCTGACCCTCTAGACTTTTTCAATTAATTATTTTTGGTTAGCACTTTTAGCCATCAATCTAATTTCTTTATTCTAACAATTTAACAACATACTTTTAGCCTATATTTTTAAATAATACTGATAAACATAATAAATTATGTTAGTGCTTTAATATTTTTTTTATTATGATAATAATAATAACATGTAAGAGTTTAATTGACAATTAAACCGTATTATAAGAATTAACCAAAGTGTTAAAAAGCTAGATGGAATGAATTAAGCTAGATGATGAGTTTCAAAAATGAATTTTAGAATTTGTTTCAAATTGAGATGCAGTTTGATTCAATTTGAAATCAAATAAAATTCAAATTTTAAATAAAATATGATTGAAATTGGAAAATGCAGTATGAGACAAAAGTTGATAAAGAATCATATCATGAAAAATCAACTTGCAATTGCATGGACCATGCAGATATGCAGCATGCTCCTCTGGCCACATGCTTATTTGTCTCCCCTGCAAACTTCACGTGATACGCTGAGCTTTCTTTTTGACTTTTCAGTTTCCTAATGATAACGTGAACAACATTTTACTTTGGTCGTTTATCTTCAAGCTAATTAAAGAGATTCTTTGCCATTCTTTACATGGAGAAGAAGAAATTACAGAGGGCATTGTTTATATTATGAATTTCAATACTAATTAAGTAAAATATTGACTTACTTTAATAATTTCCCCTTTAATATCAATTAGGCAAGAGTCAAGAGACACAACGTGAGATTAAAAGAAGAAAACATTTGAAAAACAATAAAAATTAATCAAAAATAGCCCAAAGTTGTTTTTTTTTTATTTTACACTCTTTAATAATTATTGCTAAAATAAATTAATAATTTTAACTATAATAAACATATAATTACAAATATTACATATATAAAATTATAAATATTAAGTAAAATAAAATAATTTTTAACTATTACCCTCTTATCATTACTTTAAAAACAGGGTAAAAAGATAGATTTTACAGTTTATTCTCTAACTAGGCTTTGTATATGAAATTTACGAGTGTGAGTTTCGAAGTCTGCAGATCACTAAGGTAGCAAGGAAACTGCCAAAAGAAAATGTGAGTGCATAAGTGCATTGAAATGACATTAAATGGTTTCAATATATAGATCATGTGACTTTAATTTGATTATCAAATGTTAGTGGTCCAAAATTAGTAATTTGCTAATGCAACCTTTCTTATATTAATTTCTGGTTTCTGATGAGGTACGATAGGAATATTTTAAATAGCAGATATTTGATCTTAAGATCAAGGAGACTTCAAAGAGACTTGGTATACCAAGTGTTTAATCTTATTCAAACTTTAGTAGGAAAAGAAGTTTCACTTTGATAAGGTGGCAAAAATTGTGAATCCTAAAGAAAAGTATCTATATATATATATATAGTATACAATAATAATTGTAAAATATTTTCAAAAGTATTGCGTTGTTTTGAAATTGATAGAAGATACATAAATTTATTTATCTTATATAAAAATGATTATTAAAGAAAACGTGTATGTTTTTGGTATGAGAGAATGTATATAACGAAAAACGAATATGCTTATGTTTGGTGTGACATTGTCACATTATCCTTCTCTAGTTCCCTCAAATTTATATAACTGGATAAGTCAAATGATGGGAATTAAGTATTCAGTGAAATAGTAATCTTCGGCAAACAAATCTCACTCACACTCTCTCCCTCAATATTTTTTAATGCATCACTGATTCTGAAGTTTGAACCCAACAACTTGATGTTAATTACACAGTACTCATGTCCTAATCAGTAATTCATCAAGCAGACACTAAAATAATAATAGGGAGAATTAAAAGATGACAACTCAAATCAAATAAAAAGAAAAAAAAAAGTCAAATTCAACACCTCAAGTTTTTCATAAACTATGACACAATAGTTGCACCAATACAAGTAATAAATAAGCACAATCAAATATGCTAATTATTTTCTTTTTGAGTCACTGTTATGTTATCTTGATAAGAAAGAAAATTATTCTATTCTAAGGAGTATAATATTTTTAGTATCAATTATTTTATATTTAGAATTTGAATTTGAAATAAGTCAACTTACAGATTATTAAAGAAAAAATATTTGTCACTTATTATCTCAAAAAAATATTTAAAATTATGAATTAGTCTTTAGCTGTCGAATTGGGAGATGGCGTAGGAAATAAAAAAAAATACCATAAAGCACTAATTTTTTTGGCTATAAAAGGGAATACAGAACAAAGCACTCTAATACATTACCTCCTCTTTTGTTTTCAGTTACTTCAAAGTTATTATCTTCAACCATCAAGTAGGAACTGAATTATTGCACTTACAATATGACAAGCACCTCTCAAGTTATTACATGCAAAGGTATGAAATAATTAACCATTTAAGCATTTGAACATTATGTTGCATTTTCATGCAACTGTATTCATAGTAGACATGATTAAATACATAAGAACAAGAAAAGAGTGGCTCATATTATTAATTAGAGTATATCATGGTATGGAAATTTCAGCTGCAGTATGCTGGAAGGTTGGAGAGGGTGTGAAGGTTGAAGAGATTCAAGTTGATCCACCAAAAGCAACTGAAGTTCGACTTAAGATGCTTTGTTCTAGCATCTGCCACACTGATATCTCAAGCATTCAAGGATCTCCTATGGTTAAGACTCTTTCTCAGTACTGTTTTTGTTTTCTTCTCTATGGAACTAACTCCTATGTTACTCTTCATATTTCTTCCACTAATTAATGGTACTTTAATGCTAACAATTTGCAGTTTAATTTTTATCCACTAGCACTTGGACATGAAGGAGTTGGGTAAGCTCCATACACTCTAGACTCTATTTGGTAATTGTGTCATAAAAGAAATACAGAGACTCAAACATAAACCTATTTAGAGAAGATTAGCAGAAAAATACAGAAATAGGTGAAATTTGACCAGTTTTTTTGGCTACGAAAAAGAATTTGTCTAATTCTCTATGTTATGATAGAATTTGTCCAAATTTTTTGCTACTAAAAATACTAAGGACATTAAGCGCTGTATTTATGTATTTTCATTCATGATACACTTACCAAGAATAACCTTATACCTTTCAATTCTTTCCCATAGACTCAAATCATGCTAAAGAAACTTGTTGGGATATTTTTTGAATCATCCATGCATAATGAATACCATCAACTGCAGGGTTGTAGAAACTGTTGGGGATGAAGTCAAGAATGTGAAAGAAGGCGATACAGTGATTCCAACATACATAGAAGAGTGCCAAGAATGTGAGAATTGCATTTCAGGGAAATCAAATTTGTGCATGACATGTCCTGTGAGGCTGACTGGCTTGATGCCAGATAACACTTCAAGGATGTCCTGCAGAGGCCAGAGGCTATACCACCCTTCGAGTTGTGCCACGTGGTCCGAGTACACGGTTATTGATGCTAAATTGCTGGTCAAAGTTGATCCAAGCATTGATCCAGCCCATGCCAGTTTCATCTCATGTGGGTTCTCAACTGGCTATGGAGCTGCATGGAAGGAAGCCAAGGTTGAAAGTGGATCAAGTGTTGCTGTCTTTGGTCTTGGTGCTGTTGGATTAGGGGTATGATTATCTTTGTCACTGCTATTTTGAATTGGTTATGGTTTTTAGCATTGAGTTTGATTAAAAATGAATTTCATTGTAATGCAGGTTATAAGTGGAGCAAAAATGTTGGGGGCAACTAAGATAATAGGGATTGACATAAATGATATGAAGAGAGAAAAGGGTGAAGCTTTTGGAATGACTCGCTTTATAAATCCAAATAATTCTGATAAATCTTCTTCAGCATTGGTGAAGGAACTAAGTGGTGGAATGGGTGTGGATTATTCCTTTGAGTGCACTGGAGTTGACCCTTTGCTTACTGAATCATTAGAAGCTACAAAAGTGGTTAGTTTCATTTTCAATAAGTTCATCTTCATAAATTTTTTGTCTACAAATTAAATTAACCTTTACAAATAATTTTGTGAATCTAATTATAGCTTTCTCATGTATAGGGTTCAGGTAAAACAATAATACTTGGTTTAGGAAATGAACCCTATGTATCATTAGGTCTGTTTACTATTGCTTTTGGGAGAACTTTGAAAGGGTCGATGTTTGGTGGGCTAAAACCTAAATCGGACCTACCTCTCATAGCTGACAAATGCATTAATCAGGTATGCTCAATGTATATACATAGCATAGATTAATTATATCTTGTACGTGTCTAATAATTAGGGCTGGAAGTGAGTTGAGCTGAGCCAAGCTAGACCAAGCTCAAGCTCGGTTCACAAAAATTGAGTTTGGCTCATGGCTCGGCTCATTAATAATCGAGCGTATTTCTTAAGCTCAAGCTCGGCTCAGCGAAAGCTCACGAACTGGCCCAAGCTCACAAGTTGGCTCAAATTATAGAAACATAAATATGTAATCTATAATTCTATATCAATAAATTATAACTTATATATTTTAAAAAATATTTAAAAAGATCAATTTTATATATTTCTATCTATCAATAAATTATAAATTTTTTATTTATGTCCTACATCAAAATTATATGTAAAAAATAAATATAAAATTTTAAATAATTAAGATAATTAATATATATATAATATTAAAAATATAGATTAAATGCATATAAGATATGTGTATATATATAATTGAGTCAGCTCACGAGCTAATGAGCTCAGTTTATCCAAGTTCAAGCTCGGCTCATTTAATTTATGAGCTCAATTCCAAGCTCAAACTTGGCTCAGTAGCTCACGAGCTCAGCTTATCGAGCTATTAACGAGTCGAGTTCGAACTAGCTCATGAGCTGGCTTGACTCATTTCCTGCCCTACTAATAATAGTAATGTAAATGTCTCACAATTGTGATAATTGGACCATCTATTACCATTTTTCAGGAATTTCCTCTTCAAGAACTATTCACCCATGAGGTCCAATTAACAGATATAGAACAAGCATTTGAGCTATTGAAACAACCCAATTGTGTGAAAGTTGTCATCAAGATATAATATTATTCTAACAACCGAATCAAAAAGAGATAGAGCAAATCCTCAATAACGGGAGTAAGGATCCAATTCACACACAGCACCACATGACTTTAGAGAAGTGGCAGAATCTGCTAGCTCACAAGGTTCGAATCCTGAGTAAGCGCAAGAAGTTGTAGAACCCATAATAGTAGTGGTGTGTGTTATGTAAAAGACCCAAAAAAAAAAAAAAAAAGAAACGTATTCTAAGAGTTGTTATCTCTGCTTTGGAAAAAAAAATTATTTTGTTGTATCCGTAAACTACGTACTATTGTTTCACACATTTTCATTATGTATTTTATATTGGAATATGTATTTTATATAGGTAGTTGATTTGATACACATGATATGATTGTTTTTTTTTTTTCTTTTTGAGTTTTTGTGGACACCATGCGAATGATTTAAGCTTTGAAAATAACTCGGATACTTTGCATCACGTCACGTTTTTTGTTTGCACCATGCATAGATAGGATCTAAACAATCTATATGGGGTCATATCTGCATCTATAATTTCAAGAAATGTGGATAAGGTGGAGTCATATCATGAAAATGAACTTTCAATTGCATGGACCATGCTCCTATTCAAATCAGACATGAAAATAGCCAATGGCCAGATACTGTCTGTCTCCCCAACAAACATCACATGGTACGCTGTGCTTTCTACTTCAAGCTAAAGAGATTCTTTGGCATTCTAGTGAGCTATATATGGAGGAAAGGAAATTACAGGGGGATCGTTTATCTTATGAATTCCAATACTATGTAAAATTGACTGACTTTAATAATTTCCCCTTTAATACTAACGAAGAGATGCAACAGTGAGACTAAAAATAGTTTGAACAGATAATCTCTAAGTCAATTGCTAAACAGTTTCCTTCATAATCTTGAGTCTTTAATACATATTATGTAGGTATGTGTGTATATGTATGTAAGCATTTGTGTTTTGTTTTATTATCAAGTCCAAACAATGTAATAAACTAATAATGGCTTTGATAGGAATCAATTATCCACAAAAAAAAAATTCACTTATATGATGTTTGCAATTCAGAATTTGACAATCTATTAAGTCCAGCAACAAGATTTTCCTTCAAAGGAAAATGTAGTATTTAACTATTTATTTAGTTCCTCGTAATCCATCATTCAGTCATCATTGACAATTTGACATTAAAATGAAAACAAAATCAATTTGTAGACACCTCACATGTTAGCTTCCACTTCAGGATCACTTGCCATCTTTGCAGCAGGTACATTGTTATTGCCACGTCTCAAACGTGAAGAAACATTATCAATGGCATCATTCAGTTGGGTTATCTTTCTGTTCAATGTTTGCCTGGTCCTCTGTTTCCAGGAACAGCATAACACTTATAACAAAAACATGATATTCTAGTGGCATATACAGGCCCAGAAGAGTTGAATGAAAAACTGTAATGTGAAGCAAGCCAAGTTACCTCTAATCTTCCGTCATAATACACTGGTCTCTTTGCCTTGCGAAACCCATATTCGTTCTCATTTAGTAGAGATCTTCTGATCTGCATTATACAAAACCATGAAGACTTCCAGACTCGGGCATCATTAGAGGCTAGAAATAGGAACAATAAAATACATGTTACAAGAGTGCTGATGCATGCACTCACTGAGAAACAAGGGAAGAGGGAAAAATTAAGAAAGAGTTAAATTGAAAACAAAAAGGAGAGAAAGAGAGAGAGAGGGGGGGGGGGGGGGGATTTGACACAAGAAAAGGGTGATTGTGACGAGTCACTTAGGGTTAGGAGATTTGTTCATGCATCTTTTGCCTACGAGAAAAATGTGAGTAAAAATAACATTTATGCAACAGTATCACCACTGATACAAAGATGGCCCTTATTATAGCTAGAAAACTAGAAAAGAAAATAAATGCTACAAGAAGCATGAACAGCACAAACTGAAGTATCTAAGGTTTTGTAAGAGAACATGTATGGTATTACCCAGCATAAAGTATTGATTTGGAAATCGAAAATTTTCAATATCGTGCTTTCAAAGACATACATCACAGTTGTCCAATTAAAAATAATTAAATATCAATGATACCAGGGATATAATATTTTCAAATGTAGACATCTACCTATAGTTCTTCTGTCTCCCTCTACATCTTTTCTGGGTTCATTTGAATAACATAAACCAAGCTCATAGATCACACACTTGCTAGACACAATAAATTTGAAATTTCGGGGAAGCAATCACCTGGGGGGCAAAGATATAAGCTGCAGTCCCAAGAATTGCACCTCCCATAAGAAATCCAGCAAGAAAATCCACACCTCCACCTCCACCTTCTCTGTAACAGTACACAAGGGAGGCAACAAATGAAAAGAACAATGACTCTATACATATTCTTGAAAGGCAAGAAATAATTAAAACACAAGTGCCGGGAATGAATTTCAACACTACTTAGCCTCCTAGCCCCTAGCATTCAAAAGCTAAGCTAGAACAATCGAAAATCAAAAGGAAACGCTGAATTTCTTTAACAATGTTGTTGGTGGTGACAAGTATAGAGTAGGTTCATACACCTCCCAATGATAAGAAACTAAACTATACATGCTTCCCCGTCCTTTGCAGTTCAGTGAAATTTAACATGACTTTATATCTGGTCTACTCCAATATGTCTTAACCTTCTCATTAGAGGATGCTAGTATCATGTTGAGCAGAATATCTAGCATCACATCTTACAAAATACAAGAGTATCAAGTGTAATATTAATTATATTTCAGAGTTTTCAATTCAATGTGTATTATCGAAAATCGAGTGCGAGGACAGCGAATTTCATCAAAGCTCTAAAGGTAGTTCAGTATAATTTATTCTATCCGTATTAGCAGGAAACTTAATTTTATTATTGCTTTTTCAATCATGCTACATGAACACTACAAAATCGGCTACTATCAATCACTCCGTACAGGAATACGGAGTAGCTCCACAATATCTAAAAATTTTCATATTAAGATACGTGTATAATTAACAATGAGCCTTATGAATCTAACTGCTTAAAAGAATTGCAATACGGCTTACCGGTATTCTGCACAAATAGATGACCTGCGATTCCTGCTGACAGCGGAGTGTGATCTTCTCTGAGCAGTGAGCTTAGGCCCAGGCCCGAGCTCAGGCCCAGATCCAAGCCCAGAACAATTACGCTTTGTTAAACATAGCTCCTGAGATGCCTTGACATGGCCACCTATTCACCATTCCCAAAGCAAAGAATCACACATCAAGTAGAAAGATATAGAGAAAAGAAATTCATTCGATGCTTCTAGAAACCTAAAAATGTTGAGTCTGCAAAACCGTTGAATTCAAGTTCATTTATGGATCAATCGTAGATAGAGAAACGCATAGATCTTAGCAATGCAGGTTCAGCAAAACCATTGAAAATGAAGGATGTGAGATTAAAAGCGAACCGAAAGTGAAAGGATCGAAAGTGAGAAGAAAGAACCTGGAATGGAGAATGGCGCAAAAGAAGCAGTCAATGCCATAACACAGACGAAACGAGAGAGAAAGAGAAGCTCTGGTTTTTTCTTCTCAGATGCTAAGCTACTGAGCTAATAAGCTTTGAGAAGTAGTAGTTAGTTAATAAGACACAAAATCGTAATTCACGGATCAAATATGGACAGAGATATTATCACAATTAGTGTATTTTGTGTCTAAAGGACACAAAAACTTTAACAAAGGAACATAACGCATTTTTTATTTTTTTATTTTTATTATTTTTCTTAATTTATTATTATTATTATTATTATTATATATATATATATATTTAATTTTTGAATGAAAAAAATGAAAATAAATTAGATTTTTATAATTTGTTCTAATTGATCACCAAATAGAATACAAAAACACAAAATTTGGTATTTTTGTATATTATGTCTTATTCTCAGTGTCTTATCTTGTCCTATTTTCAAAAATAAACGCAGTCATATACGTTTTTAGAATTTTATTTTTTTTTCTTTTCTTAATTTTTATCTACTAATTATTTTATTAGCTAATTGATAATTGGTTTTTTAAGAAAGGACATGTATAGTGATTACTCTTACTTCTTATCATATCAAAGTAATTTCCATTGTAAATTTTGAGTGTTTTTTCTTTCTGAAAAAATCTTAAATAAAAACAAACTTTTGGTTAAAAATTTTTGTTATGGCTCTTTATTGTGTAAAAATTATTTCTATTTATGAAATAAAGAAATGCAGGAACTTTTAAACAAGTTTAAGGTTGGTAGTAGCAGTTAGAAAATGGACAAGTTTGGTCTTCGTCGGTCAGTCCGCCATCATTATTATAAATTTATAGGTTGATCCGCCTTTATCAATTGTGAATTGTCTGCCTCTCGCTTTCAAGTTTCCATCGCCAACCTGTCATGCTATTATGTTTCTATAGTTAGTATTTGGTACTAAGTTACTAATTATTTATGGATTTCAATCAAAAGTTCAAATCATACATTATAAATTGCACCGAGAGAGAGACCCCCAATTTAAATAGTGCAGCAAAGCACGGCGTTGTACTTTGCTGCCGAGTAATTTTGGCATGTTGCCTAAAACAATTGGTCTTTAGCTGATGATCTGAGATTTTTTAAATAAGAAATTCTACTACTAGTAAAGACCAAAAGTAAATATTGGTAACTTTATCACGTTCTAAAATAACTTTGGGGAGGATTAACCAAGCAAAGGGGTACTTGCCTGTTAAGTATTAACGCTTTGGCTAATCTATTATAAGTTACATAACCAAATGAGCAAATCATATAAGTATGGAAGCTGACAAAAATAATCTCTAAAGGATTGTTAAGATAAACGAAAACTTAAAAAAATTGTATTATTTTAATAAAAATAATTGAACATGATATACAATTATACACTCAAGGTTTTAAAACAGTTCTATTTTCTAATATTTTTGTAAAACTAATAATATTTTAACTTTTTAAAATTATTTTTTTCGGCGCCAAAATCTTTCTATACATTTATCCGTCCGTCTTTCTCAATTATAACAATAGAAAAGACTAATAAAGAAGCCAGGAACAAAGGAAACCCTGTGATTAAAAAAAAAATAGTATCATCCGCAAGTTCCTAGTAACATTTCTGAATTATGTCGGCCGGAATTCTCTCTATATACAAACAGCCGTAACTATTTTATCTGTAACAAAAAATATAACACCAAAAGCAAGTATTTAACTAAGGAGGAAACCAAAAAAACCTTATTGACTCTAAAGGGGGCTCATGAAGGTGGATAAGGGTTCCTACATGATAGGCTATAGCTTTTATCGAAGGCATATGCAACAGATAATGTACAAGATTAGAGATATACTAGGTAGATTTTATTTGTCTGTGTATCTCCCAAAAAGGAGAAACGAAGTATTCACATGATGCCCATCAGGCGAATGTTCAGCTTTTGGAGTTGGTTTGACAGGTTCCTTATTTGAAGATGGGAATGATAGAGACAGGGAAAGAGATGCAGCAACACTGTCATCACCCTCTTTCTCATCCGCCACTACTTCAGGTGGCTTTTCCTGGTTATTTTTCTTGTCTCCATCCCTGACAAGAAAAGGGAACATACCCTTACGTGGTGGTAGTGGCGGTGCTGGCGGTGGTTGTGGTTTTGTTTCGCCCCCCAAAGCAAGCTCTAGGTTTGGAATCCCAACTTGAAAGTGACCCTCGTAATCACAAGGCCCCTCCACTGGCATGCCATTAAGCATCAAGCGAGAGTCATTTTTCTGATGCAAACCGACAGGAAAGAAGGTTCTTTCCATAGTTCCAAGGTCCTCATGAATGACTTCATCTAAGCAAGCTTCGTTGCATCCTCTACCCTCAACTGAAGAGAAGGTACCGGGATGGTTTGCAAGGGCTGTAAAACTGCCATTGAAAGATTCCCTACCACCTGAACTGCAACTTGCATAAATTTCACCGAAACCTGACTTGAGCTTCTTGCTGGAAGTTTCTCCATCTTCCAATTTCTGATAACTATCTGCGGAAGCCTTCAAAACTGCATCTGAAACATCTATATGCTCAACTCTTTTATCAATGGTTTGCTCACAATTGGTGCCTCTTATAGTCGGATCATCTTGAAAGGTTGCCTCCATGTTAACATTGAGATCCTCTTCTATCAGTTTCCTTTTAGGCCTTCGCTGATCTTCATCATTGTTAGTTCTTTCTGAAATTTGATTCTTTGAGGTATTGCTTGCAGCATCTATCTCTTGTTTGCCAGCAGAAGGAATCCCAGAAGACAGAGAGTTCTCCTTCTTGACTGAAATATCACAATCAATTTTTGTTTCCAAAATCCTGCTACTTACATGCGTTCCCATTGCTTCAGGAGGTGTGGGGATTCTGTGCTTCTGCACAAAGCAAGAACATCAAACCAACCACTCTACATATTCCATAATCTATGAAATCAAAATAAAATTTGAAATTTTAAACTATTATAAATCACTGACATCACAGCATTGACAAAGAAAATTTTTAGTATATCAAATTAAGCATTTAAGAGAAGTATTACCGGAGGTGAACCTGGAGAGTGCATTTGTTGGCACAATTGTTCACTGCTTGTCGGATTCTTTGATGCAGATTCCGTGTTGATTCTACTATCTTGCCTCTGTAAGTTTACTTGTGGACCCAAACGTGCCTGGTCAAAAATAGTTTCTTTAATATCAAAATCCCCACTTAAAACAGTATCGCCTTGGTCCATGGAAGTGGATGAGAGAACTTCACTGCAGGTTTTACCACAAGCAATTGGTTGTTCATCCATCCGCATTGGTGAACAGTGGGTTTCAGACACAGTCATCACAGCAGTCAGAGAACCCTTCTGAACTGACAACGCATTCAAACTGGGACTACAAATCTTTTTTGCAGAATCAGAATGATTCCTCCTCTGCCCTCTAAATACACCCCATAAGTAAAACAACATATTCCAACCTGCAGATAAACATGAAATTAAAACAATTAATTTTCTTATGTTGTGATATAAATTATTAGTGGTTCTCACAAGGAACGATTAAAAATCCATACGCTGAGAATTTTCAGGAAGCTGATTGGAGGGGAATATAAGAAGTTCAACACCATCAAAAATTCCTTTAAGCGCTAAATCATTTCTAATCATGTGATCCAGTAGACCCTTGTAGTGTCTCTCGTAACTGCATGAGAAAATTATTAAAAAAAAAGTAGATAATTACTAGACAGAAAATCAGAGAAACGTGTTTTCAATTTTTTATTTGGCAGCTTTCTGTCAATAAAAAAATGATATTCATATCCTTGCCTTTCAATGTCTTTGGCAAAAAAGTAAAGTGCAATATTATCTTCCTTTGCCCCGCCTTGATGAAATTGTGTAGGCCACGTGCTCAAGCGAGAAACTTCATTGAGGGAAACCTCAGGAAGAATCTTGTTCACTACCTCAAGAACTTTAGGGGAAGCACATGTGGATAAATGCGCTTGAATACCAGTACATAAGTCAGGCGGCTTTCCACTTCTATGCATTCGAAAGACACCTCTGCATGAAAAACAAAGCATGTAGATCTTACTTCAAAGTTAAACATTATAACATGAACAAAACAAGGGCAATCAAGAATAAAGAGAAACTAGCTTATCACGAAATGTTACACACTGCCAAATGTATTCATATTCTGGAAAGACTGATGTCTTTGGAAGAACACTTGAGACAGCCAAAGCTTGATTGCAAAAGTCTCTAACTACAGGATTTCCAGGAGTAGGACCAACAGATTCTAACTTTCTAGGTTGTGATCCAAAATCAGCTGGACAAAAGCTATGTTGCTTCGAATCATTGGAAGACGAAGTTTCAAATGTAGGATTCTGAAGGATATCCTGCCTCACTTTTGTTTCTTCAGTAGAAACAATATTCTTTGGAGTGTCAATAACAAACGCCTTATCTTGAGAAGTGACTTCGGACCTCATGTCTATGGCTGATGTAAGAAACTTCTCAGTTTGGTCAGGCACTTCTTTCCTCTTGCATATTTTGGGCCTTCTAAGTAAAGCTGCCTGGATTGCAGCTTTCAGTCTATTATCTTTATGTGTTTTGTCTTTTGAACTGTTTGGGACAGTGGCTGATCCTTCCAGGCCAAATTCCTGTTTATCAACCATGCAACATTCTGTAGCATGGCCTAAATCCTTACATTTGTGACAGAATGGGCTTTCAGAAGCATTAGTAAGACCAGACCTCACACAATCACCAGAACTACCTTTGGTTTTATCAACCTGATTTGTTATCTCTCTTGATTGAGGCAGCCCATCTAATTGAGTTTCATCACCACTGGTTGATGTTCTCTCTGAAATTTAAGGAATCAAATAAGAGGAAATCTTTGCAGATTTCATAGTTCAACTTAGTTCTAAGCACAAAATGACAAGATGAACCAAAAGATGATCCATTGAAACTAAAATAAGACAATTTCATAAGCGATGCTGTTCCTAAACTGAAACAAAAATACCTAGACAGCTAATTGGCATGTAAAAACATCATGTTAAAAAATAAAAGTAACATAACAGGAAAAATATGTTTCCCATCAGGACCACAACTGAACTAACTAGAGGGTCCAAACACTTACGGCTTGTATTATTCTTAGACTTCAATAATGAATTTGATCTCCCATCTTGGTTGACCTTAAATTCGTGATTGTTGTTAATTGTTGAAGGTTTAGCAGTTTCGCTACGAGGGGTAAGCTTCTGATCACTCTTAGATGTCAGAACAGCAGAACTAGCCATGGTTGAACAAACAACAGGCCGATCAACCCTAGAGAAAAATTTCCTATGAGAGGCACCTGATTCTTTTGCTAGTTTTGATCCTTTTTGATCCGCAGTAGTTCCAGGTTTGGAAGTAACCATTTTGACTTTTGATTCAGTGGCACATGAATGACCCAAATTTGAGGATTTCAATGAACTAGATTTGCTTATCATTCGTCCTGGCATCTCAATATTCTTAGAGGTATGTTCACCAGCCCCTTTCTTCTTTTGCGGGACATCATCAACAAGTTTGACTCTGGGCTTGGAATTGATGTTGTTGAATGAATTTGACTTTAACAATGTACCTAAACAAGAATCCACAGCTACATAAATAAACAAAAAAAATATCTTAGGAAGGTAGAAAGGTGTTCACAAATGTAAAATAGATCCATACTCTTAGCTGTTTGACTCCGAGGACCAGCAGATAGAGAACGAGCAAGTTCTATGTCATTGCCATTGGAGTGGTTACAAATGGAGGTCTGATGATCAGAGTTCAACTTTCCTTTATCAATGCTCTTGAACGAAGACTCTCGCGACAGTGGAAATATTTTCTTGGGGCTTGACCCCTTTGGTGACCCTTTACTTGATTCAAGAGCTTGCCTTTTCCCTGCCTTTGCCCATTCTTCACCCTCAGAAGGCCTTTTACCAGATATTTGCGCAGTTGAACAAACTTTATGGACCTTTTTCTCTTCAACATCTGCAACCAATAAATAAATAAATGAAATCAGAAATCTGTGTTTGAAAAAAATTCACAGATATGCTAACACGCAGCAATATATGTGGTGCTCGATATGGTGCCCTAAACGTAAGCAAATTCAGCATGAAAAAGAAATGTGTGTGAAGCAGCATAAAGAATAAAGGGTCTGAAATTTGAACATTATCCTGTTTTTCCCATGTACTACCATATGTGAAACTTCACTCTTACCCAGCCGATGTTTTTCAGTCTCCTCAGCATACTTGCATTCTTCACATAACCAGTCACCTTCTGGGACCTTTTCGAGCATTTCTCGCATGCAATAGCTGATTCAAAGAAATAAGAATTATAAGTCATTTCAGTCAATGAGAATATATGGTAATCTAATAGAAACTAGGATTGTGTATGGAAGGTTCATATGCTCACGTGTGCTCTGCACCATCACTGCATCTACTACATATTGCAAGTAGCTCCTCGCGACCAGCATCTCCACAGATGTCACATACCTTTACCTATTTTCCAGTTAATAAAATCATGAAAATGCTTTTCCTTGTCATAAGCAACATAAATTTTTTTTGCAAGAGAAATGAAAGTTTGAGTAAAGGAATACGAAAGTTCTTGAATGATTATAAGCTGAGTAAATAGCATTTGCAAATCATTGCCCTATACCACAACAGAATCATTGAAAAATTCAAACCAGTACAATCCACTCCTCACATTTTCATCTTTATCAAGTTTAGTTTCAAAGAGAAGTATAAGAACAGTAAAAGGAAATGTACCCACATCATGCTCAACATCTGAGTCATCGCTCTCATCTCCAGATTGAGCTTCGGGCTTGACGGGTGATTTAACAAGCTCCCCCTGCTTCTCGTGCAGTCCATCATGGGCTGGAACTTTACGATCTTCGTCTTTCACATCACCAACACCATTGTCACTATCTGCTTCTGACTTTGGATATACTTTTGCCGAAAACTTGCTAGTAGTGCCATTAACAAGGCCTTTGTTATTTGCAAGAAATTTTTCACCTGAAAAATTAGCAGTGATTATCTCCTTGGTTGGCGATGACTCAACATTTCCAACACAGCATTCTGATGAATTCTCTGGCATATCTGCATCTTTAGAAGAGGGTATCTCACACAAGCCTGATATATAAACAGATGGCCCACTTGTAGATCCTTCTGCTCCTAAGTGACTAACTGAGGATGAACTACATGAAATATTTGTTTTGTCTGCATCTCTTTGATGGCTATCACTAACTAAATTAGCATTACTGTTTCTACTGATACACGAAGAGCTGTCATCAGGTCCTTCTAAACACTTGGCATCGTGATACTTCTCTGATAAAGTTTGTGTGGTTTTAGCATTTTCAGACAGAGATTCATGACCAGAATTAACACGAAGCAAGTTACTGGTTTCACTGACAGCATGCTTCAATCTTTCACAAGCTGTACTCCTATGAGAAGATAGATCACTCACATCCATAGAAAACTGACTGGGTTCCCCTGATCGACAATTTTCATCAGAGCATTCTTCAGCCTTTGTTCCAGTTAGAGCTCGATTAAGATGCATGCAAGATGAACAAGGAGCTGAGCAAATATTACAAGTCCCTGATTCAAGTTCCATATCAGCGTTCTGGATCATAGAATGTTTGACAGACTTTTTTTCCCCCCAATTCTTGTAGTACCTGATGTGTAAAAACCAATGTTAAAGGAAGTTGACCATTGATTCAGACTTCGCTAATCAAAAATAGCTCTCACTAATTCTTTCTACAAGGCTAAAGTTCCATCAAACAACAAATGAGATCATCAATGTATATCGATACCCTTCACCTTTATTTATATATAGTTTTAGTTCGACCTTAGGTCCTTGACTTCAATCATAAATTAAAAATTAAGTGACAAGGCTTACAAAGTAGTAGAGATGAAAGCTGGTTGGTTGTTGATTTTAATGTTCATTGCTTAACCTCTAGGGAGATAATAACATAATCAAGAATAGTATGGTAACTGATAATGGATAAATCATAAATGGGAAAGAGATTATAAATGACTAAAAAAAAATTCAGAAGCATTGAAGTTAATTATTCCTGATGAAACTTAGCATTCATTAAAATCAAAGCATCTAACTTCTAACATTGTCATAAATAATAAAAGAAGGAATCAAGACAAAATTATCAAACTACAATGTGCTCCAAATGCAGTTGCCACTATACATATTTGAGCTAAAAAGAGAACAGATTGTGAATTCCAAACTACATTAACAATTATCATCTAGAAGGTGATCCCAAACTACATTAACAACTATCATCCATCCTAATTCTTGCAAACATAAGAGCAAACACCTTGCAAGCACTAATCCATAAATTCTTTCTCTGAAAACCAAATAACATATTCAACTATTGCAAATTTGCATAACCACATATAAACGCTAAGTCTATTAAACTAACCAATAAAACATGCAGGCGAAAATTTCAAAAAAAAGTCCTGTAATCAACCCTAACTCCAAGACACTGAATCAGCTCACCCTATAATAACAACTAACAAGTACCAAACTTAACAAAACAACTTCCCACATAACTACAGATATGAACGAAGAAAAGAAAAACAAAATGGATATATATAAATATAAACAAATCTGAATAATTAATATAACATGTTACCCTAAATAGGAATGGATTCAGATAATCACAAGCGTCTTGCTTCCAAACACATTGCAAAAGAGTCCGGGGCGTTCAGCCATTGGCGTTGCGGCAATCAAAGCGTAAAGTGCCTTTAAACGACGCCGTTTTGAAGCCACCAAAAACCTCTCTCCTCTCCCTTTCTTCTTCAATTTGCAGAAAATCAGAGTTTCTAGCTTTCTGTGACGACAACACCGACCAACCAAAAATGCACGAATTCAAAGTGCGGATACAGAAAAACTTAAGAACACACGATCCGATTAGAATTCTTGTTCCAATTTTTATAGTAATTGATAAATTAGCAATCAGTTCATAAATTGTTTTCTTCCCTTTTCTTTTTTTCCCCTCCCTCTGTGATCTGAAGCGGTGAAAAAAAGAAAACAAAAATCTCAGAGATGAGTTTTTATCAAATGAGAATTTAATCAATTTGTCCATTTATATAGGCTTGTTTGGGTGAGCTATCTTTTTTCGAGTTACATTTTTTTTGAAAGATCTTATAAAAGAATAAAAATAATTTTATATTTAAATATTTCATATAAAAAATTTTTTTAATTATCAATTATATTTGAGTATAATAATATAAAAATGTTTTTATGTTTATTTATTATATGAAAATATCTTTTTAAAAAAAAATTTATTTAATAAAAAATAGAGATTATCGTTTCTAAAAAAAATTTTTAATAAAAAAAATAAAAATACTAAAAAAATTATCAAAATAATAACGCACAAACAAGCAGCTGCTCTCTTTCGTGTCTCTAAAACTCGTGTTTTTTTTTTCACACGAATTTCCTTTCGCTCTTCCCTAAAATTATTTTTCCGCATGCTGCAAAATAAAATTGACAATAAATATAACTAAATGCAAAATTGAAAAATGATTAAGGTACTATATTAACTATTAAGGATCTGTTGGATGAATTATTAAGAAATAATTTTTTTGAGTTATTTTTTTAAAAAAATTTTTAAAAGAATAAAATAATTTTATATTTAAATATTTTATATAATTTTTTATTTATTAATTATATTTAAATATAATAATATAAAAATATTTTTTGTTTATTTATTATGTAAAAATATATCTTTTAAAAAAAATCTTTTCAAAAATTTTAATTATAACTTTTAAAAATATTTTTTAATATTTTTTTTATTATTAAAATTTTATAAAAATATTAAAAAATAAAAAATTATATTAAAAAAATTCTATTAATTTAATGATACTCAAACAAGCATATAATATTTTTTGTATTAGTTTCGTTAATAAAATACTAATGTGATTAATTAGTGTATTATACTATTATTTTTGTAGGTGTAAATTAAATTAATCTTAAATTATACAGAAATTATTTTAGATATAAAAAAAATAGTGTGTTAGTTAAATATTGGTGTTTGGGGTGTTTTACAAAGATGTAGAGGTGTCAGAAACATTGCTCAACACGCAGGTTCTGTATTAGTTTTTCGTAAAATGAAAGCAGCTTTATCAGAGATTCCCAGCAGAGATTCGCCACATGTTGTGTTCTCAGGCAATATGCAGGTTCCGTGTTAACGTAGAAGAAATTTTGTGCAAATTTTCGAGGCAACTTTATCACAGATTCTAGCAGAGATTCGCCACGTGGCAGCTGCAGAGCAACATGCAGCATCCGTGATACTCTTTGCAGAGATTCTCCGCATGTTCCCAAGGTGCATTGATCAATGGCTCCAAATACGCGAAAGTCACGTGTCTCCATCCAAGCAACACGCAGGGTGCGTGGTAACGTCCTTCCACCACGTGTCGGTCATGCAGCAGCATGCAGGTAATGTGTTGACTGCTGTCTCTATACAAGAAGCAAGCGTTGCTTCGGGAACAAGGGTCATTTACAGTTTAGTTTGGTTCCGGTGTATAAAAGCGGAGGTGGAGTGGGGCTTGGCTTCATTTCATTTTCATTCCCCCCTTCACTATCAACATACACTCTCATCTCATCAAGCCATAGTCATCAGCAGCAACGGTTTTTTTTTTTTTTATTGTGTTAGGAGTAATTAGTTAGTTTTGAAGTTGAGAGTAAGATTAGAACATCTAAAATTACACGTGATTATACATCTGCAGAAGATCATATCATCAACTCCTAACTATGTAAGTTTATTATTTTCAGTTAATTTGTTAGTATTTAGTTGGTTAACATTAGTTTAGTAGTTTGTCACTATTTATTTGAATAATTTTTATCTAAATAATTTTATTAATGAAATTAATAGAAAATATGAATATGAATAATAAGAAATTTGGAATTTTGTAATGATTGTTTATTTTATTTTCTATTATTAATTTATTATTTTTGCTATTTATTAAATTAATTTCTTTTGTGGTTGAACTTTATCAAGCTAATAGAAATCTTCTATCCCGTAAGTTTGACCAGCCAGAGACGTGGCATTCGGCGATTGACCAAGCCTTACAAACTATCGAATTGTACCAGCTTTTGAGAGTTGAAGTGATCAGAGAAAATTCTACGATGCTATCTGCTCTTGTGGAAAGGTAGCGGCCAGAGACGCATACGTTTGTAATGCCAGTGGGTGAGGTTACAGTGACACTGGAAGACGTATTACACATATTCGGCCTACCGATCGATGGAGAGATTGTGACCGGTTGGACCGATAGCAGTCACGACTTCTTGGTCACCTAAAGCCTCGCGATATTCGGCAGCAAACCCATCGTGAGCAGTTCCTCCAAAAGCTACATAAAGCTTTCATGGGTTCGCCATATTAGAGACACACGACCTTTAGACACATGGGAGTCTGTTAAGCACTATGTTAGGTATCACATTTTCTGTCTGCTGGGTACCACCCTCTTCGTGGAGAAGTCGACGGCATATGCCCACGCGAAGTATCTACCACTGCTCCAAAATTTTGATCAGATCGGCAATTACAGTTAGAGGTTAGCTTGTCTCGCGCACCTTACAGGTCAGTGTGTCGTGCATCATGGTACGATTGTAAGGATATGGATGGTCCACTTGATTTGTTGTTTATTTAGGCATTGGAGCGTATGCCATGGCTTGCACCCATTCCCCGGCAGCAGCTTGTAATTTAAACTCTGTAAATAATGTTCTATGTTGCATGTAGAGTCATCATCCAGGACCCGACACATGGATGTCTACGAGCACGGCATCTATTAAGCACGCAATTGACTTTATGGAAGAGGTGAGTATAGGTTTTAAGGTTTTCTATTATAATTTATGGTATTATTAATAATGTAATGGCCCTCGCAATATTTTGTAATTTGTCTGGAGGTCGTATGTCGGCATCATCATACATGCTGAACTATACGCATATCTTGATGTCTTTGACACGGTAGGGCCATTGGTGTCATTCAAGTGTGTCGAATGGCTTCCTGCGGACTGAGTGGTTCACCAATACGGATATGCACAATCCTCCCTCTGGCAGCACAAGTCATACAAGTTGACACGCATTGATATACTCTTCGGGGAGTACAGTCCCATGACTAGCGCGGGATACATGACGAATGGATATAACAATGGGAGAACCACCGCAACAGTCGTCTGCGAGATCGGGATCTGCAACCAATCGTCAACTTTACCCCGTCTTCCGATTACCGGAGTTGGTACATTGGATCATATGGGATGTACCTGAGGTTGTCGGATGTCATTCCTCAGCATCAACCGCATCAGCCACCCCAGTAGCCACTCCAGCATCCCCCCAATAGCCAGCACAGCCTTATGCAGTGTTTCAGCCATTTCTTTATCATCGTCCACAGATATCTCGGCATGACAGCTCGAATCATGGGCAGTCGAGCCATCACAGCTCGCATCACAGCAATTAGTCGTGCCATCACAGCCATCAGTCTTATCGCAGATCACATCACAGCCATCAGTCGCGCCATCACAGCCATCGGTCTCATCGCAGATCACATCACAACCAGCTGTCTTATCACAGCCAGCACAACCATCACCCTTATAGTACACGGAACCACAAACGAAAATGTATTCTCACACGCAAAACTCACCCCTCATATGTATTTCGTATGACCTCACCGTTGTGGTAAACCACTATATTTGCAGTGTCCTCCATCGCACCAACCCTGGAGGAAAACACATCTCTCACAATGAAGCAAAATAGTTACGAGTTTCGGTTTTTATAGGCAGAAGACTCGCATCGTAGGTTATGTGTTGCAACGCCATCCAACCAGTGTCTGTCATGTGTACAACACGTAGGATGCATGTTACTTGCCAGGCTACCACGTGTAAATCACATATGATGCGTGTTGAATAGATGTGCGCCACGTGTCAACACACGGATGGTGCGTGTTGCATTTGATTTGGACAAGTGTCCAACACGTTGGGTGCGTACTAAGTCAGCACGTTACCTGTATGTTGTGTGCCTGCACCTCTGTAATATTCACCCACCTGTATATTCACCGAAAATCTATATTTCCAGCAAAAACACACCTCTTTATTCCATATTAAAATTCTTTAGCCTAAATTATACCCGCATAAATTATTTTGATTCCCAAAATTTGAAATTGTGAGACATTAATGCATAATTAATACCTCCTATTTTCCTTCCTATTTACAACATTTTCTTTTGATCTCTTTTTTGTCTCATTTTCACACTTTATCGAATAAAATTCCTATGATATATGTGGATTAAATCAAGCTATTTTTTTGGTTTAATCAAGCTATTATATTGACATAAATTTTAAATTTTCTCTTAAATAAAATAAAAAATCTTTATTTAAAAAAAAGATGATATTATTTATTTGGATACACTTCTTTTTTTTAACTTAGGAATTAGTTTGTTTAAGAGTAGGTGAACTGCCCAATTCGCCTAGTCCTTCTACTTTAGTCATTCAATTATGTTTTTATTGATGTTGGTCAAGACAAGACGACGGTGGTGGTGATAGTAGTGATGACGATGGAGTAGTTGAAAAGGAGAATTATATGAGAAAAGATTTGGATAATATTGATAAAGAGTTGGGGATTGAAATAATAGTGATAACAATGATAAAGGATTTTTTAAAATAATTTAAATATTTTATTTATGGATATAGATAATTTAGACACAATTTGTGTTTTTGTGTTATATTATTTATCTTTTTTACACCGTACACGAGATAAGACACATTTTTAACAAATAAAACAAGTTCACAGTGACACGTGAGAGACGACGCACTCAACATATCTCGTTTACACTATAAATGAGATATAGTTATAATTAAAATGTTTACACTATAAATAAGATATAATACGACAAATTTAAACCAGCTATAAAAAAGATTTGCAAGTATTAATCTTCCTCACAATTCACCCCTTCTTCATTCTTCTTCTCGGTTCTTTCAATAAGTTTAGTAAAAATATCTAGTAGTAAATATATTTTTATGAATGTATATCCTAATTGTTACATGAGAAACAATGATGATGGAGTTGTATTTGAGTGTGATAACCCTATCCTATTGTGTACTCGTCGTTTAAGTTTTCTATTTGAGTTAAAGAGCTTAATATTAACGAGCATGAGTGTTAATGAGACAAAGGAGGTTAGAACTGTTGGATATATGTTGTTAGCACCGATGAAAAATAGAGTATTTTATTTTCGTGTTTTTTGGCACGATGGCAATGAGCATGTACGCCTAATGTTTAATGTCCACGGAAGAATCATAGCCCAACAAGTGATGGATCTTTTTGCAGAGGTTGATGATATAGGCGTATGGGGTGGAAAAAGGCCAGGCGGCCTGCCAGGGGCCTGCAACATGGCCTGTGTTTGGCCTGGCCTAGTCTGGCCTGTTATAAAATAGGCACAGGCTCAGGCTGTTATAAAAGCCTTATTATGTTAATAGGCCAGGCCCATACTCACTAATTAGCCTGGCATGACCTGTCAGGCCTGTCTGAGACTTTTAATATATAATTACATATATAAATAATTTTTTATTATTAACAAAATTATGAGATATTTTAAATTTATTATATTTAATTATAAATAGTTTTGTATATTTTAAATACTTTAAAGTTTAACAATTCTTATAAATATTAAATATGACATTTTACAAATAAATATGTTTATTAAAAAATATTTTTTTAAATAATATTTTTATTTTTGTAAAAAAAAAATTAACAGGCCTTTTAACAGGTTTCAGGCTAGACCAGGCTGAATAACAGGCCAGGCTTAGTACTTTGAAAAAAGCCTATAGCAGGCTGCAGGCCAAGCTACAGGCCAGGCTCAGGCCAATCAACTACATGACAGGCCAGACTTGTTAAGAGCAAAGCCTGGCCTGACCTGGCCTGTTTCCACCCCTATTAGGCGGTAATGGTTTTGGGAATTTGAATTTTGTCCAAGATGACCCACCTATTGCATCACCCCCTCTCCACTGTGCTAGTCCAGTGGCCACATAGACGAGAATATTGAGGAGTCAGATGAAGAATACATCGCGGATGTAACACCCTACCACACAGAACTTTACGCTTAAGTCGTAAAACAGAGGTGGTATGGTATTACGACCTTTAAAATAAAACATATATATGTGTGTGTGTGTGTGTGTGTGTGTGTGTGTGTGTGTGTGTAATAGTCGAAAGAAGGTAGTATACTAGGAGCCTTGAAGAGCAGGTAAAACAAAATCGTAAAATTAAAAGCGCAACACTCAAGATTAAGGATTACTTGCGTACGAAGAAAGCTATGGTTCACTAACATATATATACAAAAGACAATAGTAGAGAGTCAAGAGTACAAAATAACAAGCTCCTAACTCAATCTGCGAAGCTAAAGCTGGTCGGAGAATATTTATATACATATATACATAACCCAAGGTCTAAAATACATAAATAAAACCCTAGTTCTCCTTAAACCTCTAAGAGGTACAAAAAAAACAAGTTGTTCGGAGAGTTATATACATATGACCATATATAAAATATACATCAAAATAAGGTCCCAAAATGTACTTCACTGCAGAACTTCAGACGCCAAGCGAGGTGCCTCTCGACCTGCATCTTAAAAACAACAATAACGTATGGGATGAGAACCCCCGGTTCTCAGCATAGTAAAGGTGCCACGTACATAAAACATAAGGTCCTAGGAATGCCAGAGGCAATCCTAGAACGCCGACACTCAAGTTATAAAACTTAAAAGGGCTAAAACAGAAACCATAAACAGGTTGTCTTCTAAGGATTCCTAAACCTAACTAAAACTTAACTAGAACACTAAATCTCTCCACCTTACCTCCGTTCCTCCATCTCCGATGAATTTGCACAGACAGATAAGCAGATAATGGCAAACACAGGTAGAATACAAGTAATACAGATAACAAGTACAACAATTAGCATGTTATAATCAATTAGGCATTCTCAATTAATGCACAAGCAAGCAATTCAAACAATATGCACATGATGTATGCCTGTCCCATGACTGATGAGTCTCATCTGTCGGTTATCAAGTCAACCCGACAAGTCCGGCTGCTAAACCTTGGACTGTCCCCTGACGCGCATCCCCAAGAGTCTATGCATAAATTTTTCTCGTTTATATATAATTGCTCAATGGGGGAACCTTCCCAGGAATTTATAAGTGCCCGGTCACCTCTTACGTCGTAGGGTCAACAGAGTATCAAGTCTCAACCTGGAACACGTGGTGGCAAGCCACGGTACTTTATCCAGAAAAACTCGTATCTTAGATAAAATTGAGTGTATAAGACTCATAACATTCATAACCATTGCACAATCAATAATTAAAGCCATGGCACCACATACACTCCAAGTATTCACATTTTCATATATAATTCATTAATTTTCCAACCCTGCTTCACTCCCAAGTTGCCACAATTTCCTAACTCCATCTTGTTACTAGGCTTACTAATAAGATCTAGGGTTAAAAGAATGAAAATAGAGGTTTAGAGGTTTAAAATCATGTTTAAAACACTAAAATCCCATTTGCTGAAAATAGGGATCTCGCGTACGCGTGGGCATGCATTTTTTTTTTTTGAAAATGGGGGGTTACGCGTACGCGTGGGAGTGCAATTTAGCCCATTTCGCAAACGCATAGCCTTATCCATGTACACATGTACGTTGGATAGAAACGACCCTTCGCGAATGAGGGGTATGCGTACGCATACACTGCAGTTTGATCAGAAATGGATAAGTCTGCAGAATTTCAATTTTACATACGAACTTCCGACGCGCATATCTTCCTCATTTTAAAACATTTTTCATCCGTTCTTTGAACGGAGTAAACTTCACGGACTCAATTTTCATATGAAAAAAGTTTGAAATAATTTGGAGGTCCGAAGCCAAGTTATAGCTCACCAAAGTTTGGCTAAAAATCAATTTTACACAAAATCTCAAACCTCAAGTTTCATTAAAACCCAACATCAAATTCCAGCCTCCTATACATATATTCAACACAACAACATATCATAGCATACCAACACAGCACTACAATCCCCTCATCATACCACAATCAATCATACTTTAATATTACACAATTTCATACTTAATTTCTTACTTTCATCAACAAGGTTATTAATAATCCATCCTATATGCATAATCAACACCATCAACATATCAATCATTATTAAGTCACTATTTTAGCATTCTATTCCCGTCACAACAATAATCACCAACACATGCTCAATCCATATCATCAATCATTATCACAAGTGCTAAGCATTCAACATACTTAATCCTTCCAACCTATCTTATGATTCTCTAACCTAAGTTTTCACAAGACATTATATATTAAATATGAGAAACCTAAATCATATCTTGGCCGATTTTCACATATAACCCGAGACACCACCAAGGCACCAAACACAGTCCCAAAAATCCAAAAATCTCCAAAGCAATAACACCCAAACTCCTCCAAGCCTCCAATGTATACAATCAAGCTCCAATTTACATATACACAACCTAATTCACATATATCACACATACATTCCCAAAATTCAATACCTAACATACTCAATTAAGGAATTAGCTAGAGTTCTAGAATTCTCACCTTACCCAAATGTCATATAAGCAAGAGTGAATGTTTTTCTCAAGCTAATCGAATCCTATAACATCAAATAACCAAAATCTCAACACCATTCTATATAATTTTTGAAAATTGGGGAAAAGAGAAGCTGAGAATGAAAATGGAAGTTCCATACCAATCTACGTATCGGGCTTTGTAGAACTTGATGCCGCGGACGCGTAGCCGCAAACGGTGCGACAATCGGAGTTCAGAGCGAGAAACTATGTGATTTTGAATGAAAATCAAGGGTTTGTGAATTTATGTTCTTCCCCCCTCTTTTGTTGAGCTTCAGCGTGACTTGCTGAATGGAGGAAGAAGAGTTAATTCTTCTTTAAGTGTTTGGGCTGATTGGGTTAGGCCTTTGGCCCATTTTGGGTCCGGTTCGATCAGTCCAGCCAGTTTGGCCCAATCTTAAGCCAAGTTCTTTAAAGTTAGTGTCGAAATTCTTATTTTAATTAGCTCTATCACATTTTACTATAAAATTTATATTTCTAATTTTTTTTATTAATATTTAATTTATTGATTAATTATTCACTAATTTCACGGTATTTACAGCAGACAGCAATAAAAGTAGTTCGACTAGGGATGACGAGGACTTTGTACCTAAGACCCCGGTAGGTATAACAATTCAATATCTTATGCATGTCCCATAACCAGCAATATCTGTAGTGGATCGATGTGCTGCAAACCACAACGAGTAATATGTTCATGCTAGCATGGCGGATCTCCAAGACAAACTATGGCATTTATCAAAGTCGGCTAACAAGAGGAGCCACCTGATATGAACCTAATTTTTTGACTTATCTGTCATCAGGTAACCCCTGATCAGTAGCAGGATGTAGCACCTCGTATACTGACGAAAAGTGGCTAGATCTGCACCAGCTAGCATATGATGTACTCGCTCCCTGAACCATGTCAGGTTAATAGAAAACGACTCCTTTCTTTACTCCCCTTGAGTATGAGGAGGCCTAACTCCTCTACCCACTCCCACGTCAGGTGTTGGTATCATGTCTGAAAATTCCTCAACCAGCCACCCACTGATTTTCTATTAGTGCGTAACCCAAGATGGTACGCAACATCTTGCAGAATAATAGTGCACTCACTTTAAGACAGGTGGAAAGTTTGAGTATTTGGAGTTTGGACGTTAACGCTCAACAAATGCAGAAATCAATTATTGTAAACAAACAAAGTTTTTGAATTGTACCGTGTCTCCGAAATTAGTCTCCCTCAAATAAGGGTAAATAGTGTTCAGTGGTATAAGAGTGTGGCTAATTCGTCTCGGAAATAGGAGGTGAGACCTCTATTAACAGTAAAATATAAATTAATAAATATCATATTTAAAAATAAAATTTAAAATATAAAATACAAAATAAATAAATTAGAATGTACTAAACAATTATTTCAAATATCATAATTTAATTTTTTTTATAAAATTACTAAACTTAATTTTCAGCATACATATTAAAATAAAATTCATTAAACAATTAATTCAAATATAACAATGGTTATTAAAATAAAACATTTCTAAATAAAATATTTAACAACTAAAATTTTTAAATAAAACATTTAACATATTCATTTAACAAAAATTTCAACTAATATTCAATAACACAAATTACTAAAATAGATATTAACAACTAATAAAAACTAAATTAGCAAGTAACATAACATCTAATATAATCATATATATTACAAAATAAAACCAATCAAACTATCCTAACTATAACTGTATGCTTTTCTATCAAAAGAACAAAATAACAACGCTAATTTCAAAGTTGATGGCTCCAATGATATGCCATATCGTATTCAACCGGTTGATATAATTTTTGTGTATATCTGGACGTGCCATAATGTCTAAATACTACAAATATCTTAAGAAAAATGTCTAAAAAAGAGAAGAGAAGGGAAAAAAACTTTGAAAATGACACTTAAAAGATGTTGTACATGAGTTCTATATATAAGCACTGTTTAAACATATCTCGTTTATAGTGTAAATGAATTAATTATGCACTTATCTTGTTTATAGTATAAACGAAATAAGCTGTTACTTAACACGTATGTATCCGTGATACATTCACATGTATATGTCTTATCTCATTTATAATATAAACGAAATACATGTATAATTAATTTGTTTATATTGTAAACAAAATAAATAATAGAATAAAAAATATAAATTATATCCAAATTATTTATATCCGTAAATAAAATATTAAAATTATTTATTAAAAAATTTAATGATAAAGAGTTACAAATTGAGAATGAGAACTAAATTAAAAATATAATTTTAAAAATAAAAAAATTAGAATTTATTTCGCAAAAGACAAAAATTAGAACCAATAAATATATATAACGCTTAAATTAAGTTTAGTACTGCGACAGATTAATTTTTGACTTGTCGAGATAGAAATACTGTAAAAAATCAAACCAAAAAATATATACAACGCTTCAATAAAACACTTCTTTTTTCAACAAAAGAATATCTATCAATTTACAAGTAATCTATGGATCACGATTTATAAATACTTTAACGAGGTAACTCAATTTTTTTTTTTTAAATCACGCTAAAACAAAAGATAGAACAGTGTTAGACTGTTAGTTGACACATGATTAAAAGTGAAAGTCTATTTCTTCTTCTAATTAAGCCCCACGATAATAAGATAATCATTTAACCAATGCGAGTATGAGAGCTTGAGAAGCCCCTATACTTATTTTCTTTTCAAGATTTGTAGATTCTACACGGTCTTCCCAAGTGATTTTTATTTTTGATGGACGAGTATTTATCCGTTTCGATTCCTAAAGAATTTTGAATCAGATATTTTAGTGTTTAGTTAAAATTAATTATTCGATTAGTTTTTAATAATTAATTTCGTCAGTTATTTAGGTAATATTTATTTGAGTAAAGTATTGTTTTTGTTCTTAACGTTTGTGGTAAGTTCTAAAGTTGTCCCTAACATTTCAATCGTCCTATTTAAGTCCCTAACGTTTTAAAACTGACTCAATATTGTCCTACCGTTAGGGATCCGTTAACAGAATTAATGACGGGACAAAATTGAAATGATTTTGAAACGTTAGGGACTTAAATATGACAAAAACGTTAGGAAAAAAATGATACATAAAAATAAATTTTAATTTTATCCTTCAATAATATCAATTTTTTTAATCACATCTAAGTACAATTAACTTAATCATATTACTTTTATTTTAAATAAATTAATTTTTTTAATTTTACTCTTAAAGATTTTTAGTTATCATGAAATGTTTGTAGAATGACTAGTATATAAAATTACAAAAAAAATAATAATATATATACAATAAAATATAAATTATACCTTTTGTCTCTAATGTATCAAAATTCTTTAAAATTATAAAAAAAATAAATTTATTTAAAATGAAAGTAATGTGATTAAGTGTAATTTATTTAGATGTAATTAAAAAATAATTGAATACTATGTACAGTAAAAAAAAAATAATATTATTAAAAGATAAAATTAAATTAAAATTTATTTTTATGTATCGTTTTTGTCCCTAACGTTTTCGTCTTATTTAAGTCCCTAACGTTTCAAAATCGTCTCAATTTTGTCCCGCCGTCAATTCTGTTAACGGATTCCTAACGGCAGGACAACATTGAGTCAATTTTGAAACGTTAGGAACTTAAATAGGACGATTGAAATGTTAGGGATAAAAATGATACTTTACTCTATTTATTTTGAAGTTCTAGGACGAAAAGTGAAATTCAGTATCATGTTTGTTAGTCCAAAGACTGGTATTAAAATTTTAGTCTATGTCTTCAAAATTTCAGTATTTTAATACTACCAAAAAATGGAAACACATGAGACTAACATTTTTAAGTTCAGAGACTGAAACTTTAATAATATTTTATATCTAAAATGCCCTCATTTCAATTAATTAATTCTAACTTTATTCTTTGTGCAAATTAAATTAGAGCTTCATTCTTATTTTAGTCTCTGTTTCTCACTTTACACCAAACACAATACTGAAACTTCTTTTAGTCTTTATCTCTCAGTCTCAGTCTCTTAGTCTTTGTTTCTCTTCCAAACGCTACCTTAGGTCTTTTGTTCCGTCAACTCTAACGAAAGAAAAAATGGTCCGTAGTAACTCTAACTAGGGACAAAATGATTCCTGACCCCCTTTATTCGGAAACGACACCGTTCTCCCCCAATTTCCATCATATATCGCATAACCCTAACATTCATATTCTTCTTCTTCTTCACCTTCACAGTCTTCTTTTCCATCTTTTCCTTCCTCCTCTTCAACTCCAAAATCAAACCATTGTGTAATTACAACGCGTGTCGCACCTACTTCAACATGTCATAGACCACACACTTCCTAAATCTCTGTGACTGGTACACCCACCTCCTCTGCACTTCACCCACCAGAAGCATCCACTTCCACGTCCTCGATAACAGCATCACCTCCAACCCCAACAACGTTTACCACATCTTCAAGATCAAGTTCCACAACTACCCTAAGGGCATGCCTTTCTCCACTCTCCGGCAAGCAATATAGATTGTTAGACATTAGGACACCAGAAGAAGATTCTCCTTCGACATCATATGCAAATTCTCATTTGGAATGAACCCCAAGTGCTTCATTCCTTCTCTCTCGGAGTTCAAGTTGGCAGACAATTTCGACCTCACATCCAAGCTATCAGTACAACGAGTAATGTCGTCATCGCCGCTCATATGGAAACTGAAGCGATTACTAAACATTGGTTCGGAGAAGAAGCTAAAGGAAGCGATCGGAGTGGTGAACAATGTGGCCATGGAGATGATAGGGCAGAGGAGGAGGAAGATGATGATGACGACAGGTTTTAACAAATCAGACTTGCTGTCTAGATTCACGGGATCCATCGAAGACGACAAGTACTTGAGAGACATAGTCATTAATTTCCTGAGTATGAATTAGTTGAAAATAAGTTGATGATTTTTCTTCTTGTGAACATTGAAGTTGCAGAGTGTGCATTGTATAGCTTGAAGTTACAGTTTAGACTGTTAAGATTATATGAGATATAATAGAAATTGGGAGAGAATAGTGTCGTTTCCGAACAGAGGGGTTATGGATCATTTTGTTCCCTATTAGAGTTGCCAGGGACTATTTTATCTTCCGTTAGAGTTGACAGAATAAATGACCTAAGTAATTGACAGAATCAGCTATTAGAGACCAATTAAGTAATTAATTTTAGTTGGGAACTAAAGTATCTGGTACGAAATTTTTTGAATATCAAAATGGTTAAATACTCTTGATTGATTAACAACGTTTTAGATTTTTGTTTATCATTAATTAAATTCCTTTATTTTTTTCTAATGAGCTAGGACGAGTAAATCCCCATAATAGTCCCTGAGATTCGGGTCGTTACCCAATGTGATCCCTGAGATTCCAATTGCACCATTGTAATCCTCCAGATACGGCTCCAGGTACCATAATAGTCCCTGGACAGTTTTTCGGTGATGAGTCATGACCGACGATTTGATGTGTCACGAGGTTGCCACGTTGAGAGCCAAAACGTTGGCGTTTTGGGTTGGTGCCCCAATTTGACAAAAACGTCGTCGTTTGGCTCAAAATAAAAATATGAAACGCGCTTCATCAAAAACACACCGTCTCTTCACTTGTCTTCTCCACTTCCACCCTATGTCTTCTTCTTTTCTTCTTCTTCTTCCTCCTCTCTTCATGAATGCCACTACCTTAGGGTTCCTTTGGTGAGATTGAAATTCTTACACTCAGAAGATATCAAAATCAAGTTTTACTTCATCGTTCGTTTCCTCCTGCGTCAGAAACAAGAGGTTCTGCCATTTGTAAAGGTAATTTTTTTTTATTCTTTTTTTGCAATGCATGATGATTTTTGTATATGCTTGTGTTGTTAGTGTGGTTGGAATTATGGTTTTTTTTTTGTTCCGTTACTATGGTTCTAGGGTTTGATTAGGTTGGGGTTTCATGAGATGATTTGTTTGATTATGGTCATGCTCTGTTTGAAAATAATGCTCTGTTACTTCCTTAGGGTTCCATTGGTGAGGTTGAAATTCTTTCAGTCAGAAGACATCAAAATCAAGTTTCACTTCATCTTCATCGTTTGTTTCCTCCTGCGTCAGAAACAAGAGGTTCTGCCATTTGTAAAGGTAAATTTTTTTTTATTCTTTTTTTGCAATGCATGATGATTTTTGTATATGCTTGTGTTGTTAGTGTGGTTGGAATTTTGGTTTTTTTTTTTCTGTTATTATGGTTCTATGGTTTGATTAGGTTGGGGTTTCATGAGAATCTCTGTTTGATTATGGTCATGCTCTGTTTGAATATAATGATCTGTTTCATGGTCATGAGTGTTCTATTTGATAAAACTCTTATCTGTTGATGTCTGTTATCTGTTTGATAAAACTCTTATCAGTTCTTATGTATAATGATGAGAATATTTAAAAGATCTATTTTACTTAAGCCATTTTAATTTTATTAGAAGATTAGAAATAAACAGCAACATGTTATCACAAAAGTATACTCTTTATTAAGTTTGTAGAAGATGTGATGTTATGAAACTTGAAACATACATATTCAAATAAAAATTCCATGTCTGGGAGTCAATATTGTAAGGTTAAGGAGTGCCCTTGGGTGGTTTATGCATCAAGGGACCATGAGGACACTTGTTGGCAGATCAAAACCTTTAATGACGACCACACATGTCCCAGGGAAGACAAAAATAGGGCTGCTAATAGGAATTGGGTCTGCAGCAAGCTTGTGAAGAAGGTTAGAAAATATCCCAACTTCAGACATTGCGAAGCTACAACCTATTTCAGAACACGTTTTGATTTGACACCAAACAAAAATTCAATCTCGAGGGCTTTGATGGATGCTAGAAGTGTAGTGTATGGTGATGAAAAGGAACAATATAAGATGGTGATGGACTATGGCTTGACTTTGCTGAAAACCAATCCCGGTTCAACAGTGCAAATATGTACCAAACCTCAACCAAATGGAGAAGTTATTTTTGAGAGAATGTATGTGTGCTTAAGTGGTTGTAAAAATGGGTTCAAATCTGGCTGCCGTCCTTTGATTGGATTAGATGGAGCATTCCTGAAGACTCAATTTGGTGGACAAATTCTGTCAGCAGTTGGACAGGATGCGAACCATCATATCTACGTCATTGCATGGGCAATTGTGGAGATAGAGAATAGGGAAAACTGGAAGTGGTTTCTTGAATTACTGCATCTAGACTTGGGACATTACAAAGAAAATGGCTGGTGCTTTATATCCGATATGCAAAAGGTAACCATGCATATTCGACCAGTATTAATCCTATTATTAATTAACTGTTATTGTTGTTATGACAATTATGTTTTGAATGAATTAATACAATTTATTTGGCTGAAAAATGTTGATTTTATCCTTTATTAGTATGTATGCTATATTAGTGCAGAAATGTTTCATTTAGTTTGCAAGTTATTTGACTGAATTGTTGAACTTATAACTTGATAGTATGTTTGCTATATTAGTGCAGAAAGGTTTCATCAGTTTGCAAGTTATTTGACTGAAATGTTGATTGGCATGGTTAGTGCACCTATTGTTGCTGTTAACATGTGATAGTTACTATCTGTGTTGTTTTACCATTGTACATAGTTACCATGGGCTATCGAATTAAACGTCAGGGACTATTATGTGTACTCGTGTTAAATGTGAAGGACTATTATGGGGAGGGTGAGTTTATGTTAGGGACTGTTATGGTGATCGACCATGATTGGCAGGGACTAATACACTATGTGTTATTAAATGACCATGACTGGCAGGGACTAATATCAGCAATGTACGAGGTGATGCCCAACGTGCACCATCGTTTTTGCGTCTGGCATTTGTGGATAAATTTTAACAAGAGTTGGAAGGATTTACAACTAAGGGGCTTTTGTGGGAATGTGCAAGAGCAACAACTCATCAAGAGTTCAGGGATGGAATGGCCAAGATAAAAAGACTAAATGAAGATACATGGGCATATTTAGATAAATGGCAAAGAGATGCATAGACTAGAAGCGCATTCAGCCATAAGCCGAAGTTGGATAGTATTTGTAACAATGCATGCTAGGTGTTCAATGCAAAGATCAAGGATGCAAGAGCCAAGCCCATTATAACATTGTTGGAGGAGGTTCGAATGTTCGTAATGCGGACCACAGCCAAGAACAAGGTGAAACTAAACAATCACACTGGAGTGCTCACATCGGTTATAAAGAGTCGACTAGAGAAAGTTAGAAAAGAATCTAAGAATTGGAAGCCTATTTGGACAGGGGACAACGGATACGAAAAGTTTGAGGCTAATAAGAAGAAGAAAAATGAAGGAGGTGCCCCTGCATCTGAGCAGCAACTTCAGTAGCCTCAAGATGATGGTGACCAACGTGATGGAGAAGACAATCATCTTGTGCAGTCTACTGAGATTGGCCAAGCCACTTCTGATGCACAACCTGTAGAGATAGATATATCTCAGCCAACTGCTTCTGATGTAGAAGATTCTCAAAAGGTAACTTCTTATTTACATTTCTTAAATTTGTTGTGATTCAAGTGAATCATCATTTATGTGTAATGTAAATAATTTCTATCTAGGATCATGGAATAAAAAGGCCTTCAACATTATCACCAAGGAGAAGATCCTCTCCACTAGCAACTTCTGTCCCAGTGAATTCCATGCAGGGTGCTAGTTCAGGAACTGCAACAAGACTTGTCAATTACATGAAGTTCATCCCAACTCCAGGATTTAAGGCTCCAAGAAAGAAGAATTGAAGACTTTAGCTTAATATGTATAGGGCTTTCTGTTTTGATGTTAATACTTTTTGCTAGACAAAGACTACACAAGGAAAAAACAATCCTTTATGTTTTGCTGTAAAGTCTTCCCTTTGGAGGCAACTTTGTTTAACATGCTCATGTTAGTTGGCTGCCCTTTGTGTTATGTGACTAACTATGTTAAGTTGAACCATTATCTTAATACAATTATCTTTTAAGTTTGAAGCATTATCTTAATTCAGTGTTGGCTGGTTTTCAATCACTTATGCTGCCTTCTTTAGCATATTACTGTTTTAATTAATTGAGTTATCCAAGTTTACATTCCATCAACAAACACCATTCAACAGTTTCTAATACCATAATCATGTTATCATTTTTTACATATTGTTCATTCAATGAATACAGGGTACACACCACCAACTCTTTTAACTCAGACTTTACAATGCAGGATAACAATTAACACAATCAATACAGACACAACTAATACCAACAATTGGTTAACCAATTTTTGATTCTGGACATCTTCTTCTAATCTCCCAAGCCTCCAATCAAAATTCATCTTCACTTCATGATTATCTCCATAAGATTCTGGTTTCTCAACTGGTTCATCCTGCCCAGTTTCTGCCCACACAAAAAGTCCACACTATCTCTTTCCACTTGTCGTAATCAAGCAAATATATAACATGCTCAAACTTCAGGGAAGAAAACAAGAAAAGAATAGTCAGGTAAGAAGGAGTAATCATAACAACACAAGTAATACTGATAACTCACATTATAATTGGGACAACCAAAAAATGGTTTATTTGGGTTTGAATCTGTCCCAAACCACTTGAGAACTGGCTGGCAGCCGCAACCACACCATTTCGGCACCCCGGATCTTCTGCTCCTGCTTTGCGTTCTCGTCCGATGGCCACTGCACGGTGAACTAATAGAGCTTCCAACTCTAGTACTTCCACTACCCATCATGGATATTCACTTCCAGCTCCAGGAACAACAGCAACAACAAGAATGGAAAAACAACGATGAAGAAGAAGAAGAAATTAACTTACTGAACATTTGGGAATTTAGGGTTAAATATAGAAGGAGAGACCACATTGGGTATAAATTGAAACTGTGCCAGCTCAATTAGCCGTTGGCACCATCCAGCGTGGCAAAATGAGGCCACGTCAGCGTCTTGCTGATGATTCATCACCGGAAAACTGTCCAGGGACTATTATGGTGCCCGGAGCCGTATCTGGAGGATTACAATGGTGCAATTGGGATCTCAGGGACCACATTGAGTAACGACCCGAATCTCAGAGACCATTATGAGTATTTACTCGAGTTAGGACACGTGCGAATTCTTGAGGCACGTGCAGAGTAGCCGTGAACAAACGTGAAGAAAAAAGTGCGCGTGGGTTGTGTGGATGGACTAGCAGCAATAACAACACTGTGGCAACCTTTCGTAATTTCGTTTTCTATTTATTTGCTCTCAGGGACAGCAGATATTTTCATTATTTTTTTAAGAATTTAATTTTAATTCTGACGATATAAATTTATGAAATAATTTAATTATATTCATTTTTAAATAATAATTTACATAATCAAATATAAAAAATATTTATTTTGAGTGATATAATATTAATTAAATGTATATAAAATTATTTTATATTTACAATGCATTAAAATTATTTTTTTATTACAGTAAAAGTTAAAATTAGTAAGTTACACACTGTCACTGTAGGAATGGAACACTGAGACGAAGATATAAAGATACAAAATCGTATTTGACTGATAAGATATAGATAGAAATATTGTATCCAAAAATACTGAATTAGTATATTTATTTTGTATTTATTTTGATAAAAAAGACACAGAAACACTAATAAAAAATCTATTTTATTTTTTATTTTTTTATTATTTTTGTTACTTTTTTATAATTATATTTTTTTATTATATTTTTTTCAAAATTTTTAATAAAAAAATGAGAATAAATTAAATTTTTATAATTTATTTTAATTTATCACTAAATAAAATACAAAAACATAAAATTTTATATCTTTATTTTTTACATACTATTCTTAGGCTCAGTTTGGATAAATACCTTAATTAAATTCTTTTTGAAAAAATAGCTTAAACAATAAATAATTATATTAAAAATAACTTATAAATAAGTTAGTTTGTATTTAGATTTTTAGTTTTAAAAGTATTTATTTTATAGAAATATGATAAAAAATAGTAATATTATGAAAAAAAATTATTTTTTTATTTTTCTATAAGTTTTTAAATAACTTTTTAAAAAATTACAATTTAATTTTAAAAATTACACTAAATATTAATATTACTACTTTTTATAAGTCAAAAATTCAAAAAATTATTTTTAAAATTTTTTAAACAAACCCTTAATATCTTGTCTTATTTATTCTCAAAAACAAACACAACCTAAATTTAAAAATTCAACCATTGCAGTGAATGATTAGAAGAAAAATCTCTTTCAATTGCCATTACCATTATTTAAATTCTAACCATTCCGGCTTGCGTGTGGCCACAAATCGCGATTTAAATATTACAAGCAAAGGTCGGCGCAGTACCTCGCCGCCTTCTTGCCTAATATCTTGGTATAATTTTATCTGATTAAATTACCAAAATTACATTAAAAAAAGTTTAAATACTTATAAAATAAATAAAAAATAAGAACCATAAAATAAAATTTAATTTTAATACATCATCAATATAATCTTTTATATATGTATTTTTTTATATATATTTAATTATATAATATTACATTATTTAAAATAATTATTATTTTTATTAATTAATAAATAATTATTTAAAATTAAAATAACAAATATAATTATACAACTATTTTTATATTATTAATATATTAAAATTAAACTTTTATAAAATATTCTAAAAATCTAAATATTTGACAAATACAATCACATAAACGAAGTTACTTAACTGTTTGATTATTTTTGTCAAATATTTAAATTTTTTGAGAATTTATTTATTAAATTTTGTTTTTAAATATTTTTTAATGTTTAATTTACCAAAATAGATTACTAGAGTAATTTATAAATATCTGAACGGATTTATTTTTTGAAAACCTGTGAAGAACTCCGAAAAACAACGTGTAACATTACTTTTCGCAACCTACATTAAAAGTATAAGTATACAACCTATATCTGTGTAATACAAGGAAATGCTAGAAGATTATTGAAATTTATTATTTTTATTTATTAAGTAGCCATTAATATTTAAAAGTATAGGTTAAAAATATATTATTGAATTATTAGATTAAAAAAATTAGATTAATGACTAAAAAAACACCAAAAACAATAAATTTTAATAATTTCTGAACATTTCTCTATAATACAATACAGTGATACACATTACAAGCCAATTTTGATGGAATTTTCCAATTTTGAATCTTTATTCAATTATTTTTAAACTTCATTTGTCGTTTTCAATTATTTTTGTTTTGAACCTTTCAAGTACATCATTTATAGTTCACGAAAATCTTTAAATTGTTGTGAAATAAAAGATATATATATATATATATATATATAATAGAGATGTATAAATAGAAGATTTTAGTATTAAAATAATTAGCTCAATAATAATTTATATATATATAATAATATTATATGTTGTAATGTATATATATATATATACAAAGATAGAAAGAAGTATTAAAAATAAAGAGAGAGAGAATTGCATATGTTTATTGTTACTATCTCAATATAATAAAGATGGTTAATATTGCTATTAATATTATATGTAAAGAGTAATAGAAAAGAGAATTTAGAATACTAATAAAATAAAAGAAGAGAAAGAATTGTAGTAGAAATATAAAGAGAAGAGTATTTGATTGCAACATAAAGAGAGAAGTGATTTTATTATTACTTGCTTGTGTATGTATAATCACAAACCCATGCCCTATTTATACTTGTCCAACATTTTCCTTTTCAAACTTCATTAATATGAAGTCTACCATGGGGAAACAAAGCACCGCATATATTTAATATTGCACAGCCCAACGTTAACTTGATGGACATTCATACTTATCGTAACACTCCCCTTGAATGTCCATTTAAGATTATTGCATCGTTAAAACCTTACTAAAGAAAAACCCAGTGGGAAAAAACCTTAGTGAAGGAAAAAGAGTACAATATCCTTTAGTGATAGGGACTGTCTCATTAAAAACCTTGTCAAGAAAAACCCAATGGGAAAAAAAACCTGACCAAGGAAAAAAGAGTACAGTCTCCCCTTCTTGTCGACATCAGTTGATGTCTCGAAATCGGCGCATCCCAATCTCATGTACCAATCTTTCAAAGGAGGATTTTGGGAGTGACTTCGTGAATAAATCTGCCAGATTGTCACTTGAACGGATCTGTTGGACATCAATTGTCCCTTGATTTTGAAGGTCACGAGTGAAGAAGAATTTGGGAGAAATATGCTTTGTTCTATCACCTTTGATGTATCCACCCTTAAGTTGAGCAATGCATGCTGTATTATCTTCAAACAGGACAGTTGGAGCTATCTTATGATCAATCAGTCCACATGATGACAGAATATATTGAATCAGACTCCTCAGCCAAAAACACTCGCGACTAGCTTCATGAATCGCCAGTATTTCAGCATGATTAGAGGAGGTTGCTGCTATCGTCTGTTTCGTGGACCTCCATGATATAGCTGTACCACCATATGTGAATAGGTATCCTGTTTGAGACCTCCCTTTATGTGGATCAGACAGGTATCCGACATCTGCATAGCCAACTAGTTGTGACTTGGATCCATAGGGATAAAACAATCCCATATCAACCGTCCCATGAAGATATCGAAAGATTTGTTTGATTCCACTCCAATGTCTTCTGGTTGGAGAGGAACTATATCTTGCTAGTAAATTCACAGCAAATGATATATCGGGTCGCGTATTATTAGCAAGATACATTAGCGCTCCAATGGCACTAAGATATGGTACTTCAGGACCAATGATATCTTCATTTTCTTTTTTAGGACGGAATTGATCCTTTTTCACATCCAAAGATCTTACGATCATTGGGGTACTTAATGGATGTGACTTATCCATATAAAATATTTTCAAGATCTTTTCTGTGTATGTTGTTTGATGAATAAAGATCCCACTTTTTATATGCTCGATCTGCAGGCCGAGACAAAATTTAGTCTTACCAAGATCTTTCATCTCAAACTCTTCTTTTAGAGTTTTTATAATTGTTGGAATCTCTTCAGGAGTTCCAATGATATTTAAATCATCAACGTACACAACAATTATAATGAATCCAGATGCAGATTTCTTTATGAAAACACACGGGCAGATATCATCATTCTTGAATCCGTTTTTGGCCAGATACTCAGTAAGACGATTATACCACATTCGTCCAGATTGCTTTAGACCATATAAAGATCTTTGCAATTTGACTGAGTATAACCCTTGCGAATATTCATTGGATGGTTTGGATATCTTTATTCCTTCAGGGACTTTCATATAGATATCCCGATCTAATGAGCCGTACAAATAGGCTGTTACCACATCCATTAAATGCATATGCAATTTATGATATGCAGATAAACTGACCAAATAGCGCAATGTTATCGCATCCACTACAGGGGAATACGTTTCTTCATAATCTATACCGGGCCTTTGTGAAAAACCTTGTGCCACAAGTCGAGCTTTGTAGCGCACAACTTCATTTTTCTCATTTCGTTTTCTCACAAATACCCACTTATATCCAACAGGTTTTACATCTTCAGGTGTACAGACTACAAGTCCAAAGACTTCACGTTTTGCAAGTGAGTCTAATTCAGCCTTCATGGCTTCTTTCCATTTTGGCCAATCATTCCTTTGTCGACATTCTTCGACTGATCTTGGCTCAAGATCCTTACTTTCATGCATGATATCTAATGCCACATTATATGCAAATATTTCATTGACAATTGTCTTATTTCGGTCCCATTTCTCTCGTATAAAGACATAATTTATCGAGATCTCGTTATTTTCACAATTTTCAGGTACCTGAACGTCTTCTGGCGTTATATCAGAATTTTGGACAACTGCCGGTGTCTTTACTATGTCTTTTTCAACAGGAATCGTATTTACCTCTTTTCTCTTTCGAGGATTTTTATCTTTGGAACCGACAGGCCTGCCACGCTTCTGGCGTGTATTTGCTTCCGTGGCTATTTGTCCTACTGGGACATCAATTCGAATTGGGGCATTTTCCGCCCTGCCACGCTTCTGGCGTGAATTTGCTTCAGTGGCTACTTGTCCTATTGGGACGTCAATTCAAATTGGGGCATTTTCCGCTGGTATGTAAGATTTGGTTATCCTCTTTGTATCGGAAAATGCATCAGGCAATTCATTTGCTATTCTTTGCAAATGTATAATCTTTTGAACTTCCAGTTCACATTGCCTTGATCGAGGATCTAAATGCATCAATGATGGTGCATTCCAGTTAAGCTCCTTTTCAGGAAGCTTATTCTCTCCCCCTAATGTTGGAAATTTTGATTCATCAAAATGACAATCCGCAAACCGGGATTTAAATACATCTCCAGTTTGTATCTCAAGATACCTCACTATAGAGGGAGAATCATATCCAACATATATTCCCAATTTCTTTGGGGTCCCATTTTGGTGCGATTAGGTGGTGCAATAGGAACATATATTGCACACCCAAATATTCTTAAATGGGAAACATTTGGCTGCTGGCCAAAAGCTAATTGCATAGGAGAGAATTGATGATAACTCGTTGGCCTCAAACAAATAAGTGCTGTAGCATGTAAAATAGCATGCCCCCAAACCGAGGTTGGGAGATTTGTTCTCATAAGCAAGGGTCTAGCAATTAATTGGAGGCGCTTAATAAGTGATTCTGCTAACCCATTTTGCGTGTGAACATAAGCTAATGTTCAACACTTATTCCATTAGCCATACAATAAGCATCAAAAGCTTGGAAAGTAAATTCACCAGCATTATCAAGACGAATTGCTTTGATTGGATTTTCTGGAAATTGTGCTTTTAATCGAATAATTTGAGCCAATAATCTCGCAAACGCCAGGTTGCGAGAAGATAATAAGCACACATGTGACCATCTCGAAGATGCGTCTATTAGGACCATAAAATATCTAAAAGATCCACATGGTGGATGAATAGGTCCACATATATCACCTTAAATCCTTTCCAGGAATTCAGGAGACTCAAATCCAATCTTTACTGGTGATGGCCTTAAAATTAACTTTCCTTGAGAACATGCAGCACAACAAAATTCACTAGTTTTAAGAATCTTCTGGTTCTTTAGTGAATATCCATGAGAGTTTTCAATAATTCTTCTCATCATGGTTGTTCCCGGATGACCCAATCGGTCGTGCCAAGTTATGAATTCATTTGGGCTAATAAACTTCTGGTTTACAGTGGCATGTGATTCAATTGCACTAATCTTGGTATAATACAACCCGGATGAAAGTGAGGGTAATTTTTCTAATATAACTTTCTTATTTGAATCATGAGTTGTGATACATAAATACTCATGATTTCCCTCATTCATCGTCTCAACATGATATCCATTTCCCATTTCGACGAATATCTTTGAAACTCAACAAGTTCCTCATAGACTTGGTAGATAATAGTGCATTATTTATTATAAATTTTGTTCCTCCAGGAAACAAAATTATAGCTCTTCCGGAGCCTTCTATCACATTACCTGAGCCAATAATAGTATTAACATATTCCTCTTTTGGCACAAGATGGGTAAAATATATATCACTTTTGAGAATAGTGTGCGAACTTGCACTATTCGCAAGGCATACATCTTCATTACATATCCTTGCCATTCTCTTCAAAAACAAATAATAATAAAATGAGTAGTATGCACAGATAAATTGAATACTTGATCAGAATTATTTTTCTAAGAAATACTGTACATAAAATAATGTCATATACTAAAATTTTATTTTAAAATTTGACACATTTAATAATTTCAAAATTCATAAACATTAATATTTCATTATTTATGTACATCACATTTGAAACTTAAATACATAGAAAATAAAACTTAACAATAAATTTTTTACATTATTTATTTACATAGATACTTCACAATTTCACATATTAAACTATTCCATCATTGATCAAATGGCCAATATTTCCTTCAAGGTCCTCAAAGAAATCAGATACATCATAATGAGTGGTGGAATTTTCTGCATCATTTGAAACGAAATTCGACTCTTTTCCCTTATCGTCCTTTTTCAAAGATGCCTGGTAAAGATCAACTAGGTGCCTTGGGGTACGACAGGTACGAGACCAATGGCCCTTTCCACCACAACGAAAACACTTATCCTCTGTTGATTTACTCTGCCCGATATTTCTTTCTCTATCCCACTTCTGGTGAGATCCTCTCTTTTGAACATAATTCTTTTTCCTTCCATAATTTTTCTTGTTATTAAAAGCTTGCCATTTACCTCTTCTGGGGTAACGATTTGCCGCATTTACTTCAGGAAATGGGGCGGCGCCAGCTGGGCGCGCTTCATGATTTTTCAATAACAACTTATTGTTGCGTTCGGCAACAAGAAGGCAAGAAATTAACTCAGAATATTTCTTAAACCCTTTCTCTCGATACTGCTGCTGCAGGAGCACATTCGAGGCATGGAAGGTTGAGAAAGTTTTCTCCAACATATCATGATCAGTTATTTTTTTCCCCACACAATTTCATTCGTGAGGTGATTCGAAACATTGCAGAATTATATTCATTTATAGATTTAAAATCTTGTAAACGCAAATGCGTCCATTCATATCGGGCCTGAGGAAGTATCACCGTTTTCTGATGATTATACCTTTCTTCAAGGTCTTTCCAAAGATCTGCAGGATCTTTTAATGTAAGATATTCATTTTTCAATCCTTCGTCAAGATGACGACGGAGAAAAATCATGGCTTTGGCTTTATCCTTCTGGGATGCATTATTTTCAGCCTTAATGGTATCTCCAAGATCCATTGAATCAAGATGGATTTCAGCATCTAGTATCCATGATAAATAATTGTTTCCAGATATATCAAGAGCATTGAATTCAAGATGAGAGAGTTTCGACATAATGAAAATTTGTTACCTGAGTCTTCCTAAAAATTTGATCAGAGTATCGTACTGATAACGTGTTGTGAAATAAAAGATATATATATAATAGAGATGTATAAATAGAAGACTCTAGTATTAAAATAATTAGCTCAATAATAATTTATATATATATATAATAATATTATATGTTGTAATGTATATATATATACAAAGATAGAAAGAAGTATTAAAAATAAAGAGAGAGAATTGCATATGTTTATTGTTACTATCTCAATATAATAAAGATGATTAATATTGCTATTAATATTATATGTAAAGAGTAATAGAAAAGAGAATTTAGAATACTAATAAAATAAAAGAAGAGAAAGAATTGTAGTAGAAATATAAAGAGAAGAGTATTTGATTGCAACATAAAGAGAGAAGTGATTTTATTATTACTTGCTTGTGTACGTATAATCACAAACCCATGCCCTATTTATTCTTGTCCAACATTCTCCTTTTCAAACTTCATTAATATGAAGTCTACCATGGGAAAACAAAGCACCGCATATATTTAATATTGCACAGCCCAATGTTAACTTGATGGATATTCATACTTATCGTAACATAAATATTTTAGAATTATTTTTGTTTTGAACCTTTCAAGTACATCATTTATAGTTCACGAAAAACATAAATATTTTAGAATTATTTTTGTTTTGAACCTTTCAAGTACATCATTTATAGTTCACGAAAATCTTTAAATATTTTAGAAATAAAGAAATACCGATATTCTAATAATTTTAGCAGTTAATTTCAATTAATATATTATATACATTTATTATAATTAAAACATCAGTATTTTTGAAATGCCTTAAATTCCCATAGTTTGTTCATTTTAAAAACCCTCAAGAAAATCCATGCTTAAAGAATGCGCCTTAGTTCAAATAAAAAACCATACACGTTATCGGTGCTACGTTAAATGGGTCATACAAGAAGAAATCCCAGTAAAGAATTTAGCTAATCTATTACTACTACTAGTAGTAATCAAGTGGGGAAACTAAAGATGATGGTCAATTATATGCAATGCAAAAAGAGACCAATGATGAAGTCAGGAACAAAGGAAACCTTGTCATTTAAAAAGAAAGTCATCCGCAAGCTCCTATTGATATTTCCGAAGTTATGCCGGCTGATTTTCTCACTATATATACAAACAGCCGTAACTGTGTTTTTGAACCAAAAAGATAATACCAAAAACATGTATTTATCTAAGGAGTAAAGGAGGGAAGAAAACACATTTATTCACTCTAGAGGCTCATGAAGGTGGATTAAGGGGTCCTACATGATAGGCTATAGCTTTTATCAAAGGCATATGGAACAGATAATGTACAAGATTAGAGATATACTAGGTAGATTTTATTTGTCTGTGTATCTCCCAAAAAGGAGAAACGGAGTATTCACATGATGCCCATCAGTCGAATGTTCAGCTTTTGGAGCAGGTTTGACAGGTTCCTTATTTGATGATGGGAATGATAGAGACAGCGAAAGAGATGCAGCAACACTGTTGTCGCCCTCTTGCTCATCCCCAACTACTTCAGGTGGTTTTTTCTGGTTATTTTTCTTGTCTACAGCTCCGACGAGAAAAGGGAACATACCCTTATGGGGCGGCGCTGGAACTGGCAGTGGCTGTGGTTTTATTTTGCCCCCCAAAGCAAGCTCTAGATTTGGAATCCCAACTTGAAATTGACCCTCATACTCACAAGACCCCTCCAGTGGCATGCCGTTGAGCATCAATTGTGAGTCATTTTTCTTATGCGAATCAACGGGAAAGAAGGTTCTTTCCATGGTTCCAAGGTCCTCAACTGAAGAGAAGGTACCAGGATGGTTTGCACGGGCCATAAAACTGCCATTGGAAGATTCCCTACCTCCTGAACTACAACTTCCATAAATATCAGTTAAACCTGACTTGAGCTTCTTGCTGGAACTTTCTCCATCTTCCAATTTTCCATTGACCTTATCCCAAGGCAATTTCTGATAACTATCTGTGGAAGCCTTCAAAACTGCATTTGAAACATCTATATGCTGAACTCTTTTATCATTGGTTTGCTGACAGTTTATGATTGTTACAGATGGGCCTTCTTGAAGCGTTGCCTCTATGCTAATATTGAGATCTTCTTCTATCAGTTTCCTTTTAGGCCTATGTTGATCTTCATCATGGTTAATTCTCTCTGAAATTTGACTTTTAGAGGTATTGCTTGCAGCATCTGTCTCTTGTTTCTCGGCAGAAGGAATCCCTGAAGACAGAGAGTTCTCTTGCTTGACTGAAATGTCATAGTCACTATTTGTTTCCACAATCCTGCTACTTACAAGTGTTCTCATTGCTTCAGGAGGTGTGGGGACTCTCTGCTGTCCATCTTTCTGCACAAAGCAAGAACATCTTAGCAGCAGCACTTCATAACTGTCAACATGGTCTCTAATACCAAAACTTCACCATTATGCTTCTATTTAATCTTCCCCTTGATTTAATATTTAAGGATTGGTAACTTTATAACATCAGCAATTCAACTTAATTGTAGGAGGCTAGGAGCACCAAATAACCACTGTACACATTCTACAATATAGGAAATCAAAATAGCATTTGAAATTAAAAAATTTCATAGATCAGGGTCACATCGCAGAATTAGCAAAGAAAAATTCAAGTATATCAAATTAAGCATTTAAGGGAAAAACAGTACCGGGGATGAACCTGCGGAATGCAATTCTTGGCACAACTGACCACTGCTTGAAGGAATCTCCAATGTAGATTCAGTGTTGATTCTAGTATCTTGCCTATGTAAGTTTACTTGTGAACCCAAACATGCCTCGTCACTAGTTTCTTTGATATCAAAATCCCCATGGAAAACATTAGGGCCTTCACCTATGGAAGTGGAAGGGAGAACTGCACTGCCTGTGCTACCACAAGCAATTGATTGTTCATCCATCCGCTTCAGTGAGCTGTGGGTTTCAGACAAATTCATGACAGAAGTTGGAAAATCCTTCTCAACTGGCACCACGTTCAAACTGGGAATACAAACCTTTCTTGCAGAGTCAAAATTATTCATCCTATGTCCTCTAAATACACCCCATAAGAAAAACAGCATATTCCAACCTGCAGAAAATGCAGTTAAAACAATAAGTTTTCTTATGTTGTGGTACAAACTATTGGTTGTAGCAAGAGTCAACAAAAAGTCCTTACGCTGAGAATTTTCAGGAAGCTGATTAGATGGGAATATGAGAAGTTCAACACCATCAAAACTTCCTTTAAGTGCTAAATCATTTCTAATCATGTGATCCAGTAGACCCTTGTAGTGTCTCTTATAACTGAATCAAAAAATTATTGAGTAAGTAAATAATTACTAGACAGAAAATCAAAGAAATATATATTAATTTCGTAGCTCTCTCAATAAAATAATATTCATAGCCTTGCCTTTCAATGTCTTTGGCAAAAAAGTAAAGAGCGATATTATCTTCCCTAGCCCTGCCTTGATGAAATTGTGAAGGCCAAGTGCTCAAGCGAGAAACTTCATCGAGGGAAACTTCAGGTAGAAACTTGTTCACTACCTCAAGAACCTTGGGGGATGCACATGTGGATAAATGTGCTTGAATTCCAGTATACAAGTTAGGTAGCTTTCCATATCTGTGCACTTGAAAGACACCTCTGCATGAACAACAAAGTTCAGGTAGATCACACTTAAAAAACATTAAAAAGGAATAGAACAAGAGCAATCTAGAATAACGAGAAACTAGCTTATCACAGAATGTTAACATACTGCCAGATGAATTGATGTTCTGGAAAGGCTGCTATCTGTGAAAGAACACTTGAGACAGCCAAAGCTTGATTCTGGAAATCTCTCACTACAGGATTTCCAGGATCAGGACCAACAGATTCTAACTTTCTTGGCTGTATTGGACCAAAGCTAACTGGCTTCGAACCATTGGAAGATGGAGTTTCAAATGTTGGGTTGTGAAGGATCTCCTGCCTCGCTTTTGTTTCTTCAGTAGAAAGAATATTCTTTGGTGTGTTGATAACAATCGCCTGATCCTGAGAACTGACTTCTGAATTCAAGTCTGTGCCTGATGTAGAAAATTCATCAGTTCGATCAGGTACTTCTTTCTTCTTGCATATTTCAGGCCTTCTAAGCAAAGCTGCCTGGATTGCAGCTTTCAGTCTATTATCTTTATGTATTTTGTCTTTTGAACTGTTTGGGGCAGTGGTTGATCCTTCGAGGCTGAATTCTTCTCTATTAGCAACCCCGCGACATTCTGTTGCATGGCCAAAATCCTTACTTTTGTGAAAGACTGAGCTTCCAGAAGCATTAGTAAGACCAGAGCTCACATGATCACTAGAACTATCTTTGGTATTATCAATTTGATTTGAAAATTCTCTTGATTGAGGCGGCCCATCCAATTGAGTTTCTTCACCACTGGTTGCTATTCTTTCTGAAATTTAAGGAACAAAATAAGAGAAGTCTTGGCAGATTACGTAGTTTCTTAGTTTCAAGCACAAAATGACAAAATACACCAAAATATTATCCCACTGAAACTAATATAAGACAGTTTCATAGATGATACAGTTCCTACACTGAAACTAAAAAATATCAAGACAAGCTAATTGCCACAGAAAAGAACAATGTTAAAAATATAAGTGGAACTCTTGCGGGATCAAACAAAATATCAACACAAAGCAATAACATGTTTCCAATGAAGATCGCACCTGCACTAAATAAAGGTGCCGAACTCTTGCGGTTTATATTATTCTTAGATAATGAATTTGATCTCACATCTGGGTTGCCCTTACACTCTCGATTGTTAACTGCAGAAGGTTTACTGGTCTCACCATGAGGGGAAAGCTTATGGTCACCTATAGGTTTGGAAATGGTTGAACAAACCACAGGCTGATCAACCCTAGAGAGAAATTTCCTGTCAGATTCTTTTGTTAGTCTTGATCCTTTCAGGTCCTGTGTGGATCTAGACTTAGAAGTAAGCATTTTAACTTTTGATTCAGTGGCACTTGAACGGCTCAAATTCGATGATTTGAATGATGTAGATTTGCTAATCATTTGCCTTGGTGTCTCACTATTCTTAGAAGCATGTTCGCTGCCCCCTTTCTTCTTTTGTGGGACTTCATCAACAAGTTTGACTCTTGGGTTGGAATTCGTATTGAATGAATTTGACTTCAACAATGTACCTAAAAACAAAACCACAGCCACTTAAAGAAACAATAAAAATATCTTAGGAATGTAGAATTGTCCTGAGCAAATAAAAAATAAATCCATACTCTTTGTTGTTTGACTTCGAGGACCAGCTGAAAGAGAGCGAGCAAGTTCTCTGTCACTGCCATGAGGGTGATTACAAATGGAGCTGTGGTAACCAGAATTCAACTTTCCCTTATCAAGGTTCTTGAATGAAGACTCTCGTGACAGTGGAAATACTCTCTTGGGGCTTGAACCCTTTGGTGACCCAATGTTTGACTCAAGAGCTTGCTTTTTTGCTGCCTTAGCCAATTCTTCACTTTCAAGAGGCCTTTTTCCAGAGATATGTGCAGTTGAATTAATTTTACCTGCAATAAAATTCCACAAATCCATTAATACGCAGCAATAGATGTGGGTGCTTGATAGCTTACAGTGCCATCAATATAATGCAAATTCAGTAAAAGAAAGAAATAATTGTGAAACAGCATAAAGACTAGAGAGATGAAATTTAAAACTGCAGAATACTATCCTCCTGTATTTCCCTAACTCTTACCCAGCTTTTGATTTTCAGTCTCCTGAGCATATTTGCATTCTTCACATAACCAGTCTCCTTCTGGAACCTTTTCAAGCATTTCTCGCATGCAATAGCTGATTCAAAGAAATAAGAATATTACTACTCATTTTATTCAATGAGTTATACAGAATATGATTAAAAAGAAAGAGTGAATATGAACAGTTCGTATGCTTACGTGTGCTCTGCACCATCACTGCACCTGCTACATACTGCAAGTAGCTCCTCCCGACCAGCATCCCCACAGATGTCACAAACTTTTACCTATTTTCCAGTTAACGAAATCATAAGAATGCTTTTCCTCATGGTGAGCAGCATACACAATTTTTGCAAGAGAAATGGAAGTTTGAATAAAGAGAATATGAAAGATCAAGAATGATTTTAAGGTGAATAGACTAACATTTACAATTCACTACCCTATACCACCAAAGGATCAGTGAAAATTTTCATCTCCATAACTCTAGTTTCAAAGAAAAGTAAACAAACAATAAAAGCAAATGTACCCACATCATGCTCAACATCTGAGTCATCACTCTCATCTTCAGAGTGAGCTTCAGGCTTGACTGGTGATTTAACCTGCTCCCCTTGCTTCTCATGCAGTCCATCACGGACTGGAACTTTATGATTTTTGTCTTTCACATTACCAACATCACTATCTGAATCTGATTCTGACTTTGGATATACTCTTGTCGAAAGCACAGCAGTATTGCCATTAATAACAGGTATTAAATCAGCATCACTGGTTCTACTGATACAAGAAGCATTGTCATCAAGACCTTCTAAAAATTTGGCATCCCGGTACTTCTCTGATAAAGCTCGTGTGCTTTCAGCATTTTCAGACATAGATTCATGACAGGAATTAACACCAAGCATGTTACCGGTTTCACTGCTAGCATGATTCAATCTTTCACAAGTTCTGCTCCTACGAGAAGATTGATCACCCTCATCCGTAGAAAACAGATTGGCCTCCCCCAAGTGACAATTTTCATCAGAGAACTCTTTGGCCTTTGGTCGAGTGAGAGCTCGACTAAGATGAATGCAGGACGAACAAGGAGCTGAGCAAACGTTACAAGTCCCTGACTCGAGTTTCATATCAGCGTTCTGGATCATAGAATGTTTGACACACCTCTTTTTCCAGATTCAGGTAATACCTGATGTATAAAAAAGTATGTTAAAAGAAAGATGAGCTTTGATGCAGATTTCGCTAGTCATATAGCTCCCACTAATTCTTTCTACAAGGCCAAGGTTCCATCAACCATTAAAAGAGACCTTCAAAGCATAAAGATATCCTTTTTCGTTATTTATATCTAGTTTTAGCTGGCTGTTCATAAAATAAAAATGTCAAGCCATACAAAGTTCTTGTGGGTTGTTAATTTTAATGTCATCGTTTTTAACATCAACAGAGAGGATAACATCACCAAGAATAGTACAATAGTTGATAGTGGATAATAAATCATAAATGGCAAATAGATGATAAACAATATAATTTAGAGTAAAGTATCGTTTTTGTCCCCAATGTTTGGGGTAAGTCTCAAAGTTGTCTCTAACGTTTCAATCGTTCTATTTAAGTCCCTAACGTTTCAAAACTGACTCAATGTTGTCCTGTCGTCGTTAGGGATCCGTTAACAGAATTGACGGCAGGACAAAATTGAGACAATTTTGAAACGTTAGGGACTTAAATAGGACGAAAACGTTGGGGACAAAAATAATACATAGAAATAAATTTTAATTTTATCCTTCAATAATATCAATTTTTTACTATACATAGTATTCAATTATTTTTTTAATCACATCTAAGCAAATTACACTTAATCATATAACTTTTATTTTAAATAAATTATTTTTTTTATAATTTTACTCTTAGAGATTTTTAGTTATCATGAAATGTTTGTAGAATTACTAGTATATAAACTTGCAGAAAAGAAAAAAAATAATATATATACAATAAAATACAAATTATACCTTTTGTCTCTAATGTATCAAAATTCTTCAAAATTATAAAAAAATAAATTCATTTAAAATAAAAGTAATGTGATTAAGTGTAATTTATTTAGATATAATAAAAAAATAATTGAATACTATGTGCAGTAAAAAATTAATATTATTGAAAGATAAAACTAAATTAAAATTTATTTTTATGTATCGTTTTTGTCCCTAACGTTTTCGTCCTATTTAAGTCCTATTAGGTAGTGTTTGGTGGAGAGACAGAGACGGAAAAATTGAGACCGAGAGATAGAGACTAAGAAACAGAGATTGAAATAAATCTCAGTATTCTATTTGGTGCAAAATGGAAGACAGAAATTGAAACAAGAATGAAACTCTAATTTAATTTGCACAAAGAGTAAAATTGGAATTAATTAATTGAAATGAGGGTATTTTAGATATAAAATGTTATTAAAGTTTCAGTCTCCATCTCTAAAAATTTTAGTCCCTTGTGTCCCTACTTTTTGGAGGTACTAAAATACTGAAATTTTAGAGACAGAGACAGAAATTTTAGTACCAGTCTTTGAACTAACAAACATAATATTGAATCTCAGTCTCTCAGTCTCTGTCTCAGTACCTCAAAACAAACGCTACCTAACGTTTCAAAATCGTCTCAATTTTGTCCCGCCGTCAATTCTGTTAACAGATCCCTAACGGCAGGACAACATTGAGTCAATTTTGAAACGTTAAGGATTTAAATAGGACGATTGAAACGTTAGGGACGCCTTTGGAACTTACCCCAAACATTGGGGACAAAAACAATACATAAAAATAAATTTTCCCATGAAATTCAGCATTCACTAAAATCAAAGCATCTAATGTGGTCAGAAATCATTAAAGAAACAGAAATGATCAAGAAAAAATTATCAAACTACAATGAGACCCAGATGCAGTTGCTACTTCACATATTTGATTAAACTTCAGCTCCTTACCCACAGAAACACACTCGCAATGCTGAACTCATCTAGAAGGTAATTCCAAACTACACTAACAATTATCATCGATCCAAACTCTAGCAACAATAAGAACAAACGCTATGTAAGCACTAAACTAGGCACGAAAAAGAAGCAAAGATTTCAACCAAGTTCTGAATCAACCCTAACCGGAACATACTGAATCATCTCACCCTATCGTAACAAGTACCAAACTTAACAAAACAACTTCCCCACAGAACTACATCTTATGAATATGAGTATAATATATATAAAAACCCTAACTAAGAATGGATTGAGATAAATAGATAATCACGTACTTCTTGCTTCGAAAGCATTGTTCGCCGCATTGTTAAAACCTCAGGGGCGTTCAGCCATTTGCGTTGTAGCAATCGAAGCGCTAAGTGCCTTCCAACGACGCCGTTTTGAAGCTCCCAAAAACCGTTTTCTGTCCTTTCAATTTGCGGAAAATCAGTGTTTCTAGCTTTCTGCTACGACACCACCAACCAACCAAAAGTGCCGAATTCAAAGTGCAGATACAGAAAAACGAAATATATATGATCCTATAAGAATTATTTTCCAATTTTGTTAGTCATTGATAGATAGCACATCAGCTCATGAATTTGTCTTTCCTTCTTTCCTCTCTCTGAAGCGGTGAAAGAAAAAAGAAAGCAAATAGGGAACTAAGAATTGAAATGGTGCTCGCTCTCCTTTGTCTCTCTGAATTTCTTCAGGGGGTTTCAGATGGGTTTTCTTTTTCTTTTCTTTTCTTCCTCAGAAGAATTTCCTTTCACTCTTCTATTTGATTAACTTTTGCTCATGCGGCAAAATTAAATTTCAGAGTAAATATAAGCAAGTAAGTGCAAGAATGAAAAACCCAAAATTCATTCTCTCTCTCTCTCTTATATATATATTGGGGGCTTGTAGATTCTATAGAGGTCTTGCCACGTAACATTCTTCTTCTTTTGTTTTAGAATTTATTTATTTAATTTAAATTTAATTAATAAGAGAAAAAAGTTTTTTAAACAAATTAATATTTTTTATAATTACTTAATAATTTATAATATTAATATATTAAAAAATTTGATAGTATTGACATAAATACTAATTATCTAACATATATTTTTAGTTATACGGTATAAATTATTATTAATTTAATTTAATGTAACCATAAATTTTTTTATTGAAAATAGAGAAACTCGAATGCACGACTTCTTAAAGTTAGTATAGAAAAATTATATCATTTAAACTATAACTTATTGACCATATATTTAATATTATATTAATAAAAATAATTATTTTTATATTAATTTTATAAACAAAAATCTAAAATATAGATTTACTGATTGATCATATAAAATATTTTATATTAAAATTAAATTATTCTTTATTATTATTTTAATGTATTGTAAATAAATTAATTTTATACATATATTTAATAATATATTATCACATGAATAAAAGTATTTATATTTTTTATTGACTTATAAATGATTAAATGGTCATATATAAAAGTTATATTATTATCATTATTATTTTTTTAAGAAAATGAAATTATTAATGAATTGAATTTCAACTTTGAAGGGGACAGAGAGCACGTGCGAATTCTGACGGCACGTGCAGAGTGATTGTGAACACTCGTGAGAAAGGTGCGCGTGGATAAGCTCAGCCTCAGCAGTAAATTATGGTGAAATTTCACTAGCAGTTAATTTTACATGAAACTGTTTTTTTATTGACATATGTTATTATTTAGTTTGATAAAAAACTTATTTATTTTATACAAATAGTTTTCTTAAAAATCAGTTTAAATATCTCAAATAACTACATTTTTTAATTTTTTTAAACTTTTTTATATATTATCTCTAAATGATGAATTTATACAATTTTTTTGTCTTTCTTAATCAATTTTTTTTTTAAAATTTATCTTTTATTTTTATTTATTTAAATTTTTTAAAATATATATATATACAGATTGTTTGAAAAGATAAAGTTTGGTATTCTGAAAAAAAAAATTAACATCTTTTTATTTGTATATGAATGATGAATGAGCAAAAATTAGAAATCGAAAAGGAAAGAGAAAAAAAAATTAAGATTCATATAGAAGGAGGAAACCGAGCTTGCAATAGAAACAAAAGGCAGTTAAATCTTAAAATGGTCTTTGAAAATGGCGTTGTGCACCAAAATCATCCTTAAGATTTTAATTGTACTAATTACGTCCTTGAGATTGATGAAAATGCACTATACTAGTCCCTGACCCATTTTTCATTAACGACGTGATAACATAGCCTGATGACGTAGATTGTTAGTGACACGTGTCATTCCATGGTTTGACCATGTATAAAGGTATGATGATGTGGTAACCAGTGACACGTGACATGCTGATATGGATGGTTGTGCCACATGCCACAAATGGTTTCTAATTAATTTTGTTTAATTAATCATTAAAATAAATGGTTTATTCTGATTTGACACTAAGGGGACACCTCACTCAAACTATCTGTGCCAGCAAGGAGTAAAGAGAGCCACGTGTCCACTCAAACTAACGACGCCACATGCCAATAGCTAAGAGGGTGAATGTGTCCGTCGAAGTATATAAATACTGAGCACGTCATGACTCATTAAATGATTGAAGTGTATTAGTGTCTCTTCTTCCTAATATATTTAACAAAAATGAATGCATACTCCAAACACAATGGTATTGGTAGCCTATTAGTAAGCTTGCCTAGTTCTAACCTAAAAGACCTGTTTGAACTTTGAACAATGTAAAGCCATTAACACACAACTTGAATTACACTAATCCTCGGTGGCGTGAGAAAATGACCATGGATAATTCAATAAAACTATCTAGTTTGATGATTCAGTTTTCGTCTATTTTTTTTTTTCTGCAATTAATAATACGAATTTGCACAAGTTAATTCTCAAAGTCTTGCTTCCTCTCAAAGCTTTACCATAATGGCAATGTTCTTCATTATTCATTTCCTATCCATTTTTATCTTCATCTTTTCTTGCATTATATTCACCTTTATGAGGATGTTCTGTCTTCTTAACACTATCTGCACCAGTGCAAGAACTGATATAAGGTATCTAAAAAAACTTCAAACTAACCTAGCAAACAAACTTGAAAACTTGTTGCCCAAATCTATTATTATTATAATCGATTATATGTGAAGTGTGTAACATAGAACATAATCCTTTCATAACAATCCCCTCAAAATCCTGAAGGACTGTTTTTACTTCATAGTTTATCTGCAACAATACTATCACAAAGTTTAGCTGAATGATGATGCTTGCAAGCATTAACATTAACCTAACTTAAATCTTCCCGTGCCGGACTGAGAGCGATTTGCATAAATTTAGAAGACATAGAAATTGATATTCAGAAGGGAGTCGTAGAGACCAGAGAGCTGTTTGGTGTGATCCCTCATTTTCCAAACAAATATATAAAACCATTGATGTGCTTCTATCAATCATTTTAAGCTTTTCAAAGAGATTATTTTAATGACAAGTATTGGAGCTTTTATGAGTATAAAGTTTGACTTTCTTGCAATAGAACATATACTAGAAATAAAATCATCTATATATATTTTCGGTACTGTATTCTATTGACAAGTGATATGACTACAAGGAAAAAAACAAGGGAGATTTTATCGTTGGTTTTAATATGCAGTAGAAGTGCAGAGAATACTCAAGCCATTATCAAAAGAAAAAGTGATAAGCAAAAGCACCAAAACCAGATGGAACAGCGATGATATGATATATTAACACAAATAACTCCAATTGACTCACAAGTCACAACTGGTGCCGTTGTCAAGCCTGAAAACATTAGCATGACTCTGCTAATGAAACTGAATAGCAATACTTGTCCTGAAGAATAATGATTCAGTGGTGATAAAGTATGAAGAACTTAGAGTACATATATTTTGAGCAAAACTCAACAACTCTAATCTCTAAATTCTAAAGTTAAAACTATTCGATTACGAGCTCACATCCATTCTTCATTTCCAACTTTTCTAGTGCAAGACACAATGCTGGGGAGGGTGTCAGAACTTTTACTTGTCTCAGGGAAGTCAAAGACCACAGTTCATCTGGGAGATCGTCCAATCTTTTACAGACATTGATAAGCAGAGTTTGAAGGCATGGCATTGCACCATTGCCTAATTTCCAGTTATCAACATTCAGCCACTCCATCTCAAAAACATGGAGCTGTGGGAAACTGTTTGCAGTGCAATTAATATCAAAGAGAATATCAAATGCAAGTGTTCCATACAATCTCAAACGTCTAAGTCTAGTAAGATTACCAATGGCATTCATCCCATCATCATTCATGAAGCTAATGCCTGTCAACGTTAATTTTGTAATGAATGGAGGAAATGCAATATCACACGTTGCAATGTCGAAAGCTCTGAGAACTTTTAATGTGCTCAGATTTGACAACTGCTGCAGGCTCTGTAACAATTCAATTGGCTTGACCCCGACGTGCCATTCCATGTGCTGCTTGTAGTTTAAGGGCATTCCGCGCCGTGTTTTCTTCCATTTAATGGAAATTTGTAACTTGTTTAGATGAATTAAACGTTGTAGGCTTGACAACAACTCATGCACATTATTTTTCTGGACTGAGGATATGTGCAGACCCAACTTTCGTAGCTTGGGAAAGCTTCCTTTCTCTAACATGTGTGCAATCTGTCTATTGAATTTAATGTAGTACATGCTTTCAAGATTCCACATAACTTGATCACCTGCTTTTGAACGATGGTGGCCATGTAGGATGATGCTTCCATTAGTATTCAAATGCCTAAGTTGTTTCATGTTCCATAATCCACTGGGCAAATATGTTGAAAATATCAATCCAATGACCAAAAATATCGGCTTAACACTGTATATTTCCAAAGTTTGTAAATTTTGAAGTGTGCATATAGAATCCGGAACCTTGAAGCTGAAGGAATCACCTTCTGAGCGTATTCTTAAATACCTTAAATGGATAAATAAGCCCAAGTTGGAAGGGACTTTGCGGAAAAAGTTTTCTCCAAGATCTAATACCCGAACCAATTTGAACAATTTAAAGAGCCATTTCATCTCACTGGGAGTAAAAACATACCTTGTTGGGTCAAGGCAAAACAAAGATCGGACACATGAATGGTCATTGTCGCTTGAAGAAACATAGCGATGCATGCCACATTGGATAGAAAGCCTGCGAGGTTTTGATCTCTCCAAAATGTTATTATTTGTGCAAACCTCAAAAAGCTTGTCCTCTTTGCTCTCAGATATGCAAAGATCTCGAAGAAGATCATGGACGCGACATGCCTTCACATCTCCATTAACATTCACTCGCGATGCTTGAACCAAGCTACGATCAATGAGCTCATACAAGTAATCTTCAGCAACATCCTCTGCATTTCTGGTCCCAGTTTGTCGAATAAATCCCTCAGCCACCCATTTTTGCAGCAATGACCTTACAGGTATCTCAAAATCTTCAGGGTAGATCCCGAAATACAGAAAGCACGGCTTTAGTTTTGTAGGCAAGTTGTCGTAGCTGAGTTTGAGTATGTCCTTGACTTGGGTCTTATCTTCTTGAGTAAGAAACCAGTTGACATGTCCCTCAACTTTGGACCATTCCTCGTGTGACTTCCTCTTGTTTGCAAGTAACCCTGCCAAAACAACAATGGAGAGTGGCAAACCGCCACAACTTTTAACCATTTGTTTTCCAAGATCCTCTATATCAGAAGGACACTCTTCTCCTCGAAACACTCTCCTGGAAAAGAGTTCCCAACTTTCATCATCGCTGAGGAATTGAAGGTAATAAGGAGGATATGGACTTGTATGGGATGCCACCTCTTTCAAACGGCTAGTAATTAATATTTTACTACCATTATTGTCGTTTGGAAAAGCATCTTGTATCTCATCCCAATCTTGAGTCTTCCAGAGGTCATCAAGGACTATCAGATACCTTTTCATGGTCAAGAAATCTCGCACCATGAGCTTTAGCTTATCCACATCCAAGCTAGAGAGATCACCTGGTTTCTCTGTTCCCTTTTGTTTCTTTCCCTTCTTTTTCCTCCCATGCTCGTGTTCAAGGTTAGGCATCAAAGACTTGATAAGGCTAATCAAGAGGTCCTTAACTCTGCAGTCATTTGACACATAAACCCATGTACGACATTTGAAATATGGCTTCAACTCACCGCTGTTATAGACCTTCCGGGCAAGGGTGGTTTTGCCCAAGCCACCCATACCGATGATGGAGACAACATTGCTTTGGGAACTCTCTTCCTTAAGCCGCTGGATGACTGCCTTGGATTCACGAACAAAACCAACTACATCATGTTCTTCCACAATTCTTCTCTTCTTGTGCATCAACAGAACCCTCTCCTCCTCTTCTCTTGTTGACGTCGATGATCCACTTTCTTGTGGGACGACATCGGTGAGCTTGATCTTGTTATCTCTTATATCATTGACAGTGGCTTTGATGCTGTCTATTTTCTCAGCCACATCATGGAGCAACTTTGCATGCTCAAGACCATGGAGCATCTTCCCCAGCTTGGTTCTACGCTTGTGTATAGCCACGTTGACAACAAAGGTGTCGATGACATCCTCAGCTTCATGTGCAACATCTCTGATCTGGCGAAGAACTTCTTTCTCTATTCCTTTCTTGGTTTTTCCTTCAGAGGTTTGGAGATGCTCGTTCATCATGTTGAGCACACTTTGAAGGGATTTAACCCTGTCATCCACACCACAGAGCAGACTGGCTTCGCGTGCTAGCAATTGGGACAAGTTATCAAGGACAAAGGAAATCACAGTATCTGCCATTATAAACAGATGGATTTGTGGTTAGAAATTGAACTGATGATGCTCAATGTAGGAAACTGATATTTGATGTTTGTTGAGGACATAAGAGTGTTAAGATTGGAGTTGGGAGAAACAATAATGCATTCAATAATTATTTTAGGACAGCTATGTGTCTTTTGGAAAGTTGCATAGTTGGATTCTTTGTCTTCTCCTCATTGTCTCTGCGTCAACCATACAAAACGTTAAGGTGTATTATTGCATCTTTTAAAAAAGATGTTGTTTCCAATTTATTTACTACAGTACTACATATTTTTTATTGTCTCTTTTTTTTGCCTCTGAGATTTACTATTTTTCTATTAATTTCTTTAACCACACTCTACAACTATAACCTGCAGTAGTTTGAATTGTACACAAGTGTACAGTTGAACTCTTGTGTACTCTTCGTTACTATTTCTTTATAAAGAAAGATTAATTTGTTTATAGGAAAAGTTTAGGAAGTCAGCAGATTTATTAAAATCTGGCCAGTACTTAGCCAGCAAAAAAATATGAGTGATCCTCCATCATTAGATGAAATCTCACACCATTAAATACATTATTGATGGCTAATTGATGGCTACAACTCACAAAATCTGCTAGCCCCCTAGCACTCCTCTTGTTTAAATTGACATAACAGGAGTAGGATAATGCCACTTACTTTTAGATAGTATTTTATTTGAGGCAAATGTTTTTGACACAACTGATATGTTACAACAAAATTATTATATATATTTATTATTTAATTATGTTTAATGTGTATTTTATATAGGTGGCTAATTTAGTAATTATTTTTTGTATACATGTAATATTTCAAAAAAACTTTGGCAGAACCTAGTAGTAGTGAATATTTGTGATTTTACATTTCTAAATGCTTGAATAATGTATGTATGTTGATAAATTCTAATTAATATATACTCGAAGAAAAATACATAACTTATATTATATATCATGTATGTCCTATCATTTTAAAGCTTCAGTGCATCTACATGTTTGAGTACATGCCATTGTCAGTATCAATGTTAATATCGATTTTGTTTCTTCACAGGTTGAACATAGCTTAGCCCAAAAATGCGTTACTCTGAATTCATAGAGATAAATGAGAATACCCAACTTGAGATGACATGGAGCACACACATGCAGCAAGAGTTCTTTGGTCCGTTCATAATAATTCCCTGAATCAGTTGACATCATAATCATGAAGATATCTGTTATTTTTTAAATGAAAACTACTCGTAGGACTATGGATGAGAAGTAGCAATTTCACAAATCTATGCTACAACCATAGTTAATTATAGTGAAACCTTATTATGGAATAGGTCGTGACATTTATCAAGCGGACAAATACAAACAAATGATTATTTGTCACAAATATTAAATTCAGACAGTAAAATTAAACTTTTTGTAGTCACGTTATTATGTTGAATAAATTCACAGTCTTCATATATAAGAATATTATTATAATATGCTGAAATTATTAAAACAGAGGTCCCATTTCAATTTAACAAGTCACAAGTGTGTACAAATACTTGTAGATTTCTGTAACAAAATAGAAAGGATGCAATGAAGTTAGCTTTTGGCTACCCCATAGCACTCCCGTTATTATTTGGAACAATTAAAGTTTAATAATACTTGTGCTTGTCCTAAATGACTGATAAGATTAAGGGTTTGTTTGGGTGAGTTTTAAGAAAAGATCTTTTTTTGAGTTATATTTTTTTAAAAGATCTTATAGAGAAGTAAAAGTAATTTTATGTTTGGATATCTCATGTAAAAAGATCTTTTTATCAATCAATTATGTTTGGGTATAACAATATAAAAGTACTTTTTTGTTTATTTATTACATGAAAAACATATTTTTTTAAGAAAAAAAGATCTTTTAAAAAAAGATGTAAATTACAGCTTTTCAAAAAAGATCTTTTTTTTTTATTTTACTAGTGCTTTTACTTTTACTACTAGAAATTTGCCAAATACGTTAAAAAATAAAAAAAGATCTTTTTTCATTAAAAAAAGATCTTTTTTTTTAACAAAATAATGGCGCCCAAACATGCACTAAATGCATGAAGAATTTATAATGCATATAGGGTGTGTGTGGTTCAAGTATTACTTTGTTACAGGGAGAAGGTGGGAATTGAAATTATGGTATTTTGATTCTCTGAAATCAAACTTGTTTAGAAATAACTTTTCAAATTTTGAACCAAACATGAGAATATGATATTCCCATCTTAAAATTTTTAGGAATTATTTATAATTCCGCCAGCCACACACACCCATATTTTTATTCAAAATCTCAACAAGCTCCAATTACTTTCTGATTATGAGCACACACCCCTCTTTGTTTTACCAAAGACCATAGATCATTTCAAAGACAGGTCGACATCTCACATCTATCAACAGGCAGCCTTTGAAGGCATGGTGCACCAAAGAAAAACTTATACTAGTAATACATTAAAATTGAACTCTTGATTTTCAAAATTAAAATCACAAAGTTGAAAGCAGTACATCAAACCTATGATTTTCAGTGGATGAAATGTTCCAAGAATTTATAATACATATATTATTGATTCAAACACACACCCCCACAAAAAAAAAAAAAGAGTAAAAGAAAAGTGATTCAAACACAAAATCTCTAGTTCTAAATTCCATAGAAATAGGAATTACCCTCTCTGATTATGAGCTCACACCCATCCTTCATTTCAATATCTTTTAGTCTGAGAGACAATGCTTCAGAGGGTCGCAAAACATGCACTTGTCTCAGGGCACTCAAAGACCACAATTCATTTGGGAGATCATCCAACTGTCGACAAAAATCGATCAGCAAGTGCTCAAGGTATGGCATTGCACCGTTGGCTAATTTCCAGTTATGAACTTTCAACTTTTTCATCTCGAACACCTGCAGCTGTGGGAACCCATTACTTGCAGAACAATTAATCTCAAAGGAATCATTGGAAGAATATCCCCCATATAATCTCAAAATTCGAAGTCTAGTGAGACTTCCCATGGCATTCGTCCCATCCTCATTCATGCAAGTGATGCCTGACAGAGTTAGCTTTGTAATGCATGGAGGAAATGCAACAGGACATGTTGGAAGGTCCCAAGCATTGATAATTTTCAATGAACTCAGATTAGTTAACTGTTGCAGGCTTTGTAACAGTTCATGTGGCTTGCATCCAATGTGCCATTCCATGTGGTTGCTTGCGGATGAATGCACTTCTGACTTCTTCCATTCAAAGGAAACTCGTAACTTATTCAGATGACTTAATTGTTGTAGGATTGGCAACAGTGTGTGCAGTTCCCCCTTCTTGCCTGAGGAGATTAGCAAACCCAACTTTTGAAGCTTTGGAAAGCTTCCTTTCTCAAATAGATATGCTACTTGCCTATTGAGTGCAATGGAAGAGATGGTTTGAAGATTCCACATAACTTCAGCAACTGCTCTTGAATGATGGTTGCCACGTAGCAATATGGGCCTAATTGTATGCAAGTGCCTTAGTTGTTTTAGTTTCCATGGTCCATTGGGGAAAGAAATCAAGACAACCATCCTACAAGGCCCTGCTATGTCCAGTGTCTGTAGATTCTGAAGCATGCATATAGAATCTGGAATGATGCGGGTATGTTGCGAGTATATTCTTAGATACCTTAAATGGATAAATAAACTCAAATTAGAAGGGACCTTTAGACAATGGTTGCTGCCCAAATCTAATACTCGAACAGATTTGAAGGATTTGAAAAGCCGTTTCCAGTTGCTTGGAGTCAAATGATAGTCTTGGTTAAAGCAAAACATAGAACGTACAACTGAATGGTCATTGTTGCTTGAAGAAACATAGTGAGGCACATTGCAATGAAGAGATAGCCTGTGAGGTTGTCTTCTTGCCAAAATGTTATTATCCATGCAAATTTCAAAAAGCTTGTCTTCTTTGCTCTCAGAAATGCACAGATCTCGAAGAAGATCATGGATGCGACATGTTTTGACACCTCCACTAAAACTCTTCATTTGTGCTACTTGAACCAAACTACGTTCAATGAGCTCATACAAATAATCTTCAGCAACTTCCTCAGGATATCTGGTCCCAGATTGTTGTATAAATCCCTCAGCAACCCATAGTTCAAGCAGTTGCCTAACAGGTATCTCATAGTCTTCAGGGAAGATCCCAAGATACAGGAAACATGGTTTTAATCTTCTGGGCAAGTTGTCGTAACTGAGTTTGAGTACGATGTCCTTGACTTGGGTTTCATCTTGAGTGAGATACCAGTTAACATGTCCTACCACTTTGGACCATTCTCGGTATGACTTCTCCTTATGTGCAAGAAGCCCTGCCAAAACAACAAGGGAAAGTGGCAAACCATGACAACTTTTGACTATTTGTTTGCCTAGATCCTCTAGATCAAATGGGAACTCTTCTCCACGAAAAACTCTCTTGGAGAAGAGTTCCCAACTTTCTTCATCAGTAAGTAATTGAAGATAGAAAGGAGGATCTTGACTAGTGTGGATAGCCACCTCTTTCAAACGACTCGTAATTAGTATTTTACTACCATTATTATTGTTTGGAAAAGCATCTTGTACCTCATCCCAATCTTGAGCTTTCCACAAGTCATCAAGGACTAGTAGATACCTCTTCTTCTTCAAGCAGTCCTGCACTATTTGCTTCAGTTCATCCTCGCTTAAAGTATTAAGGTCTCTTGGTTTCTCTTTGCTCTTTTTCTTTTTTCCCTTCTTTTTGCTACTACACTCATATTCAGGGTTAGGCATCAAACAGTTGAGAATGCCAAGTAGAAGATCCTTAACTCTACAATCATTTGAAACATAAACCCATGCACGACAATTGAAATATGCCTTCACCTCATCGCTGTTATAGACCTTTCGAGCAAGGGTGGTTTTGCCCAACCCACCCATACCAATGATGGAGACAACATTGCTCCTTGATCCATCTTCACTAAGCAGCTGGATAACTGTCTTGGATTCCCGGACGAAACCAACTACATCATGTTCCTCCACATCTCTTCTCCTCTTGTGCAACAACTGCATCCTCTCCTCATCTTCTCTTGTCGACGATGATTCACTTTCTTGTTGGAAGACATCATACTTGATCTTGTTCTCACGTATATCACTAAGATTGGCTTTTATGCTCTCTATTTTCTCAGCAACATCATGAAGCAGCTTTGTGTGGGAAACACCATGGAACATTCTCCCTAGCTTGGATCTCCTCTTGTGCATGGCCACGTTGGCAACGAAGGTGTCGATGACATCCTCAGCTTCCTGAGCAACATCTCTGATCTGGTTGGCAACTACTTGCTCCATCTCCTTCTTGTTCCTCTTCCCTTCGAAGCTTTTGAGGAGCACGTTTATAATTTCGAGCTCACTGTGGAGGGATCTGATTCTACCTTCCAAGCCACATAGTAGCTTGGCTTCACTTGCCAGCAGCTGGGACAAGTTTTCTAGAAGGAAGGAAACCACACCATCTGCCATCACAGGGTTGTTGCGCGTCTAAGAAGAATATTGAGTTTAAAACTTATGATTTAGTGAAGGGAAAGTGATGGTAGGTGCTTGATGAGCATTGATTCATTAAAGCATCTACTCCTTCTTTAAATTTCTTATGTGGTTAGATTAGAGCTGGAAGGATCACAGGAAAGAAGCGCACTCAATAATTCAAGACGACTTTTGGAGTCAACAGAAGAGTAAAGTTCAGTTGCATCTTCCACTAAATTTCTAAGACAAATACTTTACAATGTTTACACTTTTCTAATATTTAATTATTGTGGTTGATGTTTTTCTTGTTTTAGTCATTGACTCTGAGTCAACATAACAGTTTCATTGCACCTTCGATGGAAAACAAAACGAGAGATACACAAAAAACACAGCCTTTAGAGTCAAAGGAAAAGCACTGCTGTTATTTTCACAATGGTAAGTGGAAACTTCATTTTCTGTTACAAACAGATGACAAATTAAAGAATAATTATTTTGATAAAACATGAAGCAGAATATTACCTAAAATGGGAAACAATGAAAATGAGTCTCATACTTAATTTGATCCTCCCAGTGAGGCCATTCACAGCTCAAACCCGAGTCTGGCTAAGTGACATTGAACTAGCTTATTATATACAGACATAACAATACAGAGTTCTAAAATAGCAATAGTGGGAATTTGAGAACTTACAAGTTACAAAAGGTTGGTGCTGCAGTTCATGTTCCTGCCACCAAGACACTGAATATGAAAGGTGACTTAGAATCACTACTAGTCTACTACTATTTCTGTTTGCGTTATGCTATAACTGAGACATTTTGTTAGGAAGGATAAGATTACCTCTTTTATAATAATAATAATAATAATAATAATAATAATAATAAGGACAATTTACGCATCTAAATTGTTTGACCCAATATTACGCAAATACATTGTTTCCAAATTTAATACGCAAATGCATTGTTTCACTATTTTATGTAAACCGCTACTGGCAGTAGCGGTTTACAGGTGTGCATAAACCGCTACAACCAGCCGCGGTTTATGTGTGTGAGTGTAAACCGCTGCTGCCAGCAGCGGTTTACGTGCGTGTGTGTGAGTGTAAACCGCTACTGGCAGTAGCGGTTTACGTGCATGTGTGTGTGAGTGTAGGCAGTAGCGGTTTACGTGTATGTGTGTATACTATTTAAATAATATTATAAATAAAAAATTTAATTTATCATTTCACAATATAATTTAAAAAATATAAATATGCATGTAATAAATTTTTTACTTGTATTTATTATTAGAAGTGAGACCAAATTACAAATAAAAAAATACAGTCTTCAAAGTATTGAATTATATAAAGCAAGACTAATTTTTTTTATTCTCATCTCTTTTAAAATTTATAAATAATAAAATAATTTATTTTTAGCCAAAAGTTTACTAAATTATATATTTTACTCTTTAAAAATCACTTCATTCTCTTTTATTTATATCAACCATACAAAGGAGATTGGAGAGTTTGAAAAAATAGGTTGTGTTCTTTGCTGCTGATTTGCATTTGAGGTTCTAGCTAAATGATTTTTTTTTATTTGTGCAACTTTGTTGTCTTATACCAAAAAATAAAAATTATTTGTATTTTACAGTTGATTAATTAGATAAATAATAGTGATAGCATCATAATTTTGATGAATAAAATAAAAAATATAAATATGCATGTAATAATTTTTTATTTGTATTTATTATTAAAATGAGATTAAATAGCAAATCAAAGAGTGAGTACACTCACAGAGTACTAAAATATATAAACTAAGACTAAATTTTTTTTTATCTTCATCCCTTCTAAAACTCATGAATGATAAAATAATTTATTTTTAGTAAAAAATTCACTAAATCATACACTTTTTTTTAAAAAAATTACTTCATTTTTTATCCATATAAATCATATGATTGCAAAAAATATATACTCCATTTTCTTTCTCTCAATTTTTTTGTAACTTAATTTAGCATAAACAAACATTTTTTCTAATAAACGTAAACCGCTAGATGAACACAGAAACCGCTAAATTAAGTTACAAAAAAAATTGAGAGAAAGAAAACGGAGTATATATTTTTTGCAATCATATGATTTATATGGATAAAAAATGAAGTAATTTTTAAAGAAAAAGTGTATGCTTTAGTGAATTTTTTACTAAAAATAAATTATTTTATCATTCATGAGTTTTAGAAGGGATGAAGATAAAAAAAATTTAGTCTTAGTTTATATATTTTAGTACTCTGAGTACTCACTCTTTGATTTGCTATTTAATCTCATTTTAATAATAAATACAAATAAAAAATTTATTACATACATATTTATATTTTTTAAATTATATTGTGAAATGATAAATTAAATTTTTTATTTATAATATTATTTAAATAGTATACACACATACACGTAAACCGCTACTGGCAGTAGCGGTTTACACTCACACACACATGCACGTAAACCGCTACTGCCAGTAGCGGTTTACACTCACACACACGCGCACGTAAACCGCTGCTGGCAGCAGCGGTTTACACTCACACACATAAACCGCGGCTGGTTGTAGCGGTTTATGCACACCTGTAAACCGCTACTGCCAGTAGCGGTTTACATAAAATAGTGAAACAATGCATTTGCGTATTAAATTTGGAAACAATGTATTTGCGTAATATTGAGGGTCAAACAATTTAGATGCGTAAATTGCCCTAATAATAAATACACATTCTTGTTAATTGTCACTCTATAACCAACTTTATCCTTTACTAGAAAGTAGAAACTCCTATATTGTTATTATGTTGTATTATCTTTTTTAATATATATTATTTTTAAATTATTTTCAAAACAAATAATATAAGAGGAGAGTGAGGAAAGACATTAATTTTGGGAGTGACAATATCACTCTCCAATCATTTCACCTCCACTAATCTTACTCATGTAAATATGTAATCATGTTTTTATTTTAACTACTTTCAGCTACACTCCCATGAATGCAACACAGAACTCAAGCTGCTGCTTCTTATTCAATGTCAAAAATACATAAACAAACCCAAAGCAGGGACACACAGAAATCAATCCTTGTAAGAACAACCCTTTTATGTGGATTGTGTCTGCACTTGGATTGCAAAGCCCAAAGGATAATAAATTGAATAATTCTCCACATACAAGCGTTTTTTTATACAAGTCTTTACAAGTCATTTATATTAACGCGCTTCGAACCGTTATTCCACGTTTTCACTGCACTTTCTTCTTCTTCTTGCTGCACGTTCTTCTTCCTCTTCCTCTTCTTCTTTTCTTTCGTTTCTTGCCTTCTCTTTCTCCTTCTTCATTTACGTGCTTTTCTCTCTGTTTTCTTTCTTCGTTATTCTCGATTTCCATTATTTTTTGACATCAAGCTCTGAAATCGTTTTTGAAGAAGAAAAAGCATCAGAAGATGAGGAGGAGAAAGAGAAAGAGGTTTGAATTATGCATAAGATGTACTTCAACGAATTTTGGGTGTATTTCTTAAATCCTTTGGGTGTAGTTTTGTAATCCTTTGGATGTATTTCTGTAATGCTTTGGGTGTATTTCTATAATCGTTTGGGTGAATTCCTGTAATCGTTTGGGTGTATTTCTAAAGTTCCATTATCTTCAAATTTGGCAAGAAATTCGTTTTCATGAAGGAGGAAGAAGAAGAGTCGTTCATAATGCATGGTGAGTAGCGCGCTTTGGAAACAGGAAGTGGTTAAATAACGTGCGTTTATTTACTCTTGAATGTGGGAGTGTAATGCGTGTGTTTTGTTGGACTTGTGCCAACTTGTAAGACTTATAAACCAAAAAGACTCGTATGTGTAGCAGCCCTCTAATAAATTGGTAGAATTGTAGATTTTAGTTTGGAGACTAAATTGTGTTAAAAACAAAAAATGATAAAGGAACGCAGAAGTCTCCCAATTCTGTAAGCACCAATGGCAGTGTTTTACAAGTGACAAGCATGGATGATTGGTGAATGATGAGGAATCTGCAATGCTTCATCATGTGACCAAATGATATTCTGAATTTTATTAAGTACAAGAGAGGGGTTTCAAGTGCCCTATTACATTTGCTTGTATAACTAGCTTGAATTAAGCGTTATTGTATACCTTCTTAACTAATTTTGAGTCTTAGGTAACGTTGAAAATTGAAATATGCACTGTAAGGGATGAAGGTTAAATGCTAGCTCTAGTTAACTAATTAAGTTGTAAAAGGTGTAACTGCAATCAGTTTTGCAGTCCAACGTAGCATACCTTCTACCCTTATAAATATGTGTACATCAGTATTATTGTGTCAAGCTAATAATACATACATCCAGAGATTCAATTCCTTTTCCTATAGTCAGTTTCCATTCTCTTTTCTCTCTGTCTTTCTTGAGACTCAAGTCATCAAAGATAAATTCTATTCATGCACTAGCAAAAGTTAAACTAATTGGTACTTGATTGCCTTATCTCTAATTAGAAGTAGAGTTTATTCTGTCAGTAGACTACATGAAAGAGTTTAAAGTGGACAAAAATATACACAAACAATTGTAAATATCAAAAAACACTTCAATAGTATATTAAATTTGGTGAATGCTATGGTGCCTAAAATATGGTGCCTAACTTACTAAAAAAGGTAAAGAAATAATATTTAATAAATTTTAAATATTTTATATTTACTTTATACATTTTATTTTTTACTTATAAAAGCAAGTTAGGCAATTTAGGCACCACAATGAAAGGCACCATAAAATCCACCATTAAATTTTATCAAAGTCCGAGCCATTAATCATACAAAGCTAGAACCAGTGCATTGCTATCGCCCATCAGATTCAGATTACTTCATAGTTGCTGTCACGAGGCATGCTCATATTCATAACATTATAATTTATAGTTTCATTTTAATAGTTTAAATATTCCAGCATTGATAAGTGTATCACTAATTCAAGCAGTTACGCCAATCAGGTCAGCTAGTTGTGGCATATTAACTATCATCTGATAAAAAAATTTCCCAAAGTATTTAAAGGAAAACACATGAGCTTCTCAAACAAAAGTGTAGGAACATCAAAATGCGCATATTTTGATGATTTATTTTCGAAAGAGACAGTGGATTTGGAAAGTGTAGGAACATCAAAATGCGCATAAGCCTGAAGAGAGACCAATGCAATATTATGAGCACCAAATCACTATCGGCAACGTACAGCACTGATAAAGCTACGGAATAAGGCCAATCAGAGACTCTAATTTGTTGCCTTCTTAGATCCTAAAGCTGCTAATAAAAACTTCAATACATAATAAAAAAATGAAAATCGGATTTTTTTTTCACTTGTTGATAATTAAAAACTGGTCGAAATCACACCGGAAAACTAAAAAATGCCTTTTTCTTTAAATTGATAGCTGAGAAGGTAACGGTGGCCTCAGATCTGAAAGGATTGGTGTATCGATCAGAGAAACAAATCTCAGATGGTACGGACAAATTGATATGCATCACAGGCCAAAGGTTAAACCATCAAGAGATAAAAAAAAAATCAGAAAATTCGAAAAGCGAAAAAAGGTAGTAAGAGGAAACTAAGCATCAGATTTATCTATTCGGAGAGAAGACATAGCATAGCATCCGCAGCGAAAATGTAAGCTTCAGAGTTCAGAGTAACCATGTCATTTAAAAGCGAGTGTGCCCGACTGCCAGTTAAATAGGCAACCCTGAAACAAAACCCTAAACCCTAATTTTTCTTGGGAGAGACAGGGAAGTTTCAAAGCCCGAAAGTTCCAAAATCAAAGTTTTGGGCTTAGGCTGCGTAACCATTCCCGGAAATACACACACAAAAAGAGTTCAGCCCGTCCAAAAATAAATATGGAATGGGCCCATATTGTTATAGGCCGAATGTGAATGAGAACGTCGATTTGTATTTCCCGCATATACTCCTCTGATTTTCCCGCCATAACAGCGCAGTGAGCCAGTGAGGTTACTCACTTCACCTGCTTTTGTTGGCTTGGCACATTACCCCTCTCTCTCTCTCTCTCTCTCTCTCTCGATCGAGCATATTTCACAGCTTAATCGAATGGCTCCTTCTTCTTCTCCGATTGTTACTGATTCACTGGATCCATCAACACCTACCGAAACTCTTGACAACGATCTTCAGGTTCTCTTCGCCTCTCTCTCTCTCTCTCTCTCTCTCTCTCTCTCTCTCTCTCTCTCTCTCTCTCTCTCTCTCCATTATACTAGTTTTGAATGTAGCCTTGCGGTAAATACTAAATAGCTTGTGATACTCCTTAGTCCTTTCATAAATTCTTCGTTAGTTTCCAGCTCTGATTGATGCTTAATATAATCGCGCACCGATCTTGATGCTGGTGATAGGTCTTTCTTAACTTCGTTTATTTCCAGCTCCGAACGATGCTTAGTATAACATACGCACCGATCTTCCAGACGAATAACGCGTGCTTTTATTTTATTTTTAAAATCTTATTGATCTTCATTCTAATTGCTTTGAATAGTTATAGGCGACTGATTATAATATATACTGTGGAAATAACATCGTTTATTTTGCAATTTAAACTAAATTTTTTGTTTCATTTTGGAGCGTCTGTTAATGATTTGACTAATTTCAAACACACGACAAATGCGATATAAGTTATATTGCAGTAATCGCTTGATAATTTATTGGTACTTCATAACGAGTGAATAATATGTAATTTGGCCTTCAAAAGGATATTTCCGACATTGCTGTGTTCTATCAACTGCAGATGAGCAATTTCCCGTGCTTTATTTGTAATTCCGTAAAGGCTATAGATTAATTTTCATCACAATATGCGGAGAAGATAGAAGAGAACAAGTGTCATATGTAGTATTTGATCTATTACTAAAGGAGTACTGATTTTTAATTCTATTTTGTGTTCGTTTTTGATAGCCATTCTTTGTTCTTCACAAACCTTCATCCCGAAGAAAAGATAGATCATCAACAGGACAAGGTAAACTGCGAAAAAGAAATGAGCTGTCTTCACCGCAGAACACAAAGAAACAGGAAGGAAGTGTGAACGAAGAATGTGACCACCATTTGTTTAAGCCGCTACAAATTGAAGCATTTAACAGTGTTTGGTCAAGAATCGAGTCCACCATTAAGGTTCTTATTTATCTTTTTCCATTTTCCTTGTGTCTTGTGGCTTGTGGCTTGTTTTTCTCTATGCTCGAGTAGGGAGATTTAGGAGGTATTTTTAACTTTTAACTCTTTTCCCTTGAATGATCTAATATGAAAATATTGATTCCATTTAGGATGTTTTGAGAGATCTCAATTCTAGTGCATTTAAAGATATACAACTATGGATTCTGGAGTGCTTCAATGCTGCTAGATTGCATGGAGAACCTAATATCACAGAAGCAACTCGATCCTTTCCTATTCTGAGTAATGCTACTCCTGGTCAACTGTCCACTGCATTGGTTATTACCAGTAAGTTTAGGCATTATCCTTTTTGGTGAATCCCATGAATGCTATGATTCTTGGTAACTCTGTCTAACTAAACAGATGTTCATCAAATCTATGATCGACAGGAAATATAGAATTTGTTGATGATATATTGACCTTTGAAGAGCTCGGTCATTTCTTGAAATCCCATGGATGCCATGTAGCCAAGCTTTCTTCAGTGGATTTTTCAATGAAAAACGGAATTGCTGGTTGCTTAAAAGCTTTATTGCGAGAGTTTCCACTGGGTGAAATTGATGTGGGTTTTTATCTATACTTACTAGTGCATTATTGAATTAGTTTTATCTACTCGTACCTTCAATTTTACTATTTCCTTAATATTGATGTTGAGCAGTCAGCTGATATTTCAATCTTAGCATCATGGTATAGAGAACAAGACAACAACAATAAACCACTAGTGCTTATCATTAGTGATTTGGAAAGGTGTTGCGGATCTGTCTTAACGGAATTTGTCCTGATGTTGAGGTATAAGCATCTTCTAAAAGTTTATTTCCATGTAAATTGATAATGTGATTTATGTTTGTACATCTACTTAGATTAACTAAGCTGGGGCTTCACTTCGCATGTGTCTATTGTCACTAAACATGGGATATATACTTTGTAAAATCTTTTTTATTTAACTTTTTTTTTTGTATAAGGAGGAGCATTCACATGTATAATATGATATTGCCTTACGTATGCTTCCTCTTTTTCCACTAGCGAATGGGTTGTCAAGTTACCAGTCATCTTAATAATTGGAGTTGCAACGACAGTAGATGCCCTAAGAAATGCTCTGCCATCTCGTGCTCTCCAATGCTTATGTTCCTCCAAGTTTATGATTGGAACACCAGATGAGAGAATGGATACAATTGTTGAGGCTGTTCTTGTGAAACATAGCACTACATTTAATATTGGTCATAAAGTGGCACTCTTTCTAAGAAATTACTTCATTAACCAAGATGGGACATTAACATCTTTTATAAGAGCTTTGAAGGTTCACAATCCAGTTTTTTCGTTTCCTGTTATTTGTATCTCAAAGATATACCGTGATTTGGACTATGACTATGCCTTCCACACTTAATATCTTTTGATTATATCTCAGTTAGCATGTTTGTTACATTTCTCCATGGAACCGGTCTCTCTCATACATGGGCTTATGCTGGCAGAAGACCAAAAGGTCTATCTTATACTCTTTAGGTTATGTTTTTCTTGTTATGATTAATTGATTATTGTTTTGTTTACAATTTTTTATTTTTCTAGGAGGTAATCTTGTGAAAATTTATTTGACATTATATATCTAGTTTCTATGTTGAGTGGTTTTGCTGATCATTGTTCTCTACATCAGAAAATTAGAAATCTAGAAGATTGTGTGAAGATATAGTTCCTCAAACATTAAACGAGTTCTAATCATGCATAAATCAAATATAACTAACTAGTGGTTAGAATTGAATCTTTAACATTTTTAGTAATTTTCATTTTTTTTAATTATAATAGATAAACTGAATGTAGTTTTCATCAAGAAGAATCTGCAAGTGATAATTTGATATGCACCTGTTTCCAAGACATGGCATATGTTGACCAATTAATTGTATAAAAGTTTTCTATAAATCTTTAAATAAAGAAGTTAGCAGCTGCAAACCAATCTTGGGAAAACCGAGTGTATGTACCTGAGCACATGCGTGTGTTACTTTTTGCTAAATTAGCTTCTTTGTGGATTAAACAAAATAGTAACATAACATGAGTCACAGGAGAATCATTTCATCTTATGTTCATATGTTCTGTTGATATGAATCTTACCTAAACTGTTTGCTCACTATTGTTTACTTGTTAGCATTTTTTTTATTATTATTTCAATGTTTGGTAAAAAATGGACTCTCAGGATTGGATATCTGCATTGTCACCTGAGATTTTGTTGAAATACATGGATGAATTTCCATCATATGATAGGTATTGCTCTTCACAAATTTTCTTGTTTTAATTATATTTGCTTAACGGAGATGACAAGTTCACCCTTCAACTAAAACTTATCAAGGAGTCAAATTGCTAATCAAGCTGGAAAGAGCATTGCCCAGGGTTTGTCAGATTTGATGACAGAGAAAAGGCTATGGAGCACCGCAGTTCTTGTAAGATTTTGATAATCCATTCTTATGATCAAATTCCCTTGCTTTCGAAACTTATGACTCCCCTTTTCATGGTGGAAATTCTATTTCACTTTCTATATAAGTAGGTCTATTGCATTACTAGTTAAATTCATCTGCCGATAATAAATTAGAAATATTAAGCATTCATTTTAACATGCCATGGTGAGATTTGCCTACCCTACTTCATAATAGTTAATGTGGTAAAGTTGGAGTTCATGATACTAATTTTTCTTTGTGCTCAGTGCCTATGTGAAGCTGGAAAATACAGCAAAGTGCGACTGCTGGACTTGTTTTGCGAAGTGCTCAATCCAGATTTGTACCCGCATAGAGATTCCGTTTGTCACATCAGGAATGAAAAAGATCAAGGGTTGTCTTCAACAAATGGCCACAGTCAACAATACTCTTCCGTTCAAACCGGTGGTTTGATTCGCCAAATAGTTCGCAAAGTGAGGTACATTGAAATATGAAGTTTATTTTCTTTCAAGTACCGAGAAAGGTTCTTGATGCAATACTATTTGCCATTAAGATAATGTATTTTAGCAGTAAAGCAAGGTGGATATATAGAGAAGCCATGAAATCTGTTTTGTTTCTAAAGTCAAAGATGACATCTAAAGCATATAGCTGCCTCCTTATATTGTTAAACTTTACCTTGATACTACAAGTTTAATCGAACGCTGGAATCTAGTATGAAATAAAATCGAAAACCATGCCACTGTAAATATGTAATATGAGAATGGGAGATACCAAATAGTGGCTCTAGCAAAACACAATTTGATCACTGAAATTGAGTTGTAATTATTTATTTTCTATTGAAACTATTTAAGTGGAACTTTCCATTTATCCTGTTAATCAAAGCAAACCCGTTGATTCACCAATTTCAATTTTCAAAGAGACTAATTTTTGTTTATTTCAAATATCTGTAGACTTCTGACCGAACATTATGCAGGGATCTCCCTACAGGAGCGCTTGGTCAACTGATAAAGAGTTGGGAAAAACTTACCGCAGATATTTCCGAGGTATTGTCAACTAGTCTTTACTGTGTACAACTTCCTTCTGTTTCATTCATTCTACCTATTCGTTATTGTGGTGATATTGAAAATTGATTCCTTGTGAAAGCTCGTAATCGTTAAATAATGATTTGATTTCTTACAGATTCATGATAAATTGAAAACGTTTCAATCTTCAGTAAGATGTGAAGATAGAAGGAGTCCACGCAAGAGTTCCAAGGACATATCCAAGTAATATTCTAATTCTTTCTTATTTCTAATGATTTACTTTAAAACAGATCTTAGTTTAATTGTTGAGATTGTTTACTGTGCATGGGGCTTGTCACTTGAGGAAAAAATAAGCGAAGTTGTGATTTCTTGGCAAAGGAGGTTGATTCTTCATTGATTATACTGGTCTGTTTGATTGAGAACTGAGAGAGACCAATTGTCTGGGTCCTTTTGTTGGGGTCCCAAAATGCTTGGATGCCTCACCCACAAGATTGCACTGTTTGAACTAATGTTGGACTTAACCTAAACAAGGGAAAGCGGGCCTAGATACAGAATAGTGAACAAATGAATATCAAATTAAAGATTCTACAAACATTTAAGTTTAAAAAATGATTAACTAACGGATATGATTGTGATGTACTTCATGCTTTGAGGTCAAAACTCACCTTCATGTAATATAGGAAAGCTTTTAGCTTGTTTCTGGTTGGATTTTGTGAGCTTGCTTTTTGTTGTGGTTGTCAAATCAAGACTCCTTGTCTGATGCCTATAACAATTCCTTATAATGATGTATGCTGGTTTCTTTGCTTTGTTTTCTTAATTGAGGCTAACTATTTTTATTCAGGAGATATGGATCGAAAGCTTCATTAGACACTGACAATGAGTCGACAATGTTAAACTTGCAAGCTGTTGCATTTATAGATTGCTTAGTTAGGTAAGGTTTTGTATTCTGTTTTGTTTCATATTTAGATTGATTGTGGAAAGCATGATGCCAGTGTTTTATAGTGAATTTGGGCTTGTTTAGAAAGATTATTTTTTAGTGATGTCTCTTTAAAAGTACTTCTATTCTATCAATTATATAAAAATAATGTTCTATAAATTGTTGGCTCAATAAATGGGTTTGCATGCGTTGTCTGTGTCCCTGTCTATTTCTGCTAAGCAAATAAAACTGAAACAGGACAATAGATTGATCAGTTTTTTTTCATTATGGTCAGGGGACTATAGGTGTGAGCGCAACTTTTCTATGATTGATATTCAAAGTTCATCGTCTTAATATTTAATAGACTTTAAGGTTAATATGTATAACTAGTTGGTGAACTAAATAAGCACCAATACTCCAGCATTAAATTTTATTGTTTGCTTAGAAGATGGCATTAAATTTGATTGAGATGTTGTACTATAAGCACCAGAAATGCTGATCTCTCACCCTCTCATTTTCAGAAAACATTATTAGGTATATTATGTACTGTGTTCCTCTTTTCTATTCTTCTTTTACGCACAACAGTGCCAAGTAACGTTGATAAAACGCGATCCATTCCCACCTTCAATTGATATGAATTTTGATGATATGATTTTCTATGACAACAAATGCTAATTCAGTTGTACAGGTTATGAATGCATCTCTCAAGTAATGTATTGTGCTGTGTGTGATAATTGATATCCCTGTGGTTTTGTTTCATCCTAGTGTTATACACAATAATGGACTATGTCGCAGGTCCTAAATGATGTTTATTTTTAGCGAAAACGAATAGCACTCTTTTATTGCTGGCTAAGTGTTGTCACTGATTAACCTTTTCGTGCAACAGAAATTATATGAGGCCAATCGAATGCATGCCTTTTCATGAAATTTCCTGCTTCAAGAATGTTGAGAAACTTCAAGTGGTAAGAGATTTAGGGTTTTCCTCCTTGTCCCCTGCCCCAAATTTAAAAAAAAAAACTCAGTACATGCCTTCCATATAGAGAGGATGCAGTCGCAACTTATTGTGCTGTCTAACATTTATCTTAGACACTGCCAGGTCAAAAGCATACTAAATCTTCAGACAATGTGTACCTGACAAACATTTCATTTATCTTCCAAAGAGTTGATCACCAAAGCTTGACTCTGTCCATGTTCGTGATTCTTGAGCTACCATTGGTTTAGGTTCCGGTGTTCAAGTTCCTGACTAAATTTCATTTTTGTTGAGGATTTTTTATGATGAGGCATGGAGCTACAGATTTCTGTTGTAACTCTTCGGAAATGGGCTTTTTGGTGCTTTTTTTTTTTTTTCATATAAACTATGAATCACTAAATAAGATTTCATTCCCCCTAGACGTTATATTACTCGTGGAGTTACTATAATTCAATCGCATCAACCGCATCGCATAAAGTTAATACACCTAGCGAAGTCATGTATGATTAAGTTTGTTCCTCTACACTTCTAATTTACTTTTTGCTTATCGTAGGTTTTGATTGGAGATCCAAGAAGAAGAATTCAAGCTGATCTGTTGGATTCACATAAGATTTTAAGTTGCGGTTGCTGTAACAAAACTGGCAATGCCCTATTGCCATCAAGACAGGATTCCTCAATTCTGTAAGTCTATCTAGTGATTATTAATTTAGTATAGCATGCCCTAGGTTGAAAATGAGGTAATCTCCCCCGATTCTAAATATTCATGTGCCCCAACCGAAAAAGTGAATCTTTATTTTATATTTGACCAACCCTATTCATTATTCATATACCATGATCAGTACTTGAGGGTTGACATTTATTAACGTGTTTCACCTTACATATGATGTAATCTTGGTTGTGAACAGTAGTATGCCACAACCACAGTGGTGTTTCTAAACTGAAATTTAGAAAATTATACAGGTATTCCCTGGCTCAAGAGCACGGAGATCTTATCAATCTTCACGATTGGTTCCAGTCTTTTAGAACAATTCTTCACCAAACAAATAAACGGAAACCAAAGTCAAAGCAGTCACCCCAGCCAAAGAAGAGAAAAGATACAGCTGGATCTGGAGACCAAAATGAAGCATCAATCCAGTATCCTTTATGCTCCCCATTTTACATTGTTCCTTTCACATAGCAAGATATGATGCTGAGAATGCATTGGTAGGTTATCCCTACATGACAAGGGGCCATTTTGCATCTCACTCAACTATGATATCTTCATATTTTTTTCTTTTTTTTCACTTTCCTCCTAATTTTTCATTAGTGGCCGGGGAACAATGTTATTTATAAAATGAATATGCTAACATCCCCGAGTTCTTCCAACATTACTTTCTTCCAAATAGAAAATTTTAGTTAGATTTGATTATCATAGTCAACCCTGATAACTAAAGTGGTAGAACTACTGAGCATCTTACTTAACCATGCCTAAAGTTAGCCTTGATTGCCGCATGTTTATTTTGCTAGTTAATGTGCTATCATATTCAATATTTCTCTAGAATTATGGGATGCATGGCTCATGCGTTTTAGATTATTGCAGTCTCGATGTCTTTTTCTCAATCAGGTCCGAAAATGTTACTCACACTGCAGAACCATAGTATGAAATCTTTTCGGGTGAATATATTTATTTGCAGCAGATTTCTCTCATGAACATGCTTAAGAGACAAATCTTAGGCTGAAAAAAAACCTGCTGTAACGAGTTGCTCTTCTTTAAATGCATCTAAATTGAAGTTCAACTCTGGAATTTGATATTCGTGTTATATTTTGTGATTTGTATAGGCATATTTGCTATTCCATCATTATTGCTGTAATTGCGAAGCATTTTGTTGATGTTGCCATGTTGGTTTCAATCCTTAACCTTGTGTTGCCAGAGCACGCTTTTGCAGAGCAGTTACAGAAATGCAGATTACCGGGCTGCTTAGAATGCCAAGCAAGCGCCGCCCAGATTTTGTACAAAGAGTAGCATTTGGACTTTGAACTTTGAAGGACGTTTGATGCCCGGTGAAAATTCAGTGCAGTTAACTTTACGTAAATTATTTAACGGTTCTCATCTGTCAAATTTACGTGAGATTGAACCTTAATGCTCTTTGTCATTTCCTAATTCTCTTATTCCAGTGTAATTATAATTTTATTTTCTTAAATTATTTACTTCCTCATACTCCGTCAGCTCTTCGATTAATTGATGCATCTCATCCAACACAAAGGATTTTGAAGGTAAGGCCAAAAGGAACAACTGCGATTTTTAGGGCCAAGTAGAGTAATATATCTTATAAATTAGTATGAATTTAACTAATTCAAAAATAACACTTTATCAGTAATTTTCCTATTGATTTATGGTTATATTTATTAATCTCACTAATAAGAAACATATTTTTAAAATATTTCAATTAATATGTTATATAAAAATTAGACGTAAATTTTTTAAGTTTACAAGAATTAAATATATTGAAAAAATTGAAACTTTTACTTTTATCTTAATTAATACTTTATTTTTAAGTATAAATATATTACTTCATGGTAGAAGTAGCATTGATACTTGTGCATGTTTCATTGAGATCATGCAGAAATCTAAATAAGTTGGAATAATCCTTCTCAATATGAGAATGTACGGTCAAACGAATGAATTGTTTAGAATCCGTACAAGAGTTTGTTTAGGTTTAATTGCCCTAAATATGGCAGAAAATTATCAAAATATTAGTGAACAAACTGTGCTTTTATTTATCGACAACATCTAAGTGAAATTTTTAAAAAATAAGAAAAGGATAAATTGATTTCGAATTTTTTGGTCTGCAAAAAGATTTAAAAATATATTTGAATCTTTAACTTTTTTAAAATTTGCACATATTAAATCTAAATCTAATTTTAAAAACTTTCTCGGATCAGTACAACGAGTTATGTTTGATTTTTTCATTGAGTTTGACAAACTCAAATGAAAATGAGGGATCGATATGTTCAAAATTTTAAAAATATCAAAAATTTAAATGTATTTTTAAATCTTTGATGACTTAAATGTTTATAAATCAAAAGGTCAAGAACCTATGTCTTTTTTCAAAAAATAATTTTTTTTGTAATTTTTTAAAAAAAAATATAAAAATAAAAATAATATAATATTTAAATATATTATGAAAATATTTTTTAAATAAAAGGTATTTTTAATATTTTTTATTTTTATTACTAAGAATTTGTTAAATATACTAAAAATTAGTAATATTCTAGATCAGATTTTAAAAAATTTAGTCAAATAATTTAATTCTTAATAAATTGTAATCACCAAATCAATCCTTAGTTTTATTTTATTAGACAAATAATTTTTACGCTACATTTTGATTAAAAAAAATAGATAAATTATTCCTTGTTATTATTCAATGAAAAACATAAGTCTCTAAAGACAAATTTGTCTAATAAAATAAAAATTTGAATAATGATTTAACGGGTAAATTTTGTTTAAAACTAAAGTAACCAACTAAATTTCTTAGGAATTGATTTGCGAAAAAAATATTTTTCATTGAAAAAAGATTTTTTTATAAGTGATTTTTAAAAAAAAATTAAAATAATAAAAATAATCTTATATTTGAGTATTTAATAATTATATTTAGGTACAAATGTACAATAATATAAAAATATTTTTATTTATTATATTAAAAATATCTTTTTTTAAAGTAAAAAAATCCTTAAAAAGTATATATTAGAGCTTGTAAAAAAAGAATATTTTTATTTTTACTATTAAATTTTGTCACGCTACAAAAAAAAAGGTTATTACTAGAGATGGCAACGGATCTATTGAGGCAGAAATCTCTCCTTCATTTCCTGTCTCGGTTTAGTAAAATGTTTTTGTCTCTACTCCATTTCCGTCACGAATCCTCGTTAATTTCTTCCACAGAAGAAGCGGATACTCGCAAGTACCCAAAGATAATTAAATATTATTAAGTTTAAATTTTTTTTAAAAATAATTAACATAATCATAATAAAATTTTATATAATTCAACTAAATATATCAAATTAAATATAATTCAAATATAAATTTAACAAAGACACAAAATTTTTAACATATAAATTAAAATAAAATGAATTAGAATTACTTATATAACTTTTATATATATAAGAACATTTAATTAAATTTTATTTGGTGAGATTTTGCAAGTTTCCATGGAGTGGATATTTAAATTTCACTTCCGTCCTCATTTATTCGTGAGACAGGTCTCTATCTCCGTAAAAATTTTGCGAGTTCAATTAACCTTCCCGACATAGATAATATTCTTTTGAAAAAGTCTCCAAACTTGCATTAATCACTGTCTATATAATATACTACTTTCATACTTTTATGATTCTTATTGTATATTTTGTTACTTGAATTATTTTAGTATATACAAAGAAATGTAAATTGAAACACTAATAATGAATAAGGGAAATGCTAGTTGTACAATATTAATCAGCCTTTAATCAGCCTTTAATCAGATTTAAATAATATTTAATTATTTTTTTAGTGTAATATGTTCCTATTTTGTAGATACATATCTATAATTAGATTTTAATTTAAATTTAAATTTTAAAACACACTCACTTCATTGGTGGTTACGGTGACTTTGCTTTACTTTCGTAACTTCACGTAACAGTTTTTTAAATTCCTTATTTTACGGGACATTCACACGCATTAGTGAATCCCAAACCAAAAAAGACGCTGCCAGCTCCATCTCGTCTTTATTGGTGAAGACTATCACCACCTTCCAGCTGAAGCACTCTCTCATTTTGCATTGGTGAAAGGTATCATTATTTTCCACACATGTGTTTATGTAATTTGTTAAGAAATATCATGTTCAACATTTTTAATTATATTTTAATTTAAACATAAAAACACTCTGCTGATTTAATTGGAACAAGGTTGATCTTATTTAATTTTATTAATAAAATTGTTGTAAATAAAGTACTTTTGATTAATAATATAATTAATCTTTTGATTTTTTATTCGATCAAATGAATATAATATTTATTATTTAAATTATTAGTTGAATTTTTTTCGATATTTATTAGTTTTTAAAATTATTATAATCAACAATTAATTTAAAATTGTGTTGTTATTTTTCGATTATAACACATCTAAGAGATTTTTACGATTTTGATGTGTTTTAAAATATTTTGTATATAATATCATACTATTAGATGTATTATCATTGAAAAGTAACGAAAAAATCCAAACCAATAATTTAAATAATAAATATTAGATGCATTTTATCGAATAAAAAATCAAAAGATTAATTGTATTATGTACGTTTTTATTTAAAAACTAGAATTTAACGATTTTGAAAACGTTTATATCTAAAAACTAGATTTTTATCATTTTAGATGTGTTTTAAGAATATTTTGTATATAATATCATACTATTAGATGTGTTATAATTGAAAAATAAAACACAATTTTTTATGACTATACCAGCTACATCTTTTCTTATAAACTCTAGATTACTTTTTGCTTCTTTACTCAAACTAATTAAGTACACGTCCTGAATCGTAATCATCCACGCTAATTACTTGTACAAATTCTTATCTTTATTCTCATTCCAACAAATAGATGTATTTCTTTTAATTTCAGTGTAACCAGCTCATGCAACAAAAATAACATCTTTCAATCATTAACACACTACTAAATAGAACTTAATCATAATTTTTTTGCACCCATCAGAGTTAATCCATTCTAAAAAGTAAAAAACCTTTAGAATTTTAAAAGTTAAATTTTAAATTTTGAGTAATTTGAATT